>NC_133164.1:37915000-38540000 GCF_040802235.1 Manis javanica
TATACAGAACCTTGATCAACTTATCACAGGATGGCTTGAAGCCCTTACTTAAACCCTACCATTTGGGGCGGGGCAAGGACTGAAGCACACAACTGAATTCCATAGCCCTGCAAATAGACTCAAGCATCTACCCAGAGATTTTTTTAAGACTTCTCAATTTAATTTTCTCATGTAAATTTCCTATTTTCATATTCTGTCCACTTCAAGATCCAGAAAATGGATTTAAAGTGAGTGTCAAAACCATTGACAATTTAAGACTAACTCAAGAAGATGCAAGAATGCCATCTGAGAGCCATCATGCCCTGTCATACATCCTCCTCCTGGTTCCCCCATCCTCCTAAACTCACCCAGTGACAGGTGTTTTGTCTGCTAGACCAAACTGGGTTGTAGACACCATGGAAGTCACAAATTTTGTATGAAGATGGCATAATGTTAAGAAAAGTTTTTGTGTATTTTTCTTTTCCACCTGCCATATAAGGAATGAAAATATATAGTACATGGTAAACTAAGACTGTTGTTGTTATTATTTGTCTTCTTCTAAATATTATTATTATTTGGTCTTAGGTGATTTAGCAGAATTAGAATGACTCTTTTATTTACACAGGTAGAATTCTGGCAGGTAAAGTTTAAGAAGAACGTTGAAACATTGGTTACCTCCACAAAAGTCACCATCCCTTTGGAATGCAAAACAGTGGCAATTTTTCGGAGCCCAGGATCTTAAGGGAAATGTGGGATAGAATCACTAAACAAAGTTAGAGAGACCTATGAGATTTTGACAACATAAGCAAAATCTAGTGCCAGGAAGGCATTGAAGTACAATGAAATAAAATTTTATTGAAGAAAGGACAAGTCTAGGTTGGCAAATAAGTTTTTAAATATTTTTAAGTGATGTTGGTAGAGTATTGTTTAAAAAAAAATGCTTGACTTATTTTACAACTTGAGGGATCCTGGGAGCATCTGCTATCTTGATGGTATTTGGGATTTAGGGAAAAGTGGTTGTGCATGTAGGAAATAAGCAAATTCCAGTTTTGCAGATCAAGGTGGTTTCCAGTGGTTCTGCTCAAGGAGGTAGACTAGCAGTGCCATACCTGTAGTAGTCAACCAAGCATCCATGACAGTACACTGCTCAGCGTCAATACCGTAACAGCAGAAATGCATCTACCAGGCAAGTGTCTTTCTTCTTGATGTATTAAGGCAGAACTGATGCTCATTTCAGACTAGGCACCTCATTTGAGGTATTTCTTTTTTTAACAATTGATTAGGGATAGCCCTGAAGAAGGAACTCCTGCTAATAAGGCAGGTAATGGTAAAAGTAACTATTTGGAAAACAAGGAAGTAACTATATTTTACCCCTGATTAATGAAACAAGTCATACCAGGTACATAAAACATCTATCACTATCTGTATAAATTGCCATGCTCTTTCATTTATCCTGCTATTCTGCAAGATCACAAGTAATTATGTCTATCCAGTACTAATAATACAATCACTATACAATGTGATTATAAAATAAAATAGAAAACTAAAAAAACAATACTTCTGATTTTGATAAGAGGATCTTTCATAATGATAATGTACTCTAGTACAGAGGACTTTGACTTAATTCTTTTTTATTATTTAATTTACTGCAATACATTCAATCCTACCCTAGTATCTCTACTGTACAAAAATCAATCAACAAATGAAAGATTTAATGGATTCTAATTGTCATTAATATTTTTCCCAAAAGTTTCCAGTATAAAGTAAGTCAAAATGAAATGCTAAAATATGTATGCTATTCTTCTTGAATGATGTGACTTATGGGTGCTAATTTAGTAGAGTGTCATATTCAAGTAAAAAAACAAATTATTTATTTAAAATTAACTTTAGATACTAAATTCAAGCCTAACAGACTGTAAAGCACTTGAGGTGTTTCAAGAAAATATTATATTAACATTACATATATGTGTGTGTATTTATGTTTGTACAGGTGTATTTTATTTACTCAAACTTATTGACTTCATGTTTTGAATAAAAATTGTAAAATATGCAAACTATAAGTTTAACCTGTTAAACTTTAAACTCAAACAAGTCTATTGTATGTCACATATTTTATTAAATCACTTGTAACAGTTTGCAACATGTCAATATAAGCTTAATGCTATTATATAAAATAGTCCAAAAAAATTCCAATTAAAGGATAAAATGCAATGTATGTAAAAATATATTTAGACTTTTGTAGAACAAATTCCATTTTTTGAAAATCAAAATATTATCTAACCCTGACCTAAACTCACATTGCTATGTGGGGTTAAGTCTCACCCTTGACAAAGTGTTATGAAAATTAATTTTCCACATGTAAACTGGAAAATAAAATCCACTTAAATAATTATACTATATATACTGCTGAGGAGAAAACAAGCCATGCCATATTTTGCTGGAATTAAATACAGATGATATAAAAAATAAAATTCATAGATAAATTAAGGACTTCTTTAGTCAAATAGAAATCTGTATTTCTTTCATCAAATACAAACAAATGTCAAATGAAAGAATGATGGCACTAAATAAAGATACTATAAAAGTATAAATGCCAAAAAAGGTGAACTGGAAATCTCTATATTTTAAAAGTACAGTAATTAGTAGAAAAAAATGCATTGCGTATTACATGTCACAAGTCTCTACTCAGCAACTGGCACTTGGTTGATATACAGTAAATTCTGGATAAGTGAGTGAATAAAGGTATTGAATCAAAAAATAATTCAGGCATTCATATCCAAAAGAAATCAGATATGACTATGGCAAGAACAATAACACTGGAGAGATTTTCATGAGAGGCAATAGAAATAGATAATGGGAGAAATATTGATGATAAAAGAGATCATTGAGATATTAGAAGTAAAAAACGGGTAAGGAACTAATAGCATTAATTGATTCAACTTTTTATGTACTATCAGGAAGTGTTAGGCATATTTAAAAGGCCAAGGAAAAGTTTTCTATGATGAAACTAATATCCTAGAAGGAGGGAATTAAAAAATATACATTTATTTGCATTCAGCTCTCTCCTAAGATTACTATTTTCCAGATTTTACTTTTATGCCTGTGAATACTGTAAATAACTGTTTGCAGGATTCCTGTCATCTGGAAAGTTATTGGATTGGGTTTTGGCTTTTAGAAGCATAGAATCTGAGAAAAGCATGAAGTCTGAAAGAGAGTGAGTGGAAGAATGAACTCCTGTAGTATAGGAAATGGAAAGAAACAAGTTGATTAGTAAGAAACCAGGAAACAAAAATATACCATGAATAGTCAATGAATAAACATTGTAAAAAGTTAAATTAGATGTATTTGTATTCCATTCCAAATTGCACATAAACTTTTACTTTTTTTCTTTTATTTTCCACTGCTTCCTTGATTAGAGAGGTTAAGAGGGAAAAGATACGTGGTGTTGTAGCAGATACCTAGCAGCTAGAAATAAGGACATCACCCACCTGCTCATGATAGCTAGTCGGGGAATAGAAATATAATGGGAAATTGATGTTTCTCTCAGTCACAAAAATGCAACAACTTAACCATAAACTCTGGAAATTAAGTGAACAATAAGTGTTCTTCTGATTTAAGCCTATTGTAGTTATGCAGTTCCATATGTATAGCCAAATACTCCAGATAATATACATAATAATTTTACTAGCATATTATTTAAAAATTAAGGGCTGGGTTTTTTTTTTTTTTTTGGTATGGAAGATCCTGAAGAGAACCTACAATGCAATGCTATAAGGAAGACTACTTAAAATAATTCAAAATGGAAAATTTGAAAATCTATCTTAAGATAATTAAAAAACATTGACAAATTACACATTTAACCATACATGTTCATGATGTATCTACTTTAAGCCAGACTGTCCTCTATTTAGTGAACACAGAGTACTGAACAAGGAGAAATACAAAAACCAAGTTTTATATAGATATAAATATGTATATGTATGTACATATGTTTTGTGTGTATACATATATTTAGATACATGTATATTTAGATAGTGATATGTACTATATAGAAAATGTACTAAAATAAGATATATGCTAACATATTAAGAGAACAAAACTCAACAGCAAAATCAAGTACCTTAGACAATTAAAAGAAAACAAAAAGTCTTCTCTTAAATAGCAAAGAGTCATATGGTTTTCATAATTTTAAATATTAGAGCTGCTAATATAGTGAACCTTATTTCATTATAAGTCTTGCATGAAATGTTTGATAAAATGTTAATGCCATTTCAGATTTTGTATCATTATGCAATTCAATGTTTGAACACACACAGTGTCAACATGATACATATCGGTAAATATGGAATACAACAAAACACTTATGCTATGAATAATGATAACACTGAATTAAGTTTTTCAAAATCATTTATAAAAATCATCACAAAATATATGCTTCAGAACACATCTGTAAACATACTGTTGATTTGTTAAAACTCCTATGAATAGTAAACAAGGTAATAAAAATTGACATTAAAAACATTAAGTGTGATAACAAAAGAATGAATTAAATTATAGCAATTAATCCTTGCATTGGATATTAAATATGGGAATATTACCTTATTATTAGTACTATTCAATTTAGTAATTAATATCAATTTTCTAATATCATTAACTGCAGTACTAAAATAGAACGTTTTTAACTCACAACACACTTTGTAGTAAACATGAGAATAACAAAAATTGATGCGACAGAACACACATATTTTATTCTCCCTTTGAATTAGTTTTCACAAACAACCACGAGAAGTCCAGTTAACTTATTAACTATCTGTAAGAGTAACTGACTTAATTTGTCTTTTAGAATGAGAGTAAAAGTCACCTAACCTGCAAGTAAGTATGGCAATTATATGTCTTCCTCACTGATTCTCTGACCTAAATTTTTGTCTTTGCCCAGACATTTTTGGTAGGAGAGAAAAGGGTGATCACTGTCAGGGCACCTAAATAGAGCCGCACACCAGCTGCATGCCTCTCACGAAAACCAGACAGAACCATTCTGGCCCACAGCTGACTCTAGCCACGCTGAAATTCTTGAAGCTACCGTGTCTGCTTCTCTAAATGATGCTTCCTTTGCTAATAATATTTTGACCTTCCCTATCTGATTACCTCTTATTTGTCTTTCTTGACTCAACTCAGAAATCATTTCTATAAGACTCACTAGTTTTTAGCTGAGTTAACTGTGTCTTAACCATGCTTCCTTAACCCTTTGCTCAATCTCTTTCCATTACTGTATTCATTACAATACTCTGCTCAATTTACTCCTCCATGCTGTGCAGTGTAAACTCTTCTTTATCCAGTTCAAATCTATGACTCACCCTGCTTCCTATCAAACAAATGAATATCCCCCAACTCCCACTTCTTCTCCAAAGTGACTCGACACATATTTCACAGAGAAATTAGATGTTATGAGTGCTCCAAATCTCCTGCTACTTAATAAAACGACCTCTCTACAAACACACCCATCCTCTTCTGACTTTTGTAAAATTGAGGACCTGTCCTTTGACCTACATGTGGTCAATCTGTACCTATACCTTGGATGCATCTGCTCTCAGGAACCCTACACTATTGCTCGATTCTTTTTTTCCCTTGGGAATTCAACTTTGTCTCATTCTTTGATCATTCTTACCATCATTTATATATGATCTTTCATAGATAGAATTTGTGCCAGTCACTATACTTGTATACATTTTTGTCCTCATATTATTTGATCTCTGAATATACTTCATATTATATGATCCTCTGAGGAATAATCAATATTTTTCAACATTCCTCTAATTTGAAAAATTCTCTTTCCATGGGCTTCTAGGACTATGATATCACACTCTTCCTATTATACTAATGTCTTTTTTTTTTGGCAACAAATTTTTTATGTCCTTTGCAGGTTTATACTTCTTAATACAGCTATTCAATATTGGAAATTCTCAAAGTTCTCTCCTAGACTTTCTTCCTGATCTGTACTCTTCTATGGTGGTATTTCTTCTATGCCCTGTAGGCTATTTATAAAATTGCTACAGTACTGATTGATGAGATAACCAACTAACTTGTTGACATTTCTATTTGTATGTATATTCAAGAGTGCTACAAACTAAACAAGTCCTCAAAGTAACTAATACCCCTTTTGAGACAGGGACCATGGGTTTAGGCAGAGTAGGGTGAGGGCCTCCAGAAAAAAAACAAAGCAAGATAATTACAACCAGAACAATGTAACAATGTGCAAAGAAGTCCCTACCAAAACTCCATATTCAGCATTACGCAGTCAGAGTCACACTACCAAACTGGGAACAGAGGCATTCTTCAGCAAAATCAGTTAAAGCTCAAAAGGCCAGGAGCAACTTGGCCTGTAGTGTTTGAATGTTTCCCAGACAAAGGAAAGTATCTCATTATAGCTCATGCCTTCATTGAGTCAATTAGATCATGACATTGTAAAATTCACCATAGCCTGCTAAAAAGCCCAACTTATTTTTAACTGTACCTGTATGCTGTTTTTCCTTCTCTAACCCTTAATCAAGTAATCTACAACCTAGGCAAAAGATTAATTTAGCAAGCAAGCCAGCTATAAACAGCCCAAGAAGTTAAGAGGTAAGATTCTTAACACACTTTTTAGCACGCAGACAAGAACCCAGCCCACCTTGGGGGCAGGGCAGGTGGTCTTAATCGATATGCTTCTAGAGGGAAGCTGCTATCTTGTGAAGGAATCAAAGCAGTATATTTCTTCTGTTACCTAAATAATTGATAAGAAAAACTTAATGTCTCCTCAAAAATGAGTATTCAGGTACTGCTTAACAAGTCTGCACCCCTAGCGCCTTACTACATTCCTAAAAATCCTCAACTGCGTATAAATCCCCTAGACAATGCACCACCACAGGCTCTCTTGCCCTGAGCCAGGAGCTCTGTCATCTCACTGTATTGCTAAATAAGGCCTCTCCCTTGCTTCTCTACCTTGAGTGTTTGCGACGTTCATTCTTCGACTCCGGGAACAAGAACACCAGCATCACTTTTCCTGGTCACTCCTCCAAACAACGGTTTCCTTCAATTATTTTCATCTTAATAGAGCCACAGTTCATTTGGTTTCACAAGCCAGAAACTTGAAAGTTAAATTTCTTTTTATGTTTACCAACTTTACTATAAAGTGTGCAGATGAACGGCCAAATGGAGAGGTACGTAAGGTGAGGTTAGGAAGTGTCCTGAGGGGTCCTAAGTGCAGGAGTCTCTATCCCTGTGGTACTGGGTGCACCACGTTCCCAGCACATGGATACATTCCCAACCCAAAAGCTCATCAAATCTCATTGTTCAAGGGTTGGTTTATGCTTTGAAATTTCACTTTGATTCCTCTGAATCTCAGTCCATCCCTATTTTAATCTATTAACACATCTTATAGTTTTTACATGGCAAATATCTCTCAATTCCATTCACTTCCCTCCATCTCTTTACCATCCTGTAGTTAATCTACCATCATTTTCCTTCTGCACTACTCCCATAACTCTTCATTGCTCTTTCCTTTTTTTAAAATCCTATGTCCACACTCCAGATACAATGATATTTTTAAAAACTCAAGTATGTAACCATATTAGTCTATATATAAAATCTTCCTGCTTTCTATGACCTAGGAAAAAGTCCAACGTTTGTGTCCCCTTAATGTTTTTCTTCTTTTTCTTGCGTATATGTAATAAGAACACTTAAATTGAGATCTACCCCCGTAGCAGTTTTTAAGTGTACAACACTGTCTTATTTGAGCTGCTTTATCCTGATCTGTCCAGCCTCGTCTTGGACCTCTTTTCTCCAATTTGTCAGAACTCTAGTTACACTGGACTCTGCTCATTTAATGTGCCAAGTCTCCTCAGCCACATGCTGTTTCTTGTGTCTGGGCATACTTCTGCCACATCTCTTTCAGTAAATCCCACAGACACCACACGTATCAATTCAATTGTTTTGTCTTCATGAAAGCCTTCCTGAAGCAGATTACTAAATCTCCTTAATAGTAGTCTCTCTTTTTCATGGCTCTTATCATGTTTGACATTTTATATTTTCCTGTGTGATCACTTAATTTATGTCTGCTTCTTTTCTATATACCCGAAATTCCATGAAGGCATAGAATATATCTACCTTTCTTCTTCATCATGTTCAAAGGAGAAGCATGGTGTTTGAAATGTATTGGGTAATCAATTATATCTGTTGGATGAATATTATTTTAAAATTTTTCATTTATATTTCTTTCTTTCTTCTTCTCTAAGGTCAGAGATGATGAAATTATTCATCTTTGAATCCTCAGTGTCTTAAACAGGTCCTCAAATCTATTAAGAAAAATTTTGTTTTTTCATAATTTTTTCCAAAGGTTAGGAATCTAAGGGAAAGAATATATTAGGGAAGGTAGAGTTATTGTAAATCCTTCAGAAAACATTAATTGTCTATTATAATTATAATGACATCTAACAAAACAAGACTGAATTTTAAATGACACTTTTTCTCTTTGATTTTACAAGTGCTTGTACTTTCATTTATTTTCATTACCCTTTTAATTTCTAAAGTGATTTAAATAACTTACATAGAGCTGTTGCTGTGAATAAAAGAAGTAGTTGCCACACAGAAAGCTTGTCATTTCTGATATCTGACTCTTGTAAATAGCACATTTTCAAATTTGCAAATAGTCGGGAAGCATCATTGACTTGTCCTCACTTGAGCCTATTTATTAATACTATCTCTAATAAAATCATTATAAGGAATTTGAGGAATTAATGTACCTGATCTTCAAATCTTAATTTCTCTCTTTAAACTTAGAAATAACAATACCTTCTTATGTTTAATAATGCAAATTAGGAAGCAATTGTCAATTCTGTTGTAAACCTTTACTTAATTCCTGATCTGTGAAACAACCTCATAAATATTGCACCATACAAAATGGTACCTACAATAATCCTGATACATATGTATATATTTATGAATATCATGACAGTTGACATTCTACTTAAGCTAAAACTATTTAGTGTTTGAAAAGAATTGAATTGAATTGACTGTCAGAGTTTTCTCAGGTACTTGTAAATAATGCTGAGAAAATATTTTGACAGGTTGGACTGAAATGTGTTCATTAAAAATCAAATACTATTCCATGATGTAAAATAACATTTTCACTGCTTTCTGTTGTTATTATTCATTTTCCCAAATATTGCCCTTATTATAAGTGGAGAATGAACCAACTGCATCCCTGCAGTTTGTCTTAGATAAATTAAAAAAATGTTCCCAATTTGGTGTTCCCCAAGTGTGCATTAGTCAGGCAGAGTTAATGGAGCTATCTATCACGTCCAGCTCTCCTCTGTGAGCAGGGAGCAATAGATGACCCAGCTGACTCAGCTCAGCTAGTTTGTTATTCATAGGCTGACGGTAGTGTCATTATCGTGGACTCGTCACAGAAATCTAAGGCTCAGTTGGTTAAAGGTATCTGAACTACCATGCCAACTCTAGAGGTGATTCTTGCAAATTTAGTTTTAATTGTTTTAATTCAAATGTTGTACTGGGAAAAATCATTAAGTCCATTTGTGGATAGAAATGGAAATCTTTGAGTTGCTATTTTAAAGCATAAATTTCAAAATGGATTTAGTCATTGCTGTTATGAGTGGAAAGAATTGAGAGGAAATATCCAGTAGTTTCAACCAATCTGTGACAAATAATCAGTCAAACAAGGCAGATAGACAACTAAAGCATAACCAGTAGTTGCTAAAATTATTTTGGACCAAATGGAAGATAACATTATAAATAAAAGGACAATTAATTCAAAACTTCAGACACAAGACAATTAACATTTCCTAATATATTTGTATCACTGGTTATTTGCTAATTACCAAATACTCCTTATCAAAAGATATCACTGACTATGGAAGTTAAATGCCAAAAGTTTGCCTTATCCAATTTTCCCATAATTTCTTAAATTTAAGAAGTTCCATGAATGTGGGGAAGGCTGAGAAAAAGACTGCACAGATCTAATGATGTATACTGCTATACTCTCATCCTCCATGCCCAATACAATCCCAAATAAATTACACCATTTTTTGCCTTTGAAGTACTTACTTTTTGGGTGTAGGACTTTGCATTTCTTTTCCTTCCCTAGATTCCATCATTTTTTAATAATGTAGAGATACAGGGATGTACCATCTTTGACATGTCAGAATGATTATTTCTAGAGAACTGTCAAGTAAGATAAACTTTCATCCCTATATTAAAGATTGAACTGGAGTATTTAATTCAAGGACTGCCTATCTGAATTTGACAGTATGACACTAAGAATCTAGTGATAGGTGTTAGATATACACCTGGAATTTGAATGATTTCTTGAATGTTTGGAATCTGAATAAAAATGTTACTAAATACATTAGTTCTAATAATAAATTAATATAAACATTATTTTTGGTGTATAGTGAGTGAATCTTTTGAAACTGTCCAAATTGACATTTCGCTATATGTACTGTCTTGAATATTTGTGTGATTATTCCTTTACTCTATGTTAAAAGCAACATGAAAATCTATATTCTATATTTTATTATTTATTCTAAATATTTCAAAATATACTTCAAACAAAACAGGCTGATTTAGAACAATTTTAAATATTCTTTTAAACTTCAAATTAATCTAAAACATCTGTATACTCCTTCCCTTCCCGTAGGATATAATATGTGAAAGAATTAAATGCTAACTTCAAAGAACACTCAAATTCAAATCAGTTTTGTAAAATGTAAGGCAATAAGAGTAAAAGTAGCAATTTTTCACTCAAAGATTTTTTTTGCTAGAGAAAAAACTTAAACATTTTTTAAATGATAAATACAACCACCCAAACTGAACTGGTCACTACATCTCAGAACACTGAAACAGAACATTTGCTAGCAAAATTCCATATACATTATGGAGATATAATAGTTCAGGATCACAGTCCAGCCAGATATATTTATGTTCTAATGATTAATTTGCATGATGAAGTAAAGAAATACTCCATACCATACCCTGTAGAAACACTTAAAAATCTAGGGGAAAAAAATAGTAAAACATTATCCCACAGAACATTTCCCAATAATAAATTAAATATGATCTCAGGATAAATAAGGTACATTTAAGTTGGATTTTGGAAACTTTTTAAACTTGGGAAGTTAGGAAAAATAGATAAAACTAAATATACAAGTTAGCAAGTGATGTCAATGAAAATTCATTATTATCACTCAAGAAAATCAGCATTTGCAGAACTCAGTCTCTTCTTGATCACAACAATCTCATATCCAGCCTTTAATGTTATCAACTTTGTGTTCTTCTTTACAGCTTTATTACCTGATAAAACTATATTATGTCTGTTTAATCATGTGTATGGATTAGTGTAGGGAGAATGGAAATTTTATGGCCAGGATTCTCTCCTTGCCTGGTTCTAATATTGCCCATTGTATACATACAAGCCTGCTTGCATACCCATCGGTCAGTGAGATGCTTACCTGCCGAAAGAGCCTCTGGGAGTCACAGAAGTATAGGCTCAGGGGAAGGGGGAAAAGGAAACAAAATCTCCAGGATGTAAGTGGGCTTGGCGGCAACCAGTCACCATAAAGACGAGCCCACGACATCCCCCCGAAAGGAGAAGCAGAGAGCTTAGAGAGCCTAAAGGGCAGACGATGAGTGCCATGCTAGGACATAGGAGAGAAAGCCACGGAGCCAGGGAGAAAGCCCCGTGCTGGGAAGCAGGAGAGAGCAGAGGCTGTAGCCCGGCCAGATGGGAAACCGGCTTGCCGCTTGTATGTAGCCGGGGGACTGCTCTGGAAATAAAGCTTACTTGGTATGAGCCCCTTCTTATGCCCAACATTCTGTTGTTCCTTATTCGGTCTAATCAAATTCATAATGAACTTGTCCAGAGCAGGGACTTCCCTCCCTCCCGAGGAACAGTCGGTCAGGATTCAAACAGAGAAACAGAACCAGTGAAAGATTTATGTTAAGAGATTTACTGCAAGAGGTTGGCTTACACAGTTGTGGGAGCTGACTAGGCAAATCTAAAATCCATAGGGCTAGTATATCTACAAAACACCTTCACAGCAGTTACAACTAGATGAGTGTTTGATTTAATAACTGGGGACTGTTACCTAAGCAAGTTGACATATCACAGGACCATCATAATCTATAAGACTATGTATGCATGGTTTAGTATTAGTTATTTTTATCAACTCTATTACAATAGAGAAGAGAAATTGAGCTTAAATCTGAATACAAGGATATGTGGGGCAGATTGAGTGGTGTCCATGGATGAAAAAATTACTGAGAGGAGACATCAAGAGTAGGGAAATTTTTTCTGAACTGACCTAACAAGAATCTTGGTTAAGGCAGGCCTGGAACTTAGACACAAGGGTGCAGGATGAGGAACTTGATCAGATATCAAAGGTGATCATGTATCACGGGAGTCTCACTGAAACAGATTTATCAGTATTCTTGCTAAAAGCAGGTCCAGTTCAAGGACTAATTCAGAAGAGAGCTTAGACGAGCCTACTTAAAGTTCATCAAGGCAAGTGTTTTTGTTACCAGATAATGCCGAACTATTTTCCAAAATGAATGTATCAATTAACACTCCTCTACAACAGTGTATGGAAAATTGTTTATTTTCAACAAACATGTCAACAGTTATACTTTTCAGTATAAATTGTACTTGTGGAAGTTCTAATGGTATATCACTATGATTTTATTTTATTTTCCTTGATTACTAGTGAGGGGTGCCACATTTCCATATATTTATAGGTCATTGGATTTTCATTTCTAAAATGTGTGTATTTCAGTTGTTTTTCGCCTATTGATTTCTGTGTCTTTCATGTGTTGATTTGGGGTTCTGCATATATAGTTTGGGTAAAAGCTTCTTCTCAGTTGTTGGAAATGTCACCTCAACCTCCCTGTTATTAAGTTCACATTCTCTTAATGGATCTTCTTTATGAGCAGAAGGTCTTAGTTTTAATGAATTTAAATTTATCAATCACTTTCTTCACAGTTTCGGCTTTTTCTGTCAGTTTAGGACATCTTCCACTCCACAAATAATTGTGAAGTTTTTCTCCTTATCAATTCATTCATTCCCTTTGCACTACAAAGACAAGTCTACCTTTAGTCTAATGTCCATATATCTGTAAACCTTTTTCTAGTTTCTCTTTATTTTATTTTATTGGTTTATTATTCTATTTCTGTGCCAATATCACAAGGTCTTGACTAAGCAGTTTTATACTGTGCTGCAGTATTGATAAAACCAGTCTTTTCATCTCTTTCTTCTATAGTAGGACTTGACTCTTCTTGACTGTTTGAACTTCCATGTAAATCTTACAAAAGTGTGTTAAATTCCACAAATAACCTGTTCAGATTTTGTTTGAAACATCCTTTGAACTTATCTCTGTGTTAGAGAATTAACATTGGTTTGGTGAGTGGGTTTTACCATAGACTAAATAGACTTTCACTAGATAATCATGTTTTTTTCTTCCCTGAACCTCCTCTCTCTGTGGTTCTGTGGTGCCTGACTTAAAAATATCTGCAAAAACAATGTCTTGCAGCTTTCAGAATCTTTGGGAGGAGTAGAGAATAAGGCTTGCAATCCAGAACCTCTCTGATGGCATCTGCCTAAAGAGCTTTAATGGTGGATTTTTTTTAAATCTGTATTGCAGCAGTTCAAGAATCAAATCAGGTGTTTATATTAAATAATTACTTTAAATTAAAAAAGTGTAGTGGTCTTCCATACTTTATTACTGTCATCAGCTACCATCCAAGCTACTCTTCTCTGTGATTCAGGTAAACATGAGCCATCAACCTTTTCTCCATGTCAAGTAATTGACATGGTTTATACCGTTTTAGGATTTTCATTCCTGTAACACTCTGACAGACTCAATGGATTTTATAAAATGAAAACATTTCAAAATATGTAAGTAAGTTTGAGGGACAGAAGAGGAAAGAAAAAGAGCAATGTTATCACATGAGGTACAAAGGTAGGAGTAATCAAACCATTTGAGGCTAGTGAAAAACTTAATGAAATCTAAAAAGTGCTGTACAATTTTCAAATCAGTGAAAACAAGTAATTCTACTGTAAATAATTCGAATCTTGAAGGATATGTTTACACTGAGATTTATTTTCTAAATGGTTTTGCAATTAAGAATTTTAAATGTCTATATAATTATCATTTTCCCTCTAATACATATTTAAATTTCCTACCCTTAATTTTATCATTTAAATTTTCCAGTGGCAATTTTTACTTTTGACAAAAGGGGCCTCTCTTTTAGTGACGGGAATTGGTACAAAGCAGGATTTGATTAATAGAAACCCACCCTCCATTAAACAATCATAAAATGTTTCTAATCTGTTAACAGAGCTTGGGATAAGCCATTTAGAAATGTAACTATGTTTAGTATTTGTTATAAATTTCTATTTTCTGACTTTCCAACCCATTATAAAATAAGTACAGTAAATTTATTTTTTAAAGGTGGAAATAGTTATTTTGTTTCAGAGAGAATTACTATTGCTCTTATGAACTATTGTAAATTTGAAAGACTCATAAATGAACATGCCCTGTAGTGTCTGCACTATTTCTAAGAATATTATATTTAGTAGTAATGAGGAAGATGGTCATCTTAAGTATTATTTGCAAAAAATAGCAACTAAATATTCCCAAATTAATGAAAACTATTCACTATGTCTTATAGGGGAGATTTCATATTAATTTAACTGACAAATTATCAATTAACTGAAAAATAAATGCATTAAATATACATCTTAAATTGCAGAATTATTTTACAGGTAATTGCATCTCTTCAGGGTGCCTTTAACCATAGTTAATTACTATTGTAATGTGGAGTTATGATTTCACTGCATTTTTAATAAGGGTCCAAAACCACCTTTGGAATTTGCCCCCTTGTGTGTCTTCACCAGATATTTAAATCGTTTTCTAATGACATGCATTATAAGGGATTTAGCAACTAAGGCAAAAATCATTAAACCTCCCATTTTCATTTACAGGGCTTCTCATTTCTAATCAGTGCTTTTCTTCCCATACAATTTAAACCATTTTTTTTCTTTCTTTTGACTTTCATACATCCTGGAATAAACCTTACAGCTAAGGTTTTCTTTTTTCCTGGAGAAAACATTCACAGCTAATATTTTAGTCACGATTTTGTAAAAATTACAAAGACTTTTGCTCAAAGCTTCATTTTAATAAAGAGATTAAACCCAGAAGAAAACTATGCTTCCCCTCTCATCACTTATTAGTAGATATTGTCTATGATCAGTTGGCTGCTCCTCAACCCATTGAATAAAAATGAAGCAATGGAACAATCTGAGGATAGATCTGGTTTGCAAACTGCAAGTTTATGCAATTTTAAGAGGCCTCTTTAAGATAATATACAAACAGAAAATTCATGTATGCGTTGTAAGGACAAGTAAATAATTAATATAAGAGGCTCAATTCTCCCTGTTGAAATAAAGGAAGAGACTTTTTTCCCGTGTTTTTTCTTAGAGCATATACTTTAGAAAACTTTTAAGTACTTTCTTCTTTCTTTGAAATATCTATATGTCCTCTTGAAAAC
This sequence comes from Manis javanica, assembly GCF_040802235.1. Lineage (NCBI taxonomy): Eukaryota > Metazoa > Chordata > Mammalia > Pholidota > Manidae > Manis > Manis javanica. The sequence goes on from NC_133164.1 coordinate 37,930,574, forward strand.
TATATAGGTCTCTGTCAGCCTTATGAACCAGGAATGTCATTCTCAAGGACATGAGAGCCATCTCTTAAAAATGTCAACGTTATGGAAGATAGCACCCCTATCTCCCAGTTTCTGGAAAATTAGGGGCCTGACTTTCTGAGTGCATTGCTGCAAGTTGCTACACTAACTCCTGTCATAAAGACAGATGCCATATCTTTATTTCTTTGTTTCCTTATCAATAACACAACCACCACAGCCAAGTCAAAATTTTCATGAACAACCAGTTCTTACTGATTTAAAATCACCTTTAGGTTGTGAACAAAAAAACATAATTAACATAAAGTATATGGAATTATCTCAAATAAAGTGTTAGTGGTGAAATCATTATGAACCCACCTATATGTTCTAATTATACATGCCTAACTCTAACAAATTGGTATCTCTTGAGCAAATCACACACACACACACACACACATACACACATCTATTAAAAGTTGCTCAATTAATAGATGAGTATAACATGTTATGTAGCAAGTAGAACTTTTTGCTCATGGAAGGTACTGATGACTGTGGCAGGGTAAAAGTCCTAGCCTAGGGTAAGTGCTTGAGGGGTCTGCAGTGAGAATGAGAATGAGAATGGACAGTGAGAATGCTGTCCAGGGGATCCTAGAGAAGGGCTAGTCTTAGAGCTGGGGTAGATACCTACTGAAGACTAGATGACAGTGGGAAGAGAGGAATTGCTTTCTAAAGCATCTGGGCCGGTCACCAGTAGCCTCTGCTCATGTCCTCTCATCACCTTTCTCTACAAATAAGAATGACTCACACTCAAAAGGTGAGCAAGGGCCTGGATTTTCTCTGAGGCAAGGATAAAGAAGGTTTTTCTCCAAAGAAAGTGTGTCCTGCCTAAATAGTTAAGCTCCTAGGTCAGGCCTAGGAAACCCCGAAGTGCTTGCCTTTTTGACGGTCCTGTCTTCACAGTTTAGTGTCTCAGTCCATAAGCTCAACCTGCATTGCCAGGCCTTCCCATCAACTTTCTTCAGGGAAGGATTTATATGAAAAGTTAACAATTACAAAAGAGAAAGATCAAGATAAATAAAGCAAAAGGCCTTGGGATAAACAGTAATTATGGAACAAACATAAAAATATATTCTAATTGTCACTCTTGAAGAAAGTTAGAGCTATTACATCAATTAAATTTTAAAAGAGAAAAGAATAAGAAACTATCAGAGAAAAGAAAAACTATCAGATATAAGAAATATGATGAATACAAATAAAAATTTTAAATAAAGATTGGAAGATAAAGTCAGTTTTTTCAAGGAAGTTCAGGAAAAAGAAGGAAAAATGTGAAAGAAAAGAAAGTGGTAAAGAATGCCAGTCTAGCAGATTCAACTTTTCACTAAGAGGAAAGATCAGACAGAATGGATTAAAAGAAATAATTAAAAAATAAAATTTTGCAGAACTAAAAAAAGACTCAAGTAGATAAATCAGAAAGCCACACCAAATGTTGGGGCAAGATAAATACTTAAAAAGAAATACCCATGAGAACTTTTATAATACTATGATTGAAGAGAAAATTATAAAACCTTGGCCAGTAACAGTGACCATTAAAGGATATGAATGAGGCTGGCATCTGGCTTTTCATTATTAAGAGAAATATAAAAAAATAATATTGCAAAGCTTTCCAACTTCTGGTAAAACAATGATTTGAGTCTCACTTGCCATATTAAGTCAAATTACCAGTTAATTATACAGCAACATTAACATTGTTTTGACAAGAAAGTTCTCGAATAGTTTATATTGCATATGTTATTTCTGAAGGTACTTGAGGGTGTAAAGCAAGAATATACAGGAAAAACTGACTCTAAATATATGGGAATTCATGAAACAGTGACTCTTAATACGTGATGTCTGAGCAATGATCTTGCACCATAGTGGGTCCATACTTCTGTGGCTAAAGGCAGCTGCGAGAGTTGGAGAATTTCCCATTTTATATAAAGTATGATGGTAAGGTGACTAAACATAGGGTATGTTGAAGGTATATTATTCTTTTATCAACAATAAAAATAATTAAACACTTCTGAAGTGTCCACAAACAACTGAAGAAAAAACAAATACAAAAACAAAGCAAAACGGAATAAACATAATGGCAGTAGACTTACAGACATTGAGAAGTGACTAGTGGTTACCACGGGTGAGGGTTTGAGGTGGTGGGTGACGGGGATAAAGGGGCACAAAAATTCTCAATCATAATATAAGTTGGGCACAGCATGGATAGTAGTACAGCATGGAGAATATAGTCAATGATTCTGTAACATCTTTCTGTGTTGACAGATAATAACTGCACTGGGGGGTGAGGATTTAATAATATGGATAACTGTTGAACCACTGTGTTGCATATTTGAAACCAATATAAAATTGTGTATCAATGATACTTCAGTAAAAATATAAAAAGTAAAAAATTAAATGTGAGATGAAAGATGACTTTTATTTGCATTGACTAGATGTTAAATGCAGAGGTAGAAATATCCACTCCCTTCTCAAAACTGAGGATATATTATGTGCCTAAATTTGAGTTAGCCAAGTATTGTCATGTTGTTTGTTTTTCCTTCTGGTGAGATAATAGTACCTACTACTAAAATATAATGCACCTAGTTGATAAAACAAATTCTTAAGAAACAATGGGAGACCACGGTAGGCAAAATAGACAAGGCATGGTGGAAATGGTATCTCAACTAGCTCTTTTAAAAATAGCCAAGATATGAAAACAACCTAAATGTTCTTCAATGGGTGTATAGATAGAAAAGATGTGGTGTATATATATATAATATATATATATATATTATATATATATACACACACAATAGGGTATTATTCAGCCATGAAAAAGAAGGAAATCTTGCCATTTACAACAAACAACATTGATGACTTAGAGGACTTTATGCTAAGTGGAATAAGCCAGGAAAAGAGAAACATTGCATGTGTAATTTATACATAGAATTTTTTAAAAAGTCAAACTCGTAGAAACAGAGTATAGAAAAGTAGCTGCCAGGGACAGGGACCTGGGGGTTATGGGGTGCAGAAGATATGAGAGCTTGGTAAAAGGATACAAACTTTTAGTTATAAAATGAATAAAGTCTGAGAAGGCAATGTAAAATGTGGTGACTGTAGTTGTATTGTATAATTGAATTTGTTTCAACAACAGAACTTAGATGTTCTTACCTAAAAATAAATAAATGAGGTGAAGGAAGTGTTAATTAATTTTATGGGGGTGTCCTTTCACAATTATATGTAGAACAAATCACTACAATGTATACTTAAATACCTTAAAATTTTTCCAATTATAACTCAATAAAACTGAAATTTAAAAATAGGTAAGTTATGAAAAAGGTGTAGGAAGGAAAATACAGTCCCATAAATTTAGGACAATGGCACCAAAAAAAGAGCATAGAGTAGAAATTGAACATAATATATTTAAAGGGAGCAAGTGGCGCTCTCTCAGCGCATGCTGGGAAGCAGTGAGATCTAAAATCACACATGGAGAGCAGAGATGGGATTTTGAAGACAAGTGAGTCATAGCAGTGGATACCCTATGGGTTCTCTCCTGTTCTGAAAGCCACTCAGCTGTTATGATGAAAATATTCTGCTTGTGTGTTTCTGTATAATCCTGCTTGTTATGTTTTGTAGATTGATGTTAAGTTAAAAACAGGCTCTTTGTGAGTAGGAAGAGCATTATGAATCCAAGTGTTAAACTGTCAATGCTCTTTAGTAAAATTAAAATGCTAATCCACATACTGAATTTTGTAACTCTTAGTAAACCCTAAAGTGGGTGATTTAGAAAGGAAATTTGAGAGTAATTAAGAACATACCAAAGTGTGATAATCTGTTCTCAGAGTAGCTGTATAGTCTCCACATTTGGGGAAATAGTTATTTAAACAAGTGTGGAAAGTTGTGCTTAGGAATCAGTAGCTGGTAAAAAGGAAGTAAGTGGTTATAAATTCTGCAACCTCCTATGTTATAGGAGGTGAGAGCTGTGATTCCAGATCATCTTTATGAGCAATCAAAAGGCTGTCTGGTGCTTGGTTGGAGAAGGAAGTTTACAGAGTTTACAGCCCCACCGCAGTGGTGGTCTAGACCAGAAGTCATGGGACCAATTTTAATTAAAAAGCCTTTTCACAACACTGAAAGGGAACACCTATAATTCTAGTTAAACCTGGGAAAGTTTGGATAGATTTCTTGAGTTTAGCAGTAAATAAAAATTTCTTTAGTAGGAAGCAAATTATTCTCATAATTATTTTAGTATTTTATGTTTTCCCTATTTCAGGAGGCAATCTATCCAGCCAGAATAAATCTAAAAGATGTGGCCAGTTTTTCCCTACTAGGTATCACTGAGATGTGGTAGGATTCAGCAATATTATAGTGACCACCATGGCAATGATAATTGTTCAGAAAATAAATGATGAAACCATTTGAAATGTTTAATTTAAATAAGTATTAGGATCTGCATATTTTCTCACATAAATGATGAATTATTTTAAATTTTATAGAAATTAGGAAATCCACCTACTATTCTGAAATAGCAATCTTTGGAATGAATTTTATATGTGTAAGGAAGATGGAAGTTCTTATGGCCAGGATCCTCACGTGACCCTAATCTACTTGCCCACTATCCACGTGCAATGTTGTATTTGGCCTACTGCATTGACACAAGCTTACACATGTTGGCAATGAGCCATTATGGACTATGTTGCTGTATAAAGAACTCCAATTAGTGCTCCCCCCGAAGGTGGCTAATGAAGGTGGCTGACGAAGGTGGAGATGGATTGCGGACTTGCTGGATGCAGACATGATTCTAGTGCTCAACCTGCCATCACTACAATAAAACTTCATATAAGACCTTTTAACCTTAACATTCATTGTCATTATTCAGTCACACTGAATCCAGAGTGAACTTACCTGGAGCTGAGGCCCTCCAGCAAGACATTTGGCATAGTTCGCCGAGTTCATTGCAGACCAAAAATGGAATAAGCTGTCCACATGGGAGGAGTACTTCAGCAGGCTGCCACTGTGGACAGGGAAATATTTGGGTATCCCTCAGTGGGCATGTGGTCCAAGGTGGCTTTCCTCTTAGAGGAGTGGGCCCCCACCCCAGGACTAGGGGAAGGTGAAGGTGACACCTGAGGCAGTTGCAGAGGCCCTGTAAAAATAGACAAATCCTTGTAAAAACAGGGTGTCCATGTTGTGGTGGGAGCTGTGGGTTGGCTATTTTCACTGTATTAAGAAAGGCCATAAAGAAGAAGGACATGCTTCTGTGGGAAGCATGAGAAGAGGCAGCACAAGGACATGAGCTGTGAGGTGCCATGGAGGAGTAAAAGATTTTTTGAAGAATGAGATGGTTTTGCTGTGAGGTGTCATGCAAAAGGTAAAGGCCATGAAGGAGAAAGACATAGTCTTCAAGAAGCATAAGCGGCAACATGAGGACACAACTGCAGGGTGCTGTGGAGAAGGTAAGGGATGTAGCAGTGGAGGTGCTTTCTTTTCTGGATTGGTGAGAAAAATGCCATCAGCTCTGGAAGTGGTTGGGGATACATTGGAGAAGGACAAAGAAGTTGAGGTGTTGCCAGAGGCACCAACCCCTCCTGCACTGAAACCCCACCCAGTTGCAGTTAAGAAGGTATAGATGCAGTGACCACAGGCTCCTCCAGGAGAGGTGCAGCCCCATCCCCAGGTCGTGGAGCACTCTATGTTCTGCCCCTATACACAGGCAGAGCTGGTGGCTTTGGGCTCCTGGTTTCAGCAGAAACCCTCCGAGTTCATATTAGCCTGGTTCCTCTGCCTTTGGGATATAGAGGTAGATCGTATCCTCCTGTCTGAATCAGAGATGGGAAAGCTGGCTTCCCTGACAACTCATCCTGTCTTGCGGACCAGACCCCAGCATCCATTCCCTTATTAAATGATTGATTGTCACCCTTTGCACTAGATAGCCCAGTCAGGGTGACTTACTATCTTACCCCACTAGATGTCAGATGTATGCTGAACTCCAATAGCTGTTACTTGAGTTGGGTGTGAAAAAGGAAATGTATAGGCCAGTAAATCAGGACCTGGACAAGGAACTGTTTACAGTGGAGATGAGGGATACAGTGCTGAAAACACCTGTCTCTCTTTGGGCCCTTATTGGCCATTCTTTCCCCTCACTTAGGGCAAGCCATAAATGTGGTTACCCTTGCTGTGGCCAATTTGGGGGAGGCTGAAGTGATGTGGGCATGGAAGGGAGTACAGTTAGCTACTGAGAGGAAGGGCTTAAAGGGCTCTGTGAAAGTCATGAGGCCCCAGATGTGGGCTGGCTTGATAAAGCAGGAGTAAACAAAAGAAAATTGGATGGGAAATCAAATAAAATCTTACTAGAGCTACAACAATAGAAGCCAGAGCACTAGTTTCAGCCATTGTCTAAGGTGAGGACCAAGAAATGGAAGCCTGAGACAAAGCCACAAGTCCAGTCTGTGTGCCAGACTTCCTGTTGACAAGGTAGATGATCTCACCCAGACCTGTATACAAGAAGATGATTGGGCAATACAGTTTGACTGAAGGAAAGGTCAAGACACCCACCTGTGGGAACAGGTGAGAACCAAAGGCAGCAGGCTGAAATATCAATTGGTCCCCAGTGAATGTACAACATGTCCTGACTCTGATAGACACAGGAGCTGAATGCTCACTGATTTATGGCAACACTAAGTGATTTCCTGGGACCCCCACTATTATAGATGGATAAGGGGTAAGGCTATTAGAGTGAAACAAACCCAAATACTGTTGGAATTAGGGTATCTACTACTGTGTATGATGTTATACTTACTTCTCATTGTATTCCAGACAACTGTAATGCTATTGCAAGTTTTGGGGTCTTTTAGGCTGCTGGAGTGTATTTATCCCACACCTGGCCCAAATTCTGAAGCTCTTATACTGTTTGGTATGAGAGGACATCAGGTGGGACTGGAATGAAATATGCGCATTTGTTTGCAAAGTGGAAAGTCAAGAACAGGTAGGCCTTGAGTGTGATAGACCTGTCAAGGCCCTGTTAACTGGATGTCCATGTAACCAAAGACAGTTATGGCTGGGATCTCTGGCAGTGGCTTGAATGAACTCACCAACCTATCGGATTCTGGTCACAACTCTGGAAAGGAGCAGAGACATTTTGTTGTTGGTATCCCCAGGAAATGATGAAGCAGTTAAGTTGACCTAGGTATGTTGTCTCTAAGGAAAGCCTGACTGTGATGTGGCCCAATGGTTACATTAGTTTGTTGCATGTAGGGCAGAAGACAATGTGAACTGTAGCCCATCTGTGTCTCCTGCCTTTAACCTTTGGAGAAGTCAGAAGAGCCTGGAAGGAGTGTATTGTGTGCCCCAGAAGGGACTTAGAGTGAGTCCCACAGCAACCTGGGATGGTAGCTAAAGGGCCAATACCCCTCATCAGGTGGCAGATAGTCTATATTGGACATCTGCCCATATCAGAAGGTTATTGATATGCTTGACTTATGTGGACAAAGCTACTGGACTTCTGGTTGCTTTTCCTGCACATTTCACAGACCAAAAATGGCTAAAAGAGGCCTAGAGGATCTTTCTGCAGTCTGTGGCTGACCAGAGGTAATTGAGAGTGATCAAGGCACCCACTTTACCAGACATACACTACAAGAATGGATGCAGCACTTAGGGTTATAATGAAAGTTTCATGTTCCATAAAATCCTACTGGGGCAGGCTTGATAGAAAGTTACAATGGTTTGTTAAAATATGGCATGAAGTCAGACACCATGAGTCAGCTTATGGACAGTGCTATGGCATTTGAATGAAAATTTCTGGAAGGGAGAATTAACTCTGTAGACATGCCAACATCATTGCTGCCTCCTCTATACAACTGCAAGTACATTCTAAGGAGGAATTCTTGAAGCTGGGGTTTGGACACCACAAGAGCATCTTGCTACCAGTACCAACTACAATAAACCCCAGAGACTCTGTTCAGTGGACATGGCCTTGGACATTTCAACATATGGACCAACAATGGCTGACTCTCCGAGCACTTTGGAGGCAAGGTCGGGAGTCTGACCTCCTGCATATTCCTGGAGTAATGGCAGAGTGGTGCCCAAGGATCATGGTAGTGTACACTAATCAGTTGGAACATAGAAGCATCTTACTGGAGAGTTTTGTTTTATCTTATGGCTAGTGCATGCACCTCCATTAGCACTACACATAGACCCCACCAGGAGAGGGGTAAAGGTTTGATATACTAGACTCGGACAGTACCCCCTTCTTTCCACAGTCCTATCACAGGATTACTCTCTTGCATGCATCCTACCTGACGGATAATATTTGCCTATGTTAGGGTCATTAAAACATGTGTCTTATCATCCTTTAGCTTAATCTCCTCTAATGTATTCATGAATTGGGCACACACCCTAGCAAACCTGCTGCTTGCTGGGTGTGCACAGAGCTCCTTATCAGTTCTTCTGCTGTTCTCCTGTGGAAAGTGTGAATCGTGAACTGGAACTGGTTTGAATACATCTGGAATGACCACTTGGTGGCAATCAATCTTCTCAGGCATGAGGATGACTATTATAATTTTTGTTGTTACTTGTGAAATCTCGCACAATGTTCCAATTTTCCTGCACAAGGACCATCACGGCATGGAAGATTGAGGACATGTAGATTGTGAAGCAAGAATCCTGGAGGGGTGGATTGTAGGAAAAATGGAAGTTGCTATGGCCAGGATCCTCTGACCCTAATTTTTTACTTGCCTGCTATGCATGTACAATGATGTAATTGGCCTACTGTAAGCACATACTTGCACATGTTGGCAATGAGCTATTATGGGCTATGTGACTATAGAAAGAGCTCCACCCAGTTCTCCCCCTGAAGGTGGGTGGAGAAAGTGCAGATGGATTGCAGACTTGCCTGATGTGGGCATGATTCTAGCACTCAACCTGTCATTACTAGAATAAAGTTTGGTATAAGACCTTTGAACCTCAGCATTCCATTATCATTATTTGGTCTCACCAAATCCAGAATGAACTTGCTCAGAGCTGAGACCCTCTGGTGAGACAATGTGCAACTTTTAAATTCTATAGTTATATGAGCTAAAATAGTTTATTTTAAGAAGGAATTTATAGTAACAAAATTGTTCATTTTTTTAAATCATAATGTAGAACTCATTATATTATGCTTCAGTAACAAAGAGACAGATATGCTATAGTTATACAGTGCTATAATTGCAAATTAATTAGTTGCAAATAAATTACTTAATTAAGCTAAATCCTAGGGCATGTTACCCTCCAAAGAGTAGGTAACAATCCAATTCTTAAAAAAAGCTCAACAGAATTGTAATCATATACTTCATTTAAAAATGAAAATATTTGAATGTATTTTCATAACCTCTAAGTGTCTTCACATAGCAGTAGTAAAGCATGTACTTAACTATTATTATTTCTTTTATTATTGAACCATAACTCCTAAAGGATCTTAGAAATTTCTGAGAATAATGATCAATAACAATATTTATTTATTTACACATTTGATTCTACATATTAATTTATTTCATACTGACAACAATCTTAAGAACAAGATATAATTATTTTAGCATTTAATCCATTCTCTGGCATAGAGAAATGGCCCAATAAGTATATGTTAAGTGAGTCCCTATTTTACTATGGATAAAGCCAAGACTCAAAAGATGATGCCATGGAACTAGCAGATGGTAGTTGCTATGGAAGAGTTGGGATAAGAATATTAAGTCTGTCACATTCCAAATCCCATGCTCTTTCCATCATGAAATATTTCTTTTCTCTTTCTTCTTTATCCAGTTTGAAACATTCAACTATTGTCTTGGCTGTTTTCTTGGGTGCTATTTCTGCCAGATGGGTTATAGTACTACTGTTGGTTCTCCATTTTATTTGGAGCACTTCTCACAATGAGAAACAATCTAAATTCTTTTTGCATGTCTTCAATATTTAGTGTCCTAAGCTTTCAGTTTGGTGATTCTTTTTTTACCACTAGTAACTTTTTCTTTAGTCAATATTCCCTTTCACTGGATTTTATTGTCACCTGGAAACTCTCAACCAATTAAAATTTGAGTTGAAACATTCCTCTGCCAAATCACAAACCAGCTTATTCATCTCAGTTAATATCAAGCTACATTTTCTTCGATTTCATACAGTCTTCCTGTTGCTTGAACCCTCAGTCGTCTCTCCTTACTCCCTTACTCCTTATCTTTCTAAGATTCCTGGTCCATCATATCAAACATTCTCTAATTCTTCTTTTCACCAGCTCCTTTGACTGTTCTTTTCACACTGTCTGAAAAAAGATGTGCCTTATCTTCTCTACAAACACACCTGGCTACTGAGCACTGCTAGAGAGGCCTACAAAATGATGTAGATAATTAGATTTGTGACACTACACGTTTATGACACCCAGTCTCACCTGGAACTTTAATCATGACTTGTAATCTTTTCACAATTCCTTCTTTTGTTATTGCTCCTATTTGAAACAGCTATTTAAATATTTTGCATAAGTCTCCATAAATCTCTCCTTAAATTCACCTTCTCCCTCTTCTCCTATAGTTAATAGTATTTATAACAATGTGGATAGCATATTTATTGAATTAATAAGACTTCAGATTAACATAGAAATCATTTTTAGATCAGCTTGAAATTCTGCTACCAGACCCATGTACTAATCAGCATCTAGACTGTTCTTTAGTCTTTTATTGCTAAAGGAAGCAATGCTACCTCTCAATTTTATGTCATTTTTTTCTTTATCTTTTTGTTTTAATTGTTGTCATTCTTGTTGACTCCTTTCCATTTTCCAATGTATAACCATCAAGTTACCAATTTATCCCATTCAAACCCCCTCATTCTAGTTCTCTCCCTAGCTTCTCCCATAGCTTTCTTCTCTTCAAACCATTCCAAGAGTTTGCAACATTGTGGCTTCTCTATTTCTTTATATCCCCCACTCAGACAGACTACTGGAGCAACTTGATGATTGCCTCACCATTGAAGTAAAATTTCTTTCAGTAAAGTTCCTCCACACTGTATTATTATCACTAGAAAATATTAGTACTTTTTTTACTTGATGTACAGGCAGTATTTGAAATTACTGGATATTTTTTATGCAAGAATTATTTGTCTTTTTTTCTACTTTTCATTCTTATTATTTCCCAGTTTCCTCTGTGGGCTGCTAATTCTGTGCATTCTATAAATGTTTCTAAGAGAACTTTTTTTTATTTTTCATTGATGTTTTTTATTTTCAACATAGACTGCTACATTTACATCAAATAGCACAGTAACTGGCATATGGGAGTGCATGCTAAATATTTGTTGAATAAATGAATGAAAATTATTTTTGTCTGTTAGGACTTGGCTGTGTATAATGCCAATCTGGTTCATAAAATTTCTAATTCTCAAAGTTATATTTTAGAGATGAGTTTCTTTCTAAAATATATGAGTATATATGAAGTATATGAGGAAATGTGGTTTTTAGATTATTTGAATATGCTCAGCTTTGATCAGTAGAAATAAAAGAATATAAGCAGGACTAGAAGTATCTTTGTAAAAAAGAGAATGTATTACAAAACTTCTTTTTTAAAACACAAAAGTTAAACAAAATATTAAATGAGGATTAGAACTTGGCTTTATTAACAATTAAATACATGAATGCATGAAATGTTTTATTTTGACCTAATCACATTTACCCAAACTCATTTGAATCTATTTTCTTTAGTGTCTTCATAGGGAGACATCTATTAATGAACATTTCTAAGTATCAAATCCTTGAAATCATGTGGAATTTATTGTCCATCTTTTGATAAGATTGAAAACTAAAGTATATTTAATTTTACCATAAAACAGGTAACTCGATCCCTGAAGTACAGGAAGATTTTCTGAAATGCTGATATGCTGCCATACAATAAATATGACCAATGTGTTTCTCAAATCACTTATGAATTAAATTACCATGAGCTGCTAAAAAAAAACAAGAACAAAAGAAATGACTGTAGCATATAAATGCCCTCTTCAAATGAGCCTTTGTTCTTCTACAAGGCCATGGCTTAATTATCATCCTTATTGCCAGCATCTGGTTCAATCCTTTGATTTAATGAAAGGTTAGTTTGACCCCACACTCAAAGTCTTTATAAAGTAGTGGAAGTAACAATTATTATCTGGAGATTATTTATCAAAAGCAGGATTTTCAAGGATGAAGGGATCACTACTGATCAAATAACTGACTTTGACAAGTTAGATAAGGTTGACCTGAACTTCAGCTATTGTAAATATGTTAAGGATAATAAATTTTTCTCTTCAAAATGAATGCTAAATTGCCCAATAAAACATACATTAGTCCTCTAAAGTACTTATATATTAACTTGATAAAGTGAAACCTTAAAGGTTCTGACTATAAACTCTAATAGTTCCTTATTTCCTCTAGATTAGTATTTATCTAGTAAATGCCATGTCATTGTTTCTTTGATGTCATTTTAATGCCTAAGGTATTTCTAAGAAAGAGATGTTGTGGATTAGAAGGTGCCTGAAGAGACAACTACTGTTAATATCCAAGATTTGTCTGTATGTGTATGTATCTGCGTGTATTTAAGTAGATTTGTAAACACATGTATGTGTTAGAAACAGGTTTGAAAAGATTAGTGGGAGAGAATCACATTAGGAGAGGAAAAGAATCAAATTAACATTGATTAAAATTCCCTGCTCAGAAGAGGCGTACTTGCGGACTGTTTCCCCCTCTCCAAAAACGGAGAGAAAAAATACATTTTCCAAAAGCTCTTGCAGAAGCTCTTGTCCGTGTTATTCATGTTAAAACCTGATAATGATCAGTAGGGAAATACCATAAAGCTGGGCTAAGCTTACATAAACTACAGAGGAAGGAGATCTTGCATCTGTTCTAACCCATTCCTACCCAGATCATTTTTGCTTCATCTAGAAGGACCGAGGCATCAAGTGTTGGCAGGGAGAAGCCAGGAACAAGGTAGTGTCCTTGTATCATGCCAGTGTAGGCAGAAGGTATTCTCAGATAAGAGTGTTAGGATAATCAGCTAATTAACAATTTCGTGTGTAGTGGAAGGAGATAGAGTCTTACCAGACTCTCAAGTGCAGGAATATTGAAGCTTCCAAGTCCTGAAACACCGAGGTTATCCATCAACAAAACTGCCAGCAGCTAAAGGGACTGCTTACAACTCTAAGTCTCAGAGTAAATATTGCAGTTATGGAATGATGGGAACTAGTGTTCTTATCTAAATGAGAAGAGAATGGCTAAAAATATAAACAGACTGAAAATGCCCCAGAGGTTGAAAAATGTATTTATTTGCTCATGTTTTAGGTAAATGTTTCAAAATCTGTTTTGGAATATGTTGCTCTAAAGGGAAAGCTCTATTTCTAGGAACAATTACTAAATGTTTTTCTAACTTCTACTTTTATATTTTGCCACTAGCATTATGACTTCTAAAGGCAGTGGCAGTCCTACATTCTCCAGACATCCCTCATAAGCAAAGCAAGCTGTGAAGCTACCAAATTGTCTCTCTTTATCAAAACATGCATAGCTGGGCTAGGTCTGAATAGAGTACCATTTTAGGCAGGTAACTTTCTGATATTCAAACATTCGGTCTTCAATCAGCAAATGTTAGTTGAGGGCCTTAAATGCTAGACACTGCAGTCACTCAGAGATGCCTTCTAAGCCACCACCTAGGCAGGATTTCACTATGCAGGTTTGACTGCGGCTCCTCACTGTGGCCGATTTGGCACGGTGTCCTATGAAGTATGTGGGAAATGAAGGGGAGCCACGAAACAAACTCCCTGTACAGTTCCATAGTTCCACCTTTCTAGAGATTGTCGAGATATGAACAACCCACGTCATCTGGAACCTCTGATGACTATATTCACAAACAGAAAAGAAACTCTTTAAGTTAGCTTTGAATTATTAGCAAATGCATTGGTATAAAAGAAATACAAATTCTCATCTAAAGAGGCTAGGAGTTGGAAAGATTAAGTCTTGTAATTTGTTTTCAGTCTAGTTTAAGAAGAGGAAAAACAAATGATTAGAATCAAGGTTTTAAACACTTTCACAAGATCTTGAGGAAGGAACAAATCAAAGATTTCAAACATATCTATATTGATCTAAGCCTCCTTTTGATTTTCTATTTTGAAATCTTGGAGCACACGTTCTGTTAGATATCGTTTCACCTTAAAGAAAAAAACAAGAGTGAACATTCATAAACTGATAGATAAAATTATTCTCCAAATACAAATACCATGATTTAGGAAATAAATATAAACAAAGAAATATAAAAAGTTTCACATTTTGTATCTTTTCACTCATGATGGCTATACCATTTTCTATGCAAGTGTGTATATTTCAGAAATACCCACGTTTACATTCTTAATGAACTATTGAAACTATAAAATGCAATAATCAAAGATTTTTGTTGAATAATATTTAGATAGAATTTTAAGCTAAATCAGCTGCAAACCTTTATTTTCACAGACCTAAATTTATGGATATGATATGCACTGTATGCTTTGCTGGGCTTTGATGGAGCGCTAAAGTCTTTCTGGAAAATATTTCAGGAGAATATCATGATTATCAAATATCTTCTTCTTTGTGAATCGAGTACTTAGCATAAAATTCTTTCTAGTAACTTAGAATTTCTTGAATAAATGAAGGAACTGCATCCCTCCATAGCAAACATACATTTTGGTGGAATTATTAGCACAGGGAAGGGTTAGAATGTTATCAAGAGTTTTTTGCATGCACACTATGTGCCACACACTGATAGAATTTAAAGATGTTTTTCTCATCAAACGCTGAAATATATTAAGGTGATTCACTATTATTGATTTGTTTGCTTTGTAGTTTTTAAATTACAAAGCAACAAGGATATTTTAGCATGAGGTTACTCAGTTTGAATAAGTGAGACATGCTGTCTATTAATCTAGCAGGTGTCCCCTTGTGGTAATGCAGACTTACGGTTTGGAAGTAAATGCAAGTCATTCAATGATGTGAAGATTTCCATCACAGTGGTTCTGAACCAGGAGTCTTTCTGCTCCTCCAGGGGTATTTGGCAATATCTCATGTATGAAGATGTTTTTGGTTGTCACAAATAGTAGGATATTATGGGCATCTACAGAAGAGAGGCTAGGAATGGAGTTAAACATTCTTCAGTATGCAAGAGAATCTGGTACAACAAGAATTATCCAACCCAAAATACCAGTAACACTGAGGCTGAGAAACCCTGAATTAGATAAGGCATTCACACCATTTGGGAGCCCAAAGTAGGGAACATAAGAACTGGTATCTAATAGTAGAGCCTTAACAGTTCTCTTCCAAGTTACTGATGGCAATGACTAAGCAACAATATTCTCACATATGTGTATCTATGTTAAAGTCTGGTACATGAAAGACTTTCAGTCCACATTTGATAAGCCGTCTTTGACTTTCTCCTATTCAGAGATCACATTATCTTAGAAAATAAACGTACATATTCGTTATTTAGGGAGTAATCTTTTCTTTTGTTATGTTTATGTTAGGTAGCTGTTTTAAGAACAAAAAAAAAATCCCCAAATCTCAATGGCTTAATCTAACAGATTCTTTCTTGCTCAGCCAAGAATCCAATATGGTTGGAAGTGGCTGTTCTTATTCTGGAGTAGCTTTAATCACCATGTATCCACGTGGTGATACAGTGACCTAGATGTACTCCATTTTTCTGACTGTGCCATTTCTAGGATTTCAGAATATCTACTTCAGACTTGCAGCAGGAGAGAGCACAATGCCCTTGCTTTTCAAAAGCCTTGGCCCAGGGACTTCTTAATCGTCTCTGCTCATATTCCATTGATGATAAGTGGTCACCCAACTACACCTGGATTCAAGAAGTGCTGAGAAGCCATGTTTCACTTTATACCTCATTAATTTTACTATATACAAGGGAGATAATAAATTTGGGGGATACAGCTGATTTTCACTACCAAAATACAATTCATCTGTTCCAATATCAAATTTTAAAAGCTTATTAATTACCGAGCACTCTCCTAAGATTCAAGAGACCCACAAAAATGAATTGTTCTTATACAACAGATTGGCAGGTCCAAAGATACCAGACACCAGGGATATACAATCTAATAGGGGTCTTTAATCATCCCAGAGGTAATTCCTCTACACTGAAACCTCTGTGCTTGAAGAAACTCAACAGAGTACCCTGAAACTCTATCCCTTGGTTAGGGTAAAAGTTTTCTCAGTGCCTGTTATGGGCAGACTCTGTTGCATCCACAATTCTTAGGTTGAGCCCCTAATCACGGATCACCAGCCGGTACTGTGAGAAATAAATTTCTCTTGTTTAGAAGCCATCTAGTGTATGGCATTTTTGTTATAGAAACCCAAGCTGACCACAACAGTATCACTTAGAGCTATTTCTAAGTGCATTTAACTTTAGGGAAAGCCTATATGTCAAGTAGCCCTAATAATCAGTATCTCTTCTGGAAAGACAGGGCAAAGATTTCTCAAAATAATCCCCATTAATAATGGCCCCTACCTATACAGGGGCAAGTTTGGATTCTGAGGTATTTTGAAGCATTTTCAAAAGATGCTCTCAAATGTTTAGATATTCAACTATCCTAGAAGATGTGTTTTTTTCTAGTTATTTCTTCTTTACTTTGGATATGAGTGCATAAGTGAAAATGAAAGTAAATGATATAGGACTTGAAGATATGGCCACTTACATATGCATTCCACAAAGGCATATACCACATTTTACTGTTCCTGATGGTGACAAAGTTATGTATTTGTTTACTCTAAAATCAGTTCTCTTCCAAACCAGTATTTTAGGAAAGTTAAGTCCTTAGTGATAACCAGTTTGTTGCTTTCTACAGTAGCAGAGAACTTGATCTGCCTATAACAACTATTTTAACCTGTTTCAACTAATAATACACTCATTTTTAACTTGGTATGTTACCTTTCAGAATGAAAGACTGAGTTTCCCAACCTCTTCACAGGATAAGTGTGGCCATGTGACTAATGAGACATAATGGGAATGAGGCTCTCATTAGACAATAGTTTAAAGGAAACTGACTCAATGTTAAAATCCTTTTTTTAACTTAAAAGATTTTTTTTTTGCCTTTTGTTTTGCTATTTTCTTCCAATCAACAGCTTATCTCTGAGAGCTGCATCTTCAGTACTCATAATAAAGCATGAGGTACCTGAAAACATAGCCGCCCGCCAACATAATGCACTGAAATGATGGGAGTCCAGGGTCTGGTGAAAACATTGGGTCTGCCATACCTCACCTGGACGTATCTCTAATCTTCTTTTTTTACTAAGAGGGAAATATATTTCTATCTTGTTTAAGCTACCCTAATTCATTTGTTGTTCTCTCTCTTTTTTTTAATGTGTTATATTTAGCTAAACTTCATTCTGACAGATACTCCTACCAAGATGAATTACAGGGGATTACTCCAATACTTCTTTTAAGACTCTAATTAATCTTCATGCTTTCCACAAGCCCTTGTTCAACACTGTGGGATTGAGTGAACTCCTCTGTGAACTTCTAAAGAAGTTGTCATTTTTAATATTTGACTTTATGATTCTTTTTCTAGTTTCAATAAGCTATTTATTGTAGGAGAACATACAACCTGAGAGGTGCCCAGATCAGCATTGCACAACTCGAAGAAAAAAGTATAACCATTTAACCATTACCAGTAAGTACTCTAGCAGAATGTGTTGTACAGCCTTCCGATTTCTCTACACCACCAAAGATAACCATCATCCTGACTCTGAACAAAACAATTTACTCTTGTCTGAACTTTATTTAAATGGTACTATACTATACATATGTTTTTAGACCTGAGTTTTTTTCCTTAATATTGTGTCAGTGAAGCTCATTTATATTTTTGTATGTTGCATTTATTGCTTCATTGGCACTACTTTCTAGTATTTTCTAGGACAGTATGTCCCAATGTTTTTTTAAATTTTACTCTGATAAACCATGGCATTTGTTTCCACTTTGGAGCTATTACAATGTTGCTAGTCACGTTTTTTCTGGCATAATTTTTGGAATAATTGTTCATTTATTTACTTATCATAGAGCTAGAAGTGGAACTGCTGGCTCATAGGATATAGAGATGCCTATCTTTAGTAGTAATGCCAACTTACACTCTCACCAGCAGTCTCTAAGGGATATCTGCTGTTTGACTATTTATCATGAAATGCCTGTAGAAAGCTAACTAACTGAGATATTGTTTGTGTTTATTCTCTATTACTTAAAATTTATTGAGAAAGGGGTCCATAATTTCTGTCTGTGTATGTTTCTAACCTGTCATTTTTGGGTATTCATTTGTGATGACAGCCACTGTGTTATACCCAAAAAAGTATTAGTTACACTCTTAAAGCTGTTTCTACATTTCTAAGTTAAAATCAATTAAGTAATTTTATACTCCATTATTGACTATACAGATATATTTTAACTTGTTCATTATTAGTAAATACATTTTTACAAATATGTATATGAAATTACTAAAAGAAATTCAGTATTATTTCAGAGTACTAGGTAATGGGTGTTTTGACACAGCATAATATTAACTAGAAGTATATTGCAAACACTAGGGAAGTTGGTGCAGTGATAAAGATATTTCCATATGTGACTAAAAGTAAAAAAGAACCTCCTGCAATATAAACCATTCTTTGCTGAGATATAATCGTAACTGATCTCAGCTGGTATAACTTGTTACTGGAAATTTTCTAGGCTTTTCCTCAGCCCTTGAGACACAGGATAGCTTTATATTACCTAGCCATCTTTGCCCTCAACACTTCTGGCTTTATATATACTGTAAATTCATGGCTTTGTGGTGATAACATGACCTTCTGAGGTGTGTGTAAATGGTGTGTGCTGGGGAAAGGTGTTCCTCTCTGGAGTAGGAAGGAGTTGGTGCTAGCAACAAGGAATATGGATCAACAAATGAAAGTGATCAGGCATTAACAACCAAGTTTAACAGGTACACAGTAGAGAGCCATACAAGCTCTATGCTGGGAATTAGGAATCAAAGGCAATATGATCTTCAGTGATCATATCAAAGGCAATGAGGATTTGGATAGAGGTGAGCTGTAAATACAAAGTGATTTATATCAGAAATTATGTACAAAATCCAGACCAGTGAGAATAGATACAAGATCATCTCCATGAAAAAGACCCTGAAAGAATTAAGTAGGGAGCAGTTCTCAGGCCACAGGGGAAGAAAGCAGATATGACTCTCCCTTGACTGACAGTATTCTGTGGATGCAGGGGAACTTTGGGCAGCCAAGAGACCCAAACTGAATCATTGCAAGTAGTGTGCATGGCCCTTGAACATTAGTATGCGGACCTGGAATAAGGAGGAAAGAAGAGGAGGAAGGAGAAGAGCCGGAGAAAAGGGAAGGAGACCAGGTGCACTGCTAAGCAGTCAGCTTAATAAAATGAATTTAATGCAGTTACTATTCTCACATAAATTTTTTATCTAGCAGCAGACAGACTCATATAACAAACAATAATATAATGGGATGTTTCATATTTACATTATGAGAGGTAGCCTGATAAATAATATAAGAATCAGATTCAAATGAATCTGGAATTCAGTGCTGGGACTATGTCTTCTTTAAGTTGCTTTTCTTATCTGTAAAATGGGAAGACTAAAAGCAATCTGATATGGATTTTTGTTGATAAAAGGTAATAATAATTAATAAAAGGTAATTTTATTAATTGAAGGTAATAATTTAAGTGGCCTTAATAAAATCTAATATTTTATTATTTTATTGTTTTTATCCTACTCCAGGTACTGGTCTAAGTCTTTTACATATATTAATTTACTTAATCTTCATAACATTCTCATGAGGCAGATGTGCTTATTACCTAACTTACCATAAGGGGACTGAATCACAGAGAGGTTTAGATACTTGACCAAAATCCTTCATGTGGGAAATGGCTGAGATTTATTCAAATGCAAGTTCTAGACATCTTAGGCAAATGACACACAGGAGCTTAACAAATAAATAATGTCCAGTGGGAATATAGATGTATTTCCCATATTCCCTTTGCTCATGGGTATAGAAAAACCAAAATATCATACACCAGAAGGATTAAGTAATTAGCAACCTTAACTGCACTCCAGGGAGGGTCAGTGGTAGACAGAGCCTTAGGGATAATTGGAAACTTGAGTATCATTAGATTTCCATCTCTTGCTCTTCTCTTTGCTTCTGTCTATGCGTCCATTTCTCAGTGATACTGGAGTTCAGCCAGTGTCAGCCCACTGTTTTTATCCTTATGGCCTTACAGTCAGACACTTCTTTCCCCCAAGTTCTGTTTGAATACCAGGCAAGGGCTCTGGTTGGCCAAGATGGTGAGAGGTAGAAATTATGCCTAGAAAAGAGCAGGTGAGAGGAGAAACCCAACAAGGTTTGGGTTTATGGGTGTGAGGTGCACGTCTATTAGTTCTTTTGTCTGTTACAAAGGAGGAACTGAGTAAAATGTGTCGGGCGAAAGAAAGAGGCTGATGATGACTAGAATGGCTTTCATTTCCTGAAGACTATGCAAGCTTTATTTTATTCTGTCATGTAACTGTAAATGAATTCATCATACCACTAATTGTAGTTTCACTTGATATATTTTGGAAGCCTTTATTTGGAAGCCAAATATATTATATATGGCATGTGATGGAAAGAATTTGCCTAAAATGAAGATTTCTGCCTAGAAGATAGATAAGCTCAAAGGAAGGAAGCCTTCATTCCTCACAAAAGGTTATCTGAATGATTTTCCTGAGCATTTCTATCTTTTAAAAAGGTACATATTATGTGGTAATTGTTCTTTTAACTACTGACACAATTAATGCCTAATGCATGAGAAATATAATTTATAGTTTTATTTGGCATGTACTTAAGCACCTGCATAGCAATTACTGCTGTGACATTTTTGTCTGCACTATAAAGCATCACACATCCTCCCTTTCATCAGTTTAAAACTGAAGCAAAGAGGTTCAATCCTTGGGGAGTACTGCCCTGATCTTATCTGGTACAGTGAAAATATGATTGCCTTACTGACACTATAAATTATGCTTTCCCAACTCTAGGAACCTTCTGCAATGGAAATCTACACCATTAATGTGACTCTTTTTGCTCTATAGGAAGTTGTTTCACCTTCACAATACTTAAATAGGAAATCTTTTTTCTCTTTTTTTCTTCTCAAATGATACGACAATTGAACATCACAAAGGAGTATTTCTTATAAACACACGATGTAACGTTTCTCCCTATAGTGATGAACATAAGGATATGATTCAAATTGTGAGTGAATATCAAAACTCTAACGCTGAATGAAACTGTATCAATTTCTTCCTTTGAAATAAGTAGCTAAATGGCTCTCTTGAGTGAACTTTTTCTTTCATTTTTTCCATTTACAATGAATTGGAAACACAAACAGCCAATAACTGTCACTGCCTTGAAAGTTAAAGTGAAATCCTTGTTTGTCTGGCCTCTGTAGACATTTTCATGCCAAAGGTTATGATTTCTCCAAGGTTCTTGTTATAGCCAATAACCTCAAATGCTTTTGGATGAAACTCTGCTCTGGTATCTGGTTTTCTCCTTAACTGATAGCATTCAACATTTTTTATTATATATATTTTTTTGCTTTTTCCTGACTTTCTGCAATGTGACTTGCTTTTCTTTCTATTCATTAATTTTTTTTTTTTTTTGGAGCTGAAAAGAAAAAAAAAGACATCTTTAAATTCACCTGAAAGTACTTTCCCATCAAACTGCTCTTGAAAAACCTATTTTTCATGACACAATTGCAGAATAAACCTATGGTTAATACCTTATTTACACAAACTGCAGGCTGTTATATCTGTGTTTGGTGACCTTGAAACTATATTGTGCTCAGTGCCCTTTTTATAACCTTAATTACTGGGGAATACAGAGCTTTAAGGAAAGACTAACATTTCACTTTAACATCCACAATAATCTATTATAAAGCCAGCTAAGCCAGTCCCCAAATACAGAGAAATGTTATTACATGCTCAGCTAGCTGTCAAGGGGCCATGAGTCAGTGGCTTACAGTTATCAAAAGTAACAAGGTTGTTCAGAATTTCCTCCAACAAAGCCAGCCAGCTTATGGAGGGATTAAGCTCTCTTTGATTAGAACAACTGGAACATGTCCTACCCTTTTAATTAGCATTCCCTTTGGCATGGTGGAGGCTGGTAATTTGACACTCACATTAGGCATCTCAAGAAATGATTTGGTATTTTGTCCCACTCATGAGCATTAGCGCCATGGTGTATATACTTGTGCATCAACTAAAATTTGAGCTGCTGAAGGATTTATGTTCAAAATCCTGTAAAATCCCAAGGGCACTATGCCTTTAATAGACAAAATGTAATAACACTCCAATATAATGTGTGGCAGGAGACTTGGTTAGCCTTTAGGCATGGTATATTACCCTAAGGCCATGCTCTTTTTTGTTTTCTATCTTTGGGAACAAAAAGTTTTATGTCAGCTTTATTGATATTTCACAGGTTTACATTTTAATTCACACCTTAAGGCAATTCAGTGAGAGAATACCTCTACTTGTGCTGCTAGATTACTTAGTTGGTGAGTAAATATAATTTTTCAGTGACCGCACAACCTCAAACGGGACAGAACAGAGGCTGTGTGGAATGAGAGAAAGAAGACGACATACTGCCATTCCTCAAGGAGCACACATCTATTTGGAAATAATTTAGGCATAAATATCTCCTTTCCCCAATTTACAAGCTTTCTCTACTTATACCATTCCAGTATTTCTCTGCACTCCTACTTTGTTCCATTTTTATTTCTTTTTCCCTTTTTCCTTATCTTACTTTTATTGCTCTCCTCCCTCTCTCATCCCCTACCCCCCTCTGAATGGTCAGGATTGAATAAGAACTTTCCCATTGTGAAAACGGCCTAGTGTTTCTCCTATTTAAGTTATTTGTAAGAAAAAATGGTAACACTGAGAAGCAACCTGTGGAAATGAAGATTCTGTTACTTATGTAGCTTTCAATATGATTTGAAATATATATTCCCTTTTGATATGTGAGCAATATATAGAACACATGTCCACATTAAGTTAGGGCCAGCAAGAGTATCTTTCTTCTGCTTTTTGTGCTTTTCATTAGTCTTTTTTTTAAAGAAGCAATTTCATTGGAAAAAAAACAGACCATTTCAATTGTTTTTCATCTTTGGTGTATTCTTTTCTACAACTGAGTAGCTATTGTGTCTTTATTTCTAAAGGGGATATACTGTTTCACTTCTAAGTACTCCATTTAGACTTAAATTTCAGAATATTCTTTTTCAAATCACTCTTGGATAATCATATATCAGTGAAAGATTCTTTTAGATTTTAGTCTTTCAAAATGTATCTAGGTGTTTCTGGTGCTTATACTTGTACAGTAATATATTCAGTCAAACATTTATGAGGTGCCTTATTTTGAAAGGCACAGAATGTATTAGAGAAATAAAACAGTATTCTTGCCTATCTTAAAGAACAGAATCTTCTATAACTTTTAGTAAGAGGCATCTCACTCAATTTACAATTGAAAGAGAAGTTTCCTTATGACCAGTTTATTTAGAAGCCATAGTCTGTCTTTACCTTCCGTAGTTTTTGTTATTGTTTGCTTCTGTTTTGGGGTGTGTTGGAGGGATTGTGTACGGTGGGAAGCAGGAGGTGTGAGTTATTATCCTAAATAAGGTGAACAAGTTCTATTATACTTGTCTGAGAGCCTCATCTTCCTCTGTGAAAGTAGAAGGTGGACTCTTAATCACTAGAGAGATGGTTCTGGAAATCTGAGAGTAGAGAAGGTTTGAAAAGGCTGTTAGAAATCATGGGAAAGAAACTGACTACAGAAGCAAAGAAGGGGGGCTGGGCCAGTAGAAAGCCTCATTTTCCAGTCGTAAGATTTTCCTCCAAAAGCTCTTCACGTGCCAGATGTACACAACAAAAGATTGATTAAAGATTAAAAGTTGTCCAGACTTATTTAATGGAAGGAAAAGTTGCCTAGGAATTGATTGCATTAGATGTTGGATCTATTAACTAGGAGTTGATAGATCAGTTTAAGGAAACACTAAGAGCAAACTAATTTTTCTGTAATAAAGGCAACATCAAAAGTTGCTTTCTAATATATATTCCCTTTTGATATGTGAGCAATATATAGAACACATGTCCACATTAAGTTAGGGCCAGCAAGAGTATCTTTCTTCTGCTTTTTGTGCTTTTTCATTAGTCTTGAATTAGGATTGACCTAAGAGGAGCATACAAATAAACTTTTTCTTTTTACAAAGAAATAAAAGTTCTAAGCATATTTTCTTGTATGTTTGTTTTGTTTTTAGTTCCCACTGCAAAAAAAAATGGTGTAAGTCACCTAGCAAAAACAGTTCCATCAAAGGTTATTATTTGGATTTTGAACCACCAGATGTGTGATTTCTGAAATTATTTTTCAGCCTCCAGGGCCACACACCTTTGAAGAATGTACAGTCTAAGTAAGAACACATGGAAGTATTTTCCCTGGGACAAAAAATAAATTTAAAAAAAAGTGTTATAGAAAACAAAGTTATTTATTTTACACTCTGACTCCCTTATGCAATGTGTTAGCCACTTATAGAAACAATGGACCAGATTAATCCTACAGATTTAATTTGTTTGGATAAAATAACATGTAAAACTTTTTCAATTTGAAAAGATTGTTAGTGGACATACACTTTCCAGTTTACACATTCTTCATCCCTTTTGCATCATTTTGCACTTCAAATTTACCTATTTATATAGTCACTTCTGCAGTAATCTGGAATTGGAAATACTGCTTGATGACTACATTCTTCCTCATTACATAAGAAGACAATAGTAGAATTGCAGTGTTAACCTTAGCAATAGTAAGAATAAAAGACAGTGAAGAAATCCGCCTAATTTTCTTTTTTTTGAAATCATAGATCTGTATTGTGATTCTTAATCAAATACCGTTTTTTTTTTGAGAGGGCATCTCTCATATTTATTGATCAAATGGTTGTTAACAACAATAAAATTCTGTATAGGGGAGTCAATGCTCAATGCACAATCATTAATCCACCCCAAGCCTAATTCTTGTCAGTCTCCAATCTTCTGAAGCATAACGAACAAGTTCTTACATGGTGAACAAATTCTTACATAGTGAATAAGTTCTTACATGGTGAACAGTACAAGGGCAGTCATCACAGAAACTTTCAGTTTTGATCACGCATTATGAACTATAAACAATCAGGTCAAATATGAATATTCGTTTGATTTTTATACTTGATTTATATGTGGATCCCACATTTCTCCCTTTATTATTATTATTATTATTATTATTATTATTATTATTATTATTTTTAATAAAATGCTGAAGTGGTAGGTAGATGCAAGATAAAGGTAGAAAACATAGTTTAGTGTTGTAAGAGAGCAAATATAGATGATCAGGTGTGTGCCTGTAGACTATGTGTTAATCCAAGCTAGACAAGGGCAATAATACATCCACGGATGCAGAAGATTTCTCTCAAAACAGGGGGGGGTGAGGTTCTAAGCCTCACCTCTGTTGATCCCCAATTTCTCACCTGATGGCCCCACTGTGACTGTGCCTGTTTTAGGTTGTTCCTCCCTTGAGGACTCTTACACGTCTCTGGCTAACCAGTCATCTTCAGGGGCCATACAGGGAAATGTAAAGTTGGTAAGTGAGAGAGAGGCCATATTGTTTGAAAAGGTTAGCTTTTTACTTCTTTGCAGATTTATGCCCTGTGGCTTCTATGCCCAGCATTTGTCTTGAGGTATCTTTACCACTTGGAGGAATTATGATACTCGGTAAATTTGATATGAGGCACGAATTCTATTTAAGGATTGTAATTAGGAAGGAAGAAGAAAAGCTATAAAAGTAGCAGGTGGAAGAAAACATTGGAAGATTGATTATTTCTTTGACATATCTTCTTGTAGAGTAACTTAAGCATGTATAGGTTTTAAACTACTAACTAAATTGCGCACATACATTAACATAATAGGAATACAGTTACATAACCAAAGCAGATCTATAATTACCAGCCATCTCCAGTGAAACCAAGAAGACCAGTTAGGCATCCTAGGCATTTGTGAAAATTTGTCTATGATATAATAGATATTGTCCAACTGTACTTGAACTGTCTGAGAGAAATCAGACAAATTAAAACAACCCATTCCTGGGAACTGTTCACATCCATATGTTCTTTTAACAGTAGATAGTCTGTAGTTGTAAGATTTTGGAGCGCTACAACTTGCACTTCTCCTAATTCTTGGTTCAGTTCCAACAGTATAGATCCAGTCAAATTTGTTGTTTTACTGTATGCACAGGCCAGCTTAGATATCTCCTTCTTCATTCCCATGGCAAGTCCAGGAACTGGTGGGAAGAATGCACCTACAGCTGTAGCATCGCCTCGATCTTTGTTGAGGTTTTTTGATGATCATCTTCTGGTATGAGTCTTCCAGAGAGTGCTGATGTTGGAAGTTCTTCTTTATATCATGTCTTAGTTCATTTTCGGGGTAGCCGAATTGGGTTTTGATCCTCTGTATAAACACAAACAGACCCTTTACCCACACTTTGATATGCCCTTTATACCATTTTGTAGAAGTCATTGGAGGTCACCACACAGGAACTGCTCTTTTTTTAAGAGAAAGGAATATTATCAGAAAAATGTACCTCCATAGCCGATCATCTGACACCCTTTAAGTGATCAAAATTAAGCATATTTAAAGCATGAATTAATCATTGATTTACAGTTAGTTTTATCCTATCAGGGAGTAATCCCCCTTTCTTTCTTTCTTCCTTTTTTTTTTGTTATCATTAATCTACTCTTACATGAAGAATATTATGTTTACTAGGCTCTCCCTTATACCAGGTCCCCCCCTATAAACCCCTTTACAGTCACTGTCCATCAGCATAGCAAAATGTTGTAGAATCACTACTTGTCTTCTCTGTGTTGTACAGCCCTCCCCTTTCTCCCACCCCCCATGCATGTAAATCTGAATAGCCCCCTTCTTCTTCCCTCCCTTATCCCTCCCTACACACCCATCCTCCCTTTCCCTTTGGTACCTGTTAGTCCATTCTTGGGTTCTGTGATTCCACTGCTGTTTTGTTCCTTCAGTTTTTCCTTTGTTCTTATACTCCACAGCTGAGTGAAATCATTTGGTATTTCTCTTTCTCTGCTTGGCTTATTTCACTGAGCATAATACCCTCCAGCTCCATATATGTTGCTGCAAATGGTAGGATTTGCCCTCTTCTTATGGCTGAGTAGTATTCCATTGTGTATACGTACCATATCTTCTTTATCCATTCATCTATCGATGGACATTTAGGTTGCTTCCAATTCTTGGCTATTGTAAATAGTGCTGCGATAAACATAGGGGTGCATATGTCTTTCTCACACTTCATTGCTGCATTCTTAGGGTAAATTCCTAGGAGTGGAATTCCTGGGTCAAATGGTAAGTCTTGAGCATTTTGAGGAACCTCCATACTGCTTTCCACAATGGTTGAACTAATTTACATTCCAACCAGCAGTGTAGGAGGGTTCCCCTTTCTCCACAGCCTCACCATCATTTGTTGTTGTTTGTCTTTTGGGTGGCAGCCATCCTTACTGGTGTGGGTGATACCTCATTGTAGTTTTAATTTGCATTGCTCTGATAATTAGCGATGTGGAGCATCTTTTCATGTGTCTGTTGGCCATCTGTATTTCTTTTTTAGAGAACTGTCTGTTCAGTTCCTCTGCCCATTTTTTAATTGGGTTATTTGTTTTTTGTTTGTTGAGGTGTGTGAGCTCTTTATATATTTTGGACATCAAGCCTTTATCGGATCTGTCATTTTCAAATATATTCTCCCATACTGTAGGGTTCCTTTTTGTTCTATTGATGGTGTCTTTTGCTGTACAGAAGCTTTTCAGCTTGATATAGTCCCACTTGTTCATTTTTGCTGTTGTTTTCCTTGCCTGGGGAGATATGTTCAAGAAGAGGTCACTCATGTTTATGTCTAAGAGGATTTTGTCTATGTTTTTTTCTAAGAATTTAATGGTTTCATGACTTACATTGAGGTCTTTGATCCATTTTGAGTTTACTTTTGTATATGGTGTTAGACAATGGTCCAGTTTCATTCTCCTACATGTAGCTGTCCAGTTTTGCCAGCACCATCTGTTGAAGAGACTGTCATTTCCCCATTGTATGTCCATGGTTCCTTTATCAAATATTAATTGACCATATATGTCTGGGTTAATGTCTGGAGTCTCTAGTGTGTTCCACTGGTCTGTGGCTCTGTTCTTGTGCCAGTACCAAATTGTCTTGATTACTATGGCTTTATAGTAGAGCTTGAAGTTGGGGAGTGAGATTCCCCCTACTTTATTCTTCTTTTTCAGGATTGCTTTGGCTGTTTGGGGTCTTTGGTGTTTCCATATGAATTTTTGAATTTTTTGTTCCAGTTCATTGAAGAGTGGTGCTGGTAGTTTGATAGGGATTGCATCAAATCTGTATATCACTTTGGGCAGGATGGCCATTTTGACGATATTAATTCTTCTTAGCCACGAGCATGGGATGAGTTTCCATTTGTTAGTGTCTCCTTTAATTTCTCTTAAGAGTGACTTGTAGTTTTCAGAGTATAAGTCTTTTACTTCTTTGGTTAGGTTTATTCCTAGGTATTTTATTCTTTTTGATGCAATTGTGAATGGAGTTGTTTTCCTGATTTATCTTTCTGTTGGTTCATTGTTAGTGTATAGGAAAGCCACAAATTTCTGTGTGTTAATTATGTATCCTGAAACTCTGCTGTATTCCGATATCAGTTCTAGCAGTTTTGGGGTGGAGTCTTTAGGGTTTTTTATGTACAGTATCATGTCATCTGCAAATAGTGACAGTATAACTTCTTCTTTACCAATCTGGATTCCTTGTATTTCTTTGTTTTGTCTGAATGCCATGGCTAGGACCTCCAGTACTATGTTAAATAACAGTGGGGAGAGTGGGAAAAGCTTTCAGCTTCTTGCTGTTCAGTATAATATTGGCTGTGGGTTTATCATAAATGACCTTTATTATGTTGAGGTACTTGCCCTCTATTCCCATTTTGCTGAGAGTTTTTATCATGAATGGATGTTGAATTTGTCAAATGCTTTTTCAGCATCTTTGGAGATAATCATGTGGTTTTTGTCTTTCTTTTTGTTGATGTGGTGGATGATGTTGATGGACTTTTGAATGTTGTACCATCCTTGCATCCCTGGGATGAATCCCACTTGGTCATGGTGCATGATCCTTTTGATGTATTTTTGAATTCGGTTTGCTAATATTTTGTTGAGTATTTTTGCATCTATGTTCATCAGGGATATTGGTCTGTAGTTTTCTGTTTTGGTGGGGTCTTTGCCTGGTTTTGGTATTAGGGTGATGTTGGCTTCATAGAATGAGTTTGGGAGTATTCCCTCCTCTTCTATTTTTTGGTAAACTTTAAGGAGAATGGGTATTGTGTCTTCCCTGTATGTCTGATAAAATTCCGAGGTGAATCCATCTGGCCCGGGGGTTTTATTCTTTGGTAGTTTTTTGATTACCGCTTCAAAGAAATCTGCCTAATTTTAATTGAATGTTAATACCGAATGACTTACAGATGTATTTAAAAAAAATGTTCCTCACAATAACCACATATGAAAGATGTTTTTGTCTCCATTTTATAGGTAAGGAAACTGAAACCCATTGAGGTTAGAACATCTGTCCCACAGTTTATAAGGGACGGAACTTAAATTTAAGCACTTTGGAGTCTGGCCAGGTTTAGCCTTTATGATGTTTGTTAATCTCAGCTCTATCACACAACAGAGGTTTTTCACAAAGAAATTGTTGTTATCTAATGAAAAAATAAAATTCCAAGGAATCATTTTTTATCTTATAAATCTTAAGGATAAAATTAAGTATTAATATATTCCATATTGGCTTTAAAATATTATCTTACTCAATCTTCACAAGAACCATGGGGCTCGAAGAGATGGAATGATTGGGCAAAAGTACAGTGCTACTAGGGAGGATAATTTGGATTTCAATGTTTCCAAATTGCAAAATACATATCCGCAACAGGACCAGTGAGCCAGGATTAAAGAATACTTACTTAGATCTGTTGTTAAAAGAAAATATTTCATTGGCAAATTATCTATCAACCTATAAAATTCAATTCTGTCCCTGTGTCATCTGTGGCACATGTATTAAGACTATGGATCAAGTATCAATTACAATTGGATGAAAGAAGAGGTGTTAGATAAATATGTCAAATCTGAAAGTAACCTATCAGAAGAAAAATGCTCATCTCATAGTCACTGTGTATATAGATAGTGTAGTTTTTAACATTCTTGCATGTCTTAAAACACTGTTGTCAAGAAATTAATTCTCCTGTTTTTCATCCAGATGGAATCTCTCATAAAATTGTTTCATGCATTAAGCAATCTCAATTACACTTTCCTAAAATATATCTTTAAATATCATGTTTTTCAATTTGCTTTAGGCTATTATTTTTGTTATTCTGTTATTTTAAACCCTACCAAGTCAGCATATTAGGACAGACTAAGCTTAGTTTCACTGCGAGCCAGGGGAAGTTTGGACATTTTGGAAGACTATGATTTTGTTTTAAACATGTGTCTCCTAGGTACCATGAAAGTAATGCTGTTTGGTTACTCATGAAGATGCCGTTGACAAGAAAACATAATCAGTTCCTTCTTTTCAGTGTTCACACAACTTCGTTATACAACACATACTCTGTTCAGATTTGCTCTTGAATTTGTGCCTACCTGGCATTTAGACTCAGAAAATACAACTCCATGTCTTTGTTTTAGGCAGGGCTGTTGTTCTCTATAGATTTCCTGAATTTGACATTATTAATATATGAAAGATACATTACATGAAATTCTGGATTGACTGTGAAACCATAGTTGTTGCTTTCTGATAGCACTTGATTGGAATTCCAGTTTAGTCACTTTCTAGAGGTGTGACCTTAGGCAAACAGTGAACATTTCTTGGTTCTTGGATCCATGTCTATAAAAGTAAATATTGGAACACTGTGAGAATTAAATGAGATAACATGTTATAAGTAAGCATAGGTCTCAGACTATATAAATAACTCAAAATAACAATTTCCCTTTTGGCATTCTATGTCACCTTCACAAGGGCAAATCAGAGGTCAGGTGAGAATTTTAGGACTCAGGTGCCTTCGAAAAGGTGAATTAGGTTGGAAAAGGGAAGCCAACTGAATTTTAAAAAAAGAGAAGAAACTAATAATCACTCAGTATCAACTGTATATAATGATTTTGAACCTTTATTTACATTTTTCTAAAATAATTGCAAGAAGAAATATCACCCACAGTTTACAAAAGATAAAACTGAAGCATCTGCTTTAGCCAGGGTCACACATGAAATCAAGAACTGGCAATTCCTGCAGGATTCCTCTGTCTATGCCTTTTCAGCAGAAATAGAGAGTTCTTTCTCTTCTCCCTCTAGATTTCATAAACATTCTCAACAAAAGAATGGTTGCCATAGGAGAAAAAGAGTTTCTCTATCCCATTTCCTCCTACAAAAGGATAAAATATTTCTTGCTCATTCCTTTCAAAAGATGAGAATTTTCCCTTTTGCTCTATTTATTAAGTAAATAGATCATAAATCTAGATATGATGTTTTATTAATTGTTATTAGTGGAGTGACTCCCCTTAGCAGATGTCTTTTAAGAAACTTTAACCCTGCCTTAAATAGCAGAAAAGATTGCTGAAAACATAAGTGTTCCTCTAAGAATCATGCTAACGTTTAAGTGTCTCATATAACCATCACCTAAAGAATATAGCTTTAAGAACTATAAAAAAATCATCAATACATGTCCAGCCTTGATACTGCAAAAAATCAGAGACTTCTGGTTTCAGGTACAGCATGTAAACGGTTGGGAGGCTGTGAATCTCATTCTCAAAAACTGAAAAATCAGAGATTTTTTTTTTTCTTGACCCATAAGAGATCTTAAATTTCAGAGCAAGCTGATACCCTGAGATTTGGAAAGACAAGTAAATCTTTAGTCACAATCAAGACCTGCCTCCCTGCCTATGAGGAGGAGAAGCTGCTGAAGCCATGAAGTGGTAGGAATGCTTAGTGTTCATTTTTTAAATGTAAGGGGCTAAGTGTTTGTGACGAGTTCGAAAGTGAGAAAGCCCTGAGGCTGCTGTCCGGCACAATTTTGTGAGCTTTACTTCCAGGAACTCCACCTGGCTCTCTTCCAACAGGAAGGTAAGAACAATCCTTGTAAGAGCTATCAGAACCCTGAGCCTTCTCTATAACAAACGCCTACTCCCCAAAGGAAAAGAACTTTGGTTAAAAAGACATGAAGATTAAATGTAATGTTTTGTCCTTGATAGGATCATAGAAATTTTAAAAAGGGGTTAGGTTAAAACTAAGAAAATCTGAATTAAGTATGGGCTTTAGTTACTATACAGTATCAATACTGACTCATTCATTGTAAGAAAAGTACCATTCTAATATAAATGTTAATGATAGGGAACCTGAGTATGGGTATACAACATCTTTGTACATCTTTGCAATTTTGCTGTAAGTGGACAACTATTCTAAAGTGAAAATGTCCTAAAGAATCATTAAAGAAAAACATTAAGAACAGAAGTCAGATCTAGGCAGCCCAGAGACCATGATAGTATTGTTTTCCTAAAGGAATACTTAATTTCTTGTAGATTAAAATCCTTAACTCTTCATAGGAACAGTTAATTTTCTTCTTTAACTAAGAAAACTCCAGTAGAAGAGAGTGAGGGAGAATGAAGAATTATTTATTCTTTCCCTCCTTTCTTTCTTTCTTTTTCCTGTTCTTTCTTTTCCTAGTTTTAATGAGAGTCACTTAAACTTTAGCTTAATTCTTATAGGAACACTTACATTTTCAGAATTTGTTTCTACTATTAAAAGCAAAGTTAAAGTTTCTCAAAAGACTTCTGCTACAGGGAGTCATTCCATTAATAACTATTAAAAAGCATATATAGATTTATGATGTATTTACCTAAGAAGAAGAGAGAAGGGGAAAGCTCCCATCTTTTGAAAATTGAAGCAAGTACTATTTTATCCTTTTATAGAGGGAAATGGGATACAGAAAGATTATGCAATTAATAAAGGAAATTAAGAGTGACTACTACAATACTTTCTCCAGATAATCATACTTGTCTTTAGATACTTCTTTTTTCTCTGTTCTTTCTCAATAGTCTATCCATTCTTAAAAGTAATCCAGACATATATATATATATGTCTTTTCCAATTTTAGTATATGTGCTGCCGAAGCAAGCACAATCAAGACACATATTTAAAAATCATTGTTTTAAACAAATGAGTGCAAAGAAGCCAAAAGAGGTTAATTAATTCCCTAAGTTTTATAACCACTACTCAAAGAATCCAAACTAGAATCAAGGCACATTGGCATCTGAGATATTTCCTTATTATGTAACAGTGATTCTACTTTAGAATTAGTTATATAAGAAATTGGTGATATCTAATGAAATATTTTGATCTAAGTTATTATTAAATAAAAAATTCAGGTAGAGCTCTTGAAAATAGACCTCAATTAACACCAGAGAAAGTTTAAAGAAATAAGAAACTATGTGCTAAAATTAAAACATGAGCATCTAGAAAGTTGTAGAAGCATTTCCCCCCTAAAATCTTTAAAAGAAGAATATTTTTGAGTCCAAATTTAAGTTATAGTTTAGATAAAATCATGCATATGGATACATTGTTTCTACTTTTTCTTGTTTAAAAAGAAAAAATTTATATTTTTTGATAGAATATAACAGAAGATTTTATCATAATAATTTTGGCAGTTCAAAAAAGTAATGATATATTTTAAAAAATCTTCATTAGGATTGTTTTGATTCTCTACCACACAATATGGTGTGTTCTGACATGGAGTTAATACTAATGATTTTGGAAAAATATGAAATCATGTATGAAAAAGAAGTAGATTGTTATAAATAAATACTGAAATCTAAACAGTATGACTTTAAATGCTTAATACAAAAATATTACTTGAATCACCCAACCTCTAGCTCTGAGTGTTTGTGTGACTTGAGAAGATTTCATTATTATCAAAAATTTCAAATAGGCTATAAATCAGGTATCTTTGTTTCGATGTTTTAGTTTGTGGTGTTCTACCTCAGAGAGTTACTGTTTTCTATCATCAAATCATCATTTCTATCATTTTATTTCATTTTCTATAATTTCTATCATTCCATAAATATTATTATTTCCAAACTATGAGGGTGACAAATAAACAAGATAAATGAGTAAAATATGTAGTGATATGTACTAAAGAAGAAAAAGAATGCAGGAAGGAGAATGAGATTTTAGACAAGGTCAGAGGAGTCTTGTATGAGAACATGCCTTTTGTAAAGAACTGATCTGGAAGTTAACAAGTCACAAAGAGAGAAGATTTGAAAAAGAAAAGAAAAGAGAGGCCCAGTGGTCGGCCTATGCATGGCTTATTTGATAAACTGTATGACGATTGTTATAGTTAATGAGAGAAAGCAAGGGAGGGAGTGGTAGTAGGAGATGAGATCCCAGAAATAACGGGAGGAGGGAAAATCACGTAGGTCCTTCAAGGTCACCAAAAGAAATCTGGTTTTTCCTTTAAGTGATGTGGTAAGATATTGGATGGTTTAGAGCAGAGACATAACATCAACTGGCTTATATTTTAATTAGTCACAGTGACTGCCATGTTGAGAGGAAACTGAAAAGTCAGAGGATAAAAAACAATTCCGAAGGCTATTTCAATAATCCGTGTAAGAGAACTTGTTAGCTTAGATCAGAGTATGGGCAATTGTGGGTGAAAAGTGGGCTAATCTTGAATTTATTTTGAAGGAACACTTAGAGGATTTCCTGATGGGTTTGAGAAGCAAGTGAAAGGTGAATCGAAAATGACTCAACAAATTTGGCTTATATAATTGGAAAAATAAAGTTGCCATTAGCTGAGATGAGGAATTGTCATGGGAGAAGAATGAGTTAGGGAGGAATATTAGGGCTTAGTTTTGGATATGTTACATTTGGGATAATTATTACACATCTAATTACAGGTAATAAGTAGAAAGTGGTATATATGAATATGAAGTATACAGTGGAGTCCTGGAATAGAAATATAAATTAGGAATTCATCAGCATACAGGTATTTTTTAAAACCTCAAGATTGGATTAAACTATATAAGGAGTTAATTCAAATAATTTATGATGAAATTCAAAGAGAAAGTCTTAGAGAAATCTAAATGATAGAAGTTGCGGAGATGGGAAGTCGGCAGCAAGACTAAGGCTGATGGAAAACAAGGTGAGTGAGGTGCTCTGGAAGCTAAGTGGAGAAATTCTTTAGGGAAGAGAGAGTGACCCCTGGGGTCAAAGACTGCTCATAGGTCAAGTAAGATAAGGGCCAAGAAATGAAATTTAGATTTAGAATCTATTAGTGAGGTCTTTGGTAACTCCAGCAGGAGCAATTTGTGGTGATGTGGGAAAAAGAAAAATCTGATTGGAATGTGTTCGTGAGAGAAGAGAGAAATTGAAAGTAGCAGGTATAAACAATTCTTTCAAGGACAGTCATAGAAAAGGAAGGAAAATGGTATGGTAATGGGAGGGTAAAAGGGGTTAAGATACATTTGTTGTTTTTGTATTTTTTTTAGATGGGAGAGAGAATATCATGTTTGGATGCTTCATTTGTTTCCTCTGGCTGTTATGACAAATCCACAAACTGGGTGGTCTAAGACAGTAGAAATTTATTCTCTCATGTCTTTGGAGGCCAGAAGCCTGAAATTAAGGTGTCAGCAGAACTGTATTATCCCACAGGTTCTCGGGAGAAGCCTTCCTTGCCTCTTCCAGCTTCTGGTGGCTCCAGGCATCAGGCATTCCTTGGCCTCCCAGCCTCCTTAGCCTCCTTGCCTCCTTTGCCTCCTGGTCCCTCTTGGCCTCTTGAGCCTCCTGGTCTCATTGGCTCTGTCACTCCCTGGTCATGTGGCCTCTTCCTATTCTTGTGTGTCCATCTCCTCTACAGGAAACTTGTCACTGAATTTAGGGCATGCCTGGGTGGTTCATTAAGATCTTTCATCTCAAGATGCTGCATCACATCTCAGCACAGAGTCATTTTTCAAATAAAATAACATTCACGGAGTCTGAGTAGTGGGATACGGACATATCTTTCTTGGGGGAATATCACTCAACCCAGATACTGATGGAAATGACTCATCCAAGAGGGAAAAACCAAGGACACAGGAGAGAGGCAGAGGGTGGGGCCACCCCTCTGCAAAACACAATATTCCTTTCTCACATCAGTCTGCATGTCCAGTGTAAGATGTCAGGTGAAGCCTGGGTCTCTCCCTCATCTGGTAAGATCTTTCCACATGCCGCATTCAGAGTGCCTTCCTCACTCCTGTTTGGACGTCCTTCTGGACTAAAGCCATCATGCTGCTTTTACTTGTTGCTGGCAGTCATACAAGTAGCTGTTCGGTTGCCTGTAGTTTCCTTTGCATGGCCTGCTTGTGGATAAAGACCTGGCAGCAGATGCTGCAGTTTTGTTAGATCGCTTTTCCAGGGGAGTGATGGGAGCCTGGGGCAGGGGGAGGGAAGAGACAGTGGGCACAGTACTCTAGAAGCCCATCTTCTGGGTATGGGCATCCCACTTTTTCCAGGGTCTCACCAGCTACTTTGGGCATTGGCTGCTCACTCCAACTCAAAGTCCCACGCTCAATGCTTCTGCCAGTAGATGTCTGCCTTCA
Source organism: Manis javanica (assembly GCF_040802235.1). Taxonomy (NCBI): domain Eukaryota; kingdom Metazoa; phylum Chordata; class Mammalia; order Pholidota; family Manidae; genus Manis; species Manis javanica. The sequence goes on from NC_133164.1 coordinate 37,967,368, forward strand.
TGGCTATTTCCTGACACAAGTTAGCAGGGAACAAGTGTACAGGGGAACAATTTCCTGGCTGCCTCTACAGCAATGACCAAACTACTACATTGCTGGCTGCCACCGCATCACCTCCTGTCTTTTCTGCTGTTTCTCTCCACGAGTCTTTCGTTACATGCTATGGCACACAGTTTAAGCTATGGACTCTTCAAATTAGTTTTGTCTGTTTTGTATGCTTGAAGGATTGTGTGTAGTTTGTGAAACATGGTTTTGCCTTTCTCTTTTTTCCAGTGAAATCATTCATTTTTGAATTCTTAAACTTATTTCTAGAAATTTGGTATTGGGTAGGCAGGCTCGTTTAGTCATTGAATAGAACTGAAAGTTGTTTTTCAAGAAAAAGGTAGGGATTTTTGTGAAACTAAGGAAAGGGGAAAGGCTTTTTATACAGGGAGAAATCCTGTAACTAATGTGCACGATTTGAGCGGTTCTTCATACAGATTTGAGGAAATTGTTATCACAAGTAGTTGTAAGCAGAATTTTGTAGACTTATATATATATCAGCCACTATTAACCTCAGCCAATGTTTTTATGGTATAATTTAGCATTATTTTACCTTTTCACACACTTATTAAACAAGTGTGGGATAGAAACAGAAGAAGGTGTTTGTGATCATTTCTGTTTATATAAATTGCTGGGGCCACATGGATAAAAGGAAATTGAGGCCTTATTTGAACTAGTTACTTAAAAATATAGGCAATAGGAGAAAAAATCTTAAATTACATATTCAACCCTTTGTTTCTTAAACATTATAGAGAAATGATGAAATGCAATTAGGCTGCTCACCTGTCTGAAGTATTGCATATTAATCTAAGGAAATGATTTTATAACACAAAAAGCCACACTGGGAGTATGTTTGCAGTGCCTGTTACCATTCTAGGAACACCAGAAACAACAAAGTAAGTCAGAAAGGCAAATGTATTAAGGAGCTGCCATGTGGAATAGATTTTTAAGTAGTCACCTTTTCTTAAAATAGAGTAGATTCTGGGAAAGCATATTTCTACTGTGTCTTCACTTACCTGCAGTGTGCTTAAAAGCTCAGACCCCTTATATCCAGACCTCAAATCCCAGAAAAGGTAATAAGGGCTAGGTTGAAGAAGCGAACCACAGGAGTGCACGTTGTGGAGGTCAGAGCCAAGAGGGGAACCTCTAAGTGAGAAGAGGAGGGAAGGAAGAAAGAAGAGAAAAAAAATCTGTTGAGCACATATTTTGTGACATAGCACCTGCATATATTTTCTCATATAATTCACACAACACCTCTGAATAGCAGACACAACTGTGAGGAGTTCGTCTTCCTAGATCTATCTCTCACTTGGCAGGCCACCTTTCAGTACTGATCACAGCTTTTCCTATATGAAGAGAAGGTATAGCGATTTCGAAAGATTCTATGACAGCAAGGAAATCTGTTTATTTTAAAAGTTATCTCTGTGTTTAGCTGGTTGGCTTAAAAGGAAAGAAAACTCCTTCTTAGGAGAATATCCCTTTTGTGTTGAAATTATTCATGGGTCCATTTATATAACAAAGTCATGGTTGTGAGAAAAGAGAGTGGATGGGGAAAGAGTTAAAATAAGCAAAACTTAAGAGTTAAAATAATTGTGAGATACAGTTACCTAAGCTTTGGCGGTGGCTGTTGGTATCATAAGGGATGAGAAGAAGCTAAAAAGAGAAAGGTCCCAGCAATGTGACAGGGGAGCCAGGGCTCATATAAATCTATATTGAATTGAGAGCCTTATGTTATAGGATAATGTTATCTAATATTCAATTTTCTCTTGTTTCCTAACTTTCCCATCATTGCTGTCAAGTGCTTGACAACTAGATGCTTATCAATCTTTATTTAAATCTGGAACACATGATAACATTTGTCAGCCTTCCTTGGACTTCAGATGGGATATGTTACTGGTTCCACAATGTGTGTGGAAGTGAAATATGCCCCTTCTTATCCTGGCTGTAAAGTGTTTTGTGTCATCCTCTATGCTTGCTTTGGTTTTGGGGACTATGAATGCAGAAGATTCCTGAATGATGGGGTGGCAGATGTTAGATGGTTTCACAGAGGCAATTGAACAATGATATGAATGAAACCTGGTTCTCAGAATTATTTCTTGGTGGAGAGCCACCAAAAAGACTCACCAACATACAACTGTGAAGAGAACTGAGAATCATTGCGCAAAAATTACTGAGATTTAGGGGTTGTCACGGCAGCTGGAGTTAGCATCATAACTATAGCTTTAATACATTTGTCATTACCCCAAGTCTTGAGTAAAATATGTTTTATTCCAAATTCTTATTTTAGTGCTACTTTGGGGGATAGCAAAAGATGTTGGTAGCCTGGGAATTCTATGCAATTGCCATCAGGAAAGAAACATGGATGGTGCTGGGAGCAATAACAAAGAGTTAGCAGGAAACAAACAAAACAAAACCTAAAAATGAAAACAAAAACCCAGAGCCTGTAAAGATACAGAAGAACAATAGAATAACCTCTTTTTCCAAACTGCACTGAAAAAATAAAATCCCTGAAGGATGATAGTGAGTGGAGGTAGAGAAGGGCATTCCTTTCTTCTTTTACATGAGATGAGGATTCAATCCACTTTACATGATTTTAAACCAAGTGTGACGCAGGAATCCTGAAGGCATGATGATCTTAGGGTGAGAAATTTCATAATAGCTCTTCTACAATCCGGAGATCTTCACATGGACTGAGTTTCAAGATGTAAAACTTGTCTTTTTTCAGTCTTTATGAAGTACTCATTTCAATACGCCATACTCTATTTGACTCACAGAAACTTTATGAAAGTGGCAGACTACTAAAATTTCTTTAGGGATTATCTTTTGCACAAGGTATATGGGATACCATCAGCTTCCTGCTTCTATGGAGATAAGGAAGTTTCTTTTGGGAACGTTTTAAACAGGTAAATACCTGGATCCCACCATGAGAGAATCTGAATTAACTGGGCAAGACAACAAGATACTTTAAACTTCTGCTGATAATTCTGTGTAGCCAGATAGGGTTACAGGCCTAACGACAATGTAGAGTGGTATAAGTGAGACGTGGGGAAATTTTATACCCCTTTAAGATAACTACCAAGTACCATCACTTTAAGAATTCCACATTGGAAGGACAGTTCTTACTGTGCAGGAATCTCAGTAAATGTGTTCATTTGGTACATTCAGAGGCAACTGTCTCCAATGTATATCCTAATTTCCCATTCGTCCCCGAACAATGGTCCAAGTTTCATATAACAACTCTGGAAATGCTGTGAATACCTTGCATGGGATATTTTAGTACTGCTCAAATTCAGATTCCACATAAGATAATCAGTTACTTGAACTTTGCTACAAGAAGAAACCTAGTGGTCCCATGCCCAGGCTTTTATTCAAGAATTTCATTAAATGAGTAATTTTATTTAAGTTCTCCATCAAATTTAGAAACAGCTGGCTCACATCATAATCTTTCAAAGTGTTTAGTGTAACAGCCATTAAGTTTTGCTTTCAATAGATATTTCATTGCAAGTACCCATGTTTAATAATTTAAATACTGTTTCAGCATAGTGTGCCATAGATTGCCAGTGTTTGTTCAAATTGGGTTAACCAGATCCCTGACTTCTAATTCTAGGTCAGAAAATCAGTTCAGATCCTCATTTCTTTTAGCTTATTTACCTGTAACCATTTCTTTTACCAATTACTATATTGATCACTGTTGTTAGTTGCAGACAACAGAATTTCCTCAAGTTAGATGTTTTTAGAAAATAATAGTCAGTGTACAGAATTTCTAGGAGTACCTTACAATCTGGATGACACATAGGATAATTCACCTAAAATAAATGCCCAACTATAACATAGGATTGTTCCTGTTGAGCAAGAAAATAATTTGGCATCATTTTGAAATGTATCTTCTCAACTGTACTGACATCTATGCCCACATATTTGCACCTATGTGTCTAGGAAGTTGGCAATGGATCCTGTTTCATTGATGTCCTATAATTTCTTGAACTTGAATAGAAAATATATATATCTCAGTAATTTTCTTGTCCTTTAGCTGAAATTTGCCTTTTATTAAATTTTGAATGTAAACTGCAAACTATGAGAGTATTAGCGCTACCCATGACTACTAAAGAGGTCAATGGCACCAAAAACAGTTAAGAACCTCTGACTTAGAACTAAATGCCTGGGTCTTAAACCCTGATTTCCCTGAATGAAGGTTACTTTTGCCTTTTACATCTTATGTGGTGACTGCTTGGTAGAACCTAGATCTCATGAGAGAAAAATAGCCACAGGTAGGTATAGGAAATATACAGCATTCTAGCATCCATAAGATAAACAAGGTTTTATTGGAAAAATGATTAGGAAGCTTACTGAATTGAAGGAAGTGATGAAAAACCTTGAAGAATATAAAGAGTACCTCTATTATACTTGATAATGTTTTTAGTTAATATTTTAGCACTTTTTAAAAAATGATTTGCCTTAATAGCATGAAATACCTGAAATACCCAGGTGCTGCCAAGCCTTCAGGCTGTGAGGGGTAAGAGGGCCTCGTCACTGTTAACTTACTTGCCCTAAGTCACACAGTATCAGAAAAGCAGAATGTAAAACTGGAAAATTTGTCTCCAGAGTCCTTTTAATTGCTTCTCTATACTGCCTCTCATAGTAATCATGAGATGGATTACTATGGTCTAGAAAGGCCAGGTGCCCGCCTTGGACTGATAACCATTGCTTGAAAAGTAGTATCTATTAAAGAAAGAAAAGAAGGAAGAGTTGCTAGTTAACTAGACAACAAAGGACACCAAGATTTCATGTCTAATCAGTGTCATGATTGGATCAGAAACTTTCATATTCTTGATCTATGACTCAAATTGTAGACTAATGCCTCTTGCATTCCTTGGAGCACATTTTTCTCCTATAATTTACTGTCCTTTTTTGAACTTCCCCTTCAGTTTATCAGTGCATTAACTTCTAAAATAAAGTTTTAAAATCTTATCCATGTATGTCTGATATCACTAAAATGTTTTAGATTAAAAAGGGCTGTGCTCTACTCTACTATTTTCTTTAAAGATTTTGGCTCAGTTTTCCAAAGAGTAGTAGAGAGAACATTTGAGCATTTGGAAGGCCACTTTGAGTTTCACCACTGCTGTCTTTCTGTTATAGCTGCTTGGTTATGGAACCAGCTGTCACTGTTCCATGTTTTAGGTATTGCACAGTGTTACTGGCAACAAAAGCTGAATATTTAATATCTCATAGATAACTAGCATTACTTTTCTTCATAGCTTATTTCCTGAATTTAATTATGTAGTTCTATTTTTTCTAAATTCTTTGTTATTTTTCTTACTAATTATGCTTAAATTGACTTTAAAACTTCCTTAAAGATTCAATATCACTCCAATATGCCTTTATTGAGTACCCACTATGTCAAGTACTATGCTGTTTTCTAGGATAATGAAAAGGAAGGCATGTTTCCTTCATGTAATCTAACACTGCTTTGATTATTTATTTTATTAATACAACATACATGGGTACACACATATATGCATATATGAAATAAATAATTGGTATAGTATTATCCTAACCAACAAATAATTGTTATAGCATACATCACATTTGTGTATGTATATTTGTCTGTATCAATATCTATATATACATATGTATTATTTTGGATATATATATATCTCTCTCTCCAAGAATAAATGTGTGTATATATACATTTATATATGCATACATATACATACTGTTCTTTATATAATGTACATAATATATAAATATGTATTAATTGATATAGATACAAATATGAGTATATGTATATGCATTTATATATACATATACATTTATATAAACATATATTTATATAAAAAATATTAGAGTATGTGTGTATTTATATATACATATATATTTACATAATCTCTAAGGAATAAAGAGGTTGCATCTTCTGTTCACTAGAGATTTTATACATGTATGTGTGTGTATATATATATGTGTATATATACACTTTTATATATAAATATATGTAGTACGTGCAAGTGTGTGTGTGTTGACAAAAAATTAATATGGATAGTTCTAACATACCATGAGGACACACACACACACACACACACACACACACATACATACATATATACAAAGCCAAAGAATAAAACAATTTTTTTCTTCTAATGTTGGTTTAGAAAGAATGGGCTGATGCTCCTAAAAACTTTATATATAGTAATGAAATTTATGAGGCCTCTTGAAAAACACCTTTGCATTTTTCCTCACACCTTGCTTGCTTTTCTTTTTTTAGCTCAAAACATTGCTAGATTTATCTGTGGTTTCTCAGATGGAGAAGCTGTGTGTGAAGGGTGATGCTAAACCTTTGAATCAGTTAGTTGTGTTTGAGTGAAAACAAGGAAAATCTAATGATGTCTTATATCATGAGGGCATGTTTTGCTTACACCACAAAAAATCTAGAGTAAGCACTTTCAGGTTTCATTCAATGGCTCAAACATGTTGTTAAAGACACAGAGATTTTTTTTCCAACCTGCAACAACTTGTTCTCCAGCCTGTTGGTTTTCAACATCACAAAAGAAGCACGACTCTCACAGCTCCCAGTCTTTCACCAGAAGCTAAAAGGAAGTAAGCAGACAGAAAAGAAAGTCTGATTTTATCAGTTAGAAAAAATGTCCTATATGCCTTCAATCATTTTTTTGCTTACATTTGAAATGTGTATTTGCTTTTGAGAATATTCAGTTCTCTTAGATGAATAAATCTGTAGTTTGTAAAACAGTTTAAACTATTGAAGACGTTGTTGTTACAGATAAGTAACCAGTAAGCAAAGAGTGTTAGACATAGGCAGAATTCATAAGATACTACTTTTAATATTATTTAATAAGTAGAACATGTGTGTGTTAAACTAAGTAGAAAGTGATGGAAGGACCAAGAGTGTGACTCAATATACAAGAGTCTCAAAATATTCAGACACTAAATATTTATGAGCTCTTATTTGGCCGCTCTATAGTAACACCTATTCTTGCTCCATTCTCTGCTAAAGATACACAAACACATCTCATGCTGTTCATCAAAATATTTGCCATGATACCACTTTGGCCAGAGGTACTTTTTCTGTGTCTTTCCAATGAAGCAAGTGTCCTTGTCTTAGGACAACTCTGTCTTTTGGTCCCACTGATAGAGTTTGAACTCTGGTCCTCATAGCTACCCCATTAGCAGAGAAGGTTGGTGGGAGAGAAAGATGCAGGACATATGAACACTACATACCCAGGATTTAGGTAAGGTGGTCCTTCTGTCTGCCTGCATCCTGTCCAAAATATATTAATCCCTCTTCTCTCCCTTGCTTTCATTGGGTTTTGAATTGATTTTGGTAATCCTTATGATTGTGGTTTTTAAACTTTTCTGTTCCATGGCTTTTGGGATAGGGTGCCTATAGTGTATATGGAAGCTACCATTGTATCAAGGTCATTTCCTACATGATAATATGTAACTGGCCAGGGATGGGTCGCAGAGCTATTCCAGGTGGCAAGGGAGATTGAGAAAATAAAAATCTGTCAGAGAAACTAATTTGCCAAGATAGATTTATATTCAGTGGAAGGCTTATCCCTTGCAACTGGTCACAATGTTACAGAACAAAACTAAGGTTCTATTAGCAAGAAGTTACAGTGTAGCATGACTTCTGGTGACCAATTTTAGTGTCTGACACAGAATTATCTTCATCATTTATAAGTTTGTGCTTCACAGTCTAGTTAACATGTTTTTCCATGTGGAGTGAGTAATAGTCTCGTGCTCTTGTAGATGAGGAAATACAAACATGGAGATATGTAAATAACTGAAGTTCACAACAGATATTATCAAGCTAAAGCAAAATAACTTTGTTTATTTTGAGTTAGCTCTGTTACTTTACATTTTATCTGTTTTTTTCATAGAAAGTAATTTCTGAAATTTTAACATGTATGAGTGAGAAAAATTCCTGAAATGTAATGCTTTTATTATTGTTGTTGAATGAGGTAGAGATGGTACAGAGCAAGGATAGAAATAGACATGTTCTATGCCTCTGTTGAGTTTGTTATGAATTTTAAAAGAAAATATGTAGAAGAATTATTCAGTTCGGAGATGCCTGATTTGTGCATAAGGTCTGAAGTTTAAAATAGGAATAAAAATAACTTACAGCCTTATTTTAAAAGTTGAATATGAACATGAAATGCCCAGCATAGTACTTGCCTAATACTGTTGACTAAATGAATGGTCATTATTACTATTATTAATACTATTGTTGACAATAATGAATTTCAATGTCATGGAAAGAATGCAATTTAGAAAGAAATATAGGTTTACTGTAGAATAAGAAATCTTAAACTCACTAAATGTCATTTAAGACACATTTATTAACCATTTACAAAAATTCACTTTAGAATTCCTTTCAAGTAAGCTACCCAGGTGCATTTAACATACTATTAATTTGCAAAGCTGATGAGTAAGAGCAAGTGATTTGGGTAGTAAAATTGTAAAAGAAGTGTGTGGACATTTAGTAATTGTGCTGAGGGATTAAAGCAATTACAGAAAAAATTCAGGCTAAAGTACCATTGAAGAGGATTTTTTAAACATTTATTATTCAGATGACTCATCTAAAATGGGTAACTGCTCTGACTGATTATTGCTCAAGACTGTTTAATTTCTTTAAATGACTTAATCACTGAAAACTTCATGTAGAAGTTTGGGTTTCAGGTAATTATTGAAGGAGAAAGAAAAGTTGCTGGCAGTAGATCTTGGTTTGAAATTAGGAATAAAATGAGAACAATAAAACACGCACCGTGAAATTTCTCTCAAGGTTAATGATTATTCAGTTTTAGGAACTATATACTGAGACATGGCTGGCTCTTTGCAAGACTAAAGTAAGTGAAGTTTAGCTTTGGTGCATCCAGTCACTACTTATTACCCTTTGTTTTACTCTATGGAAATCCTCACACCCTCTCTCCTCCCTGTCTTTTTTATGTTACTAGTGATGTATTCCCATTACCTGCTCTGAGGAGTATACACTAGTAAGCGTATTCTCTGAGGGTACTTGCACTGTAAGTCTAAACTCCATTAATGGAATGCAAATCTACCTTTCATCAAATGTATTTTAAGGGCAGGAAGGAAGATGTTGTTTTGTTCTGTTTTTCAGGAAGAAGGAAGAAAGAGATAGAGACACCTTCCAGGACTTTGAAATTAAAAGCTTCTAGGTATATGTCCTAGGTTTCCCAGATGAATCCTAGTTTACATTCATTGTTCTGGCATAATTATTAATTGTGTTCCATTGAACATTAAAAAATGTCATGGATTAGAGGATAAGTTATATAGCCAACTAATTACAGAAATTTATTTATTTATTTTAAACCTAGAATTAATGGATCATTTAGACAAAAAACAATTTAAACACACTTTACTTAAACATTTTAAAATATTATCTAAGTAAGTAATAGATATATTTGTAAAGCTAATGTCCCAATTAATACATAATGTTTATTCCTTTCACAGGCTTGTTTGTAGAACTCCTTTCCCCCTGACATCTTGTTCCTATGTAGCTTGACTTCTGTAAGAATGTCTCTCTTGATTTCTCATTCTGTAAAGAAAAGCACATCACCCAATTTGTAGGTGTTCTCCCTTAGTCTACATTTTTATATGTAAAAGCTTAATTTTATTCAAATTATGGCATCATATATGTGATGTATAGATAAGATAAAAGTTACAGCTATACTAAACAATTAAATCACCAGGACTTTTTAACTAAATAGAGGTTTGTTGTCCATTCTAGGAAATTCTGAAGCACTATGGGAAACTCTCTAGGATACTCTACCTAAGTAGCAATTCACACATGTGTCTGTCTCTATCTTGTGCCTCCACAATGTCCATATGAGAGGTCCAGGGTTGCATCAGGAGAGGAAGAGAGGACATGAAACATTTTGAAGTGTATTTGCACAGGCCAGAACCAGAAACAGTTCTGATCACCAAAAATCCTTTTTCTACCTTATTTCAATGAACGAAACACTCTTCTCACCTTCCTTCCATGAGAAACAACTCTAAGTTCCATCCCACCATGGCAGCCAGTGCAAATGTCCAGCATCTCTGGGTGTGCACAGTGGTCTCTGTGTCAAATTGGATGTGACTCCATCATGATCTGCCTTTGTACTCTGAGTACTGAGTGGTGAGACAAGGATGGGAAGATTGCAAAGAACACTTCCATAAAGAAAGATCAGAAAACACTCCATAGTCACTAACCTATAACAACTTTTAAATCCCACTGGGAAAGCATTCTTTAGGTCTCTGGTCAGAAGATGAGGTAGGTACTTTGATTAATCTCATATTCTGCTCACTGGATGATGAGCAGAATTCAAGTTAATTTGGGTCATGTTTCTTACTGTGGTTTTTAAACTTCTTTGTTCCATGGTTTTTGTTCCACGGTGTTCCATGGATAGGGTGCCTATAGTGTATGTGAAAGGAGAGGAAGAAAGAACATGAAACATTTTGAAGTGTATTTTCATTGCTTTAACCCAGAAGTGACACACCTCCTTGCTCTCTCTGTGACCCCTGACCCCAGGCTCTGAGAGGTCCTTTCTCTTCAACTATCTTTCTTGATAACAACTGAGATGAATATTAGAAAATATGCCTTTCTTCGGGCTATACAGCTTTTAGGTTAGCTTCCTATTGGCTTAGATTTCTTGATGTAATGGAGTTAACCTATGAAAAGATAATTAGCAGCTGGGTTAGAATACTGGGTAAGAATGTTTCCTGTAAAATAGGTTTTTGTTATCAAGTCACTATCAAGCCTTTTAAGCAACAGGTCTAAATCCACACTTGGGAATCTTCTTATCAGTTAAAAGCTGGCAAATTGATCCTTGTTTATGAGTCTCCTATGTCATGTATTTCACTTAGTTCTAAACCAAGAATGAAAGAAGTGTTGATTATTCATCTAAAATCTCACCAAAAGTATTTATATTGTATTCTAAAGTTATTAAATTTTATTTATGCATCTCGTAAAGATGGTTTTGTACATCATTTCTTCTCAAGGCTGGTTAAACTACTGTAAAGTATGTCTATCTTAATGTAAATCTTCTGATGAGCAGAAATTTTTGAATTTTACAGTAAATTAATCTACTTAAATTATTCACAGGGTATTAGTAAAGTAAAAATATTTTATGCATGTTTAAAGTAATTATTTGTACACTTCTGATAAATTACTATTTTTAAATATATATTTCTGGCTAAAAATTTATATGTATGTGGATAAATAAATTTGGGAGGAAATAATATTTTTAAAAATTAAAAAAAATTAACATAAGTTCCATGTTTGAGTGTTTCTGGTCTTGATGTAGAATTTCAATTGATGATTAATAAACATTTTCTTTGAACACTTTTCTAGAGACCATATAGGATTTGCATTTTGCTTAGCTAGTGGTTTCACTTTCACCCTTTAGTCTTTATTGGTGATGCAAACCAGCTTTTGGTGACACCGTTAGGTAGAAAGTTAGACATGAGCAGCCAGAAGAGGGGAAGATAAGGTTCAAAGAAAAAGCTGCACAGATAAGTTTCAAAATAAAACTGCCCAGGTAGGAGGTCCCATGTGAAGACCACAAAGGCTTTGCAGGGGGATAACTTCCTTGCCTATTGGGACCAGGTCCCACCCAGATCCCAATGTAGCCACAGTTGAACAGAACTAAGAACTGCCCAAGTCACACCTCATCATGGGAAAGGACGTGCATCTCATGAAAGAAAGATGGGTATATAGATGGACCTGTCAATCAAATGACCCCACCTTGTCAATCACAGCAGCGCCTCCTAGCCACACTGTCATAAAAAGGCGTCCCACCTAATGAATCAGGGCCTTTGTCTATCTTGACTCTGACCTGCTCCTCTCTTGGAGTGTATTCAAATAAAATTTCCACTCTGCTTCATTATTGTGTCTGCCTTTCAATTCTTAGTTGCTGTGGGGACAAGAACTGGGAAGAACTCAACCCATAACAGTACCTTCCTGCCAATTTCATGACTCTTAATAATTTGATTTCTTTATTATCATTCTCTTCCTTGCTGGTTGATATGAATGAGAATTACCTTTTCAAAAAAAACAAAAATTCTCCCTGAAAGGAAAGGCCTACTATCAGAAATCTAACTTTGTGTGGTTACATTCTCATTCAGTTAATTATGCTTTTAAACATACTTTTCCATAAATGTTTCAATAGAGCTGAAAATACCATCTAAAGGAATCATACAAGAATATTTTTATAAATTTTTTCTCAATAAGTCTAATTTTGTCCACTCAGTTCGGTCCAAATTTGTAATCTAGTCTTTATTAAGGAAGTTTTGAAATACATTTTTCTGGGATTTCATTTTAAATATTTTAAGAACCTCTCAAGTAGGAGGAAAAGTAGCAGCTATATAACTGTCTTCACATTTGATACCAGGAGTTTTCTGATAATATTATAATACAGTAGTAATAATGTCTTGCATTCATTCTGTGCTTTTTCTAGATTGATTACTGGACTACTAGATTGAAACCTTAAAATAGATTATAAAACCAAATCATCATAACCACACAAGGAGTTAAACAATATACCTCCACTTCATAGTAAAGAAACTAACTCTTAAGGAGATTACATCATTTGAAAAAGGACATGCATCCAAAAGGCACCAACAGGATTTTATTGCTATTCTTTGTACTTCAAAGCTATTCAACTTACACCCTACTTAAAAAAATTTATGTTGTGTAGACCCATTGGACCAAGCACAGTGCTCAGTGCTGAGTTTGGTTTACTATAACTGAGCAAGTCACATATACCAATAAGTACTATTTTCAACCTAGATCTTAGCAATATATGACTAATTTGTCTTCTAAATTACATTAAAAATCAATGAAAATCTTGCAAGTGTTTGGAATGAAAAGAACTCTATAAATGGGAACTAATATTTTTCTGTGTTCTTTAATGTCCTTCCTGTGACAGTCAAGAGAATAATTGCTTTTACAGAGCTACAGTTCTAAGGCTTTCCTCTGTCTGTAGACAGGCATCAACAGATGACTGTCTCCAGGTATTTGCCTGAGGGAAGCTCTTGAATGTCAGTGCAAATCAGTGCAGTTTCCTCAACTGTAGACAGTAACTGGCAGAATTTTGCAGGCATAGCTATATTTTAAGACAGTAGAACTGCACATTATATCAATAAGTTTATATTAGCAAATTGACCTTGATAGAGGTTGTTTTATAATTTCTTTATAATTCACTTTATTTTAAGACATATTCCAGGAAACTAAAAATGTCAATGGCTGTGGCTATGGTTTAAAGTATACTTACATGATTTTTAAAAATATAACTTACAAGTTGCTTGTATTATATTTTTTGACCAATGTGAATACACAAAATTTAAAATTACATTTGTAATAATAATTACAGCTTAACTTCATACTAAACGTTTAAATGATAATTTAAACAATCTTTTTGTAAGATAACATTCTGTAAGGACAATTTGATTTTAAAAATAATTCCCCCAAACAGAATCCTAAACTAGATTATCATTTACATATTTTATCAGTTACTTTTTGTTCTTCAAAAGAGATGTTATAAATTTCTAATGACTTGTGACCCAGCCACCTGCCATTCTAAAGGATGTTTTCCTCTTCACAAGTAACATAATGTGCTAATTAACTGTTAAAACTTGGGGTAGGGGGTTGATAAATCAAAATGATAATGTGTTATGGTGGAAAAAAACACTACTTTTCTATTTAGATGCATTCATTTTACTATTCCTAGTGGGATAAAAATTGGTGAAATTGTTATGTTAAGAAGAAACAATGTCACCTTTTAAATTAGTCTGGATAAGGATCTATGACACACAGGCATTTGCACTAAAATACTTAACTATTCTTGAAGAAAATCAGCATTATCGCCAAAGAAATGGCATCAGAAGTAGTAATATACATTTGTTTTCCATCAACTGGTAGAGATACTTATATTTAAACCTAAAATTTTAGTTTAAGATAATGTCTTATTAGCTCTTAGAATTAATCTCTTCATGCTAAATAGTTATCAAGACTTAAAAAGAACACAATTTACAACATTGAAAGCTAAGACTGGATGACAACTCATTGCCAGAACATAAAAAAAAATATTATGGCTAATAGCATTGCACATGTTTGAAAGCAGTAATGAGACATAAACAAAGAGAAAGATTAGACATATATCATTCTGTTTCCCTGGAATCATAGAAGGATACACCTTATGATCAATTATCAGGCATTGATACATTACAAGGAAGGAGTAGATCGTCCAGGATGGGGGGCAGGTTACAGTGAATCTCAGGATGTGTAGATTTCACAAGAAAAGATGCTTTGATGAAAGTGGAGACTTTTGCAGGAGAAATTAATCTTCTAGAAGATGCAGCATTTTTTTCCTCATCATTTTTCAAATTATCACAGCATCAAATGTTGTAGAGCAGAGGAAACTCACATTACTTGTGCTAAATGCTGGGAGTTAAGCAAGAGGTGTATGCACCAATCAGCTATCTAGATATGGATAAACAAGAGGATTCAACTGCAACTCTATGGCCAATAATTACAAGGGCCGCCTCCATATACCTTTGGGTGACACAAAACCAAAGATTATGCCTCTCTCCTCATCCAAGAATGATTAACAATAAAAATCAGTATGTGGCATATATGAGTTTCTTCAGAGTAAAGACACATTACTAAAAGCTCAGAGGAAGAACATATCTGGAAAAAAGATAAATGTGAGGTGATAGATGTATTAATTAAGTAGATGTGTTAACTTCATGTACATGTATATCATTCATCATAATGTGCATTTTAAATCTTAGAATTTTATATGTCAATTATGCCTCAGTAAAGCTGAAAAAATAAATTAATCCTGAACAAAAAATATATAAGAATAATATTCAAACAAACAGAAGAATAATAAAGTCCAGTCTTGGACAGCACAGAAACATAAAGTCATGCTAAATTACTTTCTTATAGGGGGAGCAAGTTTGTAGGACAGTGAGATTATAATAACATTACAAATAATATATATATTATTATTTACATTGATCATACATATTGATATGTGTAAATAAATTTAAAAATTTCAGTGATGCAGGTAGTGTCCTGGTTTGAGGGGGAAACACCAATTCAAAAAACAAGACATAATTTGTAGGCAAATGATCATTGAATAACTGGAAAAATAAGTCAAAGATTAACCTTCTAAAATATTTCAGGGCCAGACAGGTTTCAAACATTTCAGAATAAAAGTAATCAGCAAGCCAAATTTTCCATAGCACAGAAAAAGAGGGAAAACTACCACATTTATTTCCTTGATGCACAACCATTATACCGTAAGTTGATAGATTGCAACCAGGAAGTAAAGCATAGCTCACACTTCCTCTGGCAAGCAATACCTACGGTGGTCTTCAGTGACTGTCATCTCCTGGTATGTATGTCTTTTTTCAATCCCTCCCTTTAGTGGTTGGTTGGACTGGCAGGTTAGTGACTCACTTCTAATGGGAAGAGTACAGCAGAAGAAATAGGGATGTCCCTTTCTGTCATTAGGTTATAAAAAACTATGGCTTCTGCCCTGGGGCCTCTCCGTCCTGCTCCCCCTTCATCCTTCTCTCTTTCTCATCCTTCACTCTGGGGAAAGCATGCAAACCCATGAGAGGCCTAAGGAGGAGGAACTGTCTTCAGTCAACAATCAGCAAGGTCCGGAATCTCACTGACAGTCACATGAGAGAACTTGGCAGTGAATTCCCCTCCAGCTGAGTCCTGAGATGACTGCAGCTGCTGCTGACACCTTGACCACAAACTCCTGGGAAGTGCAGAACCAGAGGCACCCATCTAGGTGGCTCCTGAATTCCTAACTGTATGTATATGTATATGTATATGTATATGTATATGTATATGTATATGTATATGTATATGTATATGTATATGTATATGTATATGTATATGTATATGTCTGTGTCTGTGTATATATGTATGTATATGTATGTGTATGTGTATATGTATGTGTATGTATATATTTGCCACTGTATGTTGGGTACTTAGTTACATAGTAATTGATAATTATTAGACTTGCAGAATACTAAGTAAAATATGAATATCCTTAAATAGAACAGTATGTGTAAAAAAAAATCCATGTTATACACAGAGGCCGAAAGGAAATAAATAATAAGAAATAGATAACAACTTAAAAAAATAGAATAACCATGTGGTCAGAAATAGATAACCATGTGGTCAGGTGTTAGTATCTTTACAGCATAAGGGCATGAAAGTATGAAAAGCATACAGAAGGATATAAAAAGTATTCATTAAAATAATGACTCTGAATATGAATATATACTATATTCATATATGTAAATTATATATACTATGTATATGTGTGTGTATATATATATAATATGTATGTTATATGTATGTGTGTGTATAAGGAATGGAGAATTGGGAAATTAAATTAAACCAATAGCCAAGAGATAACAAAAGGATAAAGGAATGAGTAATAGGAGTCTGATAAAAAGAATCTAAAATGAATATTTTAGACTTTGTGCACCATATGGACTCTGTTGCAACTGCTGGGCTCTGCCCTTGTGCTGTGAAAACAGCTATAGACCATGCAGATGAATGCATGTGTCTGTGTTCCAATTAGCTTTACTTATGGATACTGAAATTTCAATGACAAAATAGGAGATAAGAGAAAAAGGTTAGCCCAGAAGGCTCAATTTCTGAATGAAAAGAGTTGCAGCAAGGGAAAACTGAGGAAATGTGCAGGAGAAAATTATCAAAGGACTATTTCAGAGAAGCTTCCCAGAATTGAAGGACATGTATTACTAGATTAAATTTAAAAAACCCACTGAGATTTCAGTAAAATAAATTAAGAAGATCCACAGCAAGATACATCATTTGGAAATTTCAGAGCTCTTCAGAAAATATAGTAATTTAAGAACTCAGAGAGAGGAAAAATAATGAGGAGATATAGTTAAAATGTTACTAGACATCTCAACAATAGTCCTGGACAACTAAAAGCCAATGGTAATTCAAAATTTTAGGAAATAAGATTCCCAACCTAAAATACATATAGTTAAGCAAACGGTAAATTAGGTGTGAGGATTGAATAAAGATATTTCAGTTGGAAAACTTACAAACAATTCCATCTCATGCCCCACCCTTAGGCTGTTGCAATGGTCAACAACTTCTTCTGTAAAGATCCAGATAATAAGCATTTTAGATTTCACGGGTTGTAAGGTCTGTGTTTCAACCACTCAGCTCTGCCTCCGTAGTGTGAAAAGAGTTATAGACAATATACATGAATGAACATGACTGTGTTCCAATTAGCTTTATTTATGTATACTGAAAGTTCAGTTTCAAAAATTATTATATACATGCTATGAAATACTATTTTTCCCCAACCATTTAAAAATGTGAAAATCATTCTTAGCTTTAGAGTTGTACAAAAATAGATGGCAGACCAGACTTGGCTACAGACACATAGTTTGCTGACCCCTGGACTATTGGAAGATAAGTTCCCTCTAGACAGAATTAACCAAAGAGGAAGTTATAAAATCAAGGGTACAAAAGATCCAACCCAGAAAAGAGGCAAAGGGAATCCTCAGGACAAAGGTGAAGAGAGAGATCTTTGCAACACCACGATGCCAATGTCTCAAGACCTCAAGAGCCGCCAGTCCAGGATGGACCAGGAAAGATTTTCCAAGGAAAACAAAATGAAACCAAGCAAAGTAAAACATAAACTGATGGATTTCTCAGTGTGTTCACTGTAGTTAGAAGAACTTTCAAGGATTGTTGGAGCCTTGGAGAGGAGTAATCATGACGAGTAGAGAAAAAGAAAGAACAAATGAGATGATAATTCAAAGGTTAAAATAAACAAACAAAAACCCAAAAGTCAGTCAAGAAAGAAAATTTAAGTGCCATAACTAAGTTTATACATCTGAAAAATAGTTACTTTGCTATAATCACAGAGTATCAATTTAATAAAAGCCATAATGTGAGTATACTCGTGACACTATTAGAAGGGTCTGTGAGGGTGGTAATGAGAGAAGGTGGTGAAGTAGCTAAAACTGAAAATTTGATAAATAGCATGAAAGCATATTATTTAGAAATATGGATGTGACCACCAAAAGAAATAGGTAATAGTAAGAAGTTCCTACATCTGTGGTGCATGAAAATGGGACAAGGAGGGCTGGGCAAATCCATATTTTAACTTATAGGCCATGCAAATCTATATGAAATAGCATTTTAATACCAATATATTTTAATACCAAATTAATTAAACAAGAAGTAGAAAAAAATCAATTTCTGTTCTATAAATAGCAGTGACCTAGATGATATAAAGATAATGATAGCAATTATATAATAATTATATTATCTTTCTTAGCTATAAAGAATGTAAAATGCACTGAAGTAACTGTGTAAGAAAGAATTTGAGACAATCTAAAGAAGCCAAAACTTGAAGAAATCTTACATGAAAAAAACAAAAGCTTTGAACAGGCTCTTGCCTCTGCCCTGAATGCTCTTCACACAGATATTTGACTGACTTGAGCCTTTTCCAGCTTCCAGCTCCTGCTAACAAACCACTTACTTCCTCAGTGAGGTCTTTCCTGATCATCCTACATGCACATATATGCCCTGTCCTTCTACCCTGCTTTGTTTTCTTCCATAGGTTTTATAAACATCTGACATAGTATATTTTAATTTTTGTTCTTGTTTTTTCATGGTCTCTTTTCTTTAGAATATAAACCACGTGATGACAGGGATTTTAATTTGGTTTGCGACTTCTGTATTTCCAAAATTTAGAGCAGTATCTAGTACATAGTAGGCACTCAGTAGACATATTCTAACAAATGAAAACTGCATTTTCATAAACTAGACACAATAAGCAAAACTACATAGTGTTAGAATTTCAAAATTTCCCAAATCAAGTTACAGAAGTAACAAAATATACTTATGCACAGATATTTTTATTGGAATTTGGTAAAATGATCCTCAACTTTTGGTGTAATCAGGAAGCATTGTAGTAAAGGGAGCAGGGAGGTGTCACATCTATGGTGACTATTATCCTTAAGACAGAGAGGATAGAGGTACTTTGAAAAATAATGAAGAGAAAATGATGGAGAAAATGCTCAATGGTTCTGTAACATCTTTGTTGACAGATAGTAATACCCTTTTTGGGGTGAGGATTTACTATGAGATAAAACTGATGAATCACTGTGCTGTATACTTGAAAACAATATAATATTGTATATAAACTATTCTTCAATAAAAAATTATTTAAAGAAAAAGAAAAATAATGAAATAAGATTTCCCTACAAAATGTTAAAGTATAGTATAAAATAGAAAAACATGAAAAATTAGTTTGCATTAAAATCAACAGATAGGTAAGTGGAACAGAATATTCATCCTTGAAAATGACTATACTATCAACAGCCCTGCTGATAAGTCATAAAATGCTGTGGGAAGGAGTGGATATTTGGGAAACTTTTAGTTAAATTATTTGCTTACAATATATGCCCAAATAAATTCCAGAGTTTTAAAGTAATTTAAATAATAATTTTTTATATGAAACAAAATAATATAAATATTCTAAAAATATAAGTGAATAGCCCAAGTACACAAAACTCATTTCAATAATGTTTTACCTGGTCTTTTAAAGGTTATCAGGCAAAAGACATCACAAATAAAACCAGTAGACAAATAAATGAAAATATTTTTGTATCTGTATTTTTCTCAAAGCTTGAAGAATTCTTACAAATATAAATACATTCAAATTTTAAAAAGAAAGCAAAGGACTAAAACAGGAAAAATGTTCAGTCTCACCAGTAATTTTTTAAATGCAGTTATAAGGACAAGATAACATATACCCCTTTCTAACTGGCTAAACTTAAAATTTGTAAATAATACAGTTAGGTATTCTCATATGCGGTGATAATGAATGTTGGTTCAAGATTTTTGGAGGGAAATTTGGCTCTCTGATTAGTACTTTTATTTCTAAGAATAAGACATACGGAAATAATCAGGAATAAAACTATTTTATGTTCCAGAAAGTTCTTTAAAGTATTAAGATAATAATACTTTAATAAAGATTAATACTTTAATAAAGAAAAATAATAAAGATAATAAAACATTCAAAACTAGAGGGATAGTTTAATAAATTAAATAATTTAATACAGTTCAGGTTAAGTAACTGATGGTATGATAACATTTTCTGCAACCATTAGCAATCATGTGTTCAAAGCATGTCTGAATACATCGAAAAATCCTCACAATATGATGTTAATGAATACCAAATAAATAATACCATCATGGTTTTTAGAATGACCCCAATTAGTGTTTATATTACAATATTTCCATTATAATATAAAATAAATATAATTTATATTACGTATATAATGCATTCTAGGTGTATTGCATTGTAAATACTGTAAAATGTGAAAATTTGTTTTCTCTCAAGTGCTCTCTCTTACATACACACACACACACACACACACACAATTTTTTCAAGTGGTTGCATCTGCGTTACTCTTAATTCTTCTATCTGCTCTTCTGCATTTTATATTTTGTACAATCAAGATAAGAAACTTTATTATTCAATAAAAGAGTTGAACAGAAGCACCCATAAACTTTTCCTGGAGCCTATTGAAATACTGTCACCAGCTCTCCCCACTTAAATCATGGCATTTTCATGACTGTCTCAAACAAGAGTCAGAAAATAGAACGTGGCAACTAAGGGTTGGATGTCACAGCTTTCCTTTGCTGAAAAGCTCTTCCTTCATAGCTATTCACTGTTTATAAATGACAGCACAGAAGAATAATTGGGAAGAGTTGCCTGATACAAAGAAAAAGTTAAAAATCTGTGAAAGTCTTCTCCTGGAGAGTTATTTCTGGAGATCTTTAGTGGGCAGAATGGCCCTTCAGCAAGGCTTGGGCTACCAAATGCATTTGTATTTCTATTGGTTTTCTCAGAAAGACTACAATAACCACCATCCAACAAAGCAGCTAAAACACATACAACATAACGTTTTATACTTTTATTGTGCAGTCATTTTAGTTTTAAAGTGCCACAATTTCCTATTGTCCTTGGAAGGATGGAGAATGATAAGCAGTGTTTTAGGGAAAAAAATGCTTCTCGTCATCCAGAGGTACCAGATTTAGGCAATGATTATACTGAGTATCTTGAGAACAGTGTCAACGTTTTATCTACTTTTTCTTTTCTTTTCTGCATAACCTGTCTACTCTTCTCTTCCTTTTGGTTACCTCCTGTGATATGACATGCTTAGGTAGATACTATTACAAGGTGTCCATAGATATAATTGAATATGACAGATGTGAAACAAACCTGTGCCTGACAAAGAAAACTATTTCTACAGCAGCACTAATTTTACATATTTAATAGATTATTTTATCTTCACAATAGCTGAGTGCTAGACTGTTAACAATCCTTTCAATGAAAAAAATGACACCAAGGCACAGAGAAGGAAAGTATCTTGCCCAGGGTCACACAGCTAAAAAATTATGAGATGAGATATAGAACAGGGAGTCTGGCTCTTAACCACTATAGTAAATTTCCTGATATTTTTGGAATGATCTGTTGAAGCTCTGTGTGAAAATTTGCCTCTGCTGTGTGGCGTGGAGCTTTTAACCTTAAAATAAATGTAAACTCCTTTATGAGTCAATCTGGGGGATGGTTTATCCTGAGGCAAAAAATAGTAACTTGAGACTGGAAGAGAGAGGCTTTTTATTCCCTCTCCAAATCCTTATACTGAAGGATGGGGATTTTGGAGAAGGTTTGGGAGTGAGGGTGGCATCAGAGTCATACAGGGCGGGTCACATCAAGCCACAGAGTCAGCAAGAGGATCCGTGAGCCCACCCAATCCTTTTCACCCTGCTTTGGCAATGTTATTGCAGTTGCCATAATGGCAGTGCTTTTAATCAGTTGCCAAGAAGGTAACAGCCAGTTCCACTTCAAAACACGCATCAGATTTCTAGCCTTGCTGGCAGGAAGTGTGATAAATTCTCTCTGACATTTTGAAGGTAAGGAAACTACTATAACTTAACTGAGGTCTGGGAGGACAATAGAGTCTGGTGATGCCATCCAAGTTTTCTCATTATCCCCAATTATCCCCCTGCCCCTGCTCACCATGGTTCTGCCTTTGGGAAAATGGGTATGCATAAATTCTAAGAGTTAGTCCTGACAGCTTGGTCTCTCTCACTATGATCCTAAACCTTTTGCTCAGGTTCTTCACAGAGTGGGCTCAACATTGAAGCTGAGCCACTGCTTGGTGAGAGAGAAGCCACCCAGGCCTGGGGCAATCAGCAGAAACCTGCCTTGCTGTTGGTGACAGCAGAGTACCAGAGGTCTGCTGGGGCTGTGAGCAGTGCTTTTTATTCAGGTTCAGCAGCATCAGCTGACACCCATGGTCCTGGTGGCCCCACGGCTCCTGTGGATGCAGCCTACACAGTGAGATTTCCAGAGGCCAGCATCACAAAATCAGGCACAGTGATCATAGCAGAATTTCTGCTTTCTTGATTTCACAGCAAAGCAGACTGTGTAATGGGCCAGTGTAATATCCCCAGGAGTTGTTCAGAATGTGTGATGACAGAAATCTAGCAATAAACTGAATTTCTTGTATTAAGTCATCATGATTTGAGTATCTTTATGTGGTTAGTGTGATATTACTATAAAACCACAGTCTGGGATGTCTCTGAGTTGACAGCCAACTAAAATTGTTTTGCGTGCGGGTGTCCATCTTACAAAGTCGTCTATGCATCTGTATATAAAACTCAGAGATCTGACTCGCATTTTGTTTCCTGCTGTGGTTGTGATCTTTCTCTCTTTAAGAGCTAGTGACTGATGAGTTTTACTTGCTGATTTCCACTGTTGAATTCTTTTCCTAATTTCTACTGGCAGGGGCCATTTGTGTGGAAAGAACTGATGTGGGAAATGCCAGAGAATGGGTTTCTAACCGAGAGTGGAGAATAGGGAAGTCTCCGTGGTTTGGTAGTGCCCCTGCTCTACTCAGATCTCCCCAAGTGTGAGGCAGTCTTGAATGAAGTCAAGTCAGCTTGAGGTCCTGAGGTATTTTTCATTTTTAAGATCTATGTAACATTGTATGCTCTGCCCATCTGTATTATCCCTTGCTAATCTTTATACAATGGAATTCTGCAAAGAACACTTAATAGTGGGTGGTGAGTTAAACTATAGCTTTAGCACTGTACTAGTTTGCTTTTTTACTTCAAATCTGTTTTTTGGAGGGCTACAAAGTCCCATAGGACTGTAAGAAAAAATATCCAAGAGAAAGAAATGAGTCCTTCTTTTCTTACTTTGTATCAAATAAATGGGTGTTTCTGCAGTACTGCCTTATTATTTGCAAAGTATTGTGCAGGGCACTTTCACTAATATATTACACCTGAACCAAAATTTTAAAGCAAGAATTACAATATTCAAGTAGGAGCATCATCTTGCCTAAAATCACACAGCTGGTGTCTCTATACGACAGAGATAAAACTTGAAATTCTGACCCTAAATTAAGAAGATTTTGTTTGTTCTGCATTGTTTATGTATGTTAAAAAGTTATAGAATATAAATAATAGTTATAATTAATGCAAATAATATTGAAGTATTTGAAGTGAAAAAAAGGTATTTTTCTTCCTTCCAAACTCATGACTCATAACAGTGAGATGTTTATACTTCCAGGAATATTTAGTTTATAAAGTGTATAAGAATACTCACATGTCTAAGGATAGTCACATGTAGCATTTTTTTCAAAATTGAGTAAGTATTAAACACATTGGCTTATAATTTGCTCTTCTCAAATATCCCAAAAACTCAAGACTTTCAAGTTGTAGCTAAAACAATCACTGTTTTTGATAATTGCATAGTTTTCATTAACATAATGTGTACATGTACTTATATATTACTTATAATACATATATGTGTGCATATATTTCCATATTTTTAAATCAAAAAATAATGATACAAAGGTTTATCATGAGATACCTTAAAGTACAGGATTATGAAATCAGACTCACAACCAGAAATCAAATTTTGCTAATAATTTAGAAGGACCCAGGTTATGGTGAGACAAGATAAAACAGGTTCTCCCTCATGCTAGCAGAACAATCAGCCCTGAGTCAACAAATATGCACTTCACCAATGCACTGCTTCAATTTCTCTTCTAACCTACAAATTTATTCTTTAGCTGTGTTCTTCCACTATTTATTCTAACAAATGTGTTCTTGCATTCAGCCATTATATGGTTCAGCTTTAGTCGTTGCTCTTTTTTTCAATTTCCTTTTTCTACTTTCATATCGCTGATGTCTTTCCTATCCTGTGTTACATGTTTATTTGGCTTGTTTTTGAATTACTGGTCCCTCTGATTAAATAATTACAGTTCTGATGCAATCAGATGTTGATGCAACTTAAAATAGTTGTATTTCTCAATGCCTGGTATTTTGATTTGTAGTATTTTCCCCCCATTTATTGTTATGTACTTATCTATTACTCCGTCAGGAAGGCACAATTGGCAAGTTCTAAGTTGTGCCAGTTTCAGGGAGCTCAAAGTTTAACATGGTGGTTTCTATTCTGCGTCTTTGCTTGAGTTGAATTTATATTTCATTGAATCCTCTGCTCTCCTTGGTTCTGGATAAGAGTTGGTCAAAAAAGGAACTTATGTTAGATTCAGAAGGTAGGAGTGAAGCAGCAACCATCACTCTCTGGACGGCTGTAGGTACAAATGCAATGGGAAACAGCCATGAGGTTAACCGAGAGGTCCGGCTTGTCCTTGCTCTCCCCAGCTCTGTGCTTAGATCTCTCAACAACGCTGGTTTCCCTGCGCAACAATAGTTCAAGCCCCATTACTGGGTCCTTGCCTGAGGACCTTCAGAGACAACAGCTCCTCATGTATTTCTCTATGAACTTCCTCTTTTATTCCTGCCTCAGTGTGACCAACCCATCAGTAGCTTTGATTCTCCAGTTCCTCCTTCCAGATGGGCATTTTCCCAGCTCCTCCCACAATAGTTGCTGCTTTCATTCCTACAGTAATTTCCTTGTGCCAGAACAAGGACTGTCATTTCCTATTTGAATCCTGCCTGACTGATACAAGTTAGGGCTGAATAAGCTGAGGTATGGGAAGCTCCAACACCAGAAAAGCACAGATCATTTATCAACAGTTCCTCAGTGCCAGAGGCCATCCACAGCTAAGCAAAGAGATGTAGAACAGACAGGAAGACTCCTTACTCTTGTTCGCAATTCCAGGGATGTTAGGAGAGAGGTGGCACGGCACCTGCCCAAGGCATGTAGACACCCCGACTCACCACCAGCTTTCCTCAGCAGCTCATCCAGCCATGGTTTTTGTGTTGGCTGTGATTGTACTCCAGAGGAAACCTGTACCAGAGATGTGAGTTCTGCCAGGGTGGATTCTGGCATGGTCAGCCCCACACAGAGTGGAAAAAGGCAGGAACAAAATTCAAACTTCCTTCCTATTTATATTCTCTCACAATGGGGTGGGGTTGCATCTTGCCTCTGTACCTCCTCCCTTATGCATGCACCTGCTCCGTATCACCTCCTGAAGGTTTCTCTTAGATCTCTCCATGTCAGGGGGCTTCCTCTCATGGTTCCTCAGGGGTGTAACTCTCAAGGTTTTGCAACCAGCTTTGATATTTCCTGGCTGTTTTTTTCTTTGGGAATGTGTCCATTTTGGAAGGCACCTGAGGTAAATAAGTCTATTTAATCTGATATGTTTAATGTCAAATCTCTTTGGCTTTGTTTACACTTTGATTTAGTCAACTCTGGCAGCCATGATAAAATATCAACAAGGTAGGTTTAACCTAAGAAATTAATTTTCACACAGTTCTGGAAGCTGGCAGTCCAAGATTGTGGTACCATTAGTGTGGGATTGGGTAAACAGCCCCCTCCTAGGCTTATAGATGGCTGCCTTCTCACTGTATCCTCACGTGGCAGAGAGATGGGACGTCTCTGAGGAGGAGGGCTTATCTGAACTGGAAAGGTTGGGTGGGAGTCTCTTCCTCTGCAGCTGGATTGCAAGAGACATGGGAGAGCAGAAGTGGATGACTCATTATAAGAAATAAATGATTTCTCCCACTTTACTTCTTCATTTGACTGATTTTGGTTTCAAAGGTATTTTGCCCCCAGGATTTCCCCCCCAGACTTACAACTGATACCTGGGTTCTTGTCTGTGGAGTCAAAGAATGAACTCAGCAAACACGCAAAGTAGGAGAGCCAGAGAGAAGCTTTTATTTAGAGATACAGTGAGAGGACAGAGCTCCTGGCTTATGCCAGGAGGGACAAGAGTGCCCAGGGTGGTGCATTGTCTGGGGGATTTATAGGCAGTTGGGGACTTCTGGGAACTGATAAAGGGCTTAAGGTGTGGACTTGTTAAAAGTGGCCTTAGGATGTTTGTCCTTGATGAGATATTAAAACCCTTTTAGCATGCTAAAGTGAATCTTACACATGATTACAAACAATTAACATAATAAAAACATGGGCTACTTTCCTTTATCTGGAAGTATCAACTGATCTCACTGAAGAATGACTCTGGAGCTTAATGTTTAACAGTTTTGGTAGGAGGTTTCCTTGCATGTAGTTACATTGTTCTGACTGTAAATATCTTGCCTTTCTTTTTCTAGAGGCCCTCACCCTATTCTGCCTAAGCCCATGGTCCCTGTCTCACAACCTCATTTAACTTTATTTATGTTTATAAAGCCTCTGTTTTCAAATGCAGTCATATTAGGGGCTAGGGCTTCAACATATGAATTTTGGGTGGGATATATTCAATCCATAGGATGATTACAATTTTACTCATTCCCTTTTACTCTACATCTTCTATACAGGAACTCAATTCTTCCTGCTGTATCAAGGCTACACCCTTCATTCTTGGTCCCTCTCGCTTTGCTTTAATACCTCCACCCCACTAACATCTGACCTCCTAGAAATTTCCTTAGTGAAGATCTCTCCCCCTTCTAACTTTCATGAACATTTAACTACCCTGTTTCCCAGTACCCTTGGCTAGGGGTATATTAGTCTCAAGTCTTACTCATTTAGGCAATAATGACTAAATCTAACTGAAATGCATATGTAGATTAGAAACACCCCAGGAAAATATTACAACAAATATGTGTTGGCTAAGTACTGTATGACAAGTACTGTGCAAGATCTGGGAACATATAAATAAGGAAACTAAGATTCCAGCTCACAGTAAATTTATACTAATGGAGGGAATTTGAAACTCTTCAGTAGTAAGACCTGGGATTAAACACTCATTAAATCACATCACATAGTCAGAGGCTCCTTAGTTCTTGGCAAGCAGGCCATGTATTTTCCAATTACAATAAAGACTCTGAGCTCAGTCTGTGTTGTCAAGTGTGGATTTGATCCCAATGTCTGGGGAAGCTTATAAGGATATCAAATAGTTTCCCCCACAAGCAATCTGTCTACTAAATATGCTAGTAGGCATCATTGGTAGTAGGCAAGCATAATTGAGTAACTAGCTTATATTCATAAGAGAAATGACCCATAAAGGCAAAATCTTCATTTATTTCTGCCTAATTGTTTTATATTTCCAGTGGACATTCATACAAAATGACCTGATAGGTTTTGTTAAAATTTGATATGATTAGAAATATTTCTATTTAGCCTTCATCTCACTTTTTTCGTTGGGTTTAGCATGGAAGCTGAGAGACAGAATAGCTGACTTTTTGCTTATTGCCATTTAATTTAAAGATACTAAATATCTTTCTTATTTCATAGCTTAAATCTTCTCACTAGATTATTCTCTAATGTTATTGCTAGACATAAGCATTTTGTTTAAAAAGTGCATAGAATGAAGTTAATTATAAGTGGAAGGAGAAAAAGATAACTTGTTAATTGCTCTTTTTCTATTAACAGTAGGACCCATGTCTCTGTGGTCTACCACCATATCCCTTGCATTTCATTCAATACTAGGCACAGAGTATGTATTTGATTATTTGATTTATGAATGAATGCGATAGTGGCAGGCATAGAACATAAGCATGCACTACCTGAAAAAACTATAAGATTTCTCTCAAAATATGACTTGTTATAAAAGTTATTTCTCTTATAGGGATGTCTCAATCTACATTTTTTTCCAATTGCATAAAAATATAAATTTATTGCAGACAACAACCATTGTGAATAATTTTATGCAAATATAGAATTAACAGTATATACTAATTTGTAAACCACTCTTTTTTACTATCAATATATTTTATAGACATTTTCTGGCTCTTTAATATTCTTCCACAACCTTGTTTTCTATTGGACTTATTTTATTCTGCTATATGACTGTTAAGTAATTTACCTTATAGTTATTTATAATGATGAACAATTCCATGAGGATTTATTTAAATTTAAATTGCTAAAAAATATTTTTGATTAGGTTAACTTAAGAGATGAAGGTGACACAATACTTTTAGACTTAGTAGAATCTTTAGAAAAAGATGAAATATAAAAAGATTAAACATTTTCAGTTCACTATGCAGTTGACCTTTGAACAACATGGTTTGATCTGTATGGGTACACATATATGCAGATTTTTTTCAATAAATACTATATAATACTGTCCATATTTATTATCTTCCTTATGTTTTTCTTAGAAACGTTTTTTTTAACTTACTGTATTGTTTTTTAACTTACTGTATTTCTTTAACTTACTGTATTGTAAGAATACAATATATAATACATATAAGATATAAAGTATATGTTAATCAGCTGTTTATGTGATTAGTAAAGGCTTCTGGTCAACACTAGGCTATCAGTTAAAGTTTTGAGGAGTCAAGTTACATGAGGACTTTCGACTGTGTGTGGGGTCAGTCCCCTAACCCCCAACTTGTTCAAGAGTCAGCTGCATATAAAGAACTCACAAAATTTTTATTGAAAATGTCTGGTTTTGAGAAAGCAGGGTGACTGGTGGGTTTGTCTAATGGCGTGTGATGGAGTACCTTTTGGAAGATGAGTTGGTGACTGATGGTAGAAGGTCTTGGACTCCAAGAGTCTGCTTTGACTTAAAGAAAGATTTATCTAATATGAAACCATCAAAATTTTTGAGCCAAGTATCAATGTAAGTAAAATATTTTATTTGTTTTTTGCATCATTTGCTGATGGAGTAGATTTAATCATGATAATTTTGGATGGATCAGGCTCATATATGAAGTCAAATAGGAGTCTGTTACAGAAGATCTAGATTAGTTGGAAACTGAGATGCTCATTAGGAAGAAAAAATCTCAAATATAGCAAGGTCTCTGAAAAAGTCCAACAAAATATCATATAGTGTTGGTTTTCAAATTAGATTTAAGTATGCATTCATTTTGTTAAATATTTTCTGGAAACAAAGTAAATTGTATCTGTCCATAAATATATATATGGACACCTTTATCTAACATATGACACATTAAGGAACAGTTAACTCCGTGAGACTTATGGACTTCAATGAAATGGAATCAACAGATTTCTATGAAGCAGAACCATATCTTATTCTTTCTCTGCCAAGTTCTAGAAGACTGATTAATTAAGAACTAGAAAAGATAGGAACTTAAGTAGCCCACCTTTATTTCCTTTTAGTGGTCTGTATGATATATTTTTTATTAAAAAAATAAAATTTTACTTATAGAAAACAATACTATAGCAATTCTGATTATTGTCACAGTTCTCAATTCTTCTAATAGATATGTAATTTAAATGCAATCCCAATCAAAGGCTTATAAAAATGAAAATCTGAAGTTAACATTAATATGAAAATGTAAACGTCAGTAGGATAGAAGAAGAGAACTGTCCTTCCTAGGTATCAAAATTCATTACTGAGCTATAGTGAATAAGATAGTGTGGTATTTGGATGGTGACAGATAAATTGAAACATTGATTGGACTGCACAATATAGCATCAATATATCAAGTATGGATACTTGATGTATGCAGGAATAGTACTACAGATCGTTTGGGGTAAGGATGAGGTTTTCAATACATTGCAGTTTTTATCCTTAGGGAGAAAATGAATAAGTATTCACATAATTAAAAAAAATAATTCTTGGTATAAAAACACCGAAATGCTATAAGCAAAACTGAAAACGTTAGAAGACAATAGAGAAGAATATGTTAAGATTGTAGTATAGAAAGAAGTTTTTAAAATACAAATACAGACTGGTAAAAGATGGATACATTTGGCTACATACAATTTAGAAGATCTGCTCCTCAAAGTATACCAAGAGAGAGGAGAAAAGGCAGGCCACAAACTGCAAGTGATATTTAAAACACACATAACCAAAAAATAAAGGACTTCTGTAATTAATATAAAAAGATAAATAACAATCCAATTGAAAAACATTCACAAGATAAAAACAGGCATTTCCACAAAGAAAAAGCACATTTGAAGAATATGTATCTGAGAAGATACTCAAATTTGTTACTCATTTAAGAAATGCAACAGAAAATATTTACCTCCACTGTGTATTTTTAAAAATTAAGGTGAATACAAAGTATTAAAGAAAATGTGTATCTAAGCAGTGCTTCTATATTTCTGTTTGAAATGTAAATTGGTATGATCACTTTAGAAAATAATTTGGTGTTATTACATAAAATTTAATTGACACATACTTTACATTTCAGAAATTAACTCCAAAATATTTACTTGACAGAAAATCTTGTACATGTGTAGCAGAATACATACACAAAAATATTTATAGTGTAATATAGTTTGTAATAACAAAACTATAAACAAACAAAAAGGGAAAACCCAAACCGAAACAGAATGAGTAAATAAATTGTTTTATAGTCAAATTTACAAGAGTGGATTAGGAGAATGATGCCATCAGTGTAGTGACATAGGTCATTTTGACTTCAGTCCCCTTTGCAAGAGCAATTAGCAACTAGCCATAGACACCACTGAGAAAATCCCAGAACTTGGGGGTGAGCATGAAGCACCCGTCCGGTTAACAGAGAGTGAGGACTGTGCTAGTGGATGAGACGGGCAGCCACACTTGACCTATCACCCCTGCCCCAGGCCAGCATGGCCCCACCCAAAGGCCCCATGGGATATAGTTTGCAGGGACATCCATCTTCCTCAGCATTGCTGGGTGCCTCAGGAGGCCCACTCAGTCTCACCTCTGGGAGAGTCTGTGGAGCTCAACCATGGGGGATCAAACAGAGACAAGAATCAGGGGCTTAGAGCAGCCAGCCCTCAGGTCTCGGCAAACCACGTTCCTGTGTGTAGTGGTGACTGAGCAGGGACCAGCCAGCAGCTCTGACCATCTGCAGAGCTGAGCAGGTGGGCCTGTCTGCCCAGGAAGCTCAGTTGGCAGTTCTGCCTGATTTGGATCCCTGGCCAATGGGCTACACATGGATCCTGAGCTGTATGGATCCAACTCTGTGGTTCCATCCATTGCTGAGCATAGTATCCAGCCTCAGCTCTATGAGAAGTGTGGCCACAATGCCCAGCAGTCACAAACTGTATCCTATAGGCTGCCCAGGCAGAGAGCCAAACCAGCAGCCCTGCCCAACTCTTGAGCATAACTTCTGGTCCTGTATAACCAGGCAGCCTCAGTGGTCACTCTGGGCAACCCTGGGGCCCAGCTTTTAGCTCTGCCAAACTGCTGAACACAGCCTGCAGCCTCACACAAGTCAGGGGGCCCAGTCAGTGACTCCAACCCATCATGGAGCATAGCCTGCAGCTGCAGCTGACCAGGGAGCCTGGCCAGTCACCCAGCCTGACTGCTCAGCACAGTCTCCAGCCCTGCCTGACTCTGGAGTATAGCTGGAAGCCCCACCAGACCAGAGAGCCTGGCAATAGTGGAGCCTGTGGGGGGGTGGCCTTGTATTACTAATTGCAATATTTAACTGGGTCCTGTGGTGATTTCTCATCTGTTTATACACATGAGAAAAAACGTTTCCAAAAGTCAGGATTTAATTTCCTTGTGACTGTATTATGCAGTTGTGAAGCAAGTGCAAAATAGTGATTAAAATGGTAAATTTACACGATTTGAAATTTGTTAGATGAATTAATGTCTTTGTTAAAGGGTTAGTAAGACATCTAACATTGAGAGCAGAAGCAACTGCTTTTGCCATATTTTAAAAATGAAGAAAAAGCAAAGAGTAGATGAAGGGAAAAGAGTAGAGGAGAGATTTAAAAAAAAAATTAAAAATTACAGGAGTAGTAAAGTGAAGTAATTCACAACATAGCTCCATTGTAGCAAATTTTTAATGCATTTATCCCACAAATTATCTCTGCTTCCTTACTCCAGTTCAAACCAATTTGCTAAGAAGTTTTATTACTAGAAACAAGAATGTTTGCTTACCTGGATTTTTGAAGACATGACTAGGCAATTCCATGTGGAGTTTTGTTCTCAAGGCTACTTATTTTTATCTCTAAGTACATCATATTGTTCAAATTGTCTATATGCTTACTGGTTTCTTCTAATTTGTGAACTTTTTAGGAAGAGGTAGTATTTTATATTTTTATTTTTCTGCCTACTACATTGTAGTAATAGTAGGTGCTAATAAATGATAATTTAATGAATGTTTTACAGTGCTAACTGCAACATATAAGTAAAATGATTAAACTGTAATCATTTGGGGTTTTTTATCCTTAGATATGGATAATGAGTTAAGAGATCATATTATCCAATAACCCCAATTTTAGCAGTAAGTAAATGGGTACAAGAGTAAAATATTGTGTCTGTATTCTCACAGCTAGGTGAAACACAAAAGCCAGAAATACTGTGACCTCTTTAATGAAAAAATTGAGGAATTGAAAGTGTTTTCATAGAAATGTTTTGCCATAATACTATCAGTTGATTAAATGATCAACACAGTTTAAGGAAAGTATATATTATTAGAGAGATCTCAATAATAATTCCAAGGTAAATATTGTTACCCTGTGCATAAATCAAGGTTTGAATTATATAATAAAAATGAGAAATAGATGTGAAATTTAAGAGTCACTAATTTATTTGTGATTTATTATTTAAATTTTTACAGCTGCATGGAAGATAATACCCCATATTTTAGTTCTGTATAGAAAGGGGTAGTGTTATCTGGTGAAGAGTAGTTTGAACTTCCATTTTGTAAAGGGATAATATCTTTATCTTGTGGTAATATCATATTACTGGTTTTCCTATTTCTCTATTTACCACAAATAATCACATCTATATTACACACTTAGAATTTATTTTTCTTGTTGTTCTTTATGAGCTCCTTTGGTAAGCATCTCAGGCATTCAGTTGAAATACCATAAAGGTCATATTTGTGCTATAGGACTGAGGACAAAACCAAAATAACTTCCTCTAATCAAGGCTCAGTATTATAAAAGTAACCCTCAAGCAATAACTGCCTGTTAGAATAACATTCTATACACTTTAAGGAAAGATAACACAAACTAAATTCTCTATATTACACTTTAAAAAATGTTAAGAAAAAAATTTTTTAAAAATGAAATAAAACAAAATTAAATATGAAAAGAAACAAAAACAAAAAATTGTCTTGTAATCGAGGGACAGACAGTGAATACAAAGGGATCCCATAGATAATCCATATGCTGATATTAGTAGGCAAGGACATTAAAATAGCTATTACATGTATATATATGTATATATATTAAAAATTTAACAGAAAAAGTGGACAAAATGAATGAAAAGGTGGACAATTTTTAAGAAAATAGAAAAACTGGACAATATCAGTTTTACCATACATACCATTTGAATCAAAGAGGGAATTAGAGAGAAAGACTCAAATATTACTAGATAGTGGCTATTTTTTCCCCCAAAACTGATGAACTATATCAACCCCTATGTTCAAGAGGCTCAGCAAATCCAACAATCACATATGTAGGCACATTTAGACAAACTGCTGACACTAAAGATAAAGAAAGAAATCATAAAAACTATGAAAGAGAAATAAAAAAATACTATTTTTAATATAACAAAAATAAAGATGTTGCCTCTTACCAGAAAAATACAGAGCAATTCATATCAGAATACAGAACAATATGTGTTATATTTTTTAGAAGCTTTGAGGAAAAAAATGTCCTGTCCACCTGGAATTGTATATTCAAGTGAAAAATATGGTTTTAAAAATAAATATAAATTGGACATTTCAACAAAAATAGATTTGTGCCACCAGAATAGGTTCACTGAAATAAATACCAAAGAGAATTTCTTCTAGTGAAGATAGATAATCGCAGGTAAAAACCTTAATCTGCATAAAAGAATGAGCATCAATGAAAATGGTAAGTATGGGAGTAGATACACAAGGATATGTCAAAAATTGTTAGAAGATTATTGATGATTTAAATAAAATTTAATATATGTAGTGGGGCTTATATGCAGTAGTAAAATATATGTAACAATAGTATGAAAGATGAGGTAAATCTTAGAACCTTAAATTCACTTACAAGAATGAATTATACTCTTAAAAAGTTATTTTAATGTATATGAAGCACAATATTAGTCTAAAGTAAACTGTGCTAAATTAATGACATATTAATCCTTAGAGAACCCAGTAAAAATACTACCACTAAGAAGTGGAAGTAATACCAATAGTGGAGGAAATATGAAAATAGATCTTAAAAATGTAGTGAATTAAGAAGAAAAAAACAAGTGGAAAATGGAAACCAAATACTAAAATGGTATACTTATATCCAACTATACCACAGATTGCATTTAATACAAATGGACCTTCCAATCCAATTAAAGACAAAGTTGTCTGAGTAGATTAAACAAAACAAAATAAGCTGTTTGTAAGAGACCTAATTTATATATAAGGATACAGACAGGTTAGAAATAAAATGGGAGAAATATACTAGGCAAATACTAATGCTTGCTCAGAAACCAAGTGTGTTTTTATTAATATCATACAAAATAGAATTCAATCCCAAAACATATTTCTAGAGACAAATAGGAAGATAACAATGATAAAATGATTAATTCCTCAGAAAAACAACAGTTTAAAACATAAATTTACCCAATAATGTCACAAAATATATTCAGCAAACACTGATAAGACTGGAAAAGAGAAGAGTTGTCACATCAACTTCCTCTAGCCTCTTCCTTTATGGTATGAATGCTTACATATTCCATTTTGCTAAATAGTGAGTCCTCAGAGGAATATTTTAACATTTTTATATCAATTTCCAGAAATATTGCAATGCTAAGGATTTTAGTTAATTGTTGTTTACTTTAAGAGAATAAGTAATCTTCTATCAGACAGTACTAGAACAGACCTCATAGGTTTAAAACTTACAAATTTATTTTAGGAAGAAAAAGGCAAATATTTTAAAGAAGTTCTGTGTTATTTATGTGCATTTTTTTGGAATAGGAAAATGACCATAAGCAGCATGAGGAAAGGACATTTTGCATTAATTTCTTATGTATTCCTAGTGATGACGGAGGACTTAGCACACGGTAGAAAAACTAAGAAATAATTCTTGAATGAAAGAATAAATCTCCTGAAGGAATGCAAAGATGGCAGCATGAGTAGGACAATGGGAATCTCCTCCCAAAAACATATATTTTTGAAAATACAACAAATACAACTATCCCTAAAAGAGAGACCAGAAGACACAGGAAAACAGCCAGACTACATCCACACCTGCGAGAACCCAGCGCCTGGTGAAAGGGATAAGATACAAGCCCTGGCCTGGCGGGATCCAAGCACACCTCCCCCCAGCTCCAGGCGGAAGGAGAGGAGTCAGAGCGGGGAGGGAGAGGGGGCCCAGGACTGCTAAACATCCAGCCCTAGCCATCCGCACCAGAGCTCAGACACACAGTGCATGCATGGGGTGCCGGAAACTACGGAAGCAGGACAATAAGACCTGTGAGCAGGACCCCGAAGCCGGCACCCCAGCTTTTCTTGACAAAGAAAAGCAAGTGCTTTTTGAAAGTCTTAAAGGGACAGAGACCCCACAACTGGACAGAAGCATCCCGGGTCACAGTCAAGCAGCTGGAAATTCCAGGGAACTCTGGGTGCACTAACCCCCTGGGCAACAGCTCTGAGACCCCTCACAGAGGTAAACAGCCAAACAGCCCCCAGTCCATTACCCCTTCGGGACCCCGCCATAGCAGAACAGCGGCCTGAGGCTGGCCACACCCACAGCAAGGGAGCTTCCTCCATAACAGTGGGCAAGATACAGAGAACCAGGCTACACGCAATTGCCCAACACAAGCCACTAGGGGTCGCAGTTGTCCCAGTAAAGAAAGGCCAGGAGCAAGTGGAAAAAGTCTTGGCTCTCCCAGCTGACAGATGAGTCAAAAGCATACCACTGCACCTGAAAAGGCAAAAAAATTTGATCCAGACAAGACTAACCCAGACATCTTTGACATCTGCTACATCTTAACCTGAGAAGGAACCTGGAGAGATAGATTTACCAGTCTTCCTGAAAAAGAATTCAAAACAAAAGTCATAACCATACTGATGGACTTGCAGAGAAATATGCAAAAACTAAGGAGGGAGAATACAGAAATAAAACAATCTCTGAAAGGATTTCAAAGCAGAATGGACGAGATGCAAGAGACCATTAATGGACTAGAAAGCAGAGAACAGGAATGCAGAGAAGCTGAAGCAGAGAGAGATAAAAGGATCTCCAGAAATGAAAGAATTCTAAGAGAGCTGAGTGACCAAACAAAAAGGAACAATATACGCATTATAGGAATACCAGAAGAAGAAGAGAGAGAAAAAGGGATAGAAAGTGTCTTTGAAGAAATAATTGCTGAAAACTTCCCCAAACTAGGGGAGGAAATGGCCTCTCAGACCACAGAGGTACACAGAACTCCTATGACAAGGGATCCAAGGAGGGCAACACCAATACACATAATAATTAAAATGGAAAAGATCAAAGACAAGGACAGAGTATTAAAGGCAGCCAGAGAGAAAAAAAAGGTCACCTACAAAGGAAAACCCATCAGCTATCATCAGACTTCTTAACAGAACCCTTACAGGCCAGAAGAGAATGGCATTATATACTTAATGCAATGAAATAGAAGGGCCTCAAACGAAGAATACTGTATCCAGCACAATTATCATTTAAAAATGAAGGTGGGATTAAACAATTCACAGACAAGCAAAAGTTGAGGGAATTTGCCTCCCACAAACCACCTCTACAGGGCATCTTACAGGGACTGCTCCAGATGGGAGCACTCCTAAAAAGAGCACAGAACAAAATGCACAACATATGAACAAGGGAGGAGGAGGAGGAGGAATAAGAAGGGAGAGAAATAAAGAATCATCAGACCGTGTTTATAATAGCTCAACAGCGAGTTAAGTTAGACAGTAAGATAGTAAAGAAGCTAACCTTGAACCTTTGGTAACCACAAACTTAAAGCCTGCAATGGCAGTAAGTACATACCTTTCAATAATCACCCTAAATGTAAATGGACTGAATGCACCAATCAAAAGACACAGAGTAATAGAATGGATAAAAAAGCAAGACCCATCCATATGCTGCTTACAAGAGACTCACCTCAAATCCAAAGACATGCACAGACTTAAAGTCAAGGGATGGAAAAAGATATTTCATGCAAACAACAGAGAGAAAAAAGCAGGTGTTGCAATAATACTAGTATCAGACAAAATAGACTTCAAAATAAAGAAAGTAACAAAAGATAAAGAAGGACATTACATAATGATAAAGGGCTCAGTCCAACAAGAGGATATAACCATTATAAATATATATGCACCCAATACAGGAGCACCAACATATGTGAAACAAATACTAACAGAATTAAAGGAGGAAATAGAATGCAATGCATTCATTTTGGGAGACTTCAACACACTACTCACTCCAAAGGACAGATGCACCACACAGAAAATAAGTAAGGACACAGAGGCACTGAACAACACACTAGAATAGATGGACCTAATAGACATCTATAGAACTCTACATCCAAAAGCAACAGGATATACATTCTTCTCAAGTGCACATGGAACATTCTCCAGAATAGACCACATACAAGGCCACAAAAAGAGCCTCAGTAAATTCCAGAATATTGAAATCCTACCAACCAACTTTTCAGACCACAAAGGCATAAAACTAGAAATAAATTGTACAAAGAAAGCAAAAAGGCTCACAAACACACGGAGGCCCAACAACATGCTCCTAAATAATCAATAGATGAATGACCAAATTAAAATGGAGATCCAGCAATATATGGAAAAAAATGACAACAACACAAAGCCCCACCTACTGTGGGATACAGCAAAAGCAGTCTTAAGAGTAAAGTATATAGCAATCCAGGCATATTTAAAGAAGGAAGAACAATCCCAAATGAATGGTCTAATGTCACAATTATCGAAATTGGAAAAAGAAGAACAAATGAGGCCTAAGGTCAACAGAAGGAGGGAAATAATAAAGATCAGAGAAGAAATAAATAAAATTGAGAAGAATAAAACAATAGCAAAAATCAATGAAACCAAGAGCTGGTTCTTCAAAAAAATAAACAAAATAGATAAGCCTCTAGCCAGACTTATTAAGAGGAAAAGAGAGTCAACACACATCAACAGTATCAGAAACGAGAAAGGAAAAATCATGACAGACCCCACAGAATTACAAAGAATTATTAGAGAGTACTATGAAAACCTATATGCTAACAAGCTGGGAAACCTAGGAGAAATGGACAACTTCCTAGAAAAATACAACCTTCCAAGACTGACCCAGAAAGAAACAGAAAATCTAAACAGACCAATTACCAGCAACAAAATTGAAGTGGTAATCAAAAAACTACCCAAGAACAAAACTCCTGGGCCAGATGGATTTACCTAGGAATTTTATCAGACATACAGGGAAGACATAATACCCATTCTCCTTAAAGTTTTCCAAAAAAATAGAAGAGGAGGGAATACTCCCAAACTCATTCTATGAAGCCAACATCACCCTAATACCAAAACCAGGCAAAGACCCCACCAAAACAGAAAACTACAGACCAATATCCCTGATGAACATAGATGCAAAAATACTCAACAAAATATTAGCAAACCAAATTCAAAAATACATCAAAAGGATCATACACCATGACCAAGTGGGATTCATCCCAGGGATGCAAGGATGGTACAACATTCGAAAATCCATCAACATCATCCACCACATCAACAAAAAGAAAGACAAAAACCACATGATCATCTCCATAGATGCTAAAAAAGCATTCAACAAAATTCAACATCCATTCATGATAAAAATTCTCAACAAAATGGGTATAGAGGGCAAGTACCTCAACATAATAAAGGCCATATATGATAAACCCACAGCCAACATCATACCGAACAGCGAGAAGCTGAAAGCTTTTCCTCTGCGATCGGGAAAAAGACAGGGATACCCACTCTCCCCACTGTTATTCAACATAGTACTGGACTTCCTAGCCACAGCAATTAGACAAAACAAAGAAATACAAAGAATCCAGATTGGTAAAGAAGAAGTTAAACTGTCACTATTTGCAGATGACATGATATTGTACATAAAAAACCCTAAAGACTCCACTCTGAAACTACTAGAGCTAATATCGGAATTCAGCAAAGGTGCAAGGTACAAAATTAGCACCAGAAATCTGTTGCTTTCCTTTACACTAACAATAAACTAATAGAAAGAGAAATCAGGAAGACAATTCCATTCACAATAGCATCAAAAAGAATAAAATACCTAGGAATAAACCTAAACAAGGAAGTGAAAGACTATACCCTGAAAACTATGACACTCTTAAGAGAAATTAAAGAGGTCACTAACAAATAGAAACTCATCCCATGCTCCTGGCTAGGAAGAATTAATATCGTCAAAATGGCCATCCTGCCCAAGGCAATATACAGATTCGATGCAATCCCTATCAAACTACCAACAGCATTCTTCAATGAACTGGAACAAATTGTTCAAAAATTCATATGTAAACACCAAAGACCCTGAATAGCTAAAGCAATCCTGAGAAGGAAGAATAAAGTGGGGGGATCTCACTCCCCAACTTCAAGCTCTACTACAAAGCCACAGTAATCAAGACAATTTGGTACTGGCACAAGAACAGAGCCCCAGACCAATGGAACAGAATAGAGACTCCAAACATTAACCCAAACATATATGGTCAACTAATATTCGATAAAGGGGCCATGGACATACAATGAGGAAATGACAGTCTCTTCAACAGATGGTGCTGGCAAAACTGGACAGCTACATGTAAGAGAATGAAACTGGATCACTGTCTAAGCCCATACACAAAAGTAAATTCAAAATGGATCAAAGACTTGAATGTAAGTCATGAAACCATAAAACTCTTGGAAAAAAACATAGGCAAAAATCTCTTAGAGATAAACATGAGTGACCTCTTCTTGAACATATCTCCCCAGGCAAGGGAAACAAAAGCAAAAATGAACAAATGGGACTGCATCAAGCTGAAAAGCTTCTGTACAGCAAAGGATACCATCAATAGAACAAAAAGGTATCCTACAGTATGGGAGAATATATTCATAAATGACAGATCCGATAAAGGGTTGACCTCCAAAATATATAAAGAGCTCACACACCTCAACAAACAAAAGCAAATAATCCAATAAAAAAATGGGCAGAGGAGCTGAATAGACAGTTCTCTAAAGAAGAAATTCAGATGGCCAACAGACACTTGAAAAGATGCTCCACATCGCTTTTCATCAGAGAAATGCAAATTAAAACCACAATGAAATATCATCTCACACCAGTAAGGATGGCTACCATCCAAAAGACAAACAACAACAAATGTTGGCGAGGTTGTGGAGAAAGGGGAACCCTCCTACACTGCTTGTGGGAATGTAAATTAGTTCAACCATTGTGGAAAGCAGTATAGAGGTTCCTCAAAATGCTCAAAATAGAAATACCATTTGACCCAGGAATTCCACTTCTAGGAATTTACACTAAGAATGCAGCACTCCAGTTTGAAAAATACAGATGCACCCCTATGTTTATTGCTGCACTATTTATGATAGCCAAGATATGGAAGCAACCTAAATGTCCATTAGTAAATGAATGGATAAGGAAGATGTGGTCCATATACACAATGGAATATTACTCAGCCATAAGAAAAAAAAGCAGATCCTACCATTTGCAACAACATGGATGGAGCTAGAGGGTATTATGCTCAGTGAAGTAAGCCAGGCGGAGAAAGACAAGTACCAAATGATTTCACTCATATGTGGAGTATAAGAACAAAAGAAAACTGAAGGAACAAAACAGCAGCAGAAGCACAGAACCCAATAATGGACAAACAGTTACCAAAGGGAAAGGAACTGGGGAGGATGGGTGGGAAGGGAGGGATAAGGGTGGGAAAAAAGAAAGGGGGCATTACGATTAAGGTGTATAGTGTGTGAGGAGGGCTGTGCAACACAGAGAAGACAAGTAGTGATTTTACAGCATCTTACTATGTTGATGGACAGTGACTGTGAAGGGGTATGTGGGGGGTACTTGGTGAAGGGGGGAGCCTAGTAAACATAATGTCCTTCATGTAATTGTAGATTAATGATAGCAAAATAAAATTTTAAAAAAAAGAATAAATCTCTTAATGCACAAGTTTCATAAGCTTGTTACCTTCTTCAAAAATCTGATCTTTTTTTAGTAAGTGTAGCTATAAATGCATAATATGCAAATGTAATAAATCACAAGAATATAAATTACCTACTGAAGACAACAGATAAAAGTCTCTAGCTAAAGTTATGCTGAAAGAGATGGTTAATAAATTGATAGAAAAAAATAGTTAATAGGAATACATGTAAGACCAACACATAATGAGTTGTATTTCAGAGGGA
Source organism: Manis javanica (assembly GCF_040802235.1). Lineage (NCBI taxonomy): Eukaryota > Metazoa > Chordata > Mammalia > Pholidota > Manidae > Manis > Manis javanica. Next base: position 38,009,162 of record NC_133164.1, read on the forward strand.
GTTATATATTTCAAATTTAGCTCTTAAAAACATGAAGTGCTTACTATGTAACTATTGTGCTGTTATTTAAACTGTGATATTTAAGTTTGTGGCAGCACTAAGATAGTGCATATGAATATGTGTATATATATATATCATATGTGTAGGTTACATATATATATGATATGTATTTATCATATCTGACTCTAGATGAGGTTTCACCATATAATTATTTCAAACTTTACAAGGTCACTGGTGTCAGTAATTTACCTGTAGTAAGAGAGAATTGGAACATTACAAAATTTGGATAAAAGAGAGCCTTAAACAAAAGAAAATATAACCCCCCAAAATAAAAATGAATAAGTGATATTTTTTCTTCTATGTTGGTTTAAGAGACAGAGTTTTTCCCATAATCCTATTCTTCTTTATTTTTCCCCATAGATGATTTAGATGCTTCAGGAAAATAAAAAAATAAATAGGTAAATAAATGAATAAACAAACAAACCAACAAACCAACAACATCTTGCCCTTCTTTGTCTTACTTACTGCATGACAAAATAGTATAAGAACTCTTTAGTACAACATCTGAATATTTCTCCTGCATTGTGCAGCACGGCTTAAGGATTAACAAAATGGAGTTTAGAAATGCAAAGTTTGGAGGCAGATGAGGAACTTTTAACAGCCAGAAAAATAGACAGTAAATCATGTTTACTGAACAGAATGTTGTCACTGCTGGATTTTGAGAATTTTATATGGGGTCATTTCGAGGATAATAAAATTTCAGAAGGAGAATAGACTCTGAATCCAGATTGCTGTTTCAAATCCTGGCTCCTTTATTATTTAGCTCTATGACCTTGGACAACTCACACAATATATTATGTAACTCAGTGATGGTACCTACTACATGTGTTCATTTTGAGAGTTAACTGAGTCCACATCCACAATCACGTACCAGAAATCGCAGGCCCAGCAGTGTTTTAGAATTTAAAATCTTTCCAATTTTAGCTGATGAAATGGTACTTACATTGCATTATACCCAGTAGGCTGTGAAGACACCTTGACGTTTTTGCAGAGAAAACTGCCTATGTTCATATCAAGTGGGATTAATGAAGACTATGAGTCACCTCTTGATGGGTCAAATCAGGTGCTGCAGCAAACATGAGAGAACTCTCAGCTTTCAGAGCTTTATGGATCCAGAACTGCAGAAAATGGGTCTGTATAGGGAAAGCACACGGAACTGTGTCTAGAAAATAAATTTATTTGTTTTAATGCAAAGGAATGTGTTAATCCTACTGTAGAAAGTACAGATCAAGTCCTATTTGGAACATTGTGTTTAATTCTAGATGCTTCATTTTTCTGTATAGCATGACAATCTAGCAAGTGCCATGTGGAATATTTTGATAATAACTGGAGACCTTTACTGAACAGGTCAAAGCACAAGTGAATTCATTCTACTTAAATTACCACTTAAACTAGGCTAACCTGGGATCATATTTCAACCTAATAAAAATTAGTAAAAAAAGTTGAGTTCTGTTGGAAACCAACTAGGAATCAGCTTTCTGTCTTTGATCTAGACTTTCTTGGGCTTGCTCCCCAAAAACTGCCAACTCTGGCTCACGTGCATTCCACTTTACTGCCACCACCTGGCACTCCTTGAATTCTATCACTCTGATCCTTTCCTGCCTAATTTTTAGCGTTGCCTTCTACTATATCCTCAGTTCCCACATCAATGGAGGTGACAGGTCCCTTGGAAACCACCCCCCACCATTTCTTCCTGTGTCTTTCAGTAAGGATTGTTGCTGAGAACATGCATTGGCTCAAATTGTGTGCTCATGAGGGAGGGTTGAGCTGGTTTCATAGCTGACATAATAGGAATGAACAATGTAGATTTTAGTTAATATAAGTAAGACTGTAAAGCTGTTAATAATACCATGGAGTGTTTCACTGACCGATGTGCATTTCAATGGCTGTATGGCCATCCAAGATTTTGATTATTGGCAAAGTGTTTATTGGAGGGGATTGTAGTTCTCAGATTCCCTAACACTGTGAATGTGAATATGCTATAGTTCTAGTAATAAACTATCACATTATATAATTTATTTTTGATTAACAATGAAATATTTAATTGAAACACTTTTGTAAATACATTTAGTTTAAATGTATACATTTTTCATATTTGCATAAAGGCAGACAATTTCTAGCTAAGTCTATTTATAAATTTAGGCTAATCTTAGTTTTTACATTTTTGGGGGAGTGGGGTTGAAAGAAGAGTATAAATTAATCGTTGTTTTAAAATGTGAGATGCTGCTGTTTTGGCATAACTTCTCTACATGTTTCAGATATTTTTGGCTAGTATTGATTTATTATAGCAATAAATACCTAAAACAATTATTTTAACCCTGCTGAGAATATCAAGAATCCTGAGAAATGTAAATGCTGAACCTGTAGTGAGATCTCTGTGGGAGAAATGAAGCGAATTTCCTTTAAAGATGTAAAGCACTGCTGTGAACTCCTTTTCTGTCAACTTGGCTAAATGTGTTAAGTAAAATTTAGTGAATAAGGTACAAAAAATAGCAGGTGGTTGAAAATTGATTCAAATAAAAAATTGCATTTAATACTTGAAACATATTAAGGTAATTAAGGCAAATTTTGTTAATATTTGTAGTCATTCAAATATGGGTTTCTTGCCAAATATAGTGTGCCTTTTCTACTGTTGAAACAGCTCAGAAAATAAAGTAGAAAATACTTAATGAGGAGTCTAGATTAATGTTAATTTTCTATAACAGGATTCTTAGGGCAATTCTATAAGATGAATACTCATTTTGCCTATCTTGAAATTTTATGCCTAATTATTTGAAACCTGTTTTTGAAAGAGGAGGAAAATGTATTTTGTTGCTTTCGTTGTTAGTATTTCTCAAAAGAACAATGATGAATGCCTCTTCATTATTACCAGATAAACATGACAACAATAGATATACAATATTAGAAAACAACTGTGTCCTGCCTTCTAAAAATTCATGAAGAAAGCTGTGCTGATTGCCAAGCCCACTAAGAGATTCAAATGTATAGAGATACTTTTTCTTCTAAATATACATTTAAAATCAACTGTTCAGTTTGCATTCTCTTCTTTCCTCCTGAGATAAGGATGAATAGTGAGCTGCCATGAATCTGACTAGAAAACAATGTGTTATTGTTGTGGCACTCATGCTACAAACCCTATCTTGAACAGTGCAAATTGCTCCAGAACCTCATTTATAGTTGCTGCCAGTTTCCAGTTAAATGAAACTCATCTAAAATGCAATGGAATTTCATGTAAAAATCAAATGCTGTAACATTTACTTGTGTTCATTGTATCTCCTCTATAAGAAAGTTAACTGAAATGCTGTTAGATGGTTTAGATACGTGAGCAAGAAATTATTTCATGCTTGTTTTGAGACCATTGTAAAACTAGTCCCTTTTATAGTTTAGACTTCTGGGGAAATGTCAGAAGACAGAACACAGAGGAGAAAGCAGAAGATTTAGAATGGAGTAATCTATCATAAATCAGGGTAAAGAACAGGGGATTAAGTCATCTCCACAGCAGGGGGACCTTTTGTTGGATAGCATCTTTATTATTTCTCTCTCTCAAAAAAAGGACTCCCCAAAACTATAAACAGCATCACTTTACAACTGATATTTTAAAAAGAAAAACAAAGGCAAGTTAGAGTAAGAAGATGATCAACATAGTTTCAAGTATTTTGTTTTTTGAAGGTAATGTTACTATTATGATAGGAAATTAAACTATATATATATATTTAATATTTGTTCATTGTGAAAGTAATACCTCATTGGGTTTTAAAAATTAAACATCAGAGGTCTAATAAATTATGTATTATGGAGTTTCTTTAAAACTAATTGTGTCTCTTAACAAAACTGACATTGGTAAAGGCAATATCCACCATTCGAGTGCTGCCATGTATGTGTGTCTTGAAGATGAGGAAGATACAGTCCTTTTCCTTAGGACACTTCCAAAGAGATAATGCCATTTGGAAAGTTGTGATAGGATTTATATATATATAGTGTGATGTGCAAACAGGTCATTCACCTCAACTGTCAACTTGGCTTCCAGGAAAGAATTCAAGGTGGGAGACCTTGAATATTTTTGTATTTTTGTTAAATATTTCATGGCTTTGTCTATGTGATACCAGGCATACCTTTCATTATTTATTTGGAAAATTCTTATTCATCCTTTATCACTAAGCTCAGACATGTCTACCACCTTGAATTCTTTCCTGGAAGCTAAGTTGAGAGTTGAGTTGAATGACTTATTTGCACATCACACTATATATATATATATATAAATCCTATCACAACTTTCCAAATGGCATTATCTCTTTGGAAGTGTCCTAAGGAAAAGGACTGTATCTTCCTCATCTTCAAGACACACATACATAGCAGCGCTCGAACATAGCATGTACTTAACATATACACTGAATTCACTAGTTTGATCCAATTTTCATGCAACTTACCAATATTTATTAAAAGAGTTATTGGTAGATTTTGGAGCTCCTTATACTCTTCTTTGTTAAAGACAACTTAGTATTCACCATGGGATTTTAATCATGTATTTATAAAAGTTTGATGCTCTATTTTGATGCTGATGATTTTATTAAAAATGACTCAAGAAGAATAATAAAGTGTGAAAGTACTAATAAACAGAGGAAGGGGAAAATTAGAGGCAAGAGGAAAATTAATATAAATGGCATTTACACGATTATGACACTTTTGGAAAAAATAAGCACTGATTCATTTTCTGCACAAAAATAAATTCTAAATAAATTAAAAAATTTTCAGTTAAATAAGAAAAGTATAAAAAACAAAAGAAGGTATGAGTGAATATTGTCTTTTGTTTACACAAGAATGATATTTCTAACTAAAATTCATAATAGAGTAATAAGGACAAACAAGATAGAAAAATTTGTCAATATAAACATTTGAATTCTCAAATAACCAGAGAAATACTAAAAATTAAATTGCTTAGAATAAAATATTTACATGATAAATAACTGAGAATTGATACCCTTATTTTATTAAATTATTTTAAACAAACCAAAAATATATAAACTTTCTAAAAATAGAAAAGGCATATAAAAGAACAGGTTACCAAAGATAGACATTCCATTAGCAATAAAAAGGGACTGGCTAAATCATACATGTTATAACCAATTAATGAAAATCTATAAAACATTGAAAGAAATGTTTACACAGATTTTTAAAATGTTAATGGTAAGATAAAAGAGCAAGCAGTAAAACAAAATGCATAGAATAATTTAATTTTGTGTTTGTATTTAAGCATTTACATAATTAAATTGATAATAGTAATTAATGAGAATGATGGAGTTAGAGGATACTTTAATTTTCAATTTTTTTCATATATTTATTTTTTAATTTCCCACAATAAGCACCGACAGTAAGGAAAAAATATAGAATGAAGAGCACACTTCAAAACATAAAAGTTCCTATTCTCTATAGAAACTAATTTACATTTAAATGTCATTAGACAACTAATGCATTCAATTGCACTTTTTGGAGATGGTAAAAACCCTTTCTGCATGCTGTATAAACAATTGAAACATACTGCCCTTGTAAACACATTAACATCTCTCTGTGTCTATCTAGCTCATTTTTTTCACTATTTTAATATGATCTGTTCCTGAAGTACACAAGAGCCGGGAACTTCTCAAAACAAAAATAATAACTCCAGAACAAGTAATATCATATCCAGAATTTGTCATTTCTCTTTAGGATTGATCATAGACAGTCAAAAACAAAATGCCTAATGAGAGGATGTGCAATGTAGTTTTTGGTAAATAATCTATTCTTCATTATTTACTTTCTTGTTTGTGCACCATTTTTAATGTCCCCTTTCACTAGGCAGTTTTGACAAACATGTTTCAACAATGTTCAGCTACCTAATAGGTCCCTTAGCAAGTAAAAATGAAGTGGCACAAATATTAAAAACATTCTGTGCCCTTTGAAAATATTACAAAAGTTACTGCACAGATGGGCTGAAAGTTTAATTACCTCAAAAGAAGAGTGTCAGAGTCATCATTGCTGCAACAACTGGAAATTTAGCAGCCAAAGTATTCACCAGGAAATTACTCTGAGCATATATATCAAATGCACTGAAGAAACAGCTGCCATTCCATTTATGTCTCCAGACGTGAGAATTGCAAAGACTGGGGTGGCATGGTGATGCTGTATTAGCCTTATCTTAATTTGACATTTTCTAGGCATTTCTCAAATGAGCCAGACTGGGGAAAATGAATGAAATAGAGTAACATGCACCAAGTAAATAAGACAAGCTCCATTTCATGTATTTTTGGTGTAAGAGCTTCTATAGTTCTATTACAGGATGGAAAATTGTATTTTGCAGCAGGACAACTAATGTTAATGAGAGAGAATTACTAAGCTTTCTATAACTGAAAATATGCTGTTTGGGTCTTTGTGATTAAACTCTAATAATGGTGTATACTCTAATGTAGTATATAAATGGTGATAAGAAATCCTACTTCAGCTTCATAGCTGTATGAGAAATGTCAGAAACTATGAGAAAAAATTGATTCAACAAAGATTAATTTTTCAGAATAAATATTAATTTCTCTGCACTGAAGGAGAATACATTCATAAAAAATAAGAATATTTAAAAACTACTCTTAAAATAATTTACTATAGGTCATATGGCCCACTGTGGCATCTTGCCATTCTCTGCATTCTCTGTTTCTGGCAAAGTTTTGGCCAGAATTCTTTTAGCTTGTCTTGTTGTTATAGATAATGATAAACTATGTGCTTAAGGAAGCACAATATAGTCTAAAGTGGTAAAATAAATGCATTCATGTATATTTAGCAGAGAAAGTTCTAAAAGTACAAGCAACAATACCACGTATTTTGGAAAATATTAAGAAATCCATGATACCATAAAAAAATGTATATCATTGATACCATCAACTTCTGAGAAGCATTACTATTTGTGGTTACTCAAACCCAAATATGCTAAATCCTAACTGAATTAATGATAATTTGTTTTTACCTCCCAAATAAGCATTAGATTTGGAGAAATGAGAATACAATTGGGGACACAGTTACATATAAAGTAGTAGCTATTAAATAGTTGGTATTTTCTGTAATTTAGGTGTGTATGTGAGCCTTTATGACCAAGAAGTTAATGAAACATTATACTCAAGAGAATATGCAGAAAATGATAAAGTACTGTTCAAAGTCATTAAAGATTTTGAAGGTGTTATAATTACAAATTTCTTGAGATAATTATTATGTCTTCAAATTTTAGCATGACCTAATAGAAAGTCATCTCAATGGAACAAGAAACTTAGATTTCAGAAAATCATTCTTTCAACCAATAAACTTGGATCAGATATATCTATAAGGAAGACATGATGTTTGATGGGTCGGTACAGGAATGTCAGGTGAATAGATTTAGGATGCTAAAAGGACATCAACTTTCATAAACTTCAGTTAAATGAAAAATACAGATACAAAATCAAGGAGCATTTTGCATCTCCACTCCAGGCACACTGGACTGCTGTTTCCCCAACACACCAGTGGTGTTCCTGCCTCAGAGGCCCCTGCACATGCTGATCCCTTTCCAGAGTCCTCCTCCCCTGATCACCACACTTCCTATTTCCTTAAGTTCTTCACTTGATATCATCTTCTCAAACAGTCCTTTCCTGGCCAATGCATTTAAATTTCATCTCTCCATCCTGACCTTAGCCAACTTGCTCTCCATGTTTCTTGCTTTATTTTGTGTTCTTATTCATATCACTTAGAATCTAACATATACCATAGTATATAGAGATGTTACCTTACTTGAGTTTTTGTCTGTTTTCCTTACTGAAATATCAATTTCTTGAGAGCAGGGAATTGTTCTTTTGTTTGCCATTTTTCAGGCCCATAATAATATTTGTTGCATGAATAAATGGACTACAAGACAAAGCAAAGTGAATGAGGTACTGAAAGATTTGATCCAAAGAGTAAATATTCTGATTTTCTTAAGGCAATAAAGTGAAAAGACAAATCAGATAGTCTTTCTCTGCAGATTAAGAATTTCATGATTCTGTATGGCACAAATTTCATAAAACTATCTTATGCACACACATAACAAATTTTGTATCATTTCACTCTAAGGGAATTAACATTCTCAATAATATAAAATGGGGGGTAAAAAGTAAGCATTTACATCTGAAAAGGAAAGAATTAAAAGTGCTGGCCTTAGATCTATTTGTCTCCCATTTGTTGGTAAGATACTCCTGGGGAAAGAAAAGAAGAAAGCCATTTTATCTAATATCCTTGTAAGCACACTGATAATTGGACCTTCTAGTAAATAGACTAATTCTATTTGCTAAGAAAAGAGCCCTTATATATGAAAATACATTTCACATGATGGCCCTGGTTTAGAATTATTTATGGTAACCCAACTTAGAATATATAGATTTATGAGTTATGGCTCCTCAATATCTCATAGCTATGAAACTATCTGTGTTATATCTGGAGACAACGGCAATGTAAACACTTGCTGCTGTGCGAGGTGGCTGCAGATCTCACCTAGAGATAACACCTGTTACTAGGACTGGAGAAAGAATTGTCAGATGCAGAAATGAAGAAGCTAGGGTCCATGAGACCATCCCCAGTGTCCACTGTTTTCTCTGGGCCTCTTGTCTGCTAGTTACCTGGACATTATTATATCTGATAGCTCAGCATCAAACAAGTGCAATGTCTTTCAGAGACTGATGCTGGAACTTAGTTCAGAGGGCTTTTTAACTATAAAGAGCTTGAAATTAGAGGTCCTGGAGTTCAGGGTTTTATGACTTCCCAAAAACATAACTACTCATAGCCTACTGTTGACCAGAAGCCTTATTGATAACATAAAGGGTCAATTAAGATGTATTTTGTATGTTATATGTATTATTTACTGTATTCTTACCATAAAGTTAGCCAGAGAAAAAGAAATGTTTTTTCAAATCATTACAAATCTTCAAAACTTTTCCAATGTATTTATCGAAAATAAAGACCTGCATATAACCGGACCCACACAGTTCAAACTATCTTGTTCAAGGGTTAACCGTGCAGGCAAACTCTAACAACTGCTTTGTGATAATGCAGAGAGGAATACATATGTGTGAAGCTGAAGACTGAAGGGAGACAGCAGAGGTGGGAATCACTGCAGCAGGTGAAACTCCTAAAGAGAGTGATTGCTTCTCATTTAGGATTTGTGGACTATTTCAAAGTAAAGCAAAAACCAGAATAACAAGCTTTGCAAAAATCAGTTAATCCTGCACAGAAAACACCAGCAGTTCTCAGTTTACAAAGGGAAGAAGACCTCTCAGGATGTTGCTCTATGAATAGAAAGACTTTCACAAATTTGTAATATAAAGCATAATATTATGTGTATTGCATACTTAGATATGCTAGACCATATATAATGTATACCTGGAAATGTAAACAATAAAATAAAAATCAAGAATAATTTTCACCATTTTATTCTGAATTAAATTATTTGGAAATATTTCACAGCTCTGCTATATTTACTATCTCCTTATTTTTCATTTCTTTGAAGACCCCAGAAAATACTATTAAAAAAATTTTTTTTTCCAAATGATATAGAGCAACAACGAATGGCACCTGTTGTCACTGGTTGTCTGTTATTTTTTCTGATAGTATTAACAATATAATTATTCTTAAACATATACATTCACTGCAATATAATTTTAAGGCAAGAAGGTTCCAAAGGAACCTCTCTAGTGTTCACCTTCTCAAAACAATCTATTCTGCAGCCAGGCAGCAACCTAACAAATTTCTGCCTTAAGTATGTAAGTGAGAGGAGAAAAAACCTGAGAGAAGAAAAAACCTGTCTTGAACTAACTTCTCTCCTCAAATGGGAGAAAGTGACATTGCCAGTGAATAGAGGTGCTGCCTCTTATCTGTGCTTAATAACCTCTCTCACTGACACCAATTCAGCTGCCACTTAGCACAAAGACAAGTCTGCATGTCATTTAACAGGTCTGCATTAATACACCTAACCAATCAATGGCTTCCACCCATTCCACAAGGACACCATTCTGTTACCATTACTAGACACTGTCAACCGAAAATGACACCAGAGTCACAAAAGGCGAAATGATGTCAGTTTAATCAGAGCACAGACAAAAAGGTAAACAAAGCTACCCAGGATAGAAGTGTAACAAGGAGACTCAGAGGTTGGCATAAGCCACTCTTGGCAGGTCCCAGTGAAACCAACTTGAAATTCAAAGATACAAAATCCAATAAAATGACACAGACAATCAGAACTCTTTCTCCCCCATTCAATTAAAATTATCGAGTAGTGTTGGCAGAAGGAAAATGTGTAACAAAATATTGGAAGAAGGTGCAACTTGAATAGATTTTATAGGAAATCAAACCATTTTCCATTCTAAGAAAAAGGAACAGCAACCTACATTATATTATTTTAAAATGTGTTTAATCAATTACTTCAATTTTCTTTCTATGGAAAATTAAGTGGCCATTTTAGAAAGTCTTACATTAAGCCAACAGCTTTGAGTTGGTATATGTACACACTGACAAGATAGCTATTCACATCAAGTAGTGATAATAATGATGGATTTGTATAATTATGCATGTGGAGTAGGCCTCAGAGATTATCTGGCCCAACCTGCTCATTTTACAGCTGAGAGAACTGAATCTAAGACAGAGTGAGATGCCCAGGAGCACAATGGCAGGGCCGCCGTTTCTGTCTCTCCATTCATCTCTTTTTCCACAATACTGTTTAAAGTTAATGTTTTACAGTAATAAATGCGAGTTTTATCTAGAAAAAGAGAGATGTTATTGTGAAAGAATGAAAGGGGAATTATTTTAATTATTTCAAATAGAACATTCATAAACAATAAAGTATCATTTTACTGACCTCGTAAACCTTGTAAGATTTTTCTTTTGCCTCCTCAAAATACTCGTGGCTGCACAGTAGTGCCTTTAAAATACACTAGAGATAAGCCCCACAACCAGGCCAATAAGAGCCAGCTGAGAACAGCATACTCTTGGGCAAAATGTCAGAGGTGCCATATCCTGATCCCCCACGGCACCGATCTGAGTTATTTGGCTGGCTCATCACCCAGTTTTCACAGGGTTTCATATTTTGGACTCATCTCTGCCACTGTTCTCAGTCACTCCTCCTGCACAAACCCGTCCTGACTGTGCTGCCCACTTCAGACACCACTCTCCGCCAGCTTTGGTTCATCCTTTCTTCCAGCTTGATCTCCCCCAGTTAATTCCTGCTAAGTCCTATAGCTCTGGGAGGGGTTATACATATGGAGAGCCAGGTGCACCGGCCTTTTCCCAGGACACATTCCAGACAGCTCCCTGCCTTGGGCCGACAGCTTTTCCTGGTAGCTTAAAATTGAAATTGGATTTCAAAGCTTACTCTACCCTTCTTATCTAAAGAAGTCTATCTCAACCTTTAAAAAACTGTGTTCCTTTTGAATAAATAAGAAATACCTCAAGGGTCCTTTGCTTTTACCTCTGATACTGCTGTAAGCCTTTAAGGGTTATTTGGAGCATTAAGTACAGTGTCACCACTACCAATGAAGAATATGTTGAGTGCTGATATCTCGAGTTCTGTTACAGAAAACTGTTTCTTTGCATTTTTGAACTTTAAAATGATAAAAATATTTAATATGTTTATTCAAGCTTCACACAACTTCCCCTAATATTCTAATACAGGGCACCCTAATTTCCTTCTCCCCATGCCCCAGTATGGGCCTTACTGGTTCAGAGGGGAAATGCACACGTAGTACTAGAATCTGTTTCACCTTTTCCTGATCTCTCTGCCTTTTGCTTCTCTCTGAGCAGGGAGTTTTACCATGAAGTAATTTCTCACATTTTCTCAAATATTCCTTCCCCCAGCATCCTCTGTCAACACCCACACTTTGCACCATCACCTCAAGAAAGTCTGCCTTTTATTCAACTTCTTAATTTCATGATTAAATACACACACAGATGGAGAAAGAGAATTGTAATTGTCATGGCTAATTAATATGAGAATAATTCTAGTAAAAACAAACAAAAAGGAATTACTCTTTCCTTGATATTGGGAAAAACATTCATTGATGGTATCAACTTATGAACTCCTTTTCATTTCCAGAAATTGAGCAAAATTTCTATTTCTGCTTGGATTCCATAAGTACCCAGATTTTAAGATTTTATTACCCATATAAATTATCATTCTGCTTTATTTTTAGTTATAATACTAAATGTCAATAACCTTTTCATTAAAAATATATAGCTGTATATTTGGGTTTAAACATATGCCTTGTATGTACATACATCCTAAATTCTAAATAATCAATTTATAATAGTGTCTAGAACCCACTATTTTATAAATTGGAAAAAGTATAGGGCAATTTTTAAATTTTCAAAAACAGTGTTGAAAAATGGCTTTTCAAGATATCAGCCATGGAAGCAACTTAAATGTCTATTTACAGGTAAATAGATAAAGAAAATGTGACATATACACACAATGGAATATTATTCAGTCTTAAAAAAGAAGGAAGTGTCACCGTTTGCAACAACATGGGTGGACCTGCAAAATGCTATGCTTATTGAGATGAGCCAGTCACAGAGGACAAATGTTACATTATTCCACTTAATGAAGTATTTCGAATAGTCAAACTTATAGAAGCAAAAATACAATGGTGGTTGCCAGGGCCTGAGGGGAGGAAGAAATGGGGGGTTGTTGTACATTGGGTATAAAATTATATTATACAAATTGAACAAGTTCTAGAGAGCTGCTGTAAAACATAGTGCCTATATATGATAAGTTAGCAATACTGTATTTTGCATCTAAAAATTTGGTAAGAGGATAGATTTTACATTAAATGTTCTTAGCACCAAAATGCAAAAAAAAAAAAAAAAAGGCAAAGAGACACAAGGAAACTTTTGGAGATAATGAATATGTTCAGTACCTTGATTGTGGTGATTGTATGTATCACAGGTATATGCATATGCATATATTCAGACTCATCTGATGATGTATATTAAATATACACAGGTTTTTTTCATCAATTATACCTCAGTAAAACTGTAAAACAAAAAAAGATACACTCTGTTAAAAGATCAGGCTATGGATAGTAATGATAAGTCAAATTTTAGTGAGGAAATATATAAATCATAAAATGGTGATTTTTTTTCCAGTGTATATCACAAGAACATAGAGGATAAGAGTGTGGGGTCTACAGTCAGACTAACTGAGTTCAAAAGCTGATTCCACTATTAACTATGTTGAACAAACTGGTAATTTTTTTCTCTTCCTCTTTTTCTATAAATTTTCTATATATTTTTTCTATTAATTTCTATTTATTTTCTCTTCTTATTAATCTACAAAATAACAATACTACCTCCTACCTAGGGTTGTTAGAAAGGATAAATGAGGTAATATACCTTAAGCATGTGGAATCATGCCTAGCATCCACTAAGGGGGAGCAACTATAATTATAATTATAAATAGTGATATTCTGTATACCCTGAAGTTCTGTCTGGATTTTAGTGATGTCTCTGTTCTGCACTCCTGGTGCCATTCTACACAAGGGATTGGAGGCAATCATTCAATTCCTGACATATAAAAAGACAGTTACGGCTTTTTTTGCTGCCTAGAATAACCCTTTAAACTTTTGGAAAAAATTAGTCTTTCATATCGGTTCCTCAATTGAATCTAAAGGATATATACTTACCTAAAGTACCCAGTAAATTATTTCTATTAAGACTTCATTAATAATTTAAATCTTTCAGGCCTCAGTTTTATCAACTCTGCTTATTTCTGGATCATTCTGCAATCTCAACTCATTCATCCATTATAGGTGTATCATATCCGTGTTTCAAAATCATACAAGGACTAGTGGCACTTCAAATGTTTTTCAAAATTTGATGTGCCTGTGAATAGTCTGGCTATCTTATTGATATGCAAATTTGAGTTCAGTGTATACTAGGTGTGGCCCAAGGGTCTCCATTTCTAATAAGATCCCAGGTGATTTAATTCTGTGATAAATGTCATCACACTTTGCTCCACACAAGGATCTATAGAACATTACTATGGGCTTCAAAACATAAACAAACTGAAATAGCAGATCTAATTTTAATTTTCAGACTCTAGCTCATGAGTTTTAAGGTCAATATTAAATTCTAGTTTGCAGTTATTTGGTGCCACAAGGATTTGAGCTGATGTTGCATTTGTCTGCATTCATATTACATTTTTCAAATAATTATAGTTTTAGTATGACTGTTCTAATGCTTTGCTTGAATTCATCAATCTAGGAGATATTTTCCACAAGAGACTATGAGAAGAGATGTGACAGTAAAATCCAAACATGGATTTTAATCCAATGTCACCAAGTCTTGTCTTTCTATGACAAGCCTTAAGATTTAAAGTACAGCAAGGTTTTAAAAAATATCTTTGGTTTTTCTACTAGTATACACTACAGTCAGGAGCAGTCAAACTGGTACTTCACTGCAAAGCTTCTCCTTTAAATAGCACTGATATAGAGGCTGGAAAAAAGCATGCAATATTAAAAACATGACAGGAAGAGAAGAGCAGAGAGGAAAGAGAAATGTCAAATTGTAGAAATACATGCCAGTGGAAAAGAAACATGTTCTTGGTAAGGGTACATCATGTTGGGCTTATATTCTCCAATACAGATGAACAAGGTATGAGAAAGAAAATATCTTACTCATAATTAACTGAGCTTATGGACTCCTGCTTTTTTTTTTGATTCAGCACATTGATACATTTTTAAAATATAAAAGTCTCAAAGGAAAAAAAAAACACCATAGCTATCATCATTCCTCCCAGCTGTAATCCTATACAAGATATGAGAGGAATAGAAATGCGAGAGAGTTCTTGTAAGAGTCCATTAGATATGACAGTGGGAGGAGCAAGTGATTTCCTCTCTTTTAAATTTTTCTCTCTGACATAATTTGACATTTTCAGAATATTTGCAAGGATAGTACAGCAAGTTTTTATACATCTTCATTAAGCTTCCCTAAAGTTAACATCTTACAAAACCATTGTGAATTTATCAAAACTAAGAAATTAACATTGGTATAACACTGTGAACTAAACTATTGTTTATCACTTTTTTCAATAACGTTGATTCTGTGCTTCAGAGTCCATTCTAGGTCACCTCATTGCATTTTTTCATTGTTTCCTTGGTCTCCTCCAATCTGGGATGGTTTCTTAAGGCTTTATTTTTAACATCATTGATCACTTTGAAAAGTACTGGTGAGGGATTTTATAGATTGGTCCTTACTTTGGGTTTTCTCCTTATTAGATTGGGGTTATGGATATTTCTGAAAGAATACCACAGAGGTGAAGTTACCTTCCTCTCATCACAGCAAATTGGGTATCAACGTGACTCATTACTTTTGAAGTTAAACTTGACCTCTTGGTTAAGACGGTTTCTGCATGGTTGTCTGTTGCGATGTTACTGTTCTACTTCTGTACTGTAACATAAATGAGTCACTGAATAGAACCCATACTTAAAGGTGGGAGGATTAATTAAGATCCACCTCCTGGAAGGAGGTGTATTGTGATAATCAGAATGACATCCCCTTAAGGTTGTCCCTTTCCTAGTCCCCAGAAACTTTTAATATGTTTTTCTCTGGATGTTTTTAAGATTTTCACTTTTTATTTTCAGCAGTATAAAGATACCTAGATGTGCATTTTGTGTCTATCCTACTTGGTTTTATCTGCTTCTTGGATCTGTGGTTTGATGCTATCACTAATTGTGGAAGTTATCAGCCACTATTTCTTCAAATAATTCTCCTTTGTACTTTCTTTTTTTCTCCTTCCAGTAGTCCAATTACGTGTATTTTAGATTATATAATATTGCTCCACAGTTCACGGATGCTCTGTTGTGTTATTCTTGTTTTCCCTACTAATTTTTTTCTTTGGTGTTTTATTTGGGTAATATCTGAGCTGTCTTCATTTTCATGATTCTTTCCTTGTAGTCTACAGATGAGCCTTTTAGAGTTATTCTCTTCCACTGTAGGCTTGGACCCTGCATATATTACTGCCCTTCCCCCATGACAAAACTTTTTGCTCATATTCCTCTCCTTCAGTTGCTGAGTGTCCACTGAGCCTTCAGTTTTTCTATCCACCTCCTACTGATTAAGGCTTTTGTTCCTTAGGTAATATAAAGGAAGTGGGTCTGGGCAAGGTTTCTCAACCCTCCTTCAGCAGCAGCAGATTTCTACCAGGGCCCTTAGTCTACAGCTTTTGTTTTTCTTCTTAAGGCTTTTTTCTTTTTTCCTTGGGTGGAGATAAGGCTGGATCTGGGCAGTTTCTGCAAGTGGCTGCTTTTCCCCTTGCCCAGCAGCACCACGAGGAAAGCTTTCACAGGAACTTTCCATGATTTTCCATTGAGCAACTGGTGGAGTTCCTAGGAGAGGAAGCGTAACTGGGAATCCTATCCTTGGTTGCCTTACATTTTTCATGAGAATCCACACTTGGGAGTTTAGCAATTTGTTTGTAAGTTTCTCAGTGAACCTTCTTCCCTACATCTATCATTTCCAGTGGCATCCTACCTATTTAAGGAATTGCATGCATTTCTTTCCAGCTCCTGGCACTCTCTCCAGATTTCAGGCTAGTTTGCTCTGTGACCTCATTAAATGAAAGTTTGTCCAGTGATTTCACTTGCAAGGGTGGAAGTAACACTTTTTATTTCTGTATAATTCTATACTAAATTAGAAATAAATTATCTTTTTTTAAATTTGAAAAAGTATTAACAAGTATACTTTCATAGTTTGGTCACTTTGTAATAGATCTTGGAGATGAAGTGATCCCCAAAACAGGGTATAAGTCAGAAGGACACTTTTCTAAATTTTCCCACCTTCTGTTCCATGGGACAGGATAATCATAAGCACTATTTCAAAAATGAAAAAGAGATTCATTTGTCAAATGCATGTTGAAAAATGATTGCTTGAACTCTATTATACAACTTCTCTTACTCTAAATTTTCCAAAGTCATTAATATGTAAATATGTCTGGTAATAGTATGGAAATACTATAGACTATTTGCAAATTTATTTGACCAAGAAATGGTTTTCTTCTCTCTGGAAATGTCTGGGAAGGTTTTTGTAGGCAGCATATGCTTCTCAACACCTGACTAATTTAATTAAATAATATACAAAGCACACCTGGCACTCATGTTACCACATTGTAAAGGTTCATATATCCTTTCCTGCTTTGATGGGTCTTCCTCCTCTGAATTGACACCTGAGGTTCCAGGCAGACCTGAGAGACATGAGCTACAATGCCTCCTCTTTGGATTGGCCTAAGGTTGGGGGCTGTCTTAGAAATCCAGTGTTTAGACAAAATAATCACGAATTAGTTTGGTTATGCCTAACGGTAACTGTTAAGAGAATGACCAAGTTATTATATGTTATGTGAGAAATGAGTAGAACATATAGTACAAAAATTAGAAGAGTAGGTTTTTCTGCCTCACATTGAGCCATTTCATTGTCTTAGCCAAAGCATGTGAGACTAACAAATAATGTACATTTTTATGGTCACCATTTTCCTTAAGATTTCTTAGCCACTTAGTTGCAGTAAACCCAATCTTTTCTGGGTTTTGATATTTGGAATGTGAGAAGAAACACTTTTTCTTTTTTGGTATACAGGTTAGACACAATCTCATTTTACTTTTATAAGAAATTTCACAGATAAAATTTGATTTAAAAGCTGGTCAACATTACGAAATCTAAGCAATGTTACGATAGCTAAGAGAATCATTTCAAAGGAAACACTTTTTTTTTTTTCTGGGAAGTTAAAGTTTACAGTTAAGAGTTCTTACATCAGGGACCCCAGAACATGAGAAGATGCTTCACCAATGGTTAAGTGCTGATTATTCAAGGTTAAAAAATATTTTTATCATTATCAATGCATTTCAAATTGATTTCTAGCCAATGCCAGTTAATTCGACTGGCCAGGACAAATAAAAAATCTAAAATCCAGGTGATCGCATTCTCTGTTTTATTAAATTAGCTACTTTCTGTAGAAAAAAATCTTAGGTTTTATTTTATGATTACTTCTGAAGCATTGTGGAGATGTCACGTAGACATGGTCTCAGGAGAATTTCCTTCCTAGTGCAGACAACCTCTGTAGTTGGCTGTGCAGTCTTATATTACTTTAAGAGTGTATAACTTTTAAGTCAGAGGTTCTTCTGGCATAAAAAGTCTGGGTTGCCCTCAGGGGATTTGTCACACTTTATTTAGCTCAAACATGGACTCAGAAACCTGGAAAATGTACTCTACTTTGGCAGCCTAGCACTTCTTGCAAGTCATAAAGTTCAAGTCATCAAAGAACTTTTCAAGGTGACAATTATATGACACAGTACGTGACCTTTCAACAAGACTTAAATTGGGAAATCTATGCTAAGGTCTTTCCCTCCTGCTGGCACATACCCTGCCCCTTCTCTTAAACATATAGTTTGAACAGAAAGGAGTTTGGCTGTATGTAAACCATTTGTTCTATGCCATATGAGCTAAGGAAAGGGTTTTAACATTTCAGGAATAATAGCGCATCTGTTATCTTCCTGCTACTCTGCACATGATAATTTGAAATAATTACAACATCAAATACCTCCCTTCTGGTTTGTAAGAGATGATAGTGAACTCAGACTTGTTAAAAAAGAGAATCCTACAAGAAGATTATGCTAACAACTATTATAATTAGACTGTTATAAATGCAATAAACCAGATTAATCTATAAGATATTAAAATCTAAATAGGAATAGTAGGAATGGAATCTCTACATAATAGGGGAGGTAACCTGGGAGACTGAACTACAGTCTTGATTAAGCAGAGTTGAACTCATCTTTTGTAGATCACTTTTTTCAGCCAGATTTCATGATTTTAAACTAAGTATACCAAACTCTATGGGAATGTGTCTCATATATAGGAATATTGCACTGACTATTTTTGTTGGTTTTATATTTAGTTTTTAACACCTTTGATATGAAAAAGTATCAGGGCATTCTGATTTGAAACAAAATCTGGCTCAGAGTGGCAGTCATTTATGACCTACCTTTTAGTGATTTGAAGGCTGGGAGAACCACGGACATGTGTCTTTTCCCTTCATATGAGTTCATTGAGCATCTACTATATTCAAGAAATGTTTCTCTGAATCACAATGTAGCAAGGGGAGAAAAAAGATTAAAAAGTACCCTTCACCTTCTCTTTCCTCTTGTCTTTTTAAGAAATATTATATAGCAGTTTGTTTCTTTTCTTTCTGTAAAAAGCATAAAAGCTTGACACTCTTGCCAAAAAGCTACAGCAGAATCTTCAAACTACACCCAAAAGTGGCAAGAGAGAAAGGAGAGGCCGTGGTCGCTGAAAGCAACATAAAGGAAGTTACCCAGCGTGCTCCGAGCTCTTTTCTTCCATTCAGTCAATAATGACCCCCAAGAAGTGGGAAGGGAGGAGGTAAAAAAGTGCTTTCTGTTAGATAAGCCCAGGGGACTGTGGGTCCATCCTACAATTTGAGGTCCATCTGTACCGCAGGCAATAGTATTTTACAGGATCAGGGGTTAGAACAGAGTCTTTTCTTAATAGAAAACACTTTATTTTTGAAGAAAGCCCTATTTTTTCTCTCTTTTCTCTTCTTCCCACTTATCAAACAGCATATCACCTTTCCTCGTACTGCCATTTTCATTCTGTTGCATCATAAACAAAACTAGCAAACAAACAAAAATTAACTGAAATGTGGGCAAACTACTCTTAAGAACTACGTCAATAAATTGATAGAGTTTCTGTTCCAGTTTTTTTGGATTACTTTGTCTTTTAAAACTTGTTTCTTTAGGTGTGTTGAAGGTTTTGATATGACAGACTATTTGGTTGAAACATGCTGATGTATTTTCATTCTAATTCTTAACAAAATAGAGGCACATATCCCTGCTTCAGTTAACATGTATCAACTGTACAGAATTTAAATTTCTCACTTCGGATCAATATCTTACAAAAATACTTTCTGTCTCTAAGCATTTGCTCCTCATCTCAACATTACAATTTGGGGTATTTCTCAATAATATATGCCAAAGAGCTCTTGTGTATGGAGTTCATAATGAAAACTTAATAAGATTCTTCTTGAAAGAATAAAAACCTGACATTTTTATAGGCCCAGGAAAAAATCCTACATGACACATGTAATAAAAGTAAAATTGAAGGAACTTATTTTAATATTAAATTTCTGAAAAGTGAAGGAAACCCTCTTCATTATTAGGTCCTAACGATGTAGAAAATGTATATATTCCAGATTAGCTTTGACATCCAAGCCTTCAGTCAAGCTACACAGGCTTTATTTACTTGGAAGTTGATTAATCTTCTGAAGACTTTTCAAAGTCTAGTATCTTGAAAAAAATAAGTCCTATGAATTAGCAGAACTGTTCTCAGCCCTGGAAATCCGGTATAAATTTCAGAATGAGTGTGACCATGAGACAGGAGATGACAACCTTTGAGAATGTAAGTCAGAAAACCTTGAACCTCCAATTGCCCTGAGCCCAGGCAGCAAACTCAAGCAAACTAATTTCCTTGTAAATGATATCAGATTTCCTTAAAGTCTGCCTCTGCCACTTCCAATCGACCCTGTGTGCATGACTGTGGCCATGTCTCAGCTGTATGAGTAGTAGAATAGAGTCCTTAGCTAGGAGAAAATAGTGTACACCCCAAAATTGCAAGTTCTGGATAATATCTATGGAAATTATGAGAACATGTGTGGGAATGGATTGTAAGATATAAGGAAAATTTAAAGATATAGAAGCAATTATTCTTTACACCAGCTTCACTGTTCTAGCCATGGTACTTGAAACTGGTTCTAATTATCTGCATTCTTTTATTGCTGAAACATTGCTGGAACTTCTTTGGCATTTATGACATTTTATTTTAGGAATGAACAGAAGGCTAAGGGAGGTGAATATACCAACATGGATTAATATATAAGACCTGAGAATCCATCATTTGCCTTTATGTTACTAAAGGGCCCACAAGACACTTCTGTCCCTAAGACAAAAAACAATTTATTGATGGTGAGAAGACAATTCTTTTATTTGATTAAGTTAAACCAGCCTCTGTCAATTGTCATGAATCGATTTGGTTTAGGTTTTCTCTAAGACTTCATTAATAGATAAAATCAAAATTTATTTGTTCTTATGACAAGGACAGAAATACACATTCACTGTTTTGTCCTTAAGTCACAATAACTCTCTTGATCTCCTGCAGGTGCTTTGATTATATTAGCATTCAGTAAAACATCAACTGACCCAGTATATTTTTGTCCTTCATGCTAATTAGGCTGCCAAGCAAAAGGTAGTTAGCAATCTTGGTACCTTGGTAATAAACCCACATGTCAAAAGCTGTTGAACAAATCCTTCGATATTTCAAGGATCTGTTAAATAAATGATTTAATAGTATAGGTTTTGCTGAGACATTCCCTACAGAGTAAAGGAAAATGATTTGAATCTTAAACCTTATGCCACTTAAAAAACCTCTGTTTGGGGGTCCTTTACATGGTTGTCTTTGATTGTAGTGGTAGCATTTACCTTACTTGGAAATCCTGCTCCATTCAGTTGATTCAGACTTGTCCTGAGATGACAGTCAGTCTCTCTCCTTGGTCACACCACGGCTAGTGTAATAGGTGCATGAATATAGAAGCATAGGGACATGAGTAGAGATCATGCATTACTTAGAAAAATGGAATTAACCTCACCAAGAATCTTCTAGCTGCTGTCACTGATGGATATGCAAACATCAGTAGCAGAGAACATGGCTTTAATTTGACACCATTAGTTAGTGAGATTTGCCAGCAAATTAATCACATAGGTACCTCTTCCCTTTGTAGAGACAATGATTTTGTCCCTACTGAAATTGGCAAATACTCTGGATACTGGTTTTCATTTCCTACCTGCAATACCTTAGACTATAGTGCCACTGAAGGGCATATAGGAAACTGAAGATATCCAGCTCAGCAAATATATATCCTAGTGAAAATCTCATTGGTGGAAAAAGAGACATCTACAATGATTTTATTATATAACCCAATTGCATCTGTTGGGAATATGTAAAAATTTATGGCATATTAATACAATGGAGTACTACATTTTATTTAAAATAAATATATCCATATCTATCAATAAAGGTATATAGTAAATATATTATCCTTTGCACATTTCAGCCTTCTTTTGCATAACATTTTGAAAAGTTTAATGTTATACACCATTTAGTTATATATCATTTAACTAAATATTATTTGTAAAATAACATGTTCAGTTTATTCGTAAAATAATCTGAAATAATTACTGTTTTTAAACCCAACCTGGCTACTCACTTAGGCCAAAAAAGGTGAGCAACATAGAAACGTTCCTCTGGCATAGGTTCTTTTGAACTTGAAGATGACACCCAATCAAGACTGAGGGTAATGACTTTACTATGGCAATTATCAAACTTGACTGATGGGAAAAATTAGGTGAGGAATGTGTTATACTTTAGAATCCCAAGCCCTTCACCTGGAGGTTGATATTTATTTTGTCATCTGGGGTGAAGTTAAGAGTTTTACCTTTGTAACTAAACTAAAGCTGTCATAACATCAGATCAATCAGAAAATAATACATTAAGTTACAATTTTGGGGCAGCCCCAACTGTAAATTGAGGCATTAAGATAAGACTTAAGGCATGAAACTGTTATTTTTGTGACAAGGATGTTTGATTACAATATTTATAGCACTGTCTGTCCTTTCGTTCTTTTGGTTCTCATTTCTTAGACCTCTTTTTTATCATTAAGCTATAAAGTCAATTTGTGTTGTGTTTCTCAACAATTAAACACTGTCCTATGTGAAATTTAAACTTAGAATATCTGTTTATTCCTGAGTAATGTATGCTATGCAAATAATAGGAGAGTGTCACCACATTACTCACCTGCAAAAAGTATGGTGTTAAAGGTGAAACATTTCTGTTTTGATATTGAAAATAATTTTATTTATAGGCAAATCATTTCATCTGTTCTTAACCTGAAGAATAGATATAGTCATCTTTAAAACTGGAAATTACAGTTGACATTTCATTTTGTAGAGCTGACAGTGAAACAGAGGAAGTAAATATATCCCTCCTTACATTGATGTTTTTAAAGCAGAAAATAATTTCCATGGGCAACTGGGAATTGTTAGGTAGTTAGCACTAAATTTCAAAGTGATAAACCAGATACACTGCTGCACTGTGAAGTAATTGTGTCATGTAAACACAGGAAAAAATAGACATTCAATGCTTTTTAGCTGGCTGTCTTTTGAATGAACAGCTTTAGAGATGTCTGGTTTTTGAGAAAAAGATGTATCATTCACAGAAATTTAAAGCTGTGTCTTTTAGCACTATATCTCTTTTGATGCATAAGTTAATCTCTCGATGATCCTACATATATGATACTCACAATTTACAAATTTTCAACTGACAAGGAGTCTTCTATATACAATACTATTAGTGCAAAATTGATTCATATCCTGTGATTTCAAATAGTTAATTTTATAGACAATGAATATCTTGTTATTAAAGCAAAAGTTAAGTAATCATTTGAGTAAGGATAGTAACAAACTTAAGGATGACAAATTTTTTTCCTATTTAATTTCCTAATTAAAGACTCTTAAAACTATATTCCTAGAATTTATTTTTCATCTGAGTAAAAAAAATACTACTGTTCTAATCTAGCATGTGAATCTCAAAACAAGCAAATTTTGCTGATTTTCTGACAAAATAATTGCATGTGGGGTATGTGTCCCTTATCTCATCAGTAAGGTTTCCTCCAGACAATTAAGGAGCACTAACACAATAAAAATTATGTCCAGAGTAGACAGTTTTAGCATGAGTTACTTTAATATCTGCAACATAAAAAATTAATATTGCACATTTATTAAATTAAAAGTTTAAATAAATGTTCAGGGTTATAGGTCCTCATACAGAACTCACGTGATGCTTTAACCAAATGAAAACCCCCTCTTGCAATAGATCATTGTAACTACATAGGTCCTAAGTGTATTTTATGAAAAATTATAATTCACAATTCTGATGCTTTGTACATTCTACTTTTCTAATTCTGTCTTTCTCTTTCTTGAGTATCATTTGTCTGAAATATTTGCTTCAGGATATAAAGAAGGCATTGTTTTATATCCAAAGGATTTTGAATGCTGCAATACCCATGAACATTTGAAAATCCTTCATCAAATCTCAAAGAGTTTTTTAAAAGTTGAAATAGAAAACAGATTATTCAGGTGGGAAAGATGAAATTAGATCACTACCTCAGATCCTATATGGCTTCATGTAAGTCAAGGACTAAATATCAAAATATGAAACTTTAAATTCATCAGTAAAAATAAATATTTGTAATTATCTTTGGGATATTGTGTAAGAAAATATTTACTAAATGAGATGCAGAAAAAAAGCTTTTTGCTGTGAAAAGCTTAACAAACTTGACTATTAAAATTAAGAACTTCTTGTTTGTTGAAACACATTAAAAGAAAGTGAAAAAACATCCTATACATTGATAGAATATATCTATGATTGTTTTCTATCTGAACTGCATAAAAAACACCTACAAATCAATTAACATACACACACACACACACATACACAAACATACACACAAATAAACACACAAATAGAAAAAAATGGACAAACGACAAACAGCCACTTTATGTGAAGACAATAAACAACCTCATCTTGGTTAGCTGTTTATGAGCAGTGAAGTACTTACAGCTTTATGCTGCTCTGTCTTATGCTTATTACACTGGCAAAATTTAAGTCTGGTAATACCAAATGCTAGAGACTATGAGAATGGGCAGACTTGCTTACTTATAGTTGGAGTTAATTGATTTACCACTGAAACAGTTTGCATTATTTTCTTAAGTTAATTATTCCCATATCCTATTATACAGAAAACCCATTTTTAGGCACGTACACAAGAGATTCTCCTGCGCATGCACATCAAAGACAGGTTCATATGTCACAAACAATGAAACACACTGATACACCATTATCACCAAAGCCCGTAGTTTACATTACGGTTCAGTCTTGGCGCTGTACATTCTATGGGTTTTGACAAATGTGTAATGACACGTATCCACCCTCTGTTGCTATCTTTTAACTACCCATCTTCAGAGTATTTTAGATTCTACCATGTTAGATTAATACTCTCAACTGTTACAATATGTATGGCAGGGTTTTGATTTTTTTTTATTATATATTTGTTTTCCCTACTACTATGTTGATAAATACAGGGAAAGGCTTTATGTCATACTTTTCCATAGTCCCAGAATTTATCAGAATGCCTTACAAATAGTAGAAAGGCTATTAATATTTATTGAATATGAGAGACCTGGATATACAATTCATACTTTTTTTCATCTACTTCACTGAGTCTCCTGATGATTCCTGGTTTTAAAAACAAAACAAAACAAAACAAAACAAAACAAGGCAAAAAAGGGTCCTCATAAACAATGTTTTGTTTTCGATATCAAATTAGAAATGATTTTTCTTATAACAGACTAATAAGAACACCACAATGAACTGTTCCTTGAAAGAAAAAAATTCATAATTGAGTGTAAAGATCGTTGAGAACAGCTTGTCCCAACAACTATGGGTTAGTGAAGGTAAGGGAGAGGAAGGAGGCACACTGACATGCACCAAATAGAGTTTCCAATGTTGTAAGAGTCAACTTTGAGATAACTGTGGACCAAGTAGGCTTATTGCAATCAGGCACTGCACGGATCTGGGAGCAGAGGATTTGGGCCTAAGATGGACCCAAGAAGCCGAGTTGCAAACAATGACAAGCTCTGAAAATAACAGCTGCAAATCAAAGAGCAATCTCCTTGTGTGCACAGCGTGGCAGGGACTGGAGGTTACAGATTGGTCTTTGCTGCTTCACC
Source organism: Manis javanica (assembly GCF_040802235.1). NCBI lineage: Eukaryota > Metazoa > Chordata > Mammalia > Pholidota > Manidae > Manis > Manis javanica. Next base: position 38,035,135 of record NC_133164.1, read on the forward strand.
CCCACACGCAAACAGCAGTCACCCACAGTAACATCATCTTTAAATAGGAAGGGCCCAGGGAAGCTCTATTTATTTATTTTCATTCTTTGTACTTACTGTGAGGCAGTTTTATCATGAAGGATTCAATTTAATAAATCTAATACATAAATTTTAAATAATATTATGTTATGAAAACGAATTTCTGTAGCTGGTTTTGACCTCTAATAAAGACATTTTAATCTGATCCTTTTCAACTCGGTAACTGCTCCCAGCATCTAGCATATCATAATGATATAGCTGTATTTTTAAAACAATAGGATGCTGATTCAAAATCATCATCTCTGGGGAATGCTTCTGACATGTAACCTGTGCTTTTGCATCGTCTTTCCTGAGAGTGTGAGCGAAACGAATTCCATTCTTGGAAGGATAGACTGACTCAGATGCAATTCACATGCTGAGTGCCTCTAAAAGGAACAAAACGAAACTATTTATATGGCATAGAAGCATTTTCAGTGTCTGAAAAATAAAAGTAATTAGATATTCTTAATAACGTTGGTACTCTCCGTTCTTTTTAGAAATACTAGGGGGAAGAGAAAGGAAGCAAAGGATCCATATCAGGGAAGTGATTACTTAGGATTGAAATTGTTTTTACTCAGATTCGGTCTGTAGTACCTGCAGGTACGTCCCATTTATGGAGAAGCTCAAAAAGGAGAAAGAAGCACCACTAACTTCAAATTCATTTTTGGCTTCCATCTCTGTGCAAGTGAATCAGTTAAATATTTTCTTTTATGTAAGCAGAACATGTAACAAGAAAATTCATTTAGTTACCATCAGGCATTTATTAGGCAGTTATGTACTGTTCACTTTGTTAGTCACTAAAGACAAAGAGACATGAATAAACCAACATACCTGTCCTTGTAGAGGTCACAGCCTAGTCGGGAAAGATGAATGTGTTCACAAATAATTACAATGCATTAAGGAATGCTGTCATGCAGAAATGTCTGTTCTCTGGGACCACAGAGGAAGCAGCCAGGGTTTTGTATGAGTGGGAAGAGATAGATGCTGAATAAATAAGACTTCATAGAAGAGGCAATATTAGACCCCATTTTGAAAGATGAATAGGAGTTTTCACGGCTGAAGAGGAGTCTAGGAGAAAGGGCTGGAGCCCTTCAGGCTTTGGGAATAGGACTCAAAAGCAAAAAAGGAGTATTATTCAGTCATGTGCGTTTTTCCTGGAGACTAAAGGTTAGGTCGCAAGAAAGAACCTGGCCAGTAAATGTGTTCTTAAAACATACAAATCTTTTTCTTTTTTTAATAAATATCTTGCCCCCTCAAGACTGAAAACATAACCATCCTTGTTCTTTGCACCTAGAGTCATCATGAATAGTGGAAAAAGAGCTTTGAGGGCCGATGCACTTGAGCTGAGATACTATCTCGACCCCTAAGTCTGAGCTGAGTTTCCTTTGACTTGGGCCTAACTCTCAGCCTGAATTTCCTGTGTGAAACTGTGATGAAAGTCCTACTTTGCAAGGTTTGGTATGGAGTAAAGGAGATATTTGTTCCAGACCCAAGAACATGGAACACAGATAAAAGGATAAATTAATGTATGGTCCCTTGTTTTCCCCATCTGTTTTACCACTTCTAAAAACACCTCTCTGTTATGATTGGATATGTTTGCTTTAAAGCTTCAAGCTACGTTAAAATATGGTTTTTGTTTTTGTTAGCAAAATTAATTACTTTTAGCTGTTACCAGTCATTTTGATTTTAATCTAAATACATTATATAAACTTCCTTGGAATCAAGCTTATATGAGGAAAAATGCAATAGAATATATAGGGAAGGAGGACTAAAAACAGTGATTTTGAAAGTCAGAGGCAGGGTCTCCCTATTTCTCAATGCTATCTCATTTTAGGATTGGCAGTTTTGATTACCACATATTCTCTTTCCTCAATCCAGGTTATCTCCAGATGTTCTTTAAAAGAATTCATGAGCAAAATCAAGAATTTCAGTAAAATGCCCCACACTTGCTGAATTTTGGTTAAATCATTAATTATCAGTTTATAGGATAAGCACTAAAGAATGTTGTGAAAAAATTATGTCCTAGAAAATCAGAATTGTCCTAGAAAGTTTACATGTACATGTATCCAGTTAATACTTTCATTTGTTTTATTTTACTTTTTAATTGAAGTATAATTGACATACAATATCCTGTTCATATACATCATAATGACTGTGTATTTTTAACATTATGAAATGATCCCACATCACATCTAGTTACCACCTGTCACCATAAATTATTACAATTTTATTGACTATATTCCCTATGCTGTGCATTACATTCCATGACTTATTTATTTTAAACTGGAAATCTGTGTCTCCCTGTTCACCAGTCCCCTCAACTCCTCCCCACTCTAGCAATCAACAGTGTGCAGTTTTTTTTCTGAATCTTTCAGTTAATATTTTCATTGGTCTGAAATTTTAAGATACGACTATGGTGAGAGGAAATGCCTTAAAATGAACCTTATGAATAGAACTTTGAGAAAACTTGTGGCGTTCAAACAATCTGGATGACCTCTGGAATATGATTTTCTTGTTTAGGACTTGAGAATGTTGATTATTTTTTTCTCTTTTACTGAAAGAAATGACAGAAGTGATATTTGCAGCAGTGGCAATAATTGAATATCTAATGCATGCTTATATGATCAACTTGGATCATTACAGAAATATTATGAGGCAGCTGTCATTATCTGCATTTTGCAAGTAAGGAACAGAAAGGTGAGTTTCTGAGATCACACAGTGGGTAAGTTGTGGAGCCAGTACTAGAAAGCACGTTTGTCTGATTTTAGCCCATGGGGTACACTCAGTGCTACATCCCTTCTTCCTCTTCCTGGACTGTTATTAAGTGAAAGGAAATAATGTTAAAATCTTCCTTTTTAGTACTCCATACTGTGCAGTATTTCCAAAGTTCTCTTGAAATTCCGTAATGCTCTTCTACCTGTGGCTCTGTTTCATTTTCCCTGGAGAGGTTTGCTAAAAGTTTCCCAGACACTCTTTCTGTACCTGCTCCTAGAGTTCCTATTATTGTGTTCTTGTCTCTTTTTCCACATAATCTATGTTGGCATGAGTCAGGCCCTTCACTGCTCCAATGGCTGCCCCAGACAAGTGGAGAGTGTGACCTTATTTAGCCAACAATGAACACTAAGGCTGGCTTTGAGTAATCTTGTTCCTAGATGAGATTCAACTCTTCCACTAGACCTTTCCTTTGGTATGTTTCTTCTTTGAAAAGCTGACTCAGGTTCATTAGAAGAATATTCCTGATAACTTGAGAGACTCCATGTGATTTTACTCTCAAGAACATTCGATCTTACAAATCATCAATCCTGTACTAAATTCATGCATGCCAGTTCCCATTCAGTAAAGTAAATTACTTCTCTGTGTTAGTCTCTATTGCCTGGGCATTTTTAAAGGAATCTTCATTTATATAAACCAGGTGTTTTTAGATTTGACCTCTATAGGCTGGCGAGTAGTCTCACTATGTTCTTTTATTGCAGTTTGGGGGCTGAAAACCATATGAGATTTCAATCTCATCTCACATATTCTTAAGTATTTTTGTTCTGTGTATGAGAGTCTTATACTATATTCTCTCCTCAGGAGATCTGGCACAGGGATTGGGTTGTGGATCGTTTTATCCACCAAAGATGGGATGTACACTAACGCATATTTCACAACTTTAAGGAACTGTTATATGCCTTAAAATCACTTTAATCTAATTATCATTTTTCATAAAAGAGGAAACTGACACACGACCTTTTAAGGGAATAATCCAAAGTGATACAGATAGATAATGAGTATGAGTAAATTAGTTAACTCACCTTGTTTTCTTCTTAAACTTCGAGAATGATGGTTTTCTAAGTGTCACTTGCAACATTATCGATGTTATCAATGCAACATTTGCGGGTCACAATAAAAATAAGATCTTCTAGCTAATTAAATATCCATTGAAATCACTATGTATAAATCCTAAAGACTTTACCAAAAAACCCTAAAATTCACTAAAGCATGCTTTACCCTCTATCTTTTGGGACACTTTTAATCTAAATTGTGCAGTTCTACTCCAAGTATAGTAAACACCTTTGCGTGGAGATAAATGAACAGTGTTAGTGGATATTTATGTAAATATTAATTAAATTAATGATAGATAGATGCTTAAAAGAAGTTATTTTGCACTTTTTTATGCTATAATATTAGAGACTTTTAAATTAGGAAAGAGCTATTTAGCAAAGGCTTTTTCACCAAGATTGGTATACTTCTTTGAAGTTCCCCATTCCAAAGTTTTCAACTGTTTCCAGTTCCACTACTGTAGACATTTTTCTCCTTGACAGTCATAGGGTTCTATAACCAATGTTTATTATGATTTGATTTTTTAAAAAATCACTACTTGGAGTTAAATTAGCTCCCTACATGTGGTAAGATGTGTGTCATGAATAAAATGGAACAATAATGCCTGTGAATGATTTTATTTATATTTAAATGTTCATTTGTGTAGGAAAAATGAAGGAATTTGAATTATTCTATGTTCTTTAACAAATTGCAAATATCAAGAACATTTCTACATATTGTGTAATGTAGACAATAATAATTAGTTGGAATGGAAGCAATAAATGCACAGTTGCTTATTTTATTTTTTGGCACGTGAAAATGCATGCAACATGTATGTAAATTACCAAAGATATTTAAACTATCATTAAGTTCCCTCTTAAGTGGAAAACTACTAAAACTAGCAATAATTTTTACCTGCCTCTATTAAACTGTGAAACTTACCTGCCTATGAAAGCTAAAGGCACTTTTTTAGCTTACCTTGTTTTTTCTGATGGTAGTAAATTTAATGTGGCTGATTTTCTGCTCCAGTTTCTTTATGTATTTGTTCTATAAGCAGAAAATACAGCAAACTAACTTAAAAGTGATTCTATTTTTGAAACTGTCTTTTAAGTCACATATTGAATTCTATTTAATTTAGGTAGTGTTCTCAAACTGCATTATTCATAAGTCTCGATAATTTGATGAACCAAAAATCTATTAACTAAATCGAGTTTATTTCAGACAGTGTTCAGATCTCATACATGAATGCAGTTCTCAAAAAATTTATCATAGGAAAGCAATTTACTTAGTCTGATTTATTTCATATAAGTCTTTGGGATTTGGAAAATCAATTAAAATGAAAATGTATGTCATTGTATTTCATCTGGACATATGTGTTGCACACAAATTGGCATGAAAGCATAAATACATGTTTATATAACAAGCACAATTGAAATTCGCTGATGCAATAATGCTTATCTCTTGAAGATAATATATGCAATAAGTATTTAATGTTTGAACCAGTGTTAAGTACTAGACAATTTATTAATAAATTTTACTATTGATTCACGTCCTCTTAAATATGGTAATAAAACTCAAACTCAGTTCAAATCAAGAGATACTTATTCAACAGCTACTCTTTTCCAAAACCCTCTTGAAACCCATATACTCTTTAAACTTGTAATTCCACATAGACACAAATTTGGATATGGTCATATACTCAATACCTATTTAGGTCCTATGCTCAGTATGGGGAATAGTATTAAGCACAAGAACAATACCACCCTTGTTCTTGTGAAATGTATAATCTGGAAAATCTCTTTCCTTCAAAAAGCTTCTACTTTAATAGTGAAAACTGAAGGAAAGGAATTTGACCGACTATAAACTATTAGGTGAATATTTAACAATAAAATAATGTATTTATTAGCTATTAATTATAATCATGATTTAACTTTGAGTCCTAGTAAATACGGGATGTGGTATGTCTTCATGTCACATATCAGTTAATCTTAATTGCATTTGTTATAAAGAAAAAACGTTTCCACTTTTACTTTCAGCTTGGCCAATAGCACACAAAGGTAACAAACCATTGACTGCTTACTTGGATGAGATTTATTCGAATTTTTTCTTTAACATTTCAACTCAATTATTATTAGTCATTTACCTGAAGAACAATAGGGAAGCTTGAAGTGTAAATTTAGGTTAGCATATTTAAACCACTCGACTCTTTCTTTTCTAGGACCTCAGAAAGTTAGACTCTATTTAAAAATGTTATATTTTTTGAACATTTGTATTATACATGCAATACATAGTGTATATATGATGTATCCTACATATATTCTACATATGTATATGTGAATTTATGTATCCAATATCATGATACATTTAGTGGAACAATTGATCATAAAATACATTTACTATAGAAATATAGGAGATTTATTTAGTAATTTAAAAGTCACTGTAAGTCCATTAGACCAATGCTTTTCAAACATTAAAGTGCACATAAGTCACCAGGGGGCCTTTTTAAATGCAGATTCCTGAGCCCAATTCCAAAAGATTTTCATCTGATAGCCTTGGAGGCCTGCCATTATTTTGCATTTCTAACTCTCAGGTAATACTGATGCAAAGACTACAGTTTGGGAAATATTACACTAGATCAAAAAGTTCATTAGATTATAATCTACTTTGGAGCCTTGTTTCCTGGTGTTTTATTTCCCTAAATGGCATATTTTATCAAAGAAGAGTATATGAAATACAGGAATACTTACATCAAGATTATGTATGTTACTATGAGTCCCAACCTAAGAGATCACTGGGTAATGAAACATGTCTAGCTGGTTAAGAAAAAAAAAAATAGCAAAACCACAGACATTGTATGGTGATTCTATTTATATTTAAATTTGCATTCTCATGTTATTAGATATAATAATTTAGAAAAATTAAATTACTCCTATTTATAAAGCTATATGTACTATATTAACAAAATTACACAGGAAGTATAAAGGAATTATACAATACAGGGATCAATCCCTGCTTGGACTTCTGAAACGAAGCATCTCTTGCAAAATATGAGTTTAGACACTGTATCTTATAATCATTAATGAGAATACCTTGTAAAGAGAGGTGAGAAATATGGAAAGACTGAGAACTGTATGGTCCTTTTTTTGCAAAGCAAGCAGAGAATATTTTTCAGAATAACCTGAGAGAAATAGAAGACTTTCAGAGAGATGATTCGAAGAAGACTTGGTACTTTGAAAATTATTTTTAATAACAAACTAATGCAAAAACAAAGCACATAAAATTATAGATATTTGTATGATTCTTGACACACATACACACACAAAAAAAAGCAAACAGACAAGGACACAGTTACTCAAAAGTTAACTTATATTACAACATTGTCTATTACTTTCTAGACACCAGTATACAGATTCTGACTGATTTTTTACTATTGAGGAAGTAAATCTTTGCAGTAGAAGTCATTAAATATGCTTCATGGCTCATTGTAAATGAATTTGTAGAAGCATATACCATTCTCAACTTAAGGCAGAATTCAGACATTGCTGGTAAGCCTTTTTGACATCAATATGTTTTAGAAGTTTAGATATTATTTTGAATTTTGTTTCAGATGATTCTGCATTACAATTATAGTCAGGATTCTAAGATCTAGAGTGAAAAGATACAGTTAAATGTACATTACATAGTAACCATATTAACATGGCTTATTTCTCTGGTTATGCGGTAACTTAAAAATCACCTTGAATTCTTAGCTAATTTGTCCCTACCTTTTTGGCTGTCCAAAACAGTAACTATGATTTCTGAATGTAAAAATTTTTACTGGTAATACATATTTTGCTCTTCTAATCTAATATACTTTGTCCTCTTAATTAAAAAAGAAGGGGCCAAAATAAAATACATGTAATGAAAGCTAGATATTGTTCTTCTCTAGTCTAATTGATGACCTACATAGTTTCTTTTATAATGGATGTGCAAACTTATAAGATAAAATTATAACACAGTGCTATTTCATTAGATCTCTAAGTGTTTTCATTTCCTACTATTTCTAACAACAAATGTAGAAAGACACAAGAGATTTCAAGACTGTTTAATGATACATTTCTGCTAAAAAACCAAGCCACTAATGTTTCTGAATGATATCCAGGTGCTTTTATTTTTAAAATGGAAGTTATTAGAAAAATATGTTAAAGTAAATGGGAAAAAAGGGTATCAAATGTACCTATTTTATCAGAGTCCTGAATTTGTTGCAGAAGTGCAATTTAACATCTATGCCTACAGGACAGAGCAGTCAGTAAGCCCTGCAAAATTACCCAGTCCATGTTAGCCAAACGCTATGAAGGAGTATGTCTAAGCAAAATCCGACTATCCAGAGGCTCTGTACCTGATTATAAGCTGGGCTATTTTCATTCTCCATAACCTTCTATTAGTTTATAACCTCCCAGTGTCAGAAAATGTTCTTGCTATAAATCCACTGAATCATTTCAACAAGCCCTGGGTAAAAGTTCCACATATTCCACATATAAATGGTCTAACAGAATAGTACAGAGTTAATGTATGAGCTGTACATAGTCAAAATAAATGTTATCGTTATACTACCAGCATTTTGTGATGTTAACCATTAACCATGATACTCTTTCTTCAGTTTTGGCAAAAGGAAAATGGAAGACTGAACAAACCAGTTAAGATGATAGAAAGAGTTCAGTTAGGACTCTTAAAATATTCATACTCCAAAAGTATGCAGACATTTTTTTGGGTAAAAAAATTTTTTATAGAGCAGAGAAAAGGAAAGGGTATCCATTTCATAGGCCAATGCCATCTCTTCTTTCATTCAACTGCCGAAACAAATTCTAGATAGATATATTTCCTTTGTTCATTATTCATCATATCCTCTCTCTCTCTCAACTCCTACTGTGCATTGACAAATTTATCAGATTTGTGGATGGCCAACATCCAGGTGTTATAACACTGAGTTGCTTAGGTCAGAGTATAAGTAAACTTACAACTTCTCTATTATCTTTTTGTTTTAGAGATAATAAAGAAAGAGACAGAGCTGGTATTTGTTTTCTTCACCTACATCCCTATTTTCATATGATCTCCTTCACTAAACTAGAGTTCTATGTTCATGAGGACAACAGTATTCAAGGATTCACCAAATTGTCTCTTTTTAGAAAAGCAGCAGCATTTATACACATGGGGAAATGTTGGATCAGACTATGTCACAAGTTATATGATCAATTTAGTAAACTGTTAAGAATTATTTGCTATATTTTAGTACCTAATGAGTTATATTTCATTCACAAATTTTCTCTCATCATGATTTGTCAAGCCAATTCCTCATTCTAGTGACTAGCTTATGTGGTTGTTTCTGCTTTGTTTTTGTTTTTTTTTTTTGCTATTATTGCCATAAATTTATGTGTCAGCAGGTGGGCCATCTTTGCAGCTGGTGAAGAATGACATATTATTTCAACTTTGCTAATAGTCATGGACAAGAATTGAAATACATTATAACAAAACCTTAATATAACTGCCATCAAATGAGCAACATTATTAATTGAACAATAAAATGAAACACTGTATACCTCCGTACATTTTGATATTTCTGATGAAGTTGTAGGAACTGTGTATATTCACATTTTCTTAATCAGGAAAGAAGCCCAAAAAGTTTGGGAGCTACTGGAAGTGTTTTACTTCTTTATAGTTTTAGAATAGGAAGTTCAACAGAATAAGAAAATATAGTGTTTAGATTTAAAGGAATCTAATTTTTATGCTGTTGACTTACTAATAAGCCTCTAGATTTTAGTCTAATCCATTATTTAATGGAGTGTCAAATAACTTTTTTTTGTTATTTTTGAATAACAACTACATATAAAAATGTGTTGTCTCAAAGTATTTGCCCCCAAAGGTAATCCTTTTCAACTGAGAAGGTCATTGGGGAATTAGGATCTGAGCTCCTATTAGACTAAACACTTTATCTATTTTTGCAGTATGCTTTATTTGTTGTGATCACTGCGGCTGCTTAGATAACATGTCTCTATTTTTATGCTCTGCTTAGACATCTATGTGTCACCTTCTCCATAGAATGTCAGTGACTAAGTAATCAGGAAGGCAGAAATAAAAATTTTCAGACTGTTTTGATATAGTGTTAGTGACTGTAAAAGATTATGTTTGAGTTTCGTGATATAAATTCAGAGTAAGCAATAGTAGCAGAAGAAGCCGCATTAGCTAGCGCTTATCTAGCCTCAGATTGACACACATGGGTGGCCAAGCTAAACCTTAATATCAGACAATCCAAGATTTGCTAGAAGGACACAGCAAATGCTTAGGCTGGTCCCATTAGATAAGAAAAAGAATGAGGAAGGCAATGTACAAGGTACGTGATCTCCTCTGTTCTTCCTCCAACTAGTTTCTTTTCTCAATATTTTTATAAAACTTGAAGAAAACAATGAAGTATTTGCTGAAACATGTTGATTTCATGAGTCAGCTTCTATTATTGCAAAACAAAGAGTGATAATTTCCCAGGCTACTAAATCTGTCATCTTCGGTCCTCATTTGGAAAACTCAGAAAATTACCCATGCCTTAATGTAATTATCACCAGAAGAAACATTTTTAAATAAGGCTTTAATATAAAACAAACACAAAAGAAAATCTCTCTTTGCTCTCCCAATGACAGTTGACAAACATTTACCTGGAAATACTACGTTATTACAACCATCCCCTAATACCTTCACCTTGTTGCTTACAACTGCCTGGTTTTTCGATGTGCTGATTTGTACATGCTTTTGAGATTACTGTTTTACCGCTTAAAAATGACTATTTTGAACATTTTTTTCCAAAATGATGATAGTGTTCAATGATATGTAATTGTAATAATATGATCGTTGTGATAAAAAAAAACTACAGACAATTAAACAGGACTTTGAAATCCAATCAAATGTATACGCCATGGCTTTCCCTTGAGTAAGGATAGTAGATTAAGGCTGAGTTCTGTGTGGAACCTTAAATTCCTCAAGAAATCACTGTCACTGCATTTTCTTCCAGTTTATGAACTTCTAAACCTGCAGGGTGGGCAGCAGCTGCCTTGCTCCTCCTATTTTTGCTCCTTTTAGCTCCCTCAGCCTTGTGCACTTCTGTCACGTTGTGCTGAGAGAATGTGAGAAGAGTCGGCCTAACAACGTGTCCCCCATCCAGCAGCTCCAAAGAAGACAGTAGCCCTCCTCCAACTTCCAGCCTCCCTCCTCTTCACTTCTTTACATAGAAAGGAAGGCAGGGATCCTACAAAAATTCAGAAAATTGGTTTCTAAGGGGGAGGCACAAAGATAAGAAGCCACCCTGGACTTTTGCTCTTTGGAGAAATAAAACTTCTGAATATTTTCTGTTTATAAATATGCCAAATAAATAAGCATCATTAGTATACAAATTCATAAATATTTTTAATGTGAAGAGTTACGTATTTGTTCATTCAATTTGCAAAATTGTTTTCCTACACACCGATATTTTATATCCTATTTTTGAATATTGTTGAGTACTGTTACAGGTAGAAAAAGTAGAAGAAAATAGATAAGAACAGGCATGGGTATTAAAAGACAACACATGTCAAAGCAGAAAGGTAAAAGTAAGGGGACCCTCAAAAAGGGAGGGAAAAAAAATCACTGTTTAGCAAATAAAAGTCATTTTCTAATCTGCCATATTACTTACCATGTGTCTCTCTGATATTTCAACTTAAGTTTCTGCTGAATTCTTGGTGTGCACTTAAACAGGCTGAATTTTTAATTATATAAAATCCAAACAATTTAGGTTACCATGTATCCTCCTTAATAATGCACCCCTAAGTAATCATGTAGTTTACCTTATGTGGAATGCTTCACTGGAATTATTTGATTTCTATCTTTGCAAATAGATGTATAGATTCTATATTAGATTCTAAATATTTTAAAATGATGTTCAGATCTGATGAATCTGTATTACCCAGTGATCATATACTATACTACTTAGAATAAATGTATAATAATTACATAGCATATTCTTGAAAAATAACAAGTAAATCTTTATATGTATTGTTTAAATAATATCTTATTTTAATAATTATTCAAAATACTCAAAGATCTTACTCTCACCCTGCTCTCCACCATCACAAACCCCTGGCAGGGAATAATTTGGTTTCCATCTCTGTAATTCCATACTTTCAAAAAGCTTACAGAAATGGATCCTTCAATATGGAACCTTTAGGGACTGGCTTTGTTCAATTAGGATACTTCTCTGGAGATTCATCCAGGTTCTTATATACATTAATAATCAGTTCTCTTGTTTGCTCAATAGCATTTCAAGGTATAGATGTACCACCATGTGTCTAGCCATTTGTTCACTGAAGGACATTTGAGTTGTTTATAGTTATTAGAAAATGATTTTGGTTATTATGAATAAAGCATTATAATCATTCTCATACAGATTTATTCTGTGAACATATGTTTTAATTTCTCTGGAATAAATATCCAGGAATGCCAGTGCTTGGCCAAATGGAAGTTGTGTGTTTAGTTTGTAAAGAAACTGACAGCCTGTATTCTGGAATGGCTGTGCAGTTTTACATTCTGACCTGCCGTGTATGAGGGATTCAGTTCTTCACATCCTTGCCAGAAGTTGATGATACCACTATGTGTTTTTTTTTTCTTAATTTTAGTCATTCTAATAGACATGCAGTGATAAGCTCATTGTGCTTAATTTGCATGTCCCTAATGGTTAATAATGCTGAACATCTTTTCATGTGCCTATTTGCCATCTGTGTATACTCTTCCATGAAATGTCTTCTCCTATCTTTAGCCTATTTTATAATTGGCCTTTTTTCTTCTTTATTTTTCACTGTTGAATTTGAGAATTCCATATGTATTCTAGATCTTTGTGGTTTGATTTGTGCTTGTGGTATGAAAATATTTTCTCTTTCTCTGTAGCTTCAGTTTTCATCCTTTTAACAGTTTTTCATAAAGCAAATTATTTTCTTTTGATGAAGTAAAGGTTATTGATTTTTCTTTTTATGGATGGCACTTTGGGTATCAAAATTCACTATGTTGTTTTCATGCCCTGAGGTCCCCAGCCCACTTCCCTTCTCTCTACCTTTCAGAGTTGTTTAATGTTTGTTTATATAGAATGGACAAGGTTTTGTGCTGTACTTCATTAGCAGGGGGATTAGGGAAAAATGTGTCTAATGCATCTTCCAGGAAGCAGAGATCAGCCTCTACTAGGTTTTTGAGACAATTTCTTATGAAAGAAACCACCTGCATGGTCTTAAGAAAAAATTTAAAAAACCTGTTATGCTTTGGTAAACATTTAAACAACTTTCACAGGAAGCAGGCTAAGAATGTGCTCATTTCTCCCTATGCCCAGTTTAGATATGTAGATAGAAGATAATATATGCTCATGTTGTCAACCTAAGGACTACTGGAACTATGAACGAGATATTTCTTCTTTAAAGATTCTTTCTTTCTTTCCTTTTGTTTTGTCCAGCTTTATCAAGATATAATCCACACATAACATTTAGAAGTATACAGTGTGATAATTTGATATATATGTATATATTACAAAATGTTTACCCCAGTAAACTTAGTTAACACATCATTTACCTCACATAATTACATTTTGTTGTCGTTATTATAAGAACATAGAGTCCTACTCTCATAGCAGATTTCAATACAATGGAGTATTGTTACTATAGTCACCATGCTGTACATTACATCACCAGAATCTATGTATCTTACAGCTGAAAGTTTGTATTCATACTGACATCTCCCCATTTTCCCCATCCCTTAACCCCTGGCACCCATCATTTACTCTGTTCCTATGAGTTCAGTGTTTTCAGATTCTGCATAAAAAGGAACATACAGTGTATGTCTTTCCCTGGCTTATTTCACTTACCAGAATGTCCTTAAGATGCATTCCTGTTGAAAAATGGCAGAATTTACTTCCTTTTTATGGTGGATTATATTCCATTATATTATGGTCCTAGAAAAATGCTGTGGGAGACCCACAGAGAATGTTGGTGTCCTTAGCAGTGACTCCAGACCCAGCAGCTCGGGAGCAGGGCAAGCAGGACAGTGCTGGGGCCAGAGGTGAGCAGAAGCTCGACTGCAGGGACCAGTTGCCTGCTGTGTACTGTGTAATAACTGGGGCAAACACACAGTTAGGGGGGCCCTGGCCAGCACTGAGGGCTGGGCCAGCTGTGCGAGCACTGGTGGCAGTAGGGGCCCTGGCTGTTGGTGTGTATTTGCCTGACTGCTGGTCCCTCTATGGGCACATAGCAGCGGAGGCCCGTGACGGGGCTGGGACAGGTTGTACAGGTACACAGCTGGTGGGGCTAGCTTCAGACAGGTCCCATGCTGCAGGCCAGTGACAGAAAATGGCGTGATGAAATCTGCCTGGGATCCCTGGTGGCTGTGTGGCTCTTTATTTCTTCAGTGGCCAAAGCTGCTGCGGTTGACTGCAGGGCATGTCATTGGGAGCCCAGTCACTCCCACTGGCTGATACTAGTGCCCCGCTTTTCTTCCCTGTCCCTGGCAGTCTCTATGTATCTAAGCTTTGCCAATCTCTGGGTGGAGTGAAACCTAATGGTCTCCTTCATGAGGTACCCTAAAAAGCTGGGGAAGCTGGTCACTTACCCAGTTCTTCCTTTACCATCAAGGGAAACCCTTTCCAGTGGGGGAGCTCCCTCTGTGCCCTGAGCTGTGCTGGCCTGGGGGATGGGACGATGCAGGCAAAATGAAGCTGTTTTTCCTTCTCTTTTTGTGCTGTTATTCTCAAGTTTTTTGTTCTACTGAGTTGCAGATGTTTCTTAAGTGGATTCAGGGCTGTCTCAGAGCCGTTTTTGTTTGTGTGTAGATGTCTAACTGTTGACCTTTGTGGGAGGACAGAGGCTGGGGTCTGCCATCTAAGAAATACCATTCTCCTCTGCCCATTTCTAACACTGGAATTTCTCTCCCTATTTGGGGCATTGCCAGTGTTGGATTTGTCATTTAGAGGCTGAAGTTGCCAAGAAATGAGCCCACCTTCTCCATGCTTATTTACTCCTTCCATAGTGACTTCTGAAGAAACACGTTGATGATGGCGAGAAAGTACAGGAAGGAAACTGACTCCCTGAATCGCCTCCTAGAAGGCTTCTCACTGAAAACCCGCATTGGACTGCTCGGTGAGTGAGTAGGAGAATTCCACTGGGATTTATCTTTTAGAGCAATCATCATTATCCTACCTATCACAGGACATACAGAAATTATTGCAGTTAGCAGCCATATAAATCCACAATTCTCATATTTTTCCCATGAATCTTAAAGCTCCAGGAAGTAGATGAACGCGGCAACAAAGCATAACTCAGTTTCCATAAAATTTAACCTTTCTTCTTTCTGTTACTTTAAATCCTCTTATGTCATGTCTTCTTTGTCTTTTACAATGTTAACATAAAATGGTATTTTAAGTATTATGAACATTTAACACATTTGTATTGATCAAGTGGGCTAGGGTGTAAATTTGTATGAATAGTACATAAACACAACTAGCTAAGCAAGTGCAGCAGATTTTTCTAGAGCATGGTCACAAAACATATTATCTTATTGTCTAGAAAAGAAAACAAATCACTCTTATTTTCTATCTAAATACTAAAGTCTACAAAATCTGTTGATACTGCAGGGAGGGAGGGAAGCCTCAACAGCTCTGTTCTGCAGAGGGTTATCCTTATCTGTTACAGGGGGACTACAGCCTGATGTTGGAATAGTTTATCTCCTTCCCAGTCTTTAAATATGTATGAAGGGAAGGTGTTTGTTTTGATATACTGGACTAATAGTGTTAATATTTAAATGCTTCCTCTTTTCTTCCTAGTAACGCTTCATTAATATGTGAAATATAATATCACCTTTGGTCATATTGTTTTAGTCTGTTGGCTGCGGGCTTAGTGTGACAGTCTTGCATCAATTTACATAGTGAAGACTATTTTTTGCTGCCGAAGGGGACTAAAACTTCATGTTTAAACATAGCCTTTTTTCTTTTTTTTTTTTTTTTTACCAAGAATGAGACACTGAAGAGTTAGGATCCACAGATTTCAAATCACTATTGGCCATGAAATACATTAGTATGTCGAAAGTTTCTTCTCTTTGATTTAGCAGACATATTAGCTTCTTCTAAATTGCTAGAGATCAACATTAAACTGACAGAGACTGAAAATTAATGTTTTCAAATTCTTTTAGGATTAGTAATATTTCACAGCTTGCTATCAGAAAGTCAAAACCAGTAGTATTACTCAGATGCTTTTTCTTAACCTTTTTAAATGAGTAAAGCTTCTGTATTTAACTTTTTATTATAGAAAATTTCAAACATATATAAATATGTATGAATAGAATAATTGATTCCCAATTATCAATTCATGGCCAATAATGTTTTATTTAGATATCTCCTATTTGTCTTCCCTGTGTATTAATGTAAAGTAAATCTCAGATGTCATAAAATTTCCTTAAATCAACAGTTTAAGCAGAATTAGTCATGTTGAATAACAGAAACTACCAGTCATAAAAAAGTTAAAAGAAACATATATATATGTATTCACAGTAATATTCTGTTTGAATGTATATACTGTTTCCCTTCCTTAGAATAATAAATTAATGGGGAATAATTTTCACCTTGTTTATCAATCTGCTACACTTTATTTCCATCACTAACTTTATTTCACAACTTAATATCATGAGTTGAGAAATATATTGCAAGTCAAATTTTGCTGCCATGGAATTTACATTATAGAAAGGAAGATAGACATGAATCAGAAAACAGTGATGATGATAAGCTATATACCAAACACACATTTTTTAAATACTAAGGCAAAAGGAATAGAATAGAAAAATTACAACTCTTTACTATCAAGTCTTCTTAACCATCTGTGGCCAGATAAACTGGAAGTTATCAGCTCAAGAGGCAGTAGCCAATGCCCATTTTTGGAGGTAATTCCCATGGATGTTTCTAATGCACTTTTATAAATTAATTATACAATCTCTGGATGTAATTTTTAACTGTGAGCTGCTCTTGATGTCATGATGTTGACTTTTATGTGAATATATACTAACATAAGTAAGTTACATACAAGTATAATAGAATGAATATACTGTACATTAAAGATGGCTTGACATTCTTGATCAAACCTTCCACTGAGGAGTGGGGTCCAGGCCCCTCCCTGATGTGATTTTTATGATGGCTTTGTGACCAGAAAGAATACAGAGAAGTGGACTGTGCCTGTTTCTGGGATGATGCCTTGTGGGACTGGCAGCTTCTGCTTCCTGTCTCTTAGACCACTCCTCCTTGGAACTCAGCCGCCGTCGTGTGAAGAAGCTCAAGCGTCCCCATGTGGAGGGGAACCCAGGTCCTGCTGCTAACCACAATTAGGCAGCCAGCAAAACCACCTGCACCAATTTACCTGCCAAGTAAATGAATCAAATTAGAGTTGTCCTCCATCCCCGTGTAGAGATGCCGCATCTCAAAATTGATTAAAGCAGAGATGAAGTACCTTAAATTGCAGATTCAGGAGCAAAATAATTGATTACTGTGGTTTTAAGGTAGTAGGTCTTATTTTTTATGAAGCATTAAATCATCTTAGAATAAATCTCCATATAAATTACTTGAAGTAGTGGACTTCATGAGGAACAGCCATTTCTGATTCTGTATTCTCAGAAAATTACCATTATCATAAAGCATCAAAGTCTTTGTTCAGATGGCCAACAGACACATGAAAAGATGCTCCACATCGCTTGTCATCAGAGAAATGCAAATTAAAACCACAATGAGATATCATCTCACACCAGTAAGGATGGCTACCATCCAAAAGAGAAACAACAACAAATGTTGGCGAGGCTGTGGAGAAAGGGGAACCCTCCTACACTGCTGGTGGGAATGTAAATTAGTTCAACCATTGTGGAAAGCAGTATGGAGGTTCCTCAAAATGCTCAAAATAGAAATACCATTTGACCCAGGAATGCCACTTGTAAGAATTTACCCCAAGAATGGAGCACTCCAGTTTGAAAAAGACAGATGCACCCGTATGTTTATCACTGCACTATTTACAATAGCCAAGATATGGAAGCAACCTAAATGTCCATCAGTAGATGAATGGATAAAGATGTGGTACATATACACAATGGAATATTACTCAGCCATAAGAAAAAAACAGATCCTACCATTTGCAACAACATGGATGGAGCTAGAGGGTATTATGCTCAGTGAAATAAGCCAGGTGGAGAAAGACAAGTACCAAATGATTTCACTCACATGTGGAGTATAAGAACAAATGAAAACTGAAGGAACAGAACAGCAGCAGAAGCACAGAACCCAAGAATGGACTAACACTTACCAAAGGGAAAGGGACTGGGGAGGACTGGTGGGAAGGGAGGGATAAGGGCAGGAAAAAAAGAAAGGGGGCATTATGATTAGCATGTATAGTGTGTGGGGGGGCATGGGGAGGGCTGTGCAGCACAGAGAAGACAAGTAGTGATTTTACAGCATCTTACTATGTTGATGGACAGTGACTGTGAACGGGGATGTGGGGGGGACTTGGTGAAGGGGGGAGCCTAGTAAACATAATGTCCTTCATGTAAATGTAGATTAATGATACCAAAATAAAATTTTTAAAAAAAAGTCTTTGTTGAATGATCTGTATCCTCCTTAATGTCTCCAGTAAAACTATATCCTACTCTGCAAATTCCTTTGTTTTCAACCTGTGCCTTGCATTCCTCTTTCCTTAGTATTTAAAAAATGTCATAGTGTACATTTGGTATATTTTCAACCTCATATGAGCTGGTGTCAAGCTCTCCTCTACATGGGATATAACATTTTTGAAAATAGAGCAGTGTTTTTATATCCTTTGAAGGACCGTATTTGTCACATAATCAATGCTTCTTTTTGAATGAATGATTTAAATACTGCCTTGCTTAAGGTCTTATTCAGTGCATCTATATAGTTTTTCCTACCTAAATATAGCTCACTGCATTAACTTCATAAATGCTAATTTATCTTTTTTTCAAATACAATTACTTGAAGTAGGTTACAATAAAAATGATCCTCTTTCTTTTAAACAATAGGATACCTGTAGAATGTAGCTTCTGTTACCTGAGGAAAATATGGTAAATCAGTCTTCTGACCCAGTGTTTTCTAAGGGAAATTGTACAAGCAGGGGAGTTGGGAGAGAAATGAACTTCCAGCTTTTATCTCATTATTTCCACTAAACTACATAAAGTTAGGAGCTAATTGATTGAAATAAGAAAGTATTTCATATTATTTTTACAAAGAGAATTTACTGTCATGAATTATTAACCAAACATTAAATGAATGAAAAGACAAAAAGAGAGCACTAAAGTAGCAGCTATGAGAGACAGTTACCACCCTTAGGGTGGAAAGGGGTTGGAATTTTTTAAACGTGGAAGAGCCCTGTGGAGATGGGTGCTAGATTGCTGAGAAAGGGACTCAACAGGCTGCAACTTGTTCTTTTGAAGGCATATGAGGTGGCTTCTCTGGGAATGCAGGGAAGCTGGAGCCAGTTCCTGCTGGAGGCCACTGTCAAGCAGCCCCTTTTTCCTCCTCTGTTTAGGCCTCCTTCAAGTGCCCTCTGTGAGCAGAGCCCAGCTAGGGGTCTGCTGGAAAAGCTGAAATGTGTTGTCCAGAGTCCCAGCCCAGCATTCCTGAGCAGCACATAAGAAGGTTATGAATAGGGGTTATTAATGTTTATTTATTAAACATAAATAAAACCACTGTACACTTTTGGCCCCTGTACATTCTCATTCACCTTCTCAAAAGATGGATTCTCATACAGGAAGGATACTCAGTATTTTTCCCATAAGTAAAGGAAGAAATGTGGGTTACAGATGTAATGAGTGAATATACAATTACTCTATCTGAATTTGTCAGGATTCAATAAACTGGACCAAATTAATAAAAAATATGGATGCAAATACAGAAAGATATGTGGTTCTGTGTGCATGTACACAGATTTGCTTTGTTTTGCATTTACAGTTGGAGAAGCAACGCACAGAAAAGACAAAGGGTGAAAACATAAATAAAAACAAGGGTCAAGTAGACATAAGCAGCAGATAAGAGAATGAAGAAAATCTGGATATTAACAGATTAGATTAGTTTCAATGAAACCAAGAAAATCGGTGTAGAACTCATTTTTTGTAATCTAAGTTCAAAGCATATTGTTAGCCAAATATAAATATTTTTAAGAAGTGAAGTCAGGGAAAAGTATAACCACTTTGACTTCTTCAGAATATGTTAGTCTACCTCTGCTTCTCTGCTCCCAGAGGCTCAGTGAACTAGTTTCATACTTAGAGGGTTGTAGGGTCCCATTCCTTCAGTTTTGGCATCTATAAAAATGGGCAAATTTTTAGTATTTTTGCTTCCCAACAAAAATAATATTACCAGTTTAGTAGAAAATGTGTTTTTACTTACAGAATTGCACTATGAGTAAGAGATGCAATTCATTTGTTAATACATTAAGTGTTAGGACCTCACTTAAAAGCGAGAATGAGTATACTCAAAACTGAATACGGCGTTAAGTTCTACAAATTAGTGACTCAAAGGAATAATCCATTCTCTTACCCATTATCTATCTATCTATCTATCTATCTATCTATCTATCTATCTATCTATCTATCTATCTATCATCTATCATCTATATCTATTCATATGTCCTTATGTTTATACATGCTAAATTTATATACAGTAACTCTTCACATACTTTGCAGATGTTTCTGTGAGTATGATAGGCTGTCACACACCCATAAAACCATGCTTTGTATTTCCAATCATGTTTGTTCGGACGACTTGACCACATGATGCAGCACTGCTCCTGGGCCCTCTTCATCCTAAACTGAAGGGTGGCTCAGGGGGACAGGATTTTGAATGCAACGAGTGCTACAGCAGCCTAGGCTCAGTCCAGCACATAACCTGCTTTATAACATACATTCAGCAGTATTTTTGTTTTGCCTCTGTGTTTCATTATATTGTCATTTGTTAACATTTTTTGCTGTTGCTACAAGTGTTTTCCTTATTTTATGTTAATACCTGCCCTTATTCAAATCCTCCTCTATGAAAGTACTGAAAGAAGGATAAACCTGCCTCCCACTTATTTTCCGGGGCCCTATTCTTTGAAGGCTGGTATCTGTCCCAAGTGTGTAAAATAAGCACAACTTGCCTTTCCACTGCATGTTATGATAGTAGTCTATAAATACCCAAATACTGTTTCTGCTCTTTTCCACTTGGTTACATATTTATGATTTAATTCAGAGGACTTTATTTAGTTAAACTGTGAAGCAGAATTTACAAAAATGAATCTGGCCTGTTAGTTTGGTATTCTCAAGAACTATGCAGGCAGACAAGACACATACATAATTTAAAGGTGACACCATTATTTATCTTAATTGCCTATGAAATATTAAGGTTTTTCAAAAATAAAAAAACTCTAAAATATTAACTACTTCAGTGGCAGAAATAAGAGAGTGTGAATAGGCTTTCATTATCAAGTTAATTTTTTTAAATAGAGGTACAAAATATTTGAAATTTTAAAACAATAAGAGAAGGACAAAGAGGGGCAATGAGGAGAAGAAGAGGAAAGGAAAAGAAACAATAAGAAATAAAAGGATAGAAAAAGAATTGAAAAGAGGAGACAGTAGAAAGAGAGAAGATAAAGGAAGGGAAAGCAGGTACAGAAGCAAGCAGGAAAATATATATCATAAGAAACGATTGCAAAATCATGTCTGAGATTATATCTGCTTCAGTATGGAATAAAGAGTTTGCAGAGTCATAGAAAATCCACAGTTTAAAGCTTGATATATTTTTTTAAATAGCTGAATTTTCTAATGATCTTAATCAGGGTGTAATTTCTTGTGCATGAAGCCATTCTGGTGTTTTAAAGAGCTTTACATAAGTATTTCTATTTTCCTTGGATTCTAAAATTTCACAAAAGCCTAGATTTGCCACTTTAAAAATACTCAACACATTGTAAATTAATGCACCATTTTCTTGTTAAAATCAGCGTTGCATAAAATCATCTATAGCTGAACAGGAGCAATAGCAAAGGTGTGAACTACTTCAGGGAAGTGCTAACTTCAGAACCCAAATGAGAACATTTAAATGCTAAAATTTTTCGGCAACAGCAAACAGATGTTTCTGCAAAATATCATATTTTTTCATGTTTTCCAAACTGCTTTTTCTATGTACATTCACTTCTTCATTCTTCAAACTTGGACTTTCCTGCCACTTTCCCAATTTTCAATGCCCATTCATCCTTGAAATGTTTCATTTTTACTTCTCAATCTCTCCTCCTCTGCAGTAATTGCAATGGAAATGGGTATAGAGTTCTGCTCTAGAAAATGGATTCAGTATTAGTGACATGTACCAGGCTGATGGCACTGCAAACTGAAGACCATTGTTTTACTCACAGGAAACCAGGCACCAAACAACATATCTCACAGTTGCTCGAACAACTATCCTTAATTCTATTCTGAAAGAAAGGACAATGATTAACCTTTTGGCTTAAAACATAATTTGTGTTAATTTTTAAAATGGCTGCACCATGATAGA
Organism: Manis javanica; assembly: GCF_040802235.1. Taxonomy (NCBI): domain Eukaryota; kingdom Metazoa; phylum Chordata; class Mammalia; order Pholidota; family Manidae; genus Manis; species Manis javanica. Next base: position 38,057,576 of record NC_133164.1, read on the forward strand.
GGTTTCTGCTTGAAAAGTCATATTGTATTAATGATGCCAATCAAATAGCCATTAGATGCTATTGAATTTGGATGGCTCACTAAGGCAGACACCTGCCTACAAATTATTAATTTCAATTAAATTTGTGATTGCATAGAAATTAACTCTCAAAAAAAGTATAAACATATATTTCAAAGGCAACTTATATGGTTCTAATGTCATCACTAGCAAATTTTGTATTTCACAGGACATACAAATTTCTAGTAATGTGTCTTTTAAAATATGAAAGGAATAAAATTGCTCTCTCTATGCATAAGTATATTGTTACAATGGACAACATGTTACCTCAGAATGAGTTTCCTACTGTCTAAAATAACACCCTATCAACAAAAAAAATGGGCACAAAACTCAGGATATCTAGATTTAAGACACATCTTCACAGTGAACTCAGTAGAATGTCCTTGTGCTCATTTCTAAATTTCCCAGGGCATTAGTTTTGTCAGCTCTAAAAGGATAGGGTAGAGTAGGGCAATGGTCTCACTCATATAAATATGCTCTGATTGATATGGCCATGGGCATTTGACTCTAAAACAAAACCCTGTGGAAAAGTGGAGAAGTCTAGAGTCTGTCTTAATGAATTTTTTAAAAAATATGACCCTATGTGGGTAGTTAGAACTAGAGCATTTAGACTAGCACTTTGTAAAATGTACTCCACAAAATATTAATTTCAAATACTAACTGTTATGTCTAAAGGAGAAAAATATTTTATTGCCAAGCAAGTATGGTAAATGCCATTTAAGTAAAGTTGATCATGCAACTTTAATGCATGTCTTCTCCCAATCTTTAATATAACAACACACCAACTCCCTAGTGGAAATAGTACTTATTAAACACAGTTGCCATGGAATCTCTCTCTCATGAATGATCGTATGAGATAAAATTTCATATAATATCTTTCGAGAACTACAATCTGTTTCACAAATTAGACAAGATCTTATGTTCCTTCAGAATTTAATCTAGTTCAAACTGTTAATAGCCCCTGTTGGAGTCTGAATTGGTGATTATGGTTCAAGCATGAAATACTTTTAAGTCATACCACTTTTTTTCCTAACTCACATCTCACAGATAAATGCCCAGCTTACCTGTATGAAAAACTGGTTGACTTGCATCTGGAAAGTTAAATTCAGTACAATTTTTGTTAGGAAAGCTATAGCAATATTATTAAAATACATATTTTTTAAAGAACTCGACATGAATTACAGCACTTAACTCTTACAGTAAGCTTATGAGTATGTACTATTACTGTTATTTTACAAATAAAACTGACAATTTTTCAGTTTTTAAAATTTTTCAGAAATAATTGAAATATCTTATACAGGACTATATATACAGATAATTTGTCTAAAACCTTTTTTAAAAGGGACGGGACTCAGTGTTTTTGACTTCAGAATCTTTGTCCTAAAATTCCTACTACTTTCTTCTGATATTAACTGTGTGTGGTGTTTCTTCAGCTAGCTTTCAAACAAAGATCTTTAAAACTAAAATAGACAATAAGTAATCTTAATGATTCAGCAACTTTCATATATGAAAACACCAGGGTGGATAACTTATCCCTAGAATTTCTTTCTGTGATTGTGATGGTGGTGATAAACTGAAAAATAATTTACATACCATGAAGAAATTTTCACATTGTTACTGGATAAAATGGTCTCAGTCACTTGCTACAGACTTCTGCAAAAAACAGGGTAGATTTTTATCAATCTGAAATTGCTCAGTGGAGATAAGTCATTGCTAACACAGAAGAATGAACTAAATTGCCTCTAAACTTCCTTCATCTATATGAATGCAGGAGCCCAATTTTAACTAATTTTCCTGGAAAAGATGCATACGTTGAACATTTAAAAAAAAGACACATGGTCTTTTCAGAAATTTAACAGTTTTCTTTAATCTAGTAGCACTGCCAATTTGCTAAGAAACAAAAATTTTAAGAAAATTCAACTCTAAATTCAAGGCTATGAGAAAAGTCTGACATTACCGTACACATCCCAAGATGGTTTTGAACTCCTTATATTGAGTATTTTAATTTTTTGAAATTGCCAACGGTTTGTGAGAAGATAACCTAAATTAGTTGATCTGCATTTTCCCATTCATTGACATTGTCAAATACTAAACCTGCATTCGTTGTAGACCCATGAGATAAATGTAGTTTTGTTTTTTTCCTGTGGTGGACAAATAGTAGAAACTATGAAAGATATTTTAGCAGAAAAAATCATTCTTCAATCAAATGAAGCACTAATATAACAGAGACAAACAGTTTAGACTAGTCTTGTCCACTCTTCAGACTTCTGCTATTTTTCTGGTAGCCTTATAATCTAAACTTTACTCTCAATATACATTTATAGAGCTTTCAAGAAGACTAGTAAATGTATCAGTGACTATTTAATTGTTTTGGTTTTCCTTTATTTTATTGGGGAAAATTTATATTGACTTATAAGTATGACTTCTGATACTGCAAAGCCCGGTGTCTTTGGTTTATCTAAGATCTCCTACTAAAACACGATTGAAACATTGAAACTCATGTTGCTTCCTTCTGCTAGTGTAATTCCTGGAGATGTTCTGAGGACAAGTCATACCCTTTCTGAACATTCCTGAATAAAAGCTGCCTAGTTAATCATGGGGTAAATCTCTAAATACTGCTTTGGTCTGCTGTCCTTTCCTTGATTACACCTTTTTGCATCTCAGAAATAGAACAAATTGGAAGAGTAGGAAAACTATGGAGGAAAAAATCCTATCATTCCTCTCTAATCAGTGCATATGGAAAATGTTTAATCTTTCTACAATCCTTTAAATTTATAAAAAAATTAACTAAGCAATTATTTAGTGATGACTAAGAAAACATCTTTCATCCTGCTTTACCCACATTTAGTAAGAACTCAATACTTTCTTTTCCAAAATCTGCAGCTTAATCAGAGAAACTAATTCATTAAAAGATTAACATTTTTTAATATTTGACACATACTTGAAACTAATACTTTAGTGCTTTCCTTGTAGCAATTATCTATTGATATTGTATATTTCTATAAATATAGAACATAGGAGTGTGGGTAGTGATGATAACATCTTGATGAAACAAGAATAAGACTTTCTCCAAGCCTAAATTATCTTTTAGTGAAGTATAGTTAACATAGATATTATATTAGTTTCAGGTGTACAATATAACAATTCGACATTTATATACATGATAAAATGATCACTGTGATAAATCTAGTTACTATCTTTTACAGCACATAGTTATAATACTATCAACTATATTCCCTATGTTTCTAAGCTTAAATTTAAAAACACAGTGTTGACCAAAAATTTAGAGAAAATACAAAGACTTGTCAAATTTTACCCTATCTGGAAACTGCAGTCACTCTCTGAATATTTAGAATGATGTAATAGATTTCAATTGCTGGACAAACATCAGTAGTGACAAGTAATAGCTGACAATAGATGAGTCTATGTCTAACCAGTTCTAAGCATGTTATATGGGAGATATTTAATGTTTTGAGATGACATCTTTTGTTTCTTTCCCATTTTCTTTCTTCCTTCCTTCCTTCCTCCCTCCCTCCCTTCCTTCCTTCCTCCCTCCCTCCCTCCCTCCCTCCCTCCCTCCCTTCCTTCCTTCCTTCCTGCCTGCCTGCCTTCCCTGATGATGACTAATTTATTGCTAGGCCCTATGCTAAGACATAAGATACAGGAGACAATGCAGGAATTGTGGCCCTTCTCTTCATATTGCTTAGAGTCTTAGGGGAAGACAGAAAACTATCAAAATGGTATACAAATAAATATAGAATTTTTCAGATTGTATATTATGACAAATATCAGGAAGTCAATAGCCAAAGATTTTGAAATAGACTAATAGTGATAGTGTAGTCACAGCATTAGACAGAATGGTTAAAGAAGACTTCTTTGAGAAAGTAGCAATTAAACTGATACTTGAACAATGAAGAGGAGACGCCCATGAGAAAGAATGAGTATGTTTGTAGGAGAGAATGATTCACTTAAGGGACTAGCATAAATGGAGTCAGACTCTGATATGTGAAAGGTGGACAGTGTGGATAGATAGTATTGAATAAGTAGAAGAATGATTTGGCTTGAAGTTGGAGAAATAAGCACAGGCTGTACCAGACAGATCTGGGCAATTACATTAAATATTTGAATTCCTAAGTGCAGTGGAGTAAAACAGAAAATTCTAAGCATAGTCATTATGAGATATATTTTATATTTATAAAAACATCTCTGTTATTTGTGTGAAAATATAGCAAGAGTGAAGGGTGGAGACAAATAGTGGTATTAAAATCAGCCAGGTTAGTGTTGGTGGTGCTGAGGACGAGTACAATAGAGGCAGGAAACTAGAATGAGTGTAATTTGGCAGAATTAGTGATGATAAGGGGGCCCTCTGGGAGGAAGGAAAGGAATCCAGTGTGATTCCAGGTTTCTGCTCGAATGACTCAGCCAATAATAATACCATTCACTAAAATGCGGATGCCTGGTGTGTTTTGGGGTTTTTTTTTGGCAAGGTGGTAAGGGAGTTGAGGGGAAAATTAAAAGTTTGTACTTGGCCATGTTAAGTCTGTAAGTAGTTTTTGTTTGTTTGCTTGTTTTTATCTATATATTAAAAAAAAGTCTTGCACTGATGATATAAATTTGAATGCAGTATAATCTTGGGAAGGGAATAAAAAGGTCACTCTGGTAGCTTCTCAGGGCTGTCATAACAAAGTACCGCAAACTGGTGACTGACTTAAAACAACAGAAATGTATCTTTTCACAGTTCTGGAGATTTGAAAAAAATACGGCAAGGTGTCTGCAGGGCCACGCTCCCTCTGACGCTGCTGGTGGAGGGGCTTTGTTTTTCCTTTCGTCTGTGGTAGCGCCAGGCGTTCCTCGGTTTGTGGCAAAATTACTACTCGGGTCCCCTGTGTCTTCACATGACATTTTGCTTTTGTGTCTCTCTCTCTTTTTTTGTAAGGACCAGTTAGATTGAATTAAAGCCCGATTGTACTCCGGTGTGACCTCACCTTAACTGATTACATCTGTATTTAGCACTATTTCCCAGTAAGATCACATGCCACGGTGCTGGAGGCCAGGATTCCAACATATCTTTTTGTGAAACACAATTCAACTCTTAACTGTCGCTTACCAAAAATGTGCAGAGAAAGAAGAAACAAGCTTAATAGTGAACATTTGAGGTATTTCAGCATTTAGATTTCTCCTGCGGTGGGCACTGATGGAAGTTCTGGAGTGTTAGCTAAGAGGAAGTCAGGCGGGTATCTCCACTACCTTAAGAGAAGAGGGTATTTAAGGCAGGAGTAGTAAAAAGCATTCACTTATATTGTGAGGAGAAGATGTAGGCAGAATATGGTAAAATCATCAATGAACAAGGACTTGATGGTGATGATATCTTGGTCATTAATAAAATACTAAATTATGTGAAATCAACAGTATTAGCAAAGCAAGAAAATGTGAAGTATCTTTTAGAAGGATTTACATAGAGGTTATTATTACCAATATTACTGTGTAATTTAAGTGGTGATGGTCTCTGGAAACTCGATGAATAACAGCTAATTTTTAAGACTAAAAAGATTCTGTACAGCTAATTAGCCCTATGCTGTCTATGCATGTACTGTATATATGATGGAATACCAGAGCTATCTTTCTTTGCAGCTATGGAAGGAAATAAATTTAGACCCTGATTTATACATTTACAAAATTTACAAAAAAATTCTATCCTCACTAGTTACGTAAGTATAGAAAATAAAGCAAACAAAAATTTGAAAAGAGAATATCAAAGCAATGTGTAACAGAATTGGAGACTTTAAAAAATACTACAATGCTAAAAGTTATAGAAGAAAATATGGAAATATTTGATTGTTTTGAAAAATCCAGAATAAGGCAAGAGATACATAGGCCAAGTCTAGAGACAAAAACTAGTTGACTTATTATTTCTAAGCTAAAATTTACAATATGTGATTCTTTTATATATTAATTTTACAAACACCAAAAATGAAAGCTCTAAAGTAGAAGTAGCATAAGATAAAGGAAAAATTAAAGACAAAGGTGTATATGATAAAAATAATACCATGTTATCTTTATTAGGTTAAAAGTATATATGTGTGTGTATATATACATAATGTATATATCTGCATAAGGAGATAGATACAGTTATAATCCTTGAATGGTGCTTAATTTAAGAAGATGAGAATTTAGGTATTTTGGCTTCTTTCATGTACTAATATCTGTAAATTTCATATAATACAGAACAAAGCAAAAATATATTCTCATTGTGAATAACTGAGCTGCTTCCACATTCCTAGATATTTTTTGGTGTCTACAATTCACTCTATCTTCCACATATTTTTTTAAATATATTGAACAGACACTGATGACTGTCTTCTCTGAATAGGAAATTGGAATAAAAACTGTAAACATGCCCTCATGGGCTTGGTAGTCTAATGATAAAATAGATCTCAAAATAAGTGCATTCTTTTTTACCTTTTTACTTTTTACCTCATAAGCACTATAATGTGGAGCAAGAATATTACATATTGATTTATCTTATATAACTTTCTTTTTTCCAGTTCTCAAATGTCATGGCTGTAGATAATTTTTACTTCCAGACTGCTTATTTTACCTTGTCTTAAAGTTAATGAAAAAGAGCAACATACAGGGCAATAAAGGCTGGCTAAATTGATTGACCTTGTAATAAAAATTAACTTTCATAAAGATGTGAATAAAAAATGGAAATCACAAGAATATATATACCTTAATTAATATGTGCATTTTCCTTGTATTAAAAGAAGTTACCTTCATGTTTGTTATGATAATGCACAAAGGTGATTCAATTCAGTGATGGTACGATGTAATTCATTATGAATTATGTTAATGCAATGTTACACTGAGCCCAAAGTTAGAGCATATTAATTTATGTGCCATTGTTTAAGAGATGAAAAGGTCACATTAGTTCCATAAGCAAATTGGGGAATTTCCTTAGTAACCTAAAGCTATCAAATGAAGAAACAACTTCCTGCAACATTGCATTCTCTGTAGTATACGCAATGAAATAAGCAGAAAAGTAATGAAAGCCTAGGGAAATACGGGTTCACATTTACCCAGTATGGTTATGAAACACTCCACAAGGAAGTCTCTAGAACTGAGGAAGCGGAAAATATTCTCCCATCATTTTCTTGTACTCTCTCCATAAAGTTGGTTTGAAGGAGGAATTGCTCAGTTAATAGTTTCTATAGAAGCAGTTTAACCAGTTTCCTAGGGAGCATAGTTGCTTAGGAAACTCCAATATACTGGAGCACAGAGGCTGTGACTAGACACCTGCCGGTTCACACAGTCTCATTCTGCCATTTTTACCCACTTCCCTCTCTTGGCTGTGCTCTCATATGGCAGAAGTGCAGAGCTGGTAAACCAGTGCTTCTTGGCACAGGGTAAGGATCATATAATTGTTTGTGGGCTTACCATAAAGACCACCTTTGGTAGATAAGTTGCCTTTGAGGGCAGGTGGAATGACATTTTCATACCCTTCAAACACCTTTTGCTAGCCAGTGAGATAATCTCTGTGGATTTACTGTAATTATATTCTCTGGAAACCCTGGCACATTAAGAAATGGCAATTGAATTTCATGAGAGCTATTTCCTAAAATCTGCCCAATTAAGAAAAAAAATCAAGGGCATAGGCATACAAGATACATTCTAAACCTTAGGCTAGTTTCCCAAAAATAGCAATGATGTTTTCCCTTTGAAATGCGTAATGATATATAAAAATAGAGCACATGTTACACAACCACCTTAGGATTTTTGAATCAATGAATAATTCTGGTGTTAATTAGCTGTTTTTATTTTTTATGTAAAGAAGATTTATAGATATGGAATTGCATACATGTCTATCATCTACTTATCTACCTATCTACAAATCTAAAAGAGTTTTGCAATGCCTTTTAAAAGTTGACGACTCATTTTCAGTGGATAGCCCTTAAAAATGTGACATGATAAAGGCAACATAGTAATTCGTGCTGCAGATGTGACTCATGGTCTCAGCACACCAGGCTGCCACACTTCCCAGGTGTTTTGTAGAGATGAAGAACTAAGGAGCAGAATCCAACCCCCAGTGGGCTGGGAACCCCTAGATGGCGCAGTATCATTAGAAGGAAAAAACCAAACCACTTCACAGTTAGCCAACAGCAGCCCCTCAGGTTTGAGGCTCAATATGATCTCTGCCTTGTGCATGCTGTCTCGGAAGCTTTCAGACAGGTAATCACAACTTTGTTCTCAAAACTATTCTGTTGTAACAGATTACAGTCAAGTTGCTCATATTTTAGCAGTCAACAATCCCAGATACTCAGGGAAGAGGAGAGAAGAGTAGCCTGAAACTTAATTCACGTAACCCTAGAGTTAAATTGAACTTTAAATTATCTTGCAAAATGTTTAACTTTCCAATTAATTTTGTGTGCTTTGATAGTTAACGGAACCCTGAAACTATTCAGACACTACCTGCCTAGAGGGACAATAACACTTTGATTTTCAACCTCTTTGGAGTCAAGTTTTCCCTGAACATAGAAGGGACAGATGCCAAATGTTTTTATCCATAGGTATAATCTTCTCAGAAGATCTTCTAATTTGGGTACCCCTCTATGGTCAATGGCTCTCCAAATTGGAATGAATTCCCAGCTTCACTAAGAGCTCTTGCTGCAGTTTGGACTTCCAGGTGCTTACATCTGTGCTGGTCTTTCTGGAGAAAAGATAAATAGCATAATTTGTGCCCTCTCCTTAGTAAAACAGCAACTCAAGTAGAAGTCCTGAAATTCCTCTTCTTTGTCCTCATTTTTTAAATTTTTAGTTGCATTCAATACTTGGTAGTCATTAATGTGTGCTTAATTATGGGAGGGCCTATCATGGATACAAATTCAAATCAATGTCTTTATGGAACTCACATTTCATCTCACAATCCCCCTTTGCTAATTTCAGGACCTCACACTCCTGGGCAACATGGGCTACCTCCAGGGCAGTTTGTTTATCCTGAGCTGATTTGCATCCTGGACATTCTTGATTTCTGGGGCAGTTTAGTAATATTGTTGGGATTTCTCTTTAAGCAGAAGTACATAGCTTCTTTTGGGTGGGTATTTGCTTCTTCTCATTCTCTTGGTGTCTTCCAGCTAAAAGGTAAGAACATCATAATGGAGGGTTGAGATGGGTGGGGAGAAAGCAACAGAAAGAACTATCCAAATGTATATTAAGTCATTTTACATATAATAAATATTTATGTGTCTAAACTAACGAAATGACTCTAGGTCTGTAAACATTTCTAACAAGTAATATAGTCATTTTAATTTATCCTCAAGTTGCCCATTTTCTTGTAGGACTTCAGGTTTTCTTTTTAAAATACAACTTTGCTTGCTTCAGTAAAAGTACATTTTCTACAGAGCAGCCAAAGGGAGCCATTTAGAAATTTTTTCAGACTCTGTTATGCCTCTGCTCAAAACACTCCCATGTCTTCCCACAACCCTATGAAAAAAGCCCAAAGATCACACGTGTCCTGTAAGCCCCTACATGATCTGTCCCGATTACCTCCATTCTCGTCGTACCTTGTATGGCCTCTACACTCTTCCCCTCTGTGCCCTTAATGTTTCGGCCTAGATCCTTCTTCTTGCTATTCCTTCTGTCTTGAAAACTTGCCCCAAAAAGGTGATGGCTCATTTTCTGAGTTCCTTCAAGACATTTTTGAAGTGTCTCCTTCTTGAGATGATTTTTTCTATTCCCTACCTAAATGTCAATAATTATCTCTCTTTATTCCTTTACCTTCCTAATTAATTTCTTCATGACATGCACTACTGCATAATATATTAGAGGCCTATTGTTTTGTTCTGTTTACCAAATAGAGTGTAAGTGCCAAGAAGGCAGAGACTCTATCTTGAGCACTATTATATTCTTAGCATATAGAAAACTGCCTGGAAATAGCAGATATCAGAATATTAGTGATTTGAATGAAAGGATGGATGGATGGATGGATGGATGGATGGATGGATGGATGGATGGATGGAGAGATTTCTACACGTAACAAGCAGGGTATTGTTTGTGGCTACCTCAGAAAAGCTCCTCTGAGTGCCACCCTTTCACAGAATCTTCTGGCTCTTTTCATGATAATGAACAGAGAAAATGTTTAGAAATTTTTTTTTTTCAGTAATGGGTATGCATCCTTCAGGTGATGACTCCTTGAATTACAATGGGCAGTTTATAAATCCTTCTTGAAGAGTGCAAAATAAAACATACAATTCTGTCTTACTATTAATACTGATGTTGTAATGAGAAAAATATTGTTGACAATAACTAAAGTATTTTAGTCTATGTGGTAATAGTTTGTGCCATGGGACACATTCTGCTTTTATTGTTTATTAAATTTTAAAATCAAGTGTTATAAATGAACACATCTTTATTGTATGAAGGGAGAAAATAAATGTCCTGTGTTAGCTAAGGTGCCCTCAAAAGTAGACTGGAGACAAAAACCTGTGTGCAAATGGTTTGAGAAGGAATGCCAGAAAGTGAGAGGGAAGAATCAGAAAGAGTGAGACAGAAATGGAGGAAAAACAATAAAAAGAGACATTATTGTTGTCATTGCTATAGACAACAGATGCTTCTAGGGAGTCCATTCTGTAATTGCTCTTCAAGTTCTCCACAGATGACTTGGGAAGCTGTCAGGCGAGGAAGAGTACATTCCTCATAGGTGACTGGTAGTGATGGTGAGAGAGGCTGTAACTCCAAGGCGAGTATACCTTCCCAGCCTGGGGCAAAATACCTTTGAAATTGAAATCAGTCAAAGAGAGAAATCAAGTGGAGAATCCATTTATTGCTTACAAGCAATCATAAACTTCTGTTCGCCTGTGTCTCTCACAACACAGCTGCAGAAAGGGAGCCCATCCAGCCTCTTTGGTCCAGATATGCCCTGGCTCACCCTTGTAATTACCTATTGATATGGAGATGGACTACTTCTCTCCACCCCTTAGAAACACCTATTGATATGGAGATGCACTAAGGCCAGGAGAGAGATTCTGTAATTATTGCAATTTTACCTATAACCACCCCTCCAGAAATCTCACCTCACAATCTATTTGCTCTCAGTCCTCTGCAATGACCCTTGTGTGAGAAAACTGGAGCATTGAACCAGACTAATAACATACAATAGCAACAGCAATAAAATCATGATAATCCTCAAGCTGGAGGATTCAGCTAGGTTCAAAGTCCTATGCAGATTAAGTCCATAGCTCACCCATTGCACAGATGGTCAGTAACTGAACAGATAGGGAGTTCAGAGAAGTCATCACCTAGAAGCTACAGCCAGGGGGCAGGTCCAGGCCACAGGGACTGTAGAAGAAAATAACCTTAAGGGTGATAGGATATATGTTTTAATTACACCAACATAGACAAATCTTGTCCATCAGGTAGGAGGCATGCAAGAGAATGGTCCTGTGATAGCAGAGTAGCAGGAATAGGATATCATCCTGGTCTAGTATACCAGACTTTCACCCCCTGTCCTGTGGAAGCTACAGAGCCAATATAGAGGGCTATGGGAAGTACATGCACTGGCCAGAAAGATAAAACAAAACTCCCCCATAAGATGCACTTAACTCCTGGATGTTTTGGGTATGCTACCATGATCTTTTGGGGCCACTCTTCTGTTACTCCAGGATACATAGGAGACCAGCATCCAGACCTTTTCCCCAAGATGTCAGAAAGACCAGCCATCACTGGTCCATGTGTAGAAATGTCCAGGGCCAAGTCTACTCAACAGAGTCTGCAGGGTTTAACACAGTTGGGGTTGTCAGGAGGATGTTGCTCTGCTGACCATATCCTAACTTAAGTAACTCCTCTTTGGTTTGCACATAAAGTTGTATAGGAGAAGCAGCAATTTGTGTTAGCATGTCCACAGGGCTTAAGACTCCTTTTTGGGGCTTCTAATTCAAATGCCATAGTACTGTCCCTAAACAAACTGACCAGCCCTGTAGACTATTGGTGTATGACTTCAGGCGAGATTTCAACACACCATTGTATTTCTCTATCATGTCTACCATGGTAGGGTTATATGGTGCATGAAACTTCTACTTTATTCCTAATTGCTGCACCCATTCTTGTAATGCATGTCCAGTAAAGTGGGTGCCTTGATCTCTCTCAGTCATCTGTGGCCAGCCATAGGCAGCAAAGAGATACTCTAGGACCCTCTTGGTGGTTTGCTGATCTTTATGACATTCAGGAAAACAACCAGCAGGCCAGTAGCTGCGTCCTCACAAGTCATGGCTCACCAATATTCTTCTGATATGGGCAGAGGCCCAATATGGTCTATCTGCCACCAAACAAGGGGTAATGGCCTCTTTACTATTTCGCATGTTGCTGAGGGACTCAGTGTAAGTCCCTCTTAGAGCACACAAGGTATTCCTTCGGGCTCTGCTGACTTCTTCAAAGGTCAACGGCAAGCCCCACTGATGGGCTACAGCCCACTTTGTCTTTTGCCCCATATGCAATAAATGCTGATGTAACCATTGGGCTACATCAGAGGTAGACTTTCCTTTTAGCTACCACACCTGGGCCAGTGTGTTTGCTTTATCACTCCCTGGGGATGCCAAAGGCAAATGGCCACTCACATGATATACAGTAACAGTCTTAGTCTGACCAGAGGCCCATAGGTCTTTCCACATCTCTTGCCCCCAGAGGAACCATGAACCAACCAGCCAGTTGGCATGGCACCATGTCGGTAACCACAAGGTCAAGCCCCAACAGACAGCCCAACTGCCAGTGCAGACAACTATGGGGAAAGGCTCCTGGGTGATCATGAGCCATACTGCCCACAACTCAGCCCATTGGCTGTTCTTCCCCTCTCCATACTCCATCCATATTGTCTCAGTCTTAAGATGGAAAGCCACAGCCCTCCACTTTGGGGGCTGCCCATAACTGAAGCCATTCATATACCAAGCATCAGGTATAGGTATATATTCCCTCCTGATAAGGACTTTCATCTACCAATGGCTGAAAAGCCAGTCCTCCCACATGAAGGCAAACTGTTCCTGACTTTCCTGTGCTATGTCAATAGAGAAGAAAGCATTAGCAAGGTCCACAACATAATATGTCCCTAGTTCAAGACTTAGTGTGTCCATAAGGGCTGCTATAGAGGGGACAGCAGCATGCAAATGGGGTGTCACTTCATTCAGTTCCCTGTAGTCCACAGTCATATGCCAGGAGCCATCTGGCCTTTTCACTGGCCACACCACAGAATTAAAAGGAGTATGAGTGGGCTTTATGATGCCCACTTTTTCCAACTCCTGTACAGTTTTTCCAGTTTCCTTGTATCCCCCAGGCAATTTATACTGCTTAGTATTTGTCACCCACCAAGGTACAGGTAGAGCTGCACGCAGGTGCTTAGCATGTCCCTGCAGAACTGCCTTTACCACACATACCCTCAGGCTGAACTCACCTGCAGTGGTCTGTAACCACAGGCCCTGATGGGTATTTACCCCCAAATATATTCTGGGATGGAAGACATGTACACAGTATACTCCTTTGGGGGTAAACACTCTATCTCCAGTGGGATTTGTGCTTTCTTCACTCTAATTGCCTTACCCCCATAGCCATCTATCACAGCAGAGAGCTCAGGAAAATTCTCAGGGCTGCCAAAAATCAGAGAACATTGAACTCCTATGTCCACCAGCACCAGGATACATTGTACATTTATGGGGGACCAATGAATTGCTAATTCTACATGTGGCCTCTGGTCCCCACCACATCCCCCAAGCTGGGGACCTTGACCATCTCCCCAATTGAACTGCAATGCCCAATCATCATCTTGTGGGGGTGTGGGCCCAGGCAGAGCCTGTGTACTGTCTGCAGGAAGTCTTGCAGGGACACAGGCTGGACATGGGGCTTTGACTCTGGCTTCCATGTCCAGGACCTCAGCAGCTGGAACTGCTCCTCTGGCTTTAATTGCTGCCACAGTTCTAGCAAATCCTATTGGGTTGCCCATCAAGTTTTTCTTTCACTACCCTAATCTCTATCAGATGAACCCACATCTGGGTCCTCGAGACCTTCATGGGGCCCTTTGCACCTCTCCTTTCAGTCATAGCCCATGCTTCTTTCTTTGCTCTTGTTGTTTCAACTCTCCCCAGATCTGCTAAACTATGAGTAGCCTCACTTATGGGTTGCCCTGTGTGGGGGGCAATAATAGTCACTACAGATTGAAAGAGAGATGGGAGAGCTGTATGGAGCTCCAGATTTCTCCTCATCAGGGCCCTGGGGGGCCATATTATAGATGATATTTTTCATGCCCAACTCCCATAACACCTGCTGGGGCTCTGCATACATTTTCCAGCTAGTGGGTAAGTAAGGTAAATCACCCTGATCAAGCCAAACTGCCCTGATGGCTGCTGTCAGCCAATCCAGAAGTGGCTGATTCCCTGAGGTGTGACAGGCACTTTGCAACCACTGCCGGAGGGAATGGGGGGTCATCAGGGAAGGCAGTCTACCCATTTTAGAACCTGACATAACAATGTTTTCTACTCCCATATCCCAGAGATGCAAAAGCTACATAGCAAAGGTTCTGACAGCTTCTGCCGTATTTGGAGGCTCATGTCCCCTGGCTCATCCTGGGTGTAAGGGTGGAGCATGGAGTGCTCTACAACTTGGGGAGGGGTGACTCCTCCTCTTGAGGAGACCCAGTTTTTGGATTTTATTTTCTTAATTACAACTGGGCAGGCCTTTAATATGGGGGAGGCTGGTGCCTTGGGCAGTGGCCTCAGCAACAGATCAGCTCCCTCAGCCCTTGGCCCCACCCCCCATCCTCCCCCGACACCTCCTCTACCATCTCCAGGGCTGAAGGCACTGCTCTTTCCTCCCCCTCCCCCATGGCCTCCTGCATGTGGATTCTCTGGCTGCCTTCTCCCTTGCTGCGAATGTGTCTTCCAGGAGCTTAACCCATCTTTTCAGTAACAGTCTCTCTTTCTTAAGGGCATCCTATAGGTCATCACCCAGGTCCTCCAAGTGATACTGAAGTGTGTCTCTCTCCTGCCAAAGTCTGTCTCCTTGATAACGCTTTCCACCATCTCGAGTAACAGATATCCCACAATCCCACCTGCTACATGGCCACTCAGGGCATCTAAGCAGTTTTCTATCTCCCGGAGAGCTAATTCCACAGCTACTGATGTCTCCACCAATCCCCAGTTCTGGGGAAGGCCCCACCCCTACCTTAGACCTTTCCCCACTAGAGGCTCCCCAGTTGGAAGCCCCACAAACAGGGCACTCCACCATTGCAGCCTCTGGGGTCTCCCTATCATCCACAGGATGGGTTCTGGGTATCTCCCCACCATCTCCGGGAGTTGCACGCCCTAGAGTCATACCCATAAAGAGAGATTTTGGGTTCAGAGGTCCTGCCGACTACTGCCAGATGTAACTCCAGGGGGAAAATATTTTCCCAGCCTGGTGCAAAATACCTTTGAAACTGAAATAAGTCAAAGGGAGAAATAAAGTGGAGAATCCGTTTATTGCTTACAAGCAGTCATCCACTTTTATTCATTCCTCTGTGTCTCTCATGACTCAGCTGCAAAAAGGGACCCCACCCAATCTCTCTGGTCCAGATATGCTGTGACTCACCCTTGTAATTACCTATTGATATGGTGATGGACTACTTCTCTCCAACCCTTGGAAATACTTACTGATATGGAGATGAACTAAGGCCGGGCAAGAGATTCTGGAAAGTTTGCAATTTTATCTATAGAGGCAGTATTACTTAATTCCTGTAATGTATGTTCCAATTACTGAGTAGAAGTTCCACATTTCAAGAAATCAGTTCAATGCATATATTGCATCTTGGCAGACAACATCTCAACCCTGAAAAGTGTTTTGCCAGAAATGTTGCCTTCATTGAATCTTTAATAAGATATTTCATTATTCCTTTATGCCAATTTATTCTGCATAATATTGTGTATGATACTATCTCATAGTCATGTGCTCATTGTCATTCAAGCTTCTCTGTAAAATGGATCTCGTAGACTGAGTGGTGCCAACTGTTATAAGTCTTGGATGTTGGTTCTGGCAGAAACTATGGGCAGGGAAGGCAAGCCTGTTCTAAAGTAAGAGTCAGTTCTATTTGGGATAAAATGCTGCTCTCCAGAATGGAAGGACGTGATGGGATTACTTTGCCATGAAGTGATTAGATGCTTAGTCTCCGAGGAGGACAGTGCCATTTCATGGGCTCAGCATTGGTCCCAGCTATAAAAATTTCAGACTTACAAGCATCAGTATAAGGTAGATATGGCTTCTTGAGAGGAAGCTCAGATCATTCGGTCCATAGTCTTTAACTCTGCTACCACAGGGACTGTATTCATGACTTCCACAAACACTTGTGTAGCCAAGAACATAAGTTGGCTAATGTCCACTGGTTGGCTCATCCTGTTTACCTGGTTTTTGATTGTCAACTTTGGGTTGGGGTTCATCAACTTTGGTGGGCATTAATTTGAGACATAATAATCTTGACTCTCATAAATCCATCTGTGCACTGTTTCTCCAGTTCTCTTTGACCCTGAATTTCTAATCTCACTCCTTTCTGGCCTCTCATGAACTGTCAGACCATCATCACTTCCCAGAAAATGTGACCTTAAGTTCAGGTCTCTCTTCATGTCAAGTGACTGACCAAATACACCCCTCCCAGTTCTCTGGGGAGGATTTCCCTTGTCACTACCTTGTAGTGCCACTCTTTGCTGTATGCTCAGTTGTGTTCTCCCAAATTTTATGTTAAAGTTCTAACCCCTGGTACCTGTGAATGGACCTTTTTTGGAAATAGTGTCTTTGCAGATATAATCAAATTAGTATGAAACCATTATGGATTAAGGTTGCCCTAATCCAGTGACTGGTGTCTTGATAAGAGAAAAGAGAGGGAGATTTGGAGACATACACATAGAGAAGGAGAATATCATGTGACAATAGAGGTGAGATTGGAGTGATGTTAGACAAGGAACACCAAGGATTTCTGGCAACAACTAGAACTAGGAAGAGTCAAGGAAGGGTTCTTTCCCAGAGTCTTTGAAGGGAACATGGCCCTGCTGACACCTGGAATACAGACATCCAGCTTCCAGAACTGTGAGGGAATCCATTTCTGTTTTAATCTGCCAGTCTAGGGTACATTGTTGTGACAGCCTGAGGAAACTAATAAGCAACTTACTGTTTTGTCCTGCTGGAGTTTTACATTCTTATCTTGTATCAACTTTTCAAGTAACCCATCTTTGAACTGTGCTTGTGTCAGCCATGAGGCCAAAGTTGGTAGCTGAGGAAGAAACATAGGTAAATAGAGTCTAAGCAATCAGCTTGTTTAGCTCACTTGTATACTCTAGATCCATTCAGGCCAGTTCCAGAAAGTACCATTTCCACTGCACAGTGGATTGCTCTGCAACCCCTAGACCTTATGATTTGGTAACCTGACAATTCCAGGATGATGTTGGGCATCTCTGATGGCACAGTCATTTGCTGTTCCTTGGTCTGGCATTCATCCATGTAACAGGACTTAATTTTCAACAAAGAGTAGTTCTCCACTGCTGAAGATATGGCTGTACGACAGAACCCTAGCATCTGTACTGGGACACTCCAGTTAGAACTTTCCAAAGACATCCAACAGCTTCTCTCTCTCATATGGACACTTTTAGCATCACTGTATTCACTGAGTCATACAACTGAGCGGCAGGCCATCTTGCACAACAGCTTGGACCTGTTTGCAAAGCCTTCTTTTTGCCCCTTTAGCTAAATTTTACTAAGGAGGAGAGGTCTTATGCTTTAAAGTCAGAAATTTACTATTTCTTGAGCTACATGCCTCTATCCAGTAAGAAGACCTATGGAAAGCTTCATTTCCTTGGCTGACTGGGTTTTCAGGCTCAAGTTGCTTTCTTTTAGTTTATGATTCCTGCAAGCATACTGCTGTGTAATGTTAATCAAACCAGGGCCTTTACCACAGACCTTTCTCTCTCTCACTATTAGTTATCTGATAACAGGAGTACCAAAATACTGCTGAGAAAGAGAGGACATTGAGCTGATTAAAGGACCCTAGAATTTTGTCTTCAATTCTAACTCAGTGCACCAAGGCAGTCTCTTGAGCTCATTGGGGTCTCAGGTATGTAAGTGCTGCTAATAAAGTAGTAGCTTGATTCACTCTGCAAATATTCCTTCTGGGCAAAAATGAAGTGTTCTTAAATCTCTTGGCATAAAAATCATCAAATTCCTAGAAAGTTAACTTTTACCTATGAGGATGCTATTCCATCTTCTCCTTTTAGATAAGTAAATGTCTGAAGTACCTAAAGAAATGTATAGGTTTTCTCCAACAATTACATGTAACAGGTATGTATCGCTCAAAAGACTCTGAATTTGACCTGTAATGTCCCAGGAGATTGCTTTGAATACTGTGGCCCCAATAAAATTTTCAGTAAAAGTCTCCTATCCATTATTAAATAAAAACATCAACCCCAAATTTCCATTTAGTTCAAATGCCTTACACTCTTATATAACCCTCCCCAAACAGAATCCAGTCTCCATGCCATACACAGTTGGCCATTCAGTGTGGAATTAAGGCAATGTATGCACATATGAACTTAATTTTTTACCATCAGTTTAGGGTTGTAGAGGGAACATGCCCACAGAATGAACACATTCAGTATACTAAAAGTTTGAAACTAATTAGAAAAAAAAATCTTTCCTCAAGTTTTGTTTCTGAGAAGTGATATTCAAATATATATATATTTTGCAATATATATATATATATTGCAAAATTTGGCCCAAATCTATTCCTGTATACCACAGAAAAAAACATGGAACAAATGTGTCTGTTAATAAGAATCCCTTGTTTGCTTCTAGAGCATGTGGGCAGTAGTTGGGCAAGGTGTGATGTTTCTGAAGTTTAAAAATAGTGCTGAAATAATTTCATGATATAAGCTTCTTTGGTTTAAAAAAGTTTGAGTTGTATAAATCAGTAACAAATTATAATTAAATATTTAATTTCTGACTAGTTTCCTAAACAATTTCTTATGTAATTGGACATATTTTAAAGTTTGGTTTTAGGTCACTTTTTTGATACTCATTTTTCATCTCTTTTTTGTATTTACTGTGGTAAAGGAAACAGATGGAGTATTCTTTTTCCCCATTCTTCTCTCTCTTTCCCTCTCTCTCTACTTCTTCTTTCTCTCTCTCTCTCTCTCTCTCTCTCTCTCTGTTTCTCTCTCTCTCTCTGTCTCAATTCTCCATCTTTTTCTCTAATTCTTCAGAAACACTCATTTATTGATTGACCCTTTAAGCACCAAAGCCTTCTCAAATAGAGTGTCTTCTCCTTGTTGTGCTCTATTTTTTTTACCAGAATACTTTTTCCTCACTAATTAAAAAGTAGTT
Source organism: Manis javanica (assembly GCF_040802235.1). Taxonomy (NCBI): domain Eukaryota; kingdom Metazoa; phylum Chordata; class Mammalia; order Pholidota; family Manidae; genus Manis; species Manis javanica. Next base: position 38,077,004 of record NC_133164.1, read on the forward strand.
CAACTTTATCCTGAAGATACACGATGCATATACATATTACTTTTTTAGTTATAATTATTAATTTTTGAAAGTAAAACTAATAGGCCTTTCTTAACATAAATTTCTGATTCTCTGTGATGACATGCAACTTGTTCACATTGCAAGAATTTCATGAGGAGCTTCATAATAATTCACTTGGTGTATCCCAAGGCATTTGCTGAAACCACTTGATCATCCACACATGAGAACATTGCTATAATACAACTACAAATGTGCATTTTGTAGCTTAAATATGGTAGGCAAGATTCTAAAATGATCCCCTCAATTTCCATTCCTGGGCAAACATATCCTTCCCCTTGAGTATGTATTCAACCAGTGGGTATGATGAAGTATCACTCCAATGATAAGGTTAGCAATTAGTTGACTTTGAGTTAATCAAAAGGACAATTACTTTGGATAGTACAAACATAGCCAGGTAAGCCTTTAAGAAGGTGAAACATTAGAGAGATGCTTTCCTCCTGGCCCTGAATACATAGCCTCCATGGGTTCCACAGTTTAAGGAGATGAACTCTTCCAATAACCAATAAGCTTGGAAGAGGACCTGAGCCTTAGATGAGTCCCTGATCCTGAATGGCACTTAGTGCAGGCTTATCAGACGAGAGGAGAGATACCTGCTGAGCATTTCCAGCATTCCTGATCTACTGTACTGAGAGAAAATGGCAAGGTGTCTTTTTAAACCACTAAGTTTGTGGTCATTATTATACTGCAATAGAAAATGAAGACACTGAATCAGAGTGAGGAGGAAACAGCTCATGTTACATATAACTATATTTGTGCAACATTTTAAGTAAATGGATTTCCATTAAAAAAGCAATTAAAATATTAATTGTGGTTATACATAAAATATCTTAGTTCTTTTTAGTTCTTTATATATGTACACTTAAGTAACTATTATAAAAACTCTACAAGGTAAGCATGAAACATCTGAATTCATAAGCTGTAAAAAGAGTCTTGGTGAAATTAGCTCTTATCAGAAGTGGCAAAGCTAGTATGTGATGTGCTGATAGGAGGCATGTGGAAAAGCCCTCAGGCAGCAGAACCCTCTGCTGGGGGTTCCAAGCCCATGCCCTTCCCACCTCAGTACACTGCATTTCATTATTTACAGGAAATTACATACCAGGTATCCCCTTCTGTACCGGGTTCCTCAGATCAATAAAATATACATTTGTGATGAAGGACTTTTAAATCTAGTGGTGGAAAACAGATATGAATTACACAATACCTTTCAAGCTGTAATGAAGTATTTGCCCATTGGGGTTACATGCTGGTGGGATTAGAAACACTTAGAGAAGCCATGGCATTTGGGCTAAGCCTTCAATACTCCACATAATCTTCCTGGCAGAAAAATAGGGGCAGTAATCATTCAGGAGGCAGAATGATATTCTGGGATGTGGCCGAGGAAACTGTTAGAACAGGTGGTCAGAGAAGGGCTTTCTAAAGAGAGAAACAGAGACAAAGAGAGAAAATATGTAAACAATGTAGGGAGCATGTACATTATAGGTTCTCTGATCCATTAAATACACAGTTTAACATGAACAGGCTATGAAAACCTGTTGTTTAATTTAGTATAGCTCTTAATGAAAGGAAAACATTGTAGAAAAAAATCCTAATTCTGTATAAGGAATATATACATGTCTAATACTAAGAAAAAAAGATAAAATGCTATAATGGTCCCTATTATGTGATCATGGACAGTTTAATAGGCACAGCTAATTTATTGAATTAATTCCCTTGTATTCATATTATCAATGCAGATAAACTAGATAAACTGAACTGAACTGAAAGGAAACTATCAAGTTTTCCAAAATTATCACTCAGGGACTCTTGCAATTCAAACATTTCATATGGAGGATGGTGTCATTTTTGCACACACTTTAATTTTACAAATTCAGTCATGTGCCCTTTTTATGTTTTTTTTTTTTTGTTTTTTATCCTTAGAAGGAAAAAAAGAAAGAGCAAAAAGCCCCTCATCAAACAGTTAATCACTTCACTTGTGGGAAAAGTCAGAGTAATACACATCTTGTGGCAACTAAGAAGAATGTAGGATAGGCTATTTTTGTGCTCAGTGGAGAACTATAAATCTTTTGAAAGTTTTCCACTTATCATTTTGAGTATTCTATCTATTTGGTATATTAAATTCATATATAATAAACTTGAAAACTAGTCATTTTACATGAAACTAATTATGTTCAGCAGTGACCCAGAGGACAGATTCATCCTGACAGAGCACTTTCAACACCATTCCCTCGGAGCCCGCTCTGTACAGCACAATGCCCCCGCTGGAACCACGTGTGCAGCTGGTGGCTCACACTTACTAACTCACTAGCAATGTATGTTTTTATGTTGTTTATTTAATTCTTTTTGAAGGACTTATGGAAAATGTTTCCCAGATTTGTTTGGGTTAAAGTAAGCATTGATTTAGAAATTGTAATTTATATTCACACAGAAGAGTAACTGACTTCACGGTTCATTAATTCAATTGATGAAGAACTATAAAGAAGAAGTATGGCAAAATATAACCATGAGATAAGGTGGGGGAGGAAGTGTATAATTTTACCCACTCAGTGTTCAAAAGAAATGAATGTGCAGATGTACTTTATATAAAATGTTAAATTCACTATCTAAAAAGTTAACCTAATTAAGATACCATTTTAAAATCTGTACTTCAAGTATGAAATTGGAGAGGTGATTTTTGAAAAGCTGTAATTCTGATATATCTTAAGTAAATTTCTGATGTAGGGAAGGAAATTATTTTTAACAATGGTTTACATAAAATGTCTAGTTTTTCTTATGTGTTAATTTGTGTTTGATAGTTGCAGAAAATACAGACGTATGAGCTATATATTTTGTAATCACAGTAGCACTGCATTTATAAATGATTAATTATTTATAATGCTAAATAAATAAAGTATTTAATGCTAAATACTTATTTTTCTATTTTCCCTTCAATGAAAATAAATTTTTTTCAAATATTCATCATATTAATGGGAAGACATGGCATATTTTTCCAAAACTCTGTTTTCTGAATGAAAATAAATTTCACAATATGTGCATGTGTATATAGATCATGATTAGAATAGGGAAAACATAAGTTAGATAACTTTTGCATTTTATTAATTCATCATCATGGAAATATTCACCAGAGAATGGACTTCAATGCATATATATGTTACTTAAATAAATATTGTATTTTAAGTGTCATTATTTTTTATTGTCAATAAAGTATCAAAAAGCATGTTAATATTGTATGTAGATATGTAGGTAAAATTCCTACTCTAGGGGACCTGGAGAGAAGAAATAAAAGGAACATTTCATTTATCTCAGTGTGGAAAAAAAGTTAGTAAATTACTTTTTACATACCAACATAAAATAGACACCCATAAGCTAGCCTAGCAAAGGATTATATTAACATTACTCTACAATTAGAAATGCTATCTCATAACTAGACCTTTATTATTTCCAAATATATGTTTAAAAGCATAATAAGTTTATTCTGAAGGTTAAGTGTATTCAAGTCTAAGCTCTACAGTACACAAATAAGGATTAAAGATAGAGGTTGTGCTGCACCAAGGATTTAGAATTGATATAACATGGCCGAGGTAGTGACAGAGCCCATGAGTCACTGCCCGCCCTGAATAAATGCTAGAAGTAGCTAAAGAGAAACTGCCAAGGTCAGAGCTCAGTGCAACTTCAGGCAGATGTTATTCTCTGTACAGCAGTCGCTCTCTCCCTCTGCTCCCAGCTTTCCAAAAGGAGCTGGTGCACTGCAGGCACTCAGGAGGAATCTGCCAGATTTAATAATAATCAAGAACACTCTTAAATAAATGTCTCCAGAAAGAGAAGCAATTGGAAACTGAGATGTAAGGACTACTTGAACTGTGGCTCATCTCAGAAAGCACACTTTCCTTGTCTCATTTCCAAAAAAAGGTACTGAAGAAGAATAGGCAAGAAGCACATGGAAATTCACTCTGCAGCCAAAAGGATTATCACGTTCCGGTCAGTTGCCTGGGTCATTCTAGCAACTCTACTGGCAAACCTGGGAATGGATGAAAGCAAGTGATTTTGAGTCAATATTCATTGATGGAGATTCACTGTCATTTTAATTCAGTTATTAGGCACATAATTCAGTGTTCTAAAATTTAAAATGAAACATTTAGCATTGTGATGTTGAAGGAAAGGTGGAGACAGTGTATTCTGTGCACTATTTGAGTGCTTCCTACTATCAGTGTTCTGGTAACATTTTTCCTTGCTACTATTTTCTTTTCTTCCTTTGAGATTGTAAATATATTCTTAACATTGGCTGTCACTTAGCCTTTCACATAAAGTGTTTCCAAGTGAAAGCTGTGACATTTTGTGCATATTTTGGCTATCAATACATTTTGACATTGCAGGAGAATAAATAGAATTTTGAAACTTCCAAACAGTGAGAGTTAATCAGGAAACACTCTAAGCCTAGTCAAGAAAGTCAACACCTCACTACCTTTCAACTACCAAGACAGCTACTATTTCTTGGAGCAATTTTCATCCAACATTTCTACTCATGTTGTGTCCATGAAACGTGCTAATATTTCACCTAAGAGCACTATTTTAATCACAATAGTCATATGTGGCTTGCAAGATATTCATGAACTAAAAGTAGAATAGCAGGTGTCTGAAACAATGAGCATGTTCTAGTTACTATTTATGTGTAACAAATACCTCAGCATTATGTAACTTTTGACCTTTCATTGGATTCAGAGTGACCTGAGGGAAGGGACATGACTTAGTATGCAGTGGATATTTTCTGGAAGGCACTTTCCAGGTAGGCAATCATTTCAGAGTTGTCAGCTTCCAACACCCCTAGGAACTGTAGAAAGATAAAGAAAGAAAGAAAGAGAGAAAGAGAGAGAAAGGAAGAGGAAATGGGTTTTATTCTGGCTCTTCATAATGACCTCTTCTCTTCTTGTCTAAGTTTCCACAGGCATCTACTTGATAAAACCTTTTTTTTTTTTTGAGAGGGCATCTCTCATATTTATTGATCGTATGATTGTTAGCAACAATAAAATTCTGTATAGGCGACTCAATGCACAATCATCAATCAACCCCAAGCCTAATTCTCAACAGTCTTCAATCTTCTGAAGCATAATGAACAAGTTCTTACATGGTGAACAAGTTCTTACAATAGTGAATAAGTTCTTACATGGTGAACAGTACAAGGGCAGTCATCACAGAAACTTTCGGTTTTGATCACGCATCATGAACTATAAACAATCAGGTCAATTATGATTATTCATTTGATTTATATACTTGATTTATATGTGAATCCCGTATTTCTCCCTTATTATTATTATTATTATTATTATTTTTAATAAAATGCTGAAGTGGTAGGTAGACGCAATATAAAGGTAGAAAACATAGTTTAGTGTTGTAAGAGAGCAAATGTAGATGATCAGGTGTGTGCCTGTAGACTATATGTTAATCCAAGCTAGACAAGGGCAGCAAAACATCCATGGATGCAGAAGATTTCTCTCAAAATAGGGGGGTGAGGTTCTAAGCCTCACCTCTGTTGATCCTCAAATTCTCACCTGATGGCCCCCCCTGCGACTGTGCCTGTCTTAGGTTGTTCCTCCCTTGAGGAATCTTACCTGTCTCTGGCTAACCAGTCATCTTCCGGGGCCATATAGGGAAATGTAAAGTTGGTAAGTTAGAGAGAAGCAATATTGTTTGAAAAGGTTAGCTTTTTACTTTTTTTCAGATTTATGCCCTGTGGCTTCTATGCCCAACATTTGTCTTGAGGTATCTTTACCACTTGGAAGAATTATGATACTCAGTAATTTTGATATGAGGCACAAATTCTACTTAGGGGTTGTAATTATGAAGGAAGAAGAGAAGCTATAGAAGTAGCAGACGGAAGAAAACTTGGAAAGATTGATTATTTCTTTGACATATCTTCTTGTAGTGTAACATAAGCATGTATAGGTTTTAAATTACTAATTAAATTGCGCACACACATTAACATAATAGGAATACAGCTACATAACCAAAGCAGACCTACAATTACCAGCCATCTCCAGTGTAACCAAGAAAACCTGTTAGGCACCCTAAGCATTTGTGAAAACTTATCAATGATATGATGGATATTGTCTAACTGAATTTGAAAATTTTGAGAAAAATCAGACAAATTAAAACAACACATTCCTGGGAACTGTTCACATCCCATATGTTCTTTTAACAGTAGATAGTCTATAGTCACAAGATTTTGGAGTGCTGCAACTTGAACTTCTCCTAATTCTTGGTTGAGTTCCACAGTATAGATCCAGTCAAATTAGTTGTTTGGCTGTATGCACAGGCCAGCTTATGTATCTCCTTCTTCATTCCAATGGCAAGTCCAGGAACTGGTGGGATGAATACAGCTACAACTGCAACAGGTGGGATGAATACAGCTACAACTTTGTTGAAGTTTTTTGATGATCATCTTCTGGAATGACTCTTTCAGAGAATGTTGTTGTTGGAAGTTCTTCTTCATATCGTATCTTAATTCGTTTTCTGGCTTTGATCCTCTGTATAAACACAAACAAACCCTTTGCCCACACTTTGATATGCCCTTTATACCATTGTGAAGAACTTGATAAAACCTTCTTAAACTGCCATTTCCTACAAATTAGTTAGCCTCACAGCTTTCAGGACTGTGTTATTTTTAACATAGTTGCTCAGAAATCACAGTTCCTGCAGTTCAGTGATATGAGTGTAAATCTTACTGTGCCTCAGAAAGTAATTTGTCTTACTTAGGATACCCAGTTATTTACCAAGGTGTTCACTTGTTTTGTCCTCATTTATTTTGGGCTTCTAGTATCTTCTATCAAAGGTGGTTCAGCCTTCTCTCATTTGATAATCATTAGACTTGAAAGAGAATTTAAAAGTGGTGAACTTCTCATCAATTTCCAAATTTGGATATCTTTAATCCTCTCCCCTTTTTTCCATGGTGTTCCTTCTGATTTTATAGCCCTTCTTCCTTCTTAAATATTGAACAGGCATCTTCTTACCATAACATCTTAACCATAAAAAAATCAGTCTCAACTCCACATTTCAGTACCATATTCTATTACATTTTTTTATCTCACACCATTGAACACATATCTTTCACCAATGCTTAATAGTATTTCCAAAATCAAAAAATCATAAAATATAAAGGAAATTAACCTATGTATATTTGAGGCTTGTTAGTATGTCTACTCATGCTTAATTTGTACCTTGCCATTTCCAACTTTGTTTTGTCCCTTTAAAGGTTGAAAACTAAAATATTAGAATTATCTGCTTACAATTTCTTCAATTTGTTCAGTAAATGGTTTGGCTATTCATATCTATTAATGTGTAATATATCATAAGTAGTGATTTATTTCTGCTTTGTAAATGTATCCTTTTTCATCTTAAAAAAAATTCTGTTTTCCTCTCTTGAAATTTTACCCTTTTCATTGATTCCTCTTTTGTACTACATGTAAACTTATCCCACAGAAAGGCATATTAAATACTTTTTTTAGTGTATTTGATGTAAATCTCACTTCTTAATCTCTATATAACAAATATTTTTGCCATATGTTTTTGTTCTTGAGTATTTTTTAATTTTTCTATTTTAAAGAAGTTTTCCTATTCTACTTCTGAAATATTCTGTATCTTATGTAGTATCACATACCCTATGAAACAAATGGTAAAGGCCTCATAGTGACATTCTTCCTGGAAAATACCCTTTTCATCCAAAACTCAAGATGCAAAGTATAAGGGGAAAGTGAATAGATTTTAATCACAGTAATCATATGTAGCTTACAACATATTCATGAACTAAAAGTAGAATCTATCTCTGAGTTAGATATTAGCATCTTTAACTCAGAGGCTTACAACTTATAATTATATTGCATTTAATACTAAACCAGAATGACTTTCACAATCTGTTAGAATGGAAGGATTTAAGGGTTAGTGTGAGGTTAGCCTTGACTACCATAGTACAACTTGTTTTGTCAAAGATAGGACCCTCTGCTTTGAAGATGGCAGTGGTGGGAGGTGAAGAACAATGACAGTAATGATATGACACAATGACATTGCTACCTGGAAATTTATTAAAACAAATGACAGTCACAAAATATACATGATCTTAAAAGTGATAGTAACAATGATATAAACCTACACATATATGGCCAATTAATATATGGTAAAAGAGCCATGGTCATATAATGGGGAAATGGCAGCCTCTTCAACAGCTGGTGTGGGCAAAACTGGACAGCTACATGTAAGTGAATGAAACTAGATTATTGTCTCACTCCATACACAAAAGAAAACTTGAAATGAATCAAAGACCTGAATGTAAGTCATGAAACCATAAAACTCTTTGAAAAAAACCTATGCAAAACTCTCTTAAATATAAACATGAGCAACTTTTTCATGAACATATCTCCTCAGGCAAGGCAAACAAAAGCAAAAATGAACAAGTGGGACTATATCAAACTAAAAAGCTTCTGTATAGCAAAGGACACCATCAGTAGAACAAAAAAACATTCTACACTATGGCAGAATATGTTCATAAATGACATATCCAATAAGGGGTTGACTTCCAAATTATACAAAGAGCTTATGCTCCTCAATAACCAAAAAGCAAATAACCCAATTAAAAATTGAGCAGAGGATCTGAACAGACACTTCTCCAAAGAAGAAATTCAGATGGCCAACAGGGACATGAAAAGATGCTCCACATCACTAATCATCACAGAAATGCAAATTAAAACCACAATGAGATATCACCTCACACCAATTAGGATGGCCAATGTCCAAAAGACAAGCAATAACAAATGCTGGTGAGGATGTGGAGAAAGGGGAACCCTGCTACACTGCTGATGGGAATGTAAACTAGTTTAACCATTGTGGAAAGCAGTATGCAGGTTCCTCAAAAAACTAAAACTAAAAACACCATTTGACCCAGGAATTCCACTCCTAGGAATTTACCCTAAGAAAACAGGATCACAGATTCAAAATTTATCACAGCACTATTTACAATAGCCAAGACATGGAAGCAACCTAAGTGCCTGTCAGTAGATGAATGGATAAAGAAGAGGTGGTACATATACACAATGGAATATTATTCAGCCATAAGAAGAAAACAAATCCTACTATTTACAACATCATGGATGGAGCTAGAGGGTATTATGCTCAGTGAAATAAGCCAGGCGGAGAAAGACAAATACCAAATGATTTCACTCATCTGTGGAGTATAACAACAAAGCAAAAACTGAAGGAACAAAACATCAGCAGACTCACAGAACCCAAGAATGGACTAACAGTTACCAAAGAGAAAGGCACTAGAAAGGGTGGGTGGGAAGGTAGGGAGGGGTAAGGGGATTAAGGGGCGTTATGATTAGTATACATAATATAGGCGGGGCATGGGGAATGCTGTACAACACAGAGAAGACAAGTAGTGATTCAACAGCACCTTGCTATGCTATGGACAATGACTGTAATGGGGTATGTGGTGGGGACTTGATAATAGGGGGAATATAATAACTACAATGTTGCTCATGTGAAATCTGAGTATAAGATTGTATATCAATGATACCTTAATAAAAAATTTTTTTTAAAAAGTGATAGTAACAAGATGGCAATAGGAGGTAGGGTGTTTAAGTTAATGTTACTCATGATTGTGCAGGAGCCAAAAGAGGGTGTGAAAAATTGACAGCAGCCACAAGGCCAACTGTAGCAGTGCCTGAGAAGTATTTTAATTAAGGACAGGAGACCCTTACTGTAATTATAGAGGCCATGTCTAATAACAGTCATTACCAGAGGTCTAACAAAGGATTCTTTTTAACTTGTGAAATCATTTATATGAACAGTCTTACAAATAACTTAAGAAATTATGTTAGGTAATTTTTAAAAAATTACATTAAATTGAGTTGACTGGCACGGTCCTGGCTATGTGGTTATTTTAAGTACAGTAGACAGACACTGAGAGTCTGCAAAGGAAATCTTTTAGACAATGAATTAATGGCTGGGTAATTCACCATGTGTGATAAAGAATAACATTTCAGAGATAAATGGAACATGGTTGCAAACAAAGAATTTTTCATTAAAAATGGCCATTGGTAGTGATTTCCCTTACACTATTTTGAAAAACTAAGTCTTTCATAATTAAGGGAATGGACAATTCTATAATAAATACTATTAGTAATATGAAATAATACGAACACTGAGGTTCACCATTCTCTCATACTCTTGGGTAAAATCTGAAATTTTTCATTTAGGTACATTCACTCACTGAAACATTATAAAATTGAATTAACCCAATTAAAAAATTTTTTTTCAAATCTATCAAGGAATTTTATCAACATTCTTAGGATTTATGATAATTGAATTAATATGAAGAATGTCCTTGTTCTAAGGAACAGGTTTAATAGGGTGACATTTCAATATAATATAATAAAATTATTTTTGTATTACTTACAACATCTTAAGTTGCAAGCGACAGAAAATGAGCTGAACATATCTTAATCAAAATGATTATATTGGCTTAGACTAGATCCCCATTGCTTAAATTAATATGTATATGTACAGATATATGTTTACTTATATTTATATTTAAAAAAATAGGAAAGGGCAGGAATGAAGGTTGACTTCAAAAGAACTGCAAGGAGAATCTTTATCTTTCTCTTGGCTGCCGTTCATCACTTTACTACTGATCAGTTTTCTTCAGAAGGCACAAGACCATGGTTAAACCATGGTCAAACATAATCAGAACAATCCAACGTTTAAAACTTGCCAAAATGATTAAAAATGTTTAAAACACTGTTAAAAAATTGCTGTTTCTTTGCTCCTCCCTACCCCCTTGCTTACCCCCCTCCCCCCTCTCTTGTCCTCCCCCTTCTCTTCTTTCTTCTTCTTCATTATTTGCCTGGCATGGACCTCTCAACTATGGGGTATTGCATTTATGGAAAAAAATAGCAAGTCCTGTAAAAACAATATGAAAGAGGTAAGAACAAGAAAATGCCAAGCAAGGTGATTTGCTCTCACAAAATGGGGGCGTGTACTGGAAAGAACAATACAGAGTTACTACAATTTGTCAAGTAGGTGTTATCTACACAGGACTAAGAAAACCTTCATCACATAGAAGCTGTGGAAAAAACTGAACAAGAAAATGGGGACAACGATATAATGCAGATATCAGCAACACGTGAGTCACTAGTTCTTTTTTGGTTGGATGTGAAAAGAATAAAGCATTGTTACTTGTGCTATAAGGAAAGGTTTATCTGAAAGATGGATTTGGACAGTCCTGTCCAGTGGGAGTCAGAGCCATGGAGGGGATGTAGGCATGGCTGGAGAGATCACTGGCAAATGGAAGAAACACTCTGGCTTCTTCCTTTCTCCCACTCCCCTGTCTGCCACCAGGGCCTCCCATAGGGCGGAGTGACTTGAGCACTTGGTAAATAAACCTCTAGGTCAGGAACTCTATTATAGAAGCAGAGAAAGCACATAATGAAGAATGGATCTTAAGGGCGTATGTTTCCGTCTGTCTTATCAGAGCCAGTTTGTAATTGAATGGTTTCTTATCTTTTCCTTTTAGCTGGTTTTTACTGAGCCATTGCTATAACACTGTCTTAGGGATATTGAATCCTGTTTATTTCTGTCTTCCACAAATATAAAATCTAGTTTTGAAATGTAAACATTTAACAGTCTACTTATATAAAATTACTTCTGATTTGTTCAAATGGTATTTATATTTAATTTTTGCATCACACTATTTCCATAAAGGCAGTTGTTCATGGTATGCTTAAGATTCTAGAAGTTCACAATAGTGGCCATCAAATAACGAACAGGCTGAGTGCATACAAGACATAAAGACTTTTGCTGAAAGGTGACATACAAAAAAATGAGTATTGAAAACATGATCGTCCTTGAGGATAGGGGAGGGACCCAAACAACAACACTGTTGTACTTTATGATATTTGTTTCCTTTGCCTGGGGCTGAATAATTTTCCTGCTGATGTGTTCAGTGAAAAAGACGACAATAATCCTTTCAGGATATTTTCATTTATAAGACAGAATGTTTGCTTACCGGTTATTTCCTATCTAAATTGCTCTGCTATGAGAAATACATGTCGTAACAATCATTTCTATTTAAACATGGGTTCAGTTTAACATTCTGTCCTCCTTTCCAGCAAAATATTTTGTACTAACCTTGGTTGCTTAGAAAGAGAAGGCTCTGTTTCTTTTCATTCTTGTCTTAAATTTTCATGAATTTTTATTTTCATTCCTGAAGATGAATGACTGGCAAAACCAAAAGCTTTTTTCTCCTTCAAACTTTGAACAGTGCAAACATTGTGTCCTTCTGAATTGAAAGATGAAAAAATAGCTTTTTTACTGTCTCTGTTCAGTTTTCCCAATTCCTCTGTTTCCTGGTGACTTCTAAAAAAATTTAGATCTACTACAGTGGAGCTTTCTTTTCCTCTAACCTATACTCTCTCCAGAATCATTCCCTATCTCTTCACCATGTTTTATTTCTTCATAGCATCTAATACTGTATCCTTATCTTATTAGTTTCTTTGTTTATATTTATTTCTATCATGCCCCACTGAACGGTGAGCTCACTGAAGGTAGGGAATTTTTCTTGTTTATCATTCTGTCTCCCAGATCCAGTACAGTGCCAGCCACATTCCAGGTGCTCTTTACTATTTGTTGACTGATGGACAAAGAGAACATTAACATACAAATCATATTTGAGTTTCATATGTAACAAGGGATGGGAACTAATCTACTATTAATGTCCTTTAACATTCAGAATTTAATGAAGACATTCTAGTAGTTTGGGTGATTCTTAGAAACAACGACTTGGTTTGAATCAAATATAAACAGGAAGAGGTACAATGACAAACATATAAAGGGTATTCATTGGATACTTATAGTGTGAGAAAAGGCAGGAATGAGTAACAATCCACTAAAATTCTTCCCAACATTCACTGGTTCATTTACTGATTCATTCAATAATACTTGAGTGCCAGCTAGGTGCAAGCAACTGTCTAGACACAAGGGCTGCATCAATTAATAAAACAGACTGTCTGCTCTTATGTATCGTACATAAAGATTTTAGAAAAAAGCAGCAGCTAGAATGTTTCTTAATAATATCACAATTGTCTTATGAATTGGTGACCAAAGAGCAGTAGTTCATGTATTTTTAACTTCTTCTGGAAGGTATGGGAATTTATTTAAAACTTGGTTAGCAGTTCCTAACTTTGAGATCAAAGACTTTGGTGGCTTGGTGACCAGCAGCTATCTTCCTCAGGGTAAATGTTTTCCTAAGTGGAATATTATTAGCTAAGTGCATACAGCCTTGTTTTATCAAGTTGAGGGCCATGACCCATTTAGAAAGTTAGGAACTCATTTTATTTTGTTTTGATTAGTCTTTTTTAAGGTAAAAGAAGAGCAAAGACTAGAATAAACATAGGATAGAGTGAAAAAATGGAACAAAATAGAAAATTTGGAATGTTGACACATTTACAATTCACTTGCCAGGGCTTACTATTATTTAATAAGATTTGACTTTAAGTGTGTGTGTGTTTGTGAAATTTTGTACTGGGACTTTAGGTTATAAGTTATACTTTTTGTAGGCTGAAGTTGAAAAAAACATTGAAGCCATTAGGTGTTAGAAAAACAAGAACAATGTTCAGAATCTGGGATAAAGAATGGTCAGCAAAGCAAGGCTGGGCCTGGGGTGGGGGGTGATTACTAGCCTTGGGGGTGGGAGCTGCTTGAGTAAATATTCCATTCACCACACACCCATAAAAGCAAATCCAAATGTAAGGAAGTGGGGCAGAGGACCAGCCCCAAAGATAGGAAAACGAGGTGATGCCTAATGTGATATATGTGTAGCCAAGTGCATGAACAAGGGGATGGTTGGATGTGGTCTCGTGGCGTGGACAGTGAGAAGCTGCTGGTTTACCAAAGAGAAAAAGGGGATGGGTGATTACTTTAATCAGGCAGGGTCTGTAGGATACTCAAATATTGCACCAGACATGTTGAAATGTAGTTCAAATACATAAAATCAGATATACACAATAGAATAATCCAGCATCAGGACCTTATTAGAAAAAGCAAAGCAATGGTTTACTGTTTCTGTTCTGAAATGGGGGTGAGAAAGTACTGCAGTTAGGAGAGCAACTACTCCTCTTTATGACTGTCATTGGCTCAGAACCTGGCTGAGGTTAGGGTGGATATGAGCTTTCAGCATTTATAGATTCTCTGTTTATTTCACAGGGAAATCCTTGATAAGCCTAAGAACCTGGAAATAAATTACATGTATATTCACAAACTGTGTTACTAGAATTTATTTACTAGTTTCAAGTGAAGACAAAAGTGCTTGGCTTTATCTACCTCTGTGACCATGGAGAGCGTCAAATGAGGTAGCACATGGACAAAGCACTGGTTGTTTCAGGAATAGGTATTATTAGTACCATTATCTGTTCTTCTTCTTATTTCTTCCAAATGGGTGGATGAGCTAACATACCACTGAGATTGGGGAAATTGCTTTATAGCAGGAGAGTCAATCCCTGACTTGAGACAAGATGAGAGGGTGGAAGGTTGTAATAAAACAAATGTCAGGGTTGAAGACTGTTAGAAGGGACAATAAATAACAGCAGAGGAAGAGAACATTTGGTCGAAGAGAATTTTTTTCTTTTTTACTTTTTCCTTCATAATTGCTTCAGGTTCTCAAATACAAATACACATAGTGATCTGTGTGGATATTTTCTGGTACATGAGGTTGCATTATCATTCACATTTTTTCTTTCTACCCATTTAACTGCACCAACTCAATTTCTTGGCTTTTATTTATTTCTTCTAAATTTGGTTACTTTGACATTGATCTTAGAATTTTTAATTTTTATTTTGAATTGTCTTCATTATATGGAGACGCCATTTTTAGTCTCATGGAAGCTACAGTGACAGTTTCTTAAAAAGCTAGGATAAGGGCTTTCTCTTAAAAAGAGTGTTAACAGGTCTATTAAGTACCAAATGAAGAGGGCATTGTACCCTTTTCTTCAGATATTTAAATGAACCAGTGCATACTAACAAAAACATTAAACTAAAAATTTGCCCTTGTCTTTCTTTGCTCTAAGTTGGTTTATGGTGGGCATACCATTTCAGTTGTCTTTTTACTTACGTGCCCTGACTGAGGGAGTTAGTTAGGCTTAATAAAAAATATCTGTTGAATTGAATTATGTGGATGTGGCAAAATCTTCCTAAAAAGCTTTAAGGTTTGTGTTTTTTTCCAAAAAATGCAAAATCAGAAAAACAGTTTTGGATATTTATGCTTAATAAATGAAACTGTGGCCTTCTAGCTTCATATTCCATAAACATGAATGAAATAGTTTTGAACTGAATGTTAGGACAGGAAGTCAGCATATGTTTAGCAAGTAAATATTTGGTAAGTATTATTTTCAACCATGCAAAAAATAGTCACATTAGTCTTTTCAAGGTGCTACTTCTTCCAAATGTAGTTCAAGTGTTACCAAAGCAAGCTAAATTCTATACTCAATTGGGCAAAGTTCACAACAGTCGGAATAAATTATACTAAAATAGTCCCTTAGCTCTATCTGCAACCCAATGAAATTTAAAAAAAATTATCTTGTATTTTCTTCACCTTTTAAACTGAAAGTAAGATGGTTTGAACATTACTTTTGTGGTTTGCTAAGAGTAACCTTCTAAATTTAGGTTTCTGCTGTGTCCAGGGTATATGTTTAAGAGTTGCTTCTTCAGAAAATATCCAGTCCTATTTAAATTCTATTAAAATTCTTAAATAAAAATTTATAGATTTATCATCTTAGCAAACTGTTTTCATTGAACAAAATCCTCAAAGATTTAATTTAAATCCAATAGAGACTTCAAACTTTGCAATCTGAAGAGATCATCTTAAGTCATTTTTAGGTCCTCAGTGGAGCACATTTATTCACCTTTTTATAAAGATCATCTATCATCCAAAAGAGTAATTCTCCCATAATATCCCAGTGATGTAAAAAGGAGTTTAATTTTGAGGCATCATGAGTCCTGCTTAGAGCCGCAATACATCTCTGAACTCCTGATAACGATCTGAATGAAATTTCCTTTCTGGGATGCTGCCTTTCACCCTCTACACCAGCCACACATTTATGTGGATCTCTTAAACTGGCATCATCTGGTGAACTCTAAAGAAGTTTAGGTTCCAGCAATGATCCTGTTAAAGTTCTTTTTCTTCCTGAGGATTTACAATTTGGGAAAAATAACAAAATCATCCCATGATTTTGCACACAGGACAGCAACCCACGGACAACTTAATTTAAACCTTTTCCATGTGGCTCTGTACACAACATTGGGTTATTTATAACTTATAAGAATTCAAAATAAAAACTTTGTATATTTTTTGTTTTTTTATTTTCAATATGTGGGTATATTGCTATTGCGTAGAATAATTACTTCTGCATAACATGTAAATGTCTTACTGTTCCTTAAATTACATTTATATCCTAAAGGTTATGTATGATAAATAAAACTGATACAAATTTTAATAATTGGATATTGTCAGGTATTCAAAATACTAAATTATTTTGAATATTTTATTATATTTATTATATATTTTACATGTTATGTACATTTATTATATATATTTATTATATTAAAATGTAATTTATATTTTTAAAATTTCACATATCAGTGTATTTTATAAGTGTGTATTAGAATAACTAACAAAGTTGAATGGCTAATAGTTTCTTTCAAAAATATATCTGGCAGAATACTACTTTGGATGTTTAAATGAGGTCATTTTCCATACATTACCGTGTACCTTTTCCAAAAGCTCATTTCAAAAGCCAAGGCTGAAAAGTTGGATTTAAGGTATATCATTAATTTTATAAACAATAGATTTAGGGGAATAGATTAGGAGTCAAGACTAAACTGAACTAGATAAAAAGCTCCAGAATGAGAAAAAGAAAATAATTGAAATAGATAAGAACTTTGTTCCTACTTGACTCTAAGCAAAAGTGGATTTTGCGCCTCTTTTCACTGATTTCACCCACCCACCCACCCAATTATAATATAAATTAGTCACAGAGTAAAGAATATAGTCAACAATATTGTAATATCTTTATATATGCTGACAGAGAGTAACTATACTAGTTGGGGTGAGCATTTAGCAACATAGGTAACTGTCAAATCACTGTTGTAACTTGAAAATATATTAGACTGTATATTAACTATACTTCAGCAAAAATAAATAAATAAATAAATATATATATATAAATAGGAAAAAAAAAGTAAAAGTGGAGTTAGATATCTAGATAATTTGGGCAGTTGAGAGTAATATCCCCTGCCTGTACCTTCTGGCCCCCAGGTATTAAAGAATTCCTATAACAGTATGGTAGGAAATGTGTAGAAATGTCTGTGAATTGTCTATACAGGTGTGTCTGAAGCAGCCTACTGAATTTTCAGTGACTCCGGTATGCCCATGGGCATGTTGCCAATGAACTTGACGTATTTTACTGTATAAATGAGGAGGGAACAGGTGTGAAATGTGTGCACTTGTAAAAATCAGCTGCACAAGTAGTTCTCTCTGTATAAATCGGTGATATTAGATGATCATACACCAAATCATACAATAATCTTCCAAAATCTTAGGCCCTTGTAACTTCTGCTCAACTCACAGGAAACTGAAGCAAATGAAGATGGGGGATTAGGAAGAAGCTGAACTGACTGAAAATAAATATCTGCTGTGTGCATAACAGAAGTTTATAAAACAATAATTCACAATTTACATTTTTGGAAGATGACAATACATTTCTTATACAATTGAATTTATGGGATAAAATATTTACCAGTTGCATATGTGTAACCTATACTCTAGTTAACATTAACTTTTAACTACATGTTATGTGCATAATTTTTATCATTTATGATAACTACAACAAATATGGCTGTGCATCATGCTGGAATGACAGTGTGATGACATGGCAGAGTTGGGTGGGTAGAGAAGTAGGCAAAGGGCTAAGCCCTCTATTTAAGGATAAAGAAAAATATGGTGGTACAGTGCACAAAACAACATACTGGAATCCTGATTTTATCATTATCTGTGTTTGAAAATATTCTCTATGATGTGCCTTAGTCTCCTTAGACTATTAACTTTGACCAAGAGAAAAGTAGCCACTGAAAACTGGGAGATGACCTGACACTATCATTTATGTCTTGGTGTTGCTGGGAGCTGGCTTGGCACTTCCAGCCAGGTCATGGGGTTTTACGATTTAATATAAACAACTTCATAGTATATTCAATAAGGCAAGACCACTGTGAGCAGGAAGGGTCAGACATAAATAAGACCACTCCATACATGAACACAGAACAAGCCAAGAACATTTTCCAAAACTCAAAATAAAAGGCCAACCTCCCCTCTATTCTGACTAATATGCATAACTGCTGATCCTTCACCAATTACAACTTTAGCCTTTATTCATTCCTCCCACCTTCCAGAGAAGAATTATTAAGATGACCAATCATGAAATTATGTGCTAGTGGTATATGATAATTAACTTTTAGTCAAAGAAACTATATCATTTACAGTAATTAAATGGTCTATTGCCTACCAATATGCTAATACTGTCATAATCAATCAATGGTGCTTTTCCTGGCAGTACTTATAGTACTTGCGGACCCTCCACTGAAGTTTCTGACGTACCATCTCAGTCATAATCTGTTTTTATTATGATATTGTTTCATATAAGGAAACTAATAAACTTCATCATATACTGAATGCTAATGATCTTTTATATATTTAACCATTTCATGTTAACTATAATTTATGAGTTTTTAATGTGGAAGTGTGTGGAAACTGAATATCAAGTCAGCTGTGGAATAACTTATGCAATATGATAGCTTACAATTTTTAGATGTTTAGCTATGTTTGGAACATAAAACACAGACCAGTATTTCAAACATATTTGTGACTAAATTCATATTTTTTATTCCTATCAGGTCTCTTTCTGATAACTTTACAAAATATAGTCTGGGACTCTGAATATTTTTGCATAAACCAGGGATGCTTATTAGAATATTTGTGATTCTACGTGTATTTTGCCTGTCTGATGAAACCTTAATATTTACTATGGATAGTTAGTGCTTTTTTATTTCACAATTGCACATTGCAAAATTGCTGAATATTTCACCAGAAATTTTGTTGATTAATACATAATCTATCAACAGCCTATAATGTGAAGGTATCTGCATCTGTTTTTCAATTTTCTAATGTACTACTAATGCTATATTTAAATCCTGCTAAGAGGAATGCATTACAAATGAAAGATTTGAACAGTTTGATTAATGAGGGAGATTATATGGAGTGGAAAGGTATATGGATGTTTACTAACATGCCATAATTTAAAAATGAGCCGAATATTGGTCATTATGTTTAACGTTGATTTTAGTTAGCATCACAAGTAGGGACATATTCACCAACACAAAGTCCTGGAATACAGCCAACCCAACAGCAGTGAAGTTATAGTTGCTACTGTGCAGCTCCACTGGACTGCAGAAGTGTGAAAAATGGGTGACAGCAGGATAGCTGGCCAGCTGTTGTATGGTGAGCTGAAGTAGAGTAAGCTGAAGGAACATGCTGCAGATACATTGAAGAACGATTTCAAGTAATGAAGCATGGCTGCAGAACACTGGGAAATAATATTAGGGGAAAAACCAGCCCAGTGTGGAGCAATCACAGCAGCAAAGGTCGTGTGCGACCAGCTGAAGCGGCAGCATTTCAGATGGCAACAGCTTTTGTAAGGAGCAGTCACTCTCTCAATCTAACCACTCACTGTCTACTTGTATTCCTTGTGTAATTAGGCTAATTCCTTACCCTCCATTTTTGTAGTATTAAAAATAAAAAAATACATTCTCCTGAGGAAAAAAATGTTTCTTAAATGCTGTTTTCCCAATTAGGCCCAGTGGTGTCTAGTTTTCAAAATTTGTTGCATAATGACTAGCATGATGGACAAACTAAACATATAGTATGTTTAAATATGTATTTGAAGGTGTCCAATTATACAGCAATCCAAATCAGCAAACAGTTGTTGGGGAATTTGCACACATTGCAGGTGTTTGGTTTGGGAACTTTCTTGGAAGATCAGTTAATCCGTAACTGGCTAGACATAGTGAAGTAGTTATGAGCGGTCTTAGCAGTCAGGCCATCCAAGAGTTGAAATCATGTCCCTGACAATTTACACAATTTTAGCCCTGGGCAAGTCACAAACCTCTTAGATTCAGTTACGTTATCTACATAAAGAGGCATTCATAGAGCTACTGAGAGTACAACATACAGAAAACGTTCAACACTGTGCCTGACCCACTAGTTATTACTAGGAGATATATCAACTTTTTTGAATGGTCTTTATAAAACCAATGAGAATTCAGTCATTCCCATACACAACTTGGTGCCTGAAGGATATGTGTAGAATCCATGTGAAATGCAGTGTGTGTTCCAGGCAATGTTACTGTATATTTTTTATGTGAAAAGAAACTATAAAGAGACTATAAAGGAAAAAAAATTGATCTCTGAAAGCATATTTAAATAAAAGTGGGTAAAATTTCCTTATGAGTTATCCTTGAAACTGACTTGCAAATGAATTATATGAGGTTCTTGTAGATTCCATCCTTAGATAACTGGTGCCCAACACAGTGACTAAAAAAATGACTTAGTATGTAAATAGTTGTAGACATAGTGAATGCATCTAGATAAAACTCCAGTGCTTTAATTTAGTTAGTAATAAACATTATTTAATTTTGATACATTTTTGGCAGGAGATTTCCTTCTTGTTTACAAATATCATAAGCTGTGCTGTTAAAAAAAAGAAAACACAAAACACCTTGTTTGTGTCTCCAGATAAATGAAGTTAATTGGGCTTTCCATTCTGAATTATATATCTAAAGCAAAACACTATTTAAAGTAACTGAACTACTGCCAGTTTTCCCCTTACTCCAGACAGGATAGAAACATAGTATTTTCTTGTAATTTCTCTTTTAGTGAATTTCTTTATGTTCTTGAAAGATCTGTCTTTGATCTAATTAAACTCTCCCTATTTGCATACCTTTTTATTTTCATTACAAAAATATATAATCAGTTTTTTTAAGTCTGTGATTTAGAGATTACATATAAAATTTACAATTTTCCCCATTGATATGGCTATAATGTATTGTCATTTAGCTGAAAATTTTTAACATAAATACAGTAGAAATTTATAACTTGATCCAAAGATGTATGAATCAAATAATTATTCCATTCTGTTACAAAACAATTTTAAAATATGTATTTTTTTTGAGTTGCACCTATGTGCTGTAAAATACTTTCTACCAGACATGTGGAAACTGAGTAACTTGATCATGGAGATTAAACAATTTAAGTTTTACTTTGGTTTGTTTTGTGCATGCCTAATTTACCATATTAAATTTTGTACTTGTTGCAAACCAAGATTTTGAATCTTTGACTTCATGATTTCCACTTTTCTTAATAGGGGCTTCTGATTCCCTGAGGTTTAGACAGAAAGATTAAGGACAGTCTTTAAAAATGCCAGCTATCTAGAGACTGGTGACCTATAGGAAATTCTAGGTGATAATGTTGGAAGAAATGTCTACTCCAAACAGGAGCTTTCCTACCATTTTCATTAATATGGCTAAACTTTGTTTAAAGATGGTTAGTGACTTTGCCATATCTATCTCATTAGTAAAACTTTCTACAGTTTGACTGACCTTACTGTCAAAAAGTTTTCCAAATATCTAAGTATAACTTTCTTCAATTTCTGTCCAGCATGGCTATCTTTAACATTAGCATCTGTTGTTAACATTTCTTGCTAATCTTTGCCAGACTTGTAATGTCACCAGAAGTCTTAATTACCTATCATATTTTATTTATGAATTATTTTTTCTGATAGGTTTCCATAGCCACCTTTTCTTCTTCATTCAACTTTGTAAGATCATAACCATTCAAAATTCAGAGTAGTTTTTTTTCTTTTCAAAAAACTAACTGCTTTTTACAGAAATCACCCCAAAGCTTCCCACTACTTTCCTGTGGAGCAAATAAAGCACTATGCCATGTAGGAACACATTTTAAGGCTCTGATTATAAACTAATTAAATGGAACAGATTTGTCATCCTACCATACAACTCTCATGGCTGTGCCTTCATTTACCAATCCACATTTACTTTAAAATTTGCCTTATCCATTTAAAGATAGCATTTACCCGAATAGGTGACTGAAGTGCTATCTTTCAAATACTACATAATCTCTTGGAATTATATTCTTAATATCAATAACAATTTGTTTTTCTCCAAATTTTGCTTTTATTATTATTATTATTATTTTTATTTATTTATTTATTTTTGAGAGGGCATCTCTCATATTTATTGATCAAATGGTTGTTAACAACAATAAAATTCTGTATAGGGGGGTCAATGCTCAATGAACAATCATTAATCAATCTCAAGCCTAATTCTCATCAGTCTCCAATCTTCTGAAGCATAAAGAACAAGTTCTTACATGGTAAATGAATTCTTACATAGTGAATAAATTCTTACATGGTGAACAGTACAAGGGCATTCATCACAGAAACTTTCGGTTTTGATCACGCATTATGAACTATAAACAATCAGGTCAAATATGAATATTCGTTTGATTTTTATACTTGATTTATATGTAGATCCCACATTTCTCCCTTTATTATTATTATTATTTTTATTTTTAATAAAATGCTGAAGTGGTACGTAGATGCAAGATAAAGGTAGAAAACATAGTTTAGTGCTGTAAGAGGGCGAATGTAGATAATCAGGTGTGTGCCTGTAGACTAAGTATTAATCCAAGCTAGACAAGGGCAGCAAAACATCCACGGATGCAGAAGATTTCTCTCAAAACAGGGGGGGTGAGGTTCTGAGCCTCACCTCTGTTGATCCCCAATTTCTCACCTGATGGCCCCCCTGCGACTGTGCCTGTCTTAGGTTGTTCCTCCCTTGAGGAACCTTACCCGTCTCTGGCTAACCAGTCATCTTCCGGGGACATAGAGGGATATGTAAAGTTGGTAAGTGAGAGAGAAGCAATATTGTTTGAAAAGGTTAGCTTTTGACTTCTTTGCAGATTTATGCCCTGTGGCTTCTATGCCCAGCACTTGTCTCGAGGTATCTTTACCACCTGGAGGAATTATGATACTCGGTAAATTAGATATGAGGCACGAATTCTATTTAAGGGTTGTAATTAGTAAGGAAGAAGAAAAGCTATAGAGGTAGCATATGGAAGAAAACATGGGAGGATTGATTATTTCTTTGACATATCTTCTTGTAGAGTACCTTAAGCATGTATAGGTTTTAAACTACTAACTAACTTGCGCTCACATATTAACATAATAGGAATACAGTGACATAAACAAAGCAAATCTATAATTACCATCCATCTCCAGTGAAGCCAAGAAAACCATTTAGGCACCCTAGGCATTTGTGAAAATTTGTCTATGATATGATGGATATTGTCCAACTGTACTTGAAGAGTCTGAGAGAAATCTGACATATTAAAGCAACCCATTTCTGGGATCTGTTCACATCCCATATGTTCTTTTAACCGCAGATAGTCTATAGTCATAAGATTTTGGAGCGCTACAACTTGCACCCCTCCCAACTCCTGGTTGAGTTCCAACAGTACAGATCCGGTCAAATTTGTTGTCTCACTGTATGCACATGCCAGCCTAGAGATCTCCCTCCTCATTACAATGGCAAGTCCAGGAGACAGTGGGGTGGATGCAGCCACAACCGCAGCATCGCCCGGATCCCTGTGGAGGCTTTTTGATGATCATCCCCCGGCACGAGTCCTCCAGAGAGTGCTGATGCCAGAAGCTCCTCCTCATATCGTATCTTAGTTCATTTTCTGGGTATCCAAGCTAGGCCTTGATCTTCTGCATAGAAACAAACAGACCCTTTGCCCACACTTTGACATGCCCTCTATACCACTGTGCAGAACTCATTAGAGGTCAGCACACAATAACTGCTTTTTTTTTAATTAAGAGAAAGGAATATTATCAGAAAAAAGTACCTCCATAGCTGATCATCTGACACCCTTTAAGTGATCAACATTAAGGATATTTAAAGCATGCGTTGATCTTTGATTTACCAATAGTTTTATCCTGTTAAGGAGTAATCCCCCTTTTCTTTCTTTCTTTCTTTTTTTTTTTTAATTTTTAATCTACACTTACATGAAGAATACTATGTTTACTATGCTCTCCCCTATATCAGGTCCCCCCTAAGAACCACATTACGGTTACTGTCCATCAGCTTAGCAAAATGTTGTAGAGTCACTACTTGTCCTCTCTGTGTTGTGCAGCCCACCCTCCCCTTTCTCCCTCCCCCCCATGCATGCTAATCTTAATACCCCTCTTCTTCTTCCCCCCTCTTATCCCTCCCTACCCACCCATCCTCCCCAGTTCCTTTCCCTTTGGTACCTGTTAGTCCATTTTTGGGTTCTGTAATTCCACTGCTGTTTTGTTCCTTCAGTTTTTCCTTTGTTCCTATACTCCTCAGATGAGTGAAATCATTTGGTATTTCTCTTTCTCTGCTTGGCTTATTTCACTGAGCATAATACTCTCCAGCTCCATCCATGTTGCTGCAAATGGTTGGATTTTTCCACTTCTTATGGCTGAGTAGTATTCCATTGTGTATATGTACCACATCTTCTTTATCCATTCATCTACTGATGGACATTTAGGTTGCTTCCAGTTCTTGGCTATTGTAAATACTGCTGCGATAAACATAGGGGTGCATCTGTCTTTCTCAAACTTGATTGCTGCTTTCTTAGGGTAAATTCCTAGGAGTGGAATTCCTGGGTCAAATGGTAGGTCTGTTTTGAGCATTTTGATGAACTTCCATACTGTTTTCCACAATGGTTCAACTAATTTACATTCCCACCAGCAGTGTAGGAGGGTTCCCCTTTCTCCACAGCCTCGCCAACATTTGTTGTTGTTTGTCTTTTGGGTGGCAGCCATCCTTACTGGTGTGAGGTGATACCTCATTGTAGTTTTAATTTGCATTTCTCTGATAATTAGCTATGTGGAGCATCTTTTCATGTGTCTGTTGGCCATCTGTATTTCTTTTTTAGAGAACTGTCTGTTCAGTTCCTCTGCCCATTTTTTAATTGGGTTATTTGTTTTTTGTTTGTTGAGGTGTGTGAGCTCTTTATATATTTTGGACGTCAAGCCTTTAATGGACCTGTCATTTTCAAATATATTCTCCCATACTGTAGGGTTCCTTTTTGTTCTATTGATGGTGTCTTTCGCTGTACAGAAGCTTTTCAGCTTAATGTAGTCCCACTTGCTCATTTTTGCTGTTGTTTTCTTTGCCCGGGGAGATATGTTCAAGAAGAGGTCACTCATGTTTATGTCTAAGAGGTTTTTGCCTATGTATTTTTCCAAGAGTTTAATGGTTTCATGAATTACATTCAGGTCTTTGATCCATTTTGAGTTTACCTTTGTATATGGGGTTAGACAATGGTCCAGTTTCATTCTCCTACATGTAGCTGTTCAGTTTTGCCAGCGCCATCTGTTGAAGAGACTGCCATTTTGCCATTGTATGTCCATGGCTCCTTTATCAAATATTAATTGACCATATATGTTTGGGTTAATTTCTGGAGTCTCTAATCTGTTCCCCTGGTCTGTGGCTCTGTTCTTGTGCCAGTACCAAATTGTCTTGATTACTATGGCTTTGTAGTAGAGCTTGAAGTTGGGGAGTGAGATCCCCCCTACTTTATTCTTCTTTTTTCTGAATTGCTTTGGCTATTGGGGGTCTTTGGTGTTTCCGTATGATTTTTTGAATTATTTGTTTCAATTCATTGAAGAATGTTGCTGGTAATTTGAGAAGGATTGCATCAAATCTGTATATTGCTTTGGGCAGGATGGCCATTTTGATGATATTAATTCTTCCTAGCCATGAGCATGGGATGAGTGTCCATTTATTAGTGTCCCCTTTAATTTCTCTTAAGAGTGGCTTGTAGTTTTCAGAGTATAAGTCTTTCACTTCTTTGGTTAGGTTTATTCCTAGGTATTTTATTCTTTTTGATGCAATGGTGAATGGAGTTGTTTTCCTGATTTCTCTTTCTATTGGTTCATTGTTAGTGTATAGGAAAGCTACAGATTTCTGTGTGTTAATTTTGTATCCTGCAACTTTGCTGTATTCTGATATCAGTTCTAGTAGTTTTGGAGTGGAGTCTTTAGGATTTTTTATATACAGTATCATATCATCTGCAAATAGTGACAGTTTAACTTCTTCTTTACCAATCTGGATTCCTTGTATTTCTTTGTTTTGTCTGATTGCCGTGGCTAGGACCTCCAGTACTATGTTAAATAACAGTGGGGAGAGTGGGCATCCCTGTCTGGTTCCCGATCTCAGAGAAAATGCTTTCAGCTTCTCGCTGTTCAGTATAATGCTGGCTCTGGGTTTATCATATATGGCCTTTATTATGTTGAGGTACTTGCACTCTATTCCTATTTTGCCGAGAGTTTTTATCATGAATGGATGTTGAATTTTGTCAAATGCTTTTTCAGCATCTATGGAGATGATCATGTGGTTTTTGTCGTTCTTTTTGTTGATGTTATGGATGATGTTGATGGATTTTCGAATGTTGTACCATCCTTGCATCCCTTGGATGAACCACACTTGGTCATGGTGTATGATCCTTTTGATATGCTGTTGAATTCTGTTTGTTAATATTTTATTGAATATTTTTGCATCTACATTCATCAGGGATATTGGTCTGTAGTTTTCTTTTTTGATGGGGTCTTTGCCTGGTTTTGGTATTAGGGTGATGTTGGCTTCATAGAATGAGTTTAGGAGTATTCCCTCTACTTCTATTTTTTGGAACACTTTAAGGAGAATGGGTATTATGTCTTCTCTGTGTGTCTGATAAAATTCCGAGGTAAATCTGTCTGGCACCAGGGTTTTGTTCTTGGATAGTTTTTTGATTACCGTTTCAATTTCTTTGCTCGTAATTGGTTTGTTTAACTTTTGTGTTTCTTCCTTGGTCAGTCTTGGGAGATTGTATTTTTCTAGGAAGTTGTCCATTTCTTCTAGGTTATCCAGCTTGTTGGCATATAGGTTTTCATAGTAGTCTTTAATAATTCTTTGTATTTCTGTGGAGTCTGTTGTGATTTTTCCATTCTCATTTCTGTTTCTGTTGATTTGTGTTGATTCTCTTTTTCTCTTAATAAGTTTGGCTAGAGATATGTACTTATTGCCATTGCAGGCTTTAGATTCGTGGTTACCAAAGGTTCAAGGTTAACTTCTTTAGTATCTTACTGCCTAACTTAGCTCGCTTATTGAGCTGTTATATACACTGTCCATAGATTCTTTTCTTCTCTCCCTTGTTATTCCTCCTCCTCCATTCTTCATATGTTGTGTGTTTTGTTCTGTGCTCTTTTTAGGAGTTCTCCCATCTAGAGCAGTCCCTGTAGGATGCCCTGTAGAGGTGGTTTGTGGGAAGTAAATTCCCTCAGCTTTTGCTTGTCTGGGAATTATTTAATCCCACCATCATATTTAAATGATAGTTGTGCTGGATACAGTATCTTTGGTTCAAGGCCCTTCTGTTTCATTGCATTAAATATATCATGCCATTCTCTTCTGGCCTGTAGGGTTTCTGTCAAGAAGTCTGATGTTAGCCTGATGGGTTTTCCTTTATAGGTGACCTTTTTCTCTCTAGCTGCCTTTAAAACTCTTTCCTTGTCTTTGATCCTTGCCATTTTAATTATTATGTGTCTTGGTGTTGTCCTCCTTGGATCCTTTCTGTTGGGGGTTCTTTGTAATTCTGTGGTCTGTTCGATTATTTCCTCCCCCAGTTTGAGGAAGTTTTCAGCAATTATTTCTTCAAAGAGACTTTCTATCCCTTTTCCTCTTTCTTCTTCTTCTGGTACCCCTATAATACAAATATTATTCCTTCTGGATTGGTCACATAGCTCTCTTAGTGTTGTTTCATTCCTGAAGATCCTTTTATCTCTCTCTATGTCAGCTTCTATGCGTTCCTTTTCTCTGGTTTCTATTCCTTCAATGGCCTCTTGCATCTTATCCATTCTGCTTATAAATCCTTCCAGGGATTGTTTCACTTCTGTGATCTCCTTCCTGACATCTGTGATCTCCCTCCGGACTTCATCCCATTGCTCTTGCATTTTTCTCTGCATCTCATCCCATTGCTCTTGCATTTTTCTCTGCATCTCTGTCAGCATGTTCATTATTTTTATTTTTAATTCTTTTTCAGGAGGACTGGTTATGTCTGTCTCCTTCTCAGGTGTTGTCTCTGTGATCTTTGTCTGCCTGTAGTTTTGCCTTTTCATGGTGATAGAGATAGTTTGCAGAGCTGGTATGAGTGCCCGCTGGAAGAGCTTCCCTTCTTGTTGGTTTGTGGCCTTCCTCTCCTGGGAGTATAGCGACCTCTAGTGGCTTATTCTTGGCAGCTGTGCACAGACAGGGCTTCAGCTACCTGCCCACTTGCTATGGAGTTTATCTCCGTCATTGCTGTGAGCCTGGCCTGGCTGGGGCTGCTCCTCCAAAATGGTGGAGCCCCATTGGAAGGGGAGCAGCCGGGAGGCTATCTATCTTGTCGCGTGCCCTGTCCTCGCCGGCAAGAACAGCATGCAACAACAGCAGGATTCTTCTGCAGAAAGCTTTATTCTTCAGCTCTTTGTGAAACAAATGAGTTGGGCAGGACCCAGAGGGGAAGGAGAGGCTTGCTTATATAGTTCTCATGCTCTGACCTGGTTGGTGCGGCTCCATATGCCTTATTAGCATAACCATTTGGTGGGTCTCATTGGTCCTTATGCCAAGGCGCAATTAGCATGTAGTTTAGTGGTGTGGGATGATTTGTCATTAGGAAGTTCGGGGCCTTCCGGCTGCCCTGCATTGGGCGCTATTTTCTGAGCGCGGCTGCCAACATCTCCCCCTTTTTTGTCTAACAGAAGCTCAAGGCGGAACTTGCCAGCAGAGGCGGAGACAGAGGCCTGACCTCCATCATACTTCCTGATGCCCCCTTTTTGGAGAGGGGTTCTGGGCATCTACCCCTATGCAGTCAGGCATGCCTCTCAGAGGGGTCCAAGACCTCTTGCAGTGCTTTGCCTCGCATCCTCTGGCTGGCATTGGGACCGCTTGGTACAAAGGGTTTGGACCCTTTTTCTCAACCCTCTTGCACCATGAGCTTCTTAAAGAAAGCTGTGATTAAGCATTGAGGTACTCGGGCCTGGTGCAGTGCCACATGGGCTCAGGGTGCAAGAGCTACCTCAAGCTAAAGCTGAGCTTCCTTCTTAAGCATGTTGAGCCACACTTGGGGAGAGGCGCCAACGTCTATCGCCATTAGGGCTTGAGCAAGGATCACCTTGTCCTGCTTATGTTGGTTGCGGAGTCTGCATAACAACCAGAATAAGAGCATGAGACCTCCAAGCAGGAACACGCCCATCCCAGCCATGCCCGCCCACTCCTTGACGTGGGAGAGAGCTCTGAGGAACCAGGAAGAGAGTCCTTCCGCTACGGAGATATCTAGACGGGTGGAGTTGATGTGGATAATTTCTCGCCGCAGCTCTTCTAGTGTCCCATCGAAGTCTTGGGACCAGTTTCCTGAAAGATACTGGGACAGGTCTCGTGACAGATTAGCTGCCCGTGTAAAATTTTTATATTGAATGCTAGTGATGCAGAGGGCACGATATTTCCGCTCACATCCCAATTGGGCCATTTGCCAGAGCACCTCTATTTGTTCCTCCACGAGATCTATGCGTTGATTGAGGATCATTATTCCTCCTTTCAGTTTGCCATCAAGTGTGGACTGTTGGTCCAGGGCAGAAGCTACTGAGGCTGCAAGGTTATTGAGCTCTGTAGCCGATTTGATGGAGGTGTCTAAAGCTATAGCAGCGGCGGTGGCTGCGACCGCGGTCGCGGAGATCAGGAGCACTATGGCGGCTGTAACACCGAAATCGCGCCTTTCTCGAAACAGAGTCATGGTGTTAGGGGCGTCTACGGGAACAGGGACCCAACGGGGGATGCGGACTACCAAAGCATTGGTAAAGTTACGCGCATCCCAACACTGAGACAGAAAGCAGGTTTCATTGGAGCAGGAGTCAAAGCTACTATTGGATAAGATAAACAGAAATGGGGGGTATACGCATACTGGAGAAGGTGGAAAAAGGGAATTAGGTGACTCTGGACCTGATTTTGCTGAACACGTGTAGTTCTCGTTGTTATGGGTCATAGGCCCGGGAAGGCCTGAATGTGCTCTGATATGAGTTATATACAAAGGAGATTGCCTATGAAGTAGTGCTGATTGTATCTGTTTGAACAAAGTGGCTACTGGGCTGGACGCTTTGATTAGCCCGGCCACTTCTAGAGATTTGACTGCATTAACTACATAACAGGAGTCAGACACAATATTTAAAGGTTCAGGAAAGATTTGTAGGACCTCTAAGACTATGCGACATTCCACTATTTGTGGAGTGTCAGGCGTGTAGCCTTTTGTCACAACTTTGCCATCATGGACATAGGCACCTGTGCCTGTCTTAGACCCGTCCGTGTAAACTGTTTTTCCATGAGGCAGTGGGGTTAGGCTAGTGACTCGAGGAAATACTAGGAGATGGTTTTTGGCGAAGTTGATGAGGGGATGTTTAGGGAAATGATTATCAAAGGTTCCTGAGAAACTGTAAGAAGTATGGCCCAATCATCGTTCATAGCACATAATACTTGTATCTGTTCTACGCTGTAAGGGGTTATAATTTTAGCTGGAGCCTCTCCGAAATGTGTCATGGAGGTTTTTACTCCTCTCAAAGCAAGTTTGGCCACGGCTGCCGGATAGTACTCTATTGTCCTAGCCTGAGAGGCTTGGGGATGAATCCAGATCAGTGGGCCGTGCTGCCATAAGACTGCTGTTGGCAGCTCTGGGGTGGGAAGGACACACAACTCAAAGGGTTCATTCAATTGAACCCTATTTAGCTGTGCTGTCATCAAAGCCTGTTCTACTTTGCGAATGGCTTGTAATGCCTCAGGTGTGAGGGAGCGCGGTGACGTTAGTTGTGGGTCTCCTTCTAGGGTTTTAAACAGTGGTGTCAATTCAGTGGTGGGTATCTTTAAGTATGGGCGCAACCAATTAATATCCCCTAGGAGTTTTTGGAAGTCATTCAAATTTCGCAATTGATTATGTCTTATCTCAAGCTTTTGGGGGCAAATTACATCTGTGTAAATGGTTGCTCCTAGGAATTTGCTAACACTAGATTTTTGGACCTTCTCGCTTGCTATATTCAGTCTCCAATTTTCTAGGGATCTAGTGAGATCTATATATGCTTCTTCTATTTCCGCTGGTTGTGGGGAGCAAAGAAGGATGTCATCCATGTAATGGATGATCTTTAGCGTGGGATAGGTCTTACGAATTGGGTCTAGCGCTCGCTGAACGTACAGTTGACATATGGTGGGGCTATTTGCCATTCCTTGAGGGAGGACCTTCCACTGAAATCTGGCATCGGGTTGTTCATGGTTAATAGCTGGTAAAGTAAAAGCAAATCTTTCCCTGTCCTTGGAGCTTAGAGGTATAGAAAAGAAACAATCTTTAATATCTATTATGAGCACTTTCCATTCTTTGGGTAAGGCAGAGAGGAGTGGCAGTCCCCGTTGTACGGGTCCAAGCATTCTCATTTGAGCATTTACTGCTCTCAGATCATGAAGCAACCTCCATGATCCTGACTTTTTCCTGATTACAAATATGGGTGTGTTCCATGGGGACACAGAGGGTTCTAGGTGTCCCACTTGGAGCTGCTCTTGCACTAAGCAATGAGCTGCTTCTAATTTTTCAGAGGATAGGGGCCACTGAGGAACCCATACGGCCTCCTCTGTGAGCCAAGGTATGGGCATGGCATCTTCAATGGCCCCTATGAAAAACCCAGGCCGTGACGGTCATTCTTTACTTTGGGCAGGATGGGCTCTATGCGTCCCTGTTGGTGTTTCCCCAGCCCCTTGCCAGGGATGTATCCCATGTCCATCATCATGCCTTGGGCGGGGGTGGAGTATTCATTAATGAGTTTGAGGCCTAAGTCTCTCATGACATCCCTCCCCCATAAATTGACCGGTAGAGGGAGTACATAAGGGGTGACTGTACACTCTTGTCCTTCAGGGGCTCGCCATTTCAATGGTTTGGCACTAATTGAAGGGCTTGACTCATATCCTAAACCTTGTAATGAATGTGAGGATTGGGTCACAGGCCACTTGGAGGGCCACCAGGTTGCAGAGATAATACTTTTATCTGCTCCAGTGTCTAGGATTCCCTCAAAGCTCTTTACCTCTATTTGAAGAGTTAATTTTGGTCTGTCTGCTAAATCTAATACTATGAAGGCTGAATCCCAGTCAGAGGAGCCGAAGCCCCTTTCTCCCCTCTCCGTGTTGGTAGCAGGATAATTGGCGTGGAGACTAGGTAAAACTAAGAGCTGGGCTATGCGGTCTCCCGGAGATATAGGGTAGATTCCTCTAGGGGCCGAACACATGATTTTTACCTGTCCTTCATAATCTTGATCTATGACTCCGGGATGAACTACCAGGCCTTTCAATGCAGCAGAAGAGCGCCCTAGGAGTAACCCAATGGTATTTGGTGGTAGGGGGCCTTTAAAGTCTGAAGGGATAGGCTGAACTCCCATCTGTGGAGTCAACACTATTCTGGTGGTGGCACGGATGTCCAATCCCGCGGAACCTGAAGTGGCTCTCCTTGGGGGGCCTGGTTGTTCCCGAATGACACTTGCATGCTGGTTGCCCCATATATTTGCGGGCCCTGGTGACAGGGGCCCCTCTGGGCGTTTTTTGGCAGTTCTAAGGGTTTCCCTTCTATATCTTTAATAGACTGGCACTCATTGGCCCAATGCCTGCCTTTCTTACACTTAGGGCACAACCCAGGGGTCTTTTGGGTTGTTTGTTCTGAAGCTGGGCTCCTACACTCTCTCTTTTATGTCCTAATTTCCCGCATTGAAAGCATTTGATACTTCTGTTAGTGATCCTGGCTTGTTTGTGGTTCTGTAATATGGCCGCGGCTAGGCCCGCATTGGTGAGTCGCCCTCCTATTTCTCTACAGGCTTTCAACCAGGCATGTATCCCTTTTTGTTTCCAGGGTGTTATCGCCTGTCTGCATTCCTTGGTACATTGTTCAAATACTAATTGCTCCACTAGGGGCATTGCTTGTTCCTGATCTCCAAATATTCTGCCTGCGGCCTCCATCATACGAGCGACAAAGTCAGAAAATGGCTCGCTCAGCCCCTGAATAATTTTTGTCAAATTGCCTGATACTTCTCCTTTGTTGGTGAGGGCTTTCCATGCCTTGGCGGCACACGTGTTTATTTGTGCGTATACCTGTAAGGGGAAGGCGGTCTGGTTGGCTACCCACTGTCCTTGGCCCGTCAGCATATCATATGACCACGCAGGCTGTCCTTCGGCCGCGTTTGCGCGTGCCTGGGTCATGCTGATATCATGCCACAATGCCTTCCATTCTATGTATTGCCCCATACTAGAAAGGCATGCCTTAGTTACATATTGCCAGTCTGCGGGTGTCATGGCTGTCTCTGTTAATCTCTCAACTTGTGCTATGGTATAGTTGGCACTGACCCCATACGCTTGGACAGATTCCGCTAAGTCTTTAACTTGTTTATGGCTCAGGGGCTGGTGAGAGGGTACGCCATTATCCTCAAATACAGGAAACATTTGTCTAATTGCCTGAAGAGTATCTGGGTGGCAAAAGGAGAGTGCGCCACTCACGTAAGGTGGCGGGGCAACGGGCGTCGGGGGACACCCTGCTTTCATTTTTTCTTTGGTCCGCTTTTCAACTTTGCTGGTTCCCTTACTTCTGCACTCTGCGGTTTTATTCTCTTCCCCTTCCTCTGCGGACGTTAATTCCTCCTCAGATTCCCTATTGGAGAGTTGGAGGTCCCTCAACTCTTTCCAGGGGTATTTACTATTTTCTCTGAGGCGATCGTCACTCGCTTCTCGGGGCTCTTTCGTTTTTGCCCTAGGCGGGCTTTCTCCCTCACTCTGAGGTTTCTTTACCTTCGTTTTTGTGGCCTTTTTTCGGCCGCGCGCGCTCTCTGTTTCCCGTTCCGTTTCTGACATGCTCTCTTGGATATCTGTCAATGCTCTCTGACCTTCTTTTATTACCTTTTCACATCTCTCATCTTGCAGACAAGCTCTAATCAGTTTCCAGAGGGGCCTGGTGCCTCCCCTCAGGCTACCCTCCTCCTCCTCTCTATCAAGATCTTTCCCCAGTTTGTCCCAGCTCGGGATTGAGAGGGACCCTGAACAAATGAACCAGGGGGCCACACGGTCTATCTCCTTCACAAAAGATCCTAAGACTTTGCTGGAGACCTTCAAGTTTCGCTCTTTGAGAGCTGTCTGCAGCGCCGTGACTAATGACGGTGCATTCCCCATGGTGCCTCCTTATTTACAGAGAACCATCAACCATCATCCTAAAAAGCAGGGGCCTCTCGGAACTTACCCCTCCGGGCTTTCTTCTGACCTGCAGTTCTGAATCCTCTCCAGATGTCTGAAGGGTCCTCCCTGTGCCGGTGATGTTCTGGTTCCCGGGATTCGGCACCACTTGTCGCGTGCCCTGTCCTCGCCGGCAAGAACAGCATGCAACAACAGCAGGATTCTTCTGCAGAAAGCTTTATTCTTCAGCTCTTTGTGAAACAAATGAGTTGGGCAGGACCCAGAGGGGAAGGAGAGGCTTGCTTATATAGTTCTCATGCTCTGACCTGGTTGGTGCGGCTCCATATGCCTTATTAGCATAACCATTTGGTGGGTCTCATTGGTCCTTATGCCAAGGCGCAATTAGCATGTAGTTTAGTGGTGTGGGATGATTTGTCATTAGGAAGTTCGGGGCCTTCCGACTGCCCTGCATTGGGTGCTATTTTCTGAGCGCGGCTGCCAACACTATCTCCGTAAGGGGACTCTGTGCTCCCTGTTTATCGGGGGGTTAGAGTGCCCAGAGATCCCCAGATTCCCTGCCTCTGGTCTAAGTGTCCTGTCCTGCCCCTTTAAGACTTCCAAAAAGCACTCTCCAAACCAAAACAACAACAGCAACAACGAAAGAGGAAAAAGAAAAGAAAAAAAAAAAGAAGGAAAAAACGAGCGATTTTCTCTGTCCTCAGGCTCCATTCCCAGGCACCCGCTCACTGGTCCTGCTGCCCTGCCTCCCTAGCACCAGGGTCCCTGTCCCTTCAAGGCTTCCCAAAAGCACCCGTCAAAAAATAAATAAATAAATAAGGGAAAAATGCGCAATATTGTTTGTCCTCAGGCGCCGGTCCCAGCCACCCGCCCACTGGTCCTGCCACCCTGCCTCCCTAGCACTGGGGTCCCCGTCCCTCCAAGGCCTCCAAAGAACACTCGCCAAAAAAAAAGGGAAAAATGCGCAACCCTCTCCGTCCCCAGGCACCGGTCCCAGGCACCCATTCACCGACCCTGCTGCCCTGCCTCCCTGGCACTGGAGTCCCTGTCCCCCTAAGGTCTCCAAAAAGCACTCGCCAAAAAGAAAAAAAAAGGGAGAAACGCACGATTTTCTTTGTCCTCAGGCGCTGGTCCCAGGCATCCGCTCACCGGTCTTGCTGCCCTGCCTCCATGGTATTGGGGTCCCCATCCCTCCAAGGCTTACAAAAAGCACTCACCAAAAAAGGAAAAAGGGAAAAACGTGCGATTTTCTTTGTCCTCAGGCGCTGGCCCCAGGCCCCCGCCCACTGGTCCCTCCGCCCTGCCTCCCTAGTATTGGGAAAAATGCACGATTTTCTTTGTCCCCAGGTGCCGGTCTCAGGCACCCGCTCACCAGTCTTGCTGCCCTGTTTCGCTGGTATTGGGGTCCCTGTCCCTTTAAGGCTTCCAAGAAACACTCATCAAAAAGAAAAAAAAAAAGGGGAAAAATGCGCGATTTTCTCCGTCCTCAGGTGCCTGTCTCAGTCACCCGCCCACCGGTCCCTCCGCCCTGCCTCCCTGGCATCCGGGTCCCCGTCCCTTTAAGGCTTCCAAAAAGCACTCGCCAAAAAAAAAAAGGGAAAAATGCACGATATTCTTTGTCCTCAGGCGCTGATCCTAGGCACCCGCTCACTGATCCTGCTCTCCTGCCTCCCTAGCAATGGGGTCCCTGTCCCTTTAAGGCTTCCAAAAAGCACTTGCCAAAAAAAAAAAAACCTCTCAGGTTTCTTTCCACCCGCCGGGATTCGGGGGGAGGGATGCTTGGGTCCCGCCGGACCGGGGCTTGTATCTTACCCCCTTCGCAAGGCGCTGGGTTCTTGCAGGTGTGGATGTGGTCTGGATGTTGTCCTGTGTCCTCTGGTCTCTATTTAAGAAGAGTTTTCTTTGTTATATTTTCATAGATCTATGTGTTTTTGGGAGGAGATTTCCACTGCTCTACTCAAGCCGCCATCTTGGCTCCACCTCCTCAATAACAATTTTTTACCTCAAGATAAAAATGCCCAGAAAGTAAGTCCTTAATGCCTTTGTTAAGCAATTTAGAGATTCCCAGTGCATCTTTGGCAGTGACATAGGAAAAATGGTTAAGTAGGATTATTGCAAAGAATATTCACTACTAAAAAGTGCAAACTGTACGCATTTGGTAAATTACATTAATCTACTTTCTAGGATATAAATATTCAAATAATTTCATTTACTATATATCAAGGGATTCCCAGATTTTTTAACAGAGTAGGTAGATGACAATTTTTTCCATTAGCAAAATAAAATCTAAAAATTTAATGGCAACAGCTGCATTAAATAACCACACATTTTCATTCTCCATTCATGTTAAGAAATGTATTTGCTTTATTAATATTTAAATTAGTCCATCCAATATTGTGCTCTAAATCTTTTCAGCATTTGCTGACCAACTATAATAAAAATGTATTGGGCATTAGGGTTGAGACAAAGGAATACATCCTCCTAAACAGGTTTTTCATAAATTTTTAGTAGTTCTTCTTTAAGTGGAAAATAATTATAGTTAAATTCTTTAAAATGAATTAATAATAGAAGTCTTATTCACCAAATGCTTACTCTTAACTTTTACTTAACTTGCTACAGTTCCTTAATTCTAGTCATTCTGTAGATTTTGCTTTGTTCTTAGTTTTTGGCTAAGATCCATAATGTTCACCAATTATTTACCTAAATATTTACCTCCATCCCTGACTGATTTCTTGAGTTCTAATCTTCAGTTACCAGTGGTCTACTAGAGAGCTTCAGAAAAATTTTGTTTAACAATAATTAAAAAGTATTTATGTAGAATACAAGATACAATCAGCAACATTTTAGGTAAGGACAGCTGGGAATTCAGTAGAAAACAATCAGTCTTTATGAAGATAATATTCCAATGGAGGAATTTAAATAAATATAATTATTAGGTAGTTTATATTGTATTTTATAAAGTGATAATTACTATTGGAAAAAGAATCATCAGTGGAAGGGCTGTGGAGGAGCAGCAGGCCATTGCAATAAGCCTTACTGAGAATTTGACATTTGAATAAAACTAAAAGAGATGGGGGGAGTAACCCATGTATATATCTGGGAGTGAATGTTTAAGGCATATGAAACAGTTAATGCAAAGAAGGTGTTGCAGGAGTATTCCTGGCATAATTAAGAAATAGGGCATTGTTGGGAGTTAGTAGGAGAGGAGATAAATAATAGGAGGTCAGATCTTACAGGTTATCAGAGGCTTTTGTAAAGATTTTAGCTTTAACTCTTAGAGAAAAGTAGGACAATTAAAGGGTTTTAAAAACGTGATGTAATTAATTTCATGTTGCAAACAACCACTATGACACACATCCAAACATAAAATAATGGTGGCTTAGACATAGCTGGTAAGTAGCACTGGTGATGGGGAGAAGTTTTTAGCCATTATTTTTCTGAATAAGCTTTCTGATCCTTTCACTTCTTCTTCCCCTTCAGGGATCCATTTAGTACAAATATTAGTCTATTTGATATTATCCTGTAGGTCCCTTACGTTATCTTTACCTTCTTCATTCTTCTTGTTTTCTACTCTAATTAGTTGATTTCCACTGCTCTGCCTTCTAGTTTGATTCTTCTTCCTTTGGTTTGATCTCGTTTGTTGTTAAAACTTTCTATTGAATTTTTAAAATTCAGTTATTGTGTTCTTCACCCCTGTCTTTGGTACTTTTTGTATTTTCTGTCTTTTAGATGAATTTTTCCCTTTCTTTGTGCTTTGCTCTCCTGACCTCAGCGAGCCTCTTTATGACCACTGTTTTGAATTCTCTGTCAGGTGCATCACTTACATCCATTCCATTAGGTCAGTGTCCAAAGATTTATCTTAAATATATTTTTGGAACATAGCCCCCTGTTTCTTAATTTTCCTTAACTCTCAGTGTTGGTTTCTGCCCATTAGATAAAATAGCCACCTCTCCCAATCTCAACAAATTGCCCCAGGAGAGATGAACCCTGTTGACCACTCCTTCCCGAGCTCCTGGTTGCCTCTCAAACCTTTTTTACTGTCCAAGCTGATACCTTTGTTTTTAGTCACTCCCAGTAGTCGAAGGTATGGCAAGACCCATCCATATCCCAAAGGCTTGGGAAATGCCTATAAGCCTGTTCAGGCTCCTAAAGGGCTACTAATTGCCTGCCCCTTCATCTCTCCAACGAAGGCAAATTGGAAGTTCCACTGTCAGACAGAAGCTAGGAAAATCAGATGTAAAACATTGTAGCCTAGCCCCTACCAAGGAGAAACTGGAAGCTGGGTGTTTTTGCTTACTCACTCTCTGCTGAGCCAGAGGAAATAGTCACTTGGAGTGCCTGTGCACCCAAGCACCCAAACAGAACCTCTTCTTTGTTTTGTGTGGTCCAGTGGGAGCTCATGAATGCTCATCCCCTTCAGTTCCCAGACCAAGTTGATGTGGGAGCCTGTCACTTGGTCCCACCAGGACAGCTGCAGTGCTAGATGTGGGAACAAGCTCCTTCTGGGGAGAAGCTGGAGACTTGGTTTTCCCGTTGGAGTCAACTGGGAGGGAACAGTGGGAGACAGCTCACTAACTCTATTAGCCTCCTTGGAGGACTCCAGTCAATTTATTCTTTACTTATCCTTTACATAGGTTATGACTAGTAGTTACCATAGGGGAAAAAATGGTATTTAATAAAATTAGTGACTTTCACTGTTGTGAATTCTTTTTTTTTCTTAAAAATAAGGCAGTAAATAATAATTATATATATATATATATATGATAAAATGTCTTCAATAATGTGCTTCATTGAATCAGAGATATTTTTTACTTTGCTATTCTAGTTTTTAAGAGGGGGAGCTTAGATACAAAAATAAATGTTCTTTGATATTATTTCTTCCTCTGCTTGTTTCTTTGGATCTATAAAAGACTTCAGTAAATATTATAATCCTTTAGTTTTTCAATTAAATACTTGTCATTGTATCATTTTTGATGACAAGTCTTCATATTCATAAGTATAATAAAATTGCATTTTACCATTTATATTTAAAATTACATGCAAGTTAGATCCCACATGAGATAAACTAATAAAATCAAAATTTCTGTGACCAAAGAAATGCTAACAAACCCCTTCTGCTCACTTGGTGACAGCTAAGCATGCTACTCATTTTCAATGCAATCAGTAATCTATCTTTTTTTCTATTTATTCCTACTATGAGACACACTAATTAAATTCCCCTTTGCCCAATTCTATTCATATACCACATGAATAGCAGGTAAAGTCAATTTGTGAACTTATTGTCCTTGACATAGTGTAGAAGTGTTTCCAGCTAGAACTAATTATGTTTATTCTTCTGTGTTACCCAGGTAAGAAATAATCCAAAAGATAACAATAAATAATTGCTGCTCTAACTTTATTTAAATTTGTTTGGCTACTGTAATGGAACAATGCAGATAAATAGTAGAGGATCTTTCACATTGTGCCAGAGCTGTAATTATTTTCTTGCATGTGACCATGTGCCCTGTGCAGCAGGTGACAGGTAAATGATTTTAAAATATAAAAAAAATCAAAGTGAGACACTCATTATTCTTTGAGGAAACAGATTTAAGACTAGTGTCTGAAGCATCTTCCTGAGCAAGGTAATAGTACACACATTTTAGAATGTAAGCTTTAAAAAAAAGTTACTGTGCTTTTTCTTTATTGTGGCAAAAACAAAAAATGTGGGATCTACACTCTTAACAAATTTTAAGTACAATGTTTAGTGTTGTTAATTATAGGCACAATGTCATACAGCAGATCTTTAGAAATTATTCATCTTCTACAACTGAAACTCTATACCCATTAATTGTCAAATTCCTCATTTCCTCCTCCCACAATCATGGCAACCATACTCCTAATTTCTGCTTCTATGAGTTGACTATTTTAGATATCTCATGTAAGTGTAATTATGTAGTATTTGTCCTTCTGTGTCTGGCTTTTTTTTTACTTAGCATAATGTTGTCAAAGCTCATTCATGCTGTTGTATATGGCAAGATCTCCATCTTTATTATGGTTGAATAATATTCCATTGTATGTATATACTGCATCTCCTTTAACCGTTCATCTGTCACAGGGAATTTAGGTTGTTTCTTTATCTTGGTTATTGTGAATGGTGTTACAATGAACATGGGGTGCATAGATCTCTCAGAGATCCTGATCTTAATTTTTTTGGATAAATAGCCAGCACTGGAATTCCTGGATCATATAGTAGTTCTTTTCTTAAAGGTATGAAGTCAACTTCCATGTATATCTGAGAGCAGCGTTTGGGCTTTCTCCCATAATATATTCTTAAAGATGTGATTCTTACAAGCTTATCACAGTGATTACTTTCAGTATCATCCAACACGATGAATCCCTGTAAACTATATTTTGGACAATATAAGAGTATATATATGTGTTATATATAAATTATTAAAAAATAAATGCAACATATATATATATATCACATTTGTACATAATATGTATTTTATGATTTTATGTACATTTTAAAAACCTGAGTAACAAAACTATTTTACAAGTGCCAAATTGGATAAACTAAATTCTTAAAGGGAAATGAGCTAGACAATTCTACTTACCTGATAGTTAAAATTTCCATCTAAAGTATTGAATATCTAAGAGACCATTTCATATTTATGAAGATGGAACAGTGTGCTATGGCACTGAAAGTTATATGGACTTGTGAATTTGTAAAGAGGCAAAATAACTTAAAAAACACTGTTACATGTGGTTAGTGATATTAGCTTGAAATATACACATTATAATTTAAATAAAACTGCTTTGGGTATTTAGTGCCTCTTACTGAAAGTTTGGCATTCCATGGTTAGTGCAATGTAAGTAGCAAGTAGCATCTTCCAATCTCTCATTATTGGAGCCATCCATATAAGTTTTGATCCATTAAAAAGCTTCTATTTCATAATACACCTATGTTAATTTCCTTTTAAAAAGGAAGTGATGAAATGATGCATGGTGTACTGGAAGATTATCATCTGTAGTTTATTTCATCATGTATAAACTTCATTTATGAGAATCTTAATCAAATTTGTTTGACTTAATTTCTTTTGAAGCTACACATTTCATGGAAAATTCTATGTGCAATATCAGAGTATGGAAAGATACTTTATGAAAACAGATAATGCTAAGAAGATATTTCAGCATTTTATCAAATAAAATGAAGATACTTAACTGGAAAAAATAAATCTATCCAATTATTTAAAATTAAATTTATACATTTAGTATAAAAATATGATATAGTAACACTGCCATGATTTTGTATAAACCAAATATCTGAATAATCTGAATATCCAGCATGGATCAAAGTTAATATTAACTCAAATTCATCTCTTTAGAGAATCTCATTTTGTGTTTAGTTTTCCTAATCTTACCTGATAAATTTCTCAGTTTTTAATGCTTCCTTGTAGAATAGTTAACTTTATAATACCTTGCATTTCCATTTACTCTAACATATAGGATTTAGTTCTTTCCAAGTTCATGAAGGAGGCAGAGACAGTACTTATATGCCAATCAAATAATACGTGTATGGGTAGAGAGATTAGGTAGTTTGCTGCATGTCATGCAAGTTGTTGTGTAGTTGGAGGTATAAACAAAATTTCAAAATTTCTTCCACACTTTATAGAATCATATTGTGCATTTCTTCCCTTGTCACTTTTTATGAAGAATCAAGACTTAATACACACACACACAC
This sequence comes from Manis javanica, assembly GCF_040802235.1. Classification (NCBI taxonomy): domain Eukaryota; kingdom Metazoa; phylum Chordata; class Mammalia; order Pholidota; family Manidae; genus Manis; species Manis javanica. Next base: position 38,119,239 of record NC_133164.1, read on the forward strand.
ACCTCATTAAAAAAGGTATTAGCAATAATCCTAAAAAAGAAAATGGCAAAAATTAATAATGAAAGTTCAAAATGCAGCATGTGGGACTTGCAGAAAGAAAAAGGGATACTGCTAGTTCCAGTCTTTTTACCTAATAGTCAATGGGTATAATGGATTGAGGTTAGGTGGTTAAATGTGAATTTATATGTATAAACATCTCAGGGCTTTGTGTTGCAAGACAAAAGCATTTTTTCTGTTGCTTCCTCTCCTAACCTATAGTCAGTTATCCCAGAAGCAGCATAATTTGCTATAATACACTTTCTGCCTTCCAACTACAGCCTGGTGATATTCATTCTCCTTTACTTGGACTCAAGGCCCTGCCATTACCTGTATCTTACTCCTTGAAAGAACTTTACTCAATATTCCAGGCTCAAACTATAGTCCTTCTTTTCCTTGCTGCAGGTATAACTAAGTCTGGGTCTCACTGTCTTCTGACACTGGCATTCTCATTCAGTTTTTCTGTGGCTCCTGTATACATCCTGAACCTCTTCAGTCTGGAAGTCTGAATTCCCTTACTTTCACCATTTTCTTTTCAGTGACCTGAGACCCTCTGCTCCATCTTCTGTATGAAGACAGCAGTCCTTCAGCAATTAATATATTTTTAATTTCTGCACTACAGTTTCTGAGCATTAGTGTAGAAAATCATTCAGTTGTGCAGATTGGTGATAATATACTTATAATAACCCTTTTCTAATGCCTACACATTATTCTGTTTCTATTATCTGTTTCTTCTCCATTTTTTTGCCTGCAGTAATTTCAAATTTACCAATGTCTTCAACTCCCCGTTTCTGCTCTCATTGTCATTTCAGAATATTAACTTCTATTTCCCACAGAAAACAGAAAACAAGACAATGATACCTCGTCCTATCTGCTACTGCCCCATCTAAAAATGTATTGATATTTGCTATCTGTACTTCTCCTTCCTGTAGCATTGGGAAAGTGTTTCTCCTCTTACCTGAGACTTAGAGGTCTACCTGTGTGCTAATTGCCTTTTGCTTCCTCATAACTTACTCTATTTCCTTTATTTTGAAACCCCAGTTCTCTTATTCCTGCTTCTCCAATATCTAAATGTGACCAAGTATCTTACAGCCAAACAAATAAGTATTATTTCCAGTAGTTGCACTCACTGCATTAGTGTTGTGCATCTCATTTATACCTTAACACTTTTAGTATAAATGCGTCATACATAGTAAAGAGTCTCAGTAGATTTCTGAAGTTCGAATAATAATAAAGAAATTAACATAACACTCATTTACTCATTACCTCACTTAGGACATGGAAAATCACCAAGACATATAAAGCTTCCTGTGTGCTCCTCCACAACTGCATCACTCTACATTCCTCAGGAAGTAAAAAACTCTCCTGTACTTTACATGCTTTTGAAGGCTTTTCTACATATGTATGTTTTTATATTTTACATAATTTTATATTGTATGCATGTATCATCATTTTTTTATATCATAGCTTTGAGATGTTTTGATATTGAAGTCTTGTATCATTGTATCCACTTTTATAACTGTATAATATTCTATTTTATAAACATGTCCTAAGTTACACTGCTGATAGACATTATTGCTATGATTATGGCTATGACGAACAATATAGGTATATACATTCATGTTCATGCCTCCTGTGACATTTTCTAGGATATGTGTGTATGTGTATGTGTATGTGTATAGACATAACCTAGAATAGCATTTCAGGTCATAAAGTGTATGCAGGATAATGGAAAATTGTTTTTTAAAGTTGCTATACCAAATTATATCCTATTAGCAATGAATGAGAAATTCCATTGATTTACAACCTCAGCAGGAAATATTTATCCTTTGTAGTTTTAGCTTGAATTTCTCTGATTACTATAATGAAGTTGGCCACCTTTTCATATAGTTATCTATCTGTGTTTTATTTATTGGGAAATCTTTATGGATGATATTTAGCCATTGTTCTCTTGGGTGGTTGTTCTTATTGATTTTTAGGTGTCATTGATATTCTTCATATGAATCCTGTTATGCTATACATGTTGAAAATATTTACTTCCAATTTGAGGCTTATATTTTAACTTTTTTGTAGTATTTTTAGTGAATATAATTTTAATTTTAATGTGTTTGAAGTCATCACTCATCATGCATAGATCCAGTTTTTGTCTCACTTATGAAATACTTCTCCACAGCAAGTTTAAAAAAATATTATCCCATATTTTCTCTTATGTGTTTAAAAGTTCTAAAATGTTGTTTTATGTAAACCCTGGTACATCAGCAATTGTTTTGTTGCATGATACAGGTAGAAAAAAATTTCTTTGACTATTAGATTCTTGAACACTGATCTAAAGTAACAGGTCAATTTTATATCAGAGTCTCAACCAAGGCCTTAAATACTCTTTGAAAACTATGTCATTGCCAGATAAATATGTGTATACAAACATGCACACGTAAACATACACACATACATGAGCATCCAAATTGTATGTCTTTATGATTTTTCTTTCTATGAGAGAAATGTATTAGTATTCAATATAATTTTTGAACTAATGTGAATATTTTATACTATTATAACATTCCATATTCTATATGATTGTTATAAGACCTAACGAATATGCACATTGTAGTTAACTATTTACTGACCTAACAACATTATGAAAGTCAATGCAATGTATTATTTTTCCATTATCAAAACCTTTATGTGTAATACCCAGAGGAAAGAGAAAAGCACTAGTAGCTTATTGTAATCATGGAAACCATATCCACATATCCAATTATACTTGTTGAACACACTTTAGGATATTTTGTTCTGTGTTCATGTTTTATAGTATCACTAAAAATAGAAACACCAATTCAACAACTCAGAATCTTGCTCCCTTAGCCTACTTTTCAGAATAAATCATATTTTTCATGAAGGGTAAATAAATTTTTAAATTATTATTAATAAGTACAATTTTATACTATTTTTATTTTTTATTCAACTTAAAAAGATAAAAAATTATGCCTTAGCAGAATTAGAGATTACAGGAAACTATTGGTATATTGTTACTGCATTTTATTGATTTCCAAAAGAAGTTTGTACCTAGTTCAAAACTCTCATATTTCAGGATCTTCATGAAGATCAAGACAACAGTAACATTAATGGATTTCCCATAATATTTGTGTAGGTTATAAAGTGCTTTGTGGATATATCATCCTGCATGCATGTATAAATATATCTGTTGAAAATTTTAATATATTTGGGACTTTAAGGAAGATATATTTTTAAAGTTATAGACTATGAAATGTATATATTGTCATTATGGTTCTTAAAACTAATGACTTTACAGGACACTATATTAAAGGTACTAAAATTTTCTGTAAGTTTTCCAGAAGTCATTAGGAAAGTTTCTTCATCTACTTCATAACAGTGATTTAATATATATCAGAAAATTAAAAATATCAAAAAGTTATTTGTGATCATCCATAATATGGCACATTGTGGATTTATGAAGTGATTATATACCTAATTTACCTAAACATTTTGGCACTGTCTAGAGTGGTCTAATATATGTTAATTTGAGATAAATTTATTTGAATGTATTACAAATAATAGGAAATAAATTTAGCCTAAAAAATGTAGTCATTTTATTTTACTCTCAGCAACAACAACAACAACAACAAAATAACATTTACCATTTAATTCCTGGTATAAGAAAGTATTTACAGATCAGATAAGCAGATGGAGAAAAACAGCTGGAGTACATAGTTCTATTGTTATTGTGTCTATTTCTCTCTAGAAAGAAAAAAAGGAAATGGTGTTAATGATCCCAAAATTCCTTACTAAGTGCTTTCTCACAAAAATAGCTGAAGTAATTTCATTGAAGTTCTCAACCCATTGATACAGAGAACTATTGTTAATGTGGGGCATCTGTAGCTAAATTCTTAGAATTTATATATATGTGTCACATACATGTATGCACAAACAAGCACACACACATATTAGTAAGAAGAGATAAAATTGGAGGTTTCAATTTTATTTAACATAAAGTACCTCAGATTAAAGAAAATTTAAAGAAAGACACTGACTAAAATAATGTAATGATAGGCTCCATCTGTGTATTCCATGGATTAAAATATTGGCTTAATAATTTTCAGACTACAAGTAATCCCATGCCTTACCCAGGAACTATAGAATGTAATATTATAAAAGTAAATCCAAGGAAGAAACAATGACATATTTGTTATTAGTACATGAGACTTAAATAACTGATATACCTAAAACATTGCTTGGGGATGAAACTGATACAGTCTCATTATTTTTCTCTAAATAGCTGCTATAGTTTGAAGAGAGGTGTTTATGTCAAATACATAGCTTAATTTGTCAAAATTCATATATAAGGAGGATGGATATCAGTAATCTAAACCAACATAAAATTCAAATAGATGATAATAAGCTAATTCAATTAATACATCCAATTTTTATTCTATATTTGTTATATAAATATTGAATATACTTACATTATTCTATTATATTCTAATATAATAATATATTATTAGTTATTGCTTCTTAATAAGGTACATCTGTTGGTCCCTCCTGGCTTTTGACTCACTGATAAGGGAGAAGACACGATGAGATATGGAAGACCTGAAAGGACCAGCCAGGGGACTCAAGGCGTAACAACGCAAGAGTGGTGCTGAGAGGGCACCCTTCATATTTATTGAGCAAATACATGTTAGCAACAATAGAATTCTGTGTGGGGGACTTAATAGACAACCATTAACTAATTCTAAACGTAATCCTCAGCAGTCTCCAGTTTCCTGGGGCACCACTTCTTATGTGGAATTGAAACAATAGCAAGGGCAATTAGGTCACAGAAACTGTTTTGGTCTTGTTTGTTCTGTTCTTGATCACTTATCAGGAATTACAGGAAAAATAATCAAGTCATATATGATTATACATGTGATTTCTATACTTGATTTATATATTAATCCTATATACATCAAATTTAAAATGATCTCAGTCATCATCTGGGATTATAAATGATTATTATGTGATTGAATACTTGACTATTATTTCTGTTTTCAAGGAATATGTACAGATTTTCAAGCTATTTGCACAGTTTGAAAGTGAATGATCCCAAGGAAGAATGATTAAAATTTTATTTTTAATATAACTATAAATTAAGCTTAAATAAAAATAAGTGAAATTTTGTTTTTAATAACAATTTCTAGTGTTAATATTTTAAAAATACAATATTTATTTTTCAATATGTTTTCTGAGTTAGGAAAAAAGATTTTAAAATGAGAAGAAATGAAGCAAATGTTATGTGAAGGAGTTTTTGAAAAAAGAAAATTTCACTTCATTTTAAACTTGGATTCATTAGAAAAACTTTACTCATGTTTTTGAAGGAAAGTATTCATTTAATTTATAAGTAAACTTTGATACATAAATTTATTTGACTTTGTATTTACATTTTCTGGAAAAAAAGGATTAAAATAACTACAAAGTTGGCAGGAAAGTAAATAGTAAAATTGCCCCATTTTTTATGTGATTGCAGCTCTTGCTACAGCTACTGAGTGGATTGTCTTCAACATAGATTTATATTTAACCTTCAGAATGACCTACAACTCCAGAATTATATGTGTATACTAGAGTATCATTTCATTTATTTTTTTAACCAACTGAAGGATTGCTTATAAATTTACACACATGAAGAATACATAGTGACAAATTTTAATTTATATAGCCGAAAGCTAATAAAAACTACACATACATGAATTTATCCAAAATATATTATTTACCATGGAAAGCTATTTATATCTTCTGTCCACCATTTTATTCCCTGAAATAAGTTATCTTTCAGATATAATAACTATAACTTTGAAGCATATTCAGCTTTGCTCTCTCTACTGAAATCCCCACTTGGATAAATTGCAATGCAGTAAAATTATAGCACTGATAATTTATTCAATTATTTATTATGCTTACATACAGAACACTATTCTTTTATAAAGCTTTTGGCTATGTAATTTTACATAATCAGATAGATAAAAATGTGACTTGAAAAAATAGTGTCATCACATACTGATTTAATTTTTATTTTTCTACATACATACTACAGATGTACTCTGAAGTCAGAAGGTATATTGACAATGGCTAGCATAAAATGATACAATTACTGAAGCAAAAAAATGTTTAAGGTAATGACTTTAGAAAGAGTCGAAGGAGAAATTTTAAAAGGCACGTAAGATAATGTTTAAAGTCTACAGCCATACCAAATAAGGTCATGTGAGATGTGCAAGACACACCACTAAGAGCTCCCATTCACAAAGATTATAAGAATTTGTTCCCCTGGAGTTTTGCAGTGTAGTAGCATTGGAATTGGTTGTCTGAAAAGTTTTACATACAAATGAAAAGTAAAAAAGACAATGTAAAAGGTAAGCATGTGAGTAAATATAAAAGGCTTTTCATAAGGTTGTTATTTGTGAATATATATATATATATATATGTCTACATTATGCAAAAAACACAGTTGTTATGGGATTATTGCATTGGAGAAATGAAATAAATGAGAACAAAAGCACAAAAATATAGGAAGGCAGTAAATGGAATTAAACTGAAGTAAGATACTTTGATCAGGATAAGATTATTTCTGGAATAATTTAATGACTATGATACTTGCTCCACTACCTAGAACAACTAAAATGTAACACAAAAATAGATCTAAGTCAATAGGCAAGATAAAGAATACTTAATCTACTCAAAAGAAGGATAGGGAAGGAGAACAGAGATCAATAGGAGCAAATAACAAGAAGGAGATTTTAATGTAATTGTACCAATAATTATTTTACATGTAAATGAGTTAATCATACTAATTAAAAGGCAGAGATTGATACTGAATAAAAAAATACTGAATCATATGTAGTTCAAAAACATATTTTAAATGTTGAGAACAGAACAGCTGGGAGAAAAAAGCAGAAAAATGTGCTATGCAAACATATTCAGCATTATAAAACTGATATAGCTACAGTAATATACAAAGTAAACACTAAAATATTCATTTTGGCTAAATAAAAGGGGTGTTTCATAATATAAAAGGGTCACTTCATTGAGAAGTTATAATAATCTTAAATGTGTACACAATAATAGAACTACTTTAGAACAACAAAACTGACAGAATATAGGAAAAATTCAAAATAATATTTTGAGATTTTGAGCATTCCTCAATGGTTGATAAAACAATTAAGCTAATAAAAACATAAGAAAATAGACAACTTGAACAACATTATTAACCAATTTGATCTAAATGACAATTGCAGAACATTGTTTCAACTGCTAAATGCATATTTCTTGCATATTAAATATTCATTAAAAGCTGAGCCTTTTAAACAACTATCAGTGGATTTCAAATGACTGAAATAATACAGAATATGCTCTTAAATAAAAATGATATTAAATGAGAAATCAATAACTATTCTGATTTCTGATTTCTAACTGTTCCCTATCTCATTATTCACACAAATAACAGTTTATGAGTAATGTATCTAAAAACAACCCCAAATATTTGGAAATGAAATAATATATGTTTAAATAATTCATGATTCAAAGAACTATGAAATTTTTAAATGTTTTAATTAAATGATAACTATCAAAATTTGTGAGATGTAGATAAAGCAGAGCTTCAAATGCCTATTATAGTGGAGAGTAAAAGTGTAAAAGTTAATGATCTAGTATACATATATAAGAAGCTTGAGGAAGAGAAAATTGGTACCAAACTATGTGGAATAAAGGAAATGGTAAAAATGAGGGAAAATAAATGGAATTTTTAAAAGAAAACTTTTTGGTAAAATAAATTGGTTATTTGAAAAGACAAATATAATTAATAAAATCTAGCAAGATTAAACAGGAAAAAGAAGAGCACAACCAATATCAGAAATGAAAGAGCAGACATCATTACAGGTCCTATAGACATTAAAAGGATAATAGCTAATTTACAAACTACTTTAAAACAATAATATCAACAAGTTAGCTAAAACAAATGCATTGAACATGAAACTAAACTAATTCAATGAAAAATGCAAAATTTGAGCACTCATTTTATATATTAAAGAAATTTGTAAGAAAAAATAAACAATTTCCACAAAGAAAGCACAAAACCCAGAAGACTGCCCTTCTGAGGTCTATCCAATATTTGGGGAAGATAAAGCACTAATACTAAACATTTTAAGAAAATACAGGATGAAAAAACAGTAATCAATCTGGTTTTATGAGACTAGGATTACCCTAATACCAAATAACTGAATGTTCATATGAAAAACAAAAGTGAATTTTGTTACCTATCTCATTATTCACACAAATAATAGTTCAAGATAGGACACACACACACACACATATATATATATACATAAAAGCCAGAAATGTGAAGCTAGAAATGTGATGGAAAAATGGAAGAATATCATTGAAATATTGGATTGAATGATTCCACTGAACAACAACAGATAACTATAAAAGAAAGCATAGGTGGATGGAGTTTCATCAAAATGAAACCTAAGTATCATTAAAAAAAACTATTCAGAAATTAAATAGGAGAATATATATTATGTATTAGGAAAATATATTTGTAATATACAAATTGATTTATATTCATATATAAATCTATATGAAAATATAAAAATATTTTTATATTTTTAAATATATGAAGGCATTTATAAAGACAACTCAATTAAAAATAGACAGCATAAAGAACAGATACTACAAAAAAACACAATTAAATAAGCCAATAAGAACTTTCATCAGAATTTAGCATAATTAGTCTATAGGAAATTCAAATTTAAACCACAAATGAGATGCTATTTCCCACCTTTAATAGAAAACAACAAAAACAACAGAAGAAAAAATCTGATACTGCAAAATGTTGGCAAAGATATGGAGCAACTGGAACTCTTATGTATTGCTGGTGGGATTATAAAATGGTGCAAACATTTTGGAGTACCAGAAGATTTTATAAAGGTGACCATATCCTTAACAAATAATCAGTCCAAACATATTCATTAGAATTCTATTCTTAGTTACTTTCCCCCAAAATGAAACTTATATACCAAACTATGCTTGAAAGGTAATGTTCACAGATGCTTTTCTAGTTATAATACTAGTAATAAACATTAGACTAATTGTCCATCAACTAAAGAATGGGTAAACTGTTTTATTAATACAACGGTGTATTACAGAGCAGTAAAAAGAAATAATGAACGATACATACAACAGGTACAAAAATCAAAAAGATTAAGTCAAGTGAAAGAAGGCCAACAGAAAGAGGATCATAGTTTATATATCAGGATAAAGAATCAACAAAACTTTGATGATAAAAATCAGAAAGTTGGGAGATTCAAGATGGCAGTGTGGGAGGTAAGATGGGAACTCCTCCCAAAACCACATATATAATGAAAATATAGTTAATTAATACAACTAACCCTAAAACAGCAACAAGAAGGAAGACTGAACCAGACTGCATACAGACCTCACAAACAGAGCAGACCTCATGAGACAGGGAATGCATGAAAGCCTTAATCCAATGGGACCCAAGCCCTTCCCCAACCCCAGCTCACCAGTGAGATGAAGAGAAATGGAGTGGGGAGGGGGTGGAAGCTTGGGACTGCTGAACACCTAGCCCTGGAGATCTGCTTTGTGAGCAGAAATCTATATTGTGTAGTGTTCTGGATGTGGGGGAGCTCGGACAGGTGGAGTGCTTGAGAGGCTGAGATTCCAGCTGTTTGTGGAGGAGGGGAACCACAACTGGCCACTCAGTGTCAGAGGAAAGGCAGTCAGTCTGAGAGGCTTCCTAGCAGCTAGAGGGCTGCTGAAGGGGCAGAGTTTTCACGGAGCTTGTTGCACAGAAGAAGGAAGAGCTGGATAAGGCTGTCTAGTTGTGCTCTGCCCAGCTGGTTGGGAACTTTGAGGAGCTTCAGGCACTCCATCCCCCTGGATGCCTACTGTGGCCCCCCACTGTGACACACAGTCTGCTGCGTGTTCCTCCTAGGCTGCCAGCAGTGGTTTGAAAACTGGCAGTAACTGTGCTGGCATTAGGCCAGCCAGACAGAGACCCCGCCCACAACAGCTAGAGATGCAAAAAACAGAGGCTTACACCTATGTGCTTGGCCCACTGGCTCTGACACTGGAAAGAGGCACCACAGATGGGAATCAGGAAAAAGATCTTTCCTTCCCGCAGGCACCAGCGCTGCTCCCCTATGACCACCAACCTCATTCTAGGGGTTGAGAAGCTCCAGAGACTGGAATTTCTGGGCAATACTGGGCACCACACAGAAATATGAAACATCAAAAGAACATGAAACATCAAAATCTCACAAACCCCAGAAAAAGGCCCAAATGAAACCAAACTCACCAATCTTCCTGAAAGAGAGTTCAAAATAAAAATTATAAACATGCTTATAGAGGTACAGAAAAATATTCAAGAACTCAGGAATGAATTTAAGTCGGAGATTCAATCATTAAGAAATTCCATATCTGAAATGAAACATAAAATGGAGGGATTTAAAAGCTGATTAAATGTAGTAGAACAGATGGTAAATGGAATAAAAATTAAAGAAGAGGAAAACAAAGAAGCTGAGGCACAAAGAGAAAAAAGAATCTCTAAGAATGAAAGAACATTGAGAGAACTGTGTGACAAATCTGGGGAAGGTGATAGTCTCCAGGCCATGGAGGTGCACAGATCACCCAACACAAGAGACCCAAGGAAGATAACATCAAGACATATAATAATTAAAATGGCAAAGATCAAGGATAAAGACAAACTTTTAAAAGCAGCTAGAGCAAGAAAAAAGATCACATACAAAGGAAAACCCATCAGGCTATCATCAGACATCTCAACAGAAACCTGACAGGCTAGAAGTGAGTGGCATGATAATGCAATGAAGCAGAAGGGCCTTGAGTCAAGAATACTCTACCCAGCAAGGTTATCATTTAAATTTGAAGGAGGGATTAAACAATTTCCAGATAAGCAAAAGCTGAGAGAATTTACCTCCCACACACCACCTCTACAGTGCATTTTGGAGGGAGTCCCATAGATGGAAAAATTCCTAAGGCTAAACAGATGTCATCAAGGGATAGAGAAAGAGTACAGAATATGTTTCATAACATACAAAGAATGGAGGAGGATGAAAAAGGAGGAAAAAAAGAAAAAGAACCTTTAGGTTGTGTTTGTAATAGCATATGAAGTGAGTTAAATTAGACTGTTAGATAGTAAGGGAATTACCCTGGAACCTTCGGTAACCACAAATCTAAAGCCTGAAATGGCAATAACTACATACCTATCAATAATCACCATAAATGTAAATGTTCTGAATACACCAATCAAAAGACATAGAGTTACTGAATGGATAAATAAACAAGACCCATCTATATGCTGCCTAAAAGAGAGTCACTTCAAAGTTACATACACAGACTGAAAGTAAAGGGATGGAAAAAGATATTTCATGCAACTAATAGAAAAAAACAGGAGTTGCAGTCCTTTTATCAGACAAAATATGCTTCAAAACACAGAAAGTAACAAGAGACAAAGAAGGACATTACATAATGATAAAGGGGTCAGCTGAACAAGAGGATATAACTATTATAAATATCCTTGCACCCAACACAGTATCACCTACATATGTGAAACAAATACTAACAGAATTAAAGGGGGAAATAGAATGCAATGCATTCATTTTATGAGAATTCAACACATCACTCACCCCAAAGAACAGATCAACCAGACAGAAAATAAGTAAAGAAACAGAAGCACTGAACAACATATCAGAACAGATGGACCTAACAGACATCTACAGAACACTCCATCCAAAACCAAGAGGATACACATTCTTCTCAAGTGCATATGGAACATTTTCAAGAATAGATCATATACTAGGCCATGAAAGAACCTATGTAAATCTGAAAAATTGAAATTGTACCAACCAGCTTCTCAGATCATAAAACTATGAAACTAGAAATAAATTACACAAAGAAAACAAAAAAGCCCTCAAACCATGGAGGCTTAATAACATGCTCCTAAATTATCAATGGATCAATGACCAAATAAAAACAGAGATCAAGCAATATGTGAAGACAAATGACAATAATAATTCAACAACACAAAATCTGTGGGACACAGCAAAAGCTGTGCTAATAGGGAAATATATTCCAATATAGGACTACCTCAGGAAAGAAGAACAATTCCAAATGAACAGTCTAAACTCACAATTAATGAAACTAGAAAAGGAAGAATAAATGATGCCCAAAGTCAGTTAGAAGGAGGGACATAATAAAGATTAAAGTAGAAATAAATAAAATTGAGAAGAATAAAACAATAGAAAGAATCAATTAAAGCAGGAGCTGGTTGTTCAAGAAAATGAACAAAATAGATAAACCCCTAGGTAGAATTATCAAGAAAAAAAAGAGAGTCTACACATATAAACAAAATCAGAAATAAGAAAGGAAAAATCACAATGGACACCACAGAAATACAAAGAATATGAAAGAATACTATGAAAATTTATATGCTAACAAACTGGATAACCTAGAAGAAATGGACAACTTTCTAGAAAAATACAACCTTCCAAAGATGACCCAGGAAGAAAGAGAAAATCTGAATACACCAATTACCAGCAAAGAAATTGAATTGGTAATCAAAAATGTATCTAAGAACAAAACACCTGGACCAGGATTCACTGCTGAATTTTATCAAACATTTAGTGAAGGCCTAATACCCATCCTCCTTGAAGTTTTCCAAAAAGCAGAAGAGGAAGGAATACTGCAAACTAATTTTACGAGGCCAACATCACTGTAATACCAAAACCAGGTAAAGAGACTACAGAAAAAGAAAAGTACAGACCAATATCCCTGATGAACACAGATGTAAAAATACTCAACAAAATATTAGCAAACCAAATTAAAAATACATGAGAAAGATCATCCATCGTGATCATGTGGAATTCATCCCAGGGATGGAAGGATAGTACAACATTCAAAAATCCATCAACATCATCCACTACATCAACAAAAAGAAGAACAAAAACCACACAATCATCTCCATAAATGCTGAAAAAGCATTCAAAAAAGTTCAACATCCATTCATGATAAAAACTCTCAACAAAATGGGTATAGAGGGCAAGTACCTTAACATCATAAAGGCCATATATGAAAAACCCACAGCCGACATTATACTTAACAGCAAGAAGCTGGAAACTTTTCCTTTAAGATTGGGAACAAGACAAGGATGCCCACTCTCCCCACTTTTATTCACATAGTTCTGGAGCTCCCAACCATGGCAATCAGACAACACAGAGAAATAAAAGTTATCCAGATTGGCAAGGAAGAACTCAAACTGTCCCTGTTTACATATGACATGATATTGTACATAAAAAACCTTAAAGATTCCACTCCAAAATTACTAGATCTAATATCTGAATCCAGCAAAGTTGTGGGGTACAAAATTAATACACAGAAATCTGTTGAATTCCAATACACTAATGATGAACTAGCAGAAAGAGAAATCAGGAAAACAATTCCAGTCACAATTGAATCAAAAAGAATAAAATACTGAGGAATAAACCTAACCAAGGAAGTGAAAGACCTATATCCTGAAAACCACAAGACACTCTTAAGAGAAATTAGAGAGGACACTAATAAATGGAAATCATCCCATGCTCTTGGCTAGGAAGAATTAATATTGTCAAAATGGCCATCCTGTCTAAAGCTATATACAGATTCAATGCAATCCCTATCAAAATACTAATAGCATTCTTCTATGAACTAGAGCGAATAGTTCTCAAATTCATATGGAACCACAAAAGACCCCGAATAGTCAAAGCAATCCTAAGAAGGAAGAATAAAGCAGGGGGAATTATGCTTCCTGACTTCCAGCTCTACTACAAAGCCACAGTAATCAAGACAATTTGGTACTGGCACAAGAACAGACTCATAGACCAGTGGAACAGAATAGAGAACCCAGATATAAAACCAAGCATATATGGCCAATTAATATATAATAAAGGAGCCATGGAAATGCAATGGAGAAATGACAGCCTCTTCAGCAACTGGTGTTGGCAAACCTGGACAGCTACATGCAAGAGAATGAAGCTGGGTTATTGTCTAACCCCATACACAAAAGTAAACTCGAAATGGATCAAAGACCTGAATGTAGGTCATGAAACTATAAAACTCTTAGAAAAAAATGTAGGCAAAAATCTCTTGGATATAAACATGAGCAACTTTTTCATGAACATATCTCCCCAGGCAGGGGAAGCAAAAGCAAAAATGAACAAGTGGGACTAAATCAAACTAAAAAGCTTCTGTACAGCAAAGGACACCATCAGTAAATAAAAAGATACCCTACAATATGGGATAATATATTCATAAATGACGTATCTGATAAGGGGTTGACATCCAAAGTATATAAAGAGCTCATGCACCTCAACAAACAAAAAGAAAACAAGCCAATTAAAAAATGGGCAGAGGAGCTCGACAGACAGTTCTCCAAAGAAGAAATTCAGATGGCCAACAGGCACATGAAAAGATGCTCCTCATCACTAATCATCAGAGAAATGCAAATTAAAACCACAATGAGATATCACCTCACACCAGTTAGGATGGCCAACATCCAAAAAACAAACAACAAATGTTGGCGAGGATGTAGAGAAAGGGGAACCCTCCTATTCTGATGGGAATGTAAACTAGTTCAACCATTGTGGAAAGCAGTATGGAGATTCCTAAAAAAACTCAAAATAAAAATACCATTTGACCCAGGAATTCCACTCCTAGGAATTTACCCTAAGAATGCAGGAACCCAGTTTCAAAAAGACATGTGCACCCCTATGTTTATCGCAGCACTAGTTACAATAGCCAAGAAATGGAAACAACCTAAGTGTCCATCAGTAGATGAATGGATAAAGAAGTGGTACATATACACAATGGAATATTATTCAGCCATAAGAAGAAAACACATCCTACATTTGCAACAACATGGATGGAGCTAGAGGGTATTATGCTCAGTGAAATAAGCTAGGTGGATAAAGACAAGTATCAAATCATTTCACTTATCTGTGGAGTATAAGAACAAAGAAAAAACTGAAGGAACAGAACAGCAGCAGACTCACAGAACCCAAGAATGGACTAACAGTTACAAAAGGGAAAGGGACTGGGGAGGGTGGGTGGGAAGGGAGGGATAACGGAGAAAACAGGGCATTACGATTAGCACAGATAATGTAGCAGGGGGGTACATGGGATGGCAGTTTATACAGAGAAGACAAGTAATGATTCTATAGCATCTTACTATGCTGATGTACAGTGACTGTAATGGGGTATGTGTGGGGGACTTGATAATAGGGGGAGTCTAGTAACCATAAGGTTGTTCAAGTAATTGTACATTAACAATATCAAAATTAAAAAATTTTAAAAAGAGGAGAAAAAAATCAGAAAGTTATTGCTTCATAGTGTCTATGAGTGGAAAGAGGCATAAAGGAAGATTCTGAGGTGGAAGTTTTTCTAAATTTCCTTTTGATCATATAATTGTATACAAGTATTAGCACTGGAAGTAAATGTTTAAGTTCTGTGAATTTTATTATATATAAATTATAATAAAAAAATAAAAATAAGTCAAACCTTTAGGTAAATATCTAATTCAGTCTCACCTTAAATAAAAATCATCAGTGGAGATGATGATGGTGGTGGTGATGATGATATGCACATAAATCAGGTAAATTTAAGAGTAAGAAATGGTGGACAATTTGGATACAGCAGTTAATAGTATATTTTTTCATAATATTGAGTTTTAATTAAGCTTTTGTTTTATTTTTCCTTTTATCCTTTAGTTGTATGGAGCTCTTTTGCTTTCCAACCTTCCTTTCCAAATGAGAAAGAAAATCCTATTTTTTCGAGTGCTTTAGTTTCAAAACTAGTGGTCTCTCTATTTCATATTTTTTTCAAAGCTTTCAAAGCTTCATATTCTTAGTGACTTCAGTTAGACTGTGACTTTTCTTAGTAGAAATATTTATTTAAAAAACTAATTTCTCTAATTTTAGGTTGAAATATTTATTATTGTTATATGGAAAAGATCAGGCCTCATTGGACAAAGGGCAAAAGTTAGAGGGAAGGAATGAGTGCTATTCACATACAATTCATAAATCTTTCATGAAACAGCTCCCACTTTAGGCATTTTAGGATGACTTTTCATAAGCAAAACCTCTGGAAAAAGTCAAAATCCATTTCGTCCCTAGGCAAAATAGTTTCTTCCGGGTAGCTCTTATTTTCCCTGTAAAGGTTGGAAGTGGGATTACCTGATGTAGGTTGTGTTTTAGGTCTTGTAAACCTATTGAAAGGTACAGATTACATACTACCGCAACCTCCTCTTTTTAAAATATTGACCCCATGCCGTTTTAGCACAGGTGAATCTCCTCCATTTTACCTCCTGTCGTCTTAAATTTCCTGTGTTGCAAAACTTCAAACTCAAATGTATAATTTCCAAATATTTGGGCATTATTTTACCTAATACTTTATAATTTCTGTACTACATCTACTTTTCTCATATACAACATAAATCTCTGATTCCTTTATTAGTTTTTTCCTCCACTGATAAAGGTTTGGCAGTGTTTACAGTAGATAGTGATGATATAGATGATTACCATTGTGGTGCTAAGTAAGAAGCAGTATAGGGAAACCAACTCTGGTTTCTTATTCTGACTTTATTAATAAATAGCCAAGTTTTGTTTATTACTGAACTTTTGTTTCAGTACTTTTAAAATAGAGAACAACTTGTTACAAACACTCATTTATTTGTTTTAATAATAAAATGGAACAAAGTTTTTCAAAAATTCCAAAACATTTTAAAATCAGACATTGATATCATTTGCTAAAATCTTTTTTTAATTAGCTTAGATAGTTTCAATTAACAGTAAAAGTATCTCAATATATTGAATCCCTATGTTACTTGTAAGTAACAATAAAAATATCGGATATTTTATTGATTTAATTTGTTGCAAGTATTGGTTTATTCATGTGTAAGCTTTTGCAGGGTATTGTATTTATGTCTCTCTGCAAGGTCTTGTATAGTCAAATACAGGACCTCAAATGCCTGAGATCAATAACCTAATAATCGGATAGTAATAATATATATTTCTATCTGTTAATACAAGTAACAATTAAAAAAGGTAATGAAAGACTCCTTTCAGGCTAAAATGAACAGGTTAGTCTTTGGTGTTGGTATTTGCACTGGAATCTTCAGAACTATCATTGGAATCCAGTCACCAAGGATTAATCAACTTTGTATCCTTAGGGTCTAGCAATGAACTTATAATCAGTGATCAACTTAATGTTTCTGAGTGGATCTATTAAGTCATATAATGTATTCTACACATGCATATGTAGAAATATCACTTTTGACTTTTCCATTATCACTATCTTGCATATTCTGGTCTAATATTGGCAAAGGTGAAAAGAGGAACTTCCAGATATAAGGAAAGAAGTATCAAGAAACATCGTTTTTGCCATTTATATATAGTGAAACATTGAAATGGGTCAGTTGTACATAGCTCAGTGCAGTGGCAAAAATTCCAAAAACCAGGATATTTATCTGTTCCAAAGGTCAGTATGCTCATTGCTTTACTTCTTCTGAAGACCTAAGGAAAAAAGTAAATGTGATTTTTTTCTCATACTTACCCTTTTCTTAAATTCTTTCTATCAATAACTTATTCTCACATCTCCAATGCATTTTAGAATTCAGACCATTCATTCATACTTGATGATTTATTGTTGATAAAGTGTCCCTTTTCCCAGCAGTCTTTGAATTTTAATGGGAATCAAAACAGAGATAAAAAGATTAACCCCTAAAATAAAACCTCCTTTGGACTTTTCTGAATTAACACTTAGTGTTAATCTACTCTGCCTATGCATAAAGCTGACCTAAGATATTGAACTTTAATTATACTCTTTAGTTTGTTGTGTTGCTATTGAAATAAAGAACCTGCAGCAATCTATTCTTTCAGTGATATGAAGAAGCTGCACGAAATGGAAGGTTTTGTCTGTTATGTATGCATTACTAAGAAATTCCCGATTTATTGTGGGGATTCTCCAACTAACAGATGTACATATTTTTTCAATCATTTTTATATTATCTAAATATAGCTTGGTTTTATGTGTACTTGATGAATTAGGGAAATGAAAAAATAAATGTCCTTGATATTGGTTGCATTTCGTAAAATCCACAAAGGATTTACTTTAAGTAGATTAGACCATTTACTTTAAATTCCAATGATTTAGATTTCAACATTTTATGGACTGTCTTACAAGTCTTGTTATGAAATTGAAAACAGAGAAACTGAAGAACTATTTTGTCACTTTATAATCAGGTTTAGAAATAAAACTAACTTCACATTTCTAAGAGGCCTTAGACAGAATTCATGGTTGTACCATGTAATACACACAAAGTCACAATTCCATACATACAAGACAAAGTAAGGGTAACTACAGTAATTATTTGTTAAGGTCCATTAGTGAATATAACTAACGTTTAAAAATTTTTGCTACAAACTGCACCCCTTGTCTATATATTCAGCAAGTTATAAAAATAAACAGATATTTGCTTTACGTCCTTGATTATTCAGATTTGCTTTCTATGCTGATCATATTACATAGGTAACGTCCTTTCTGTATATATATACACAAAATAAACATTTGTAGATATTGTAAAATTCAAAGCTTACTGGGGGGTAAATAAGCTTATTGAATGCCTTTTGTAAAATGCAAAGTAATCACTACCAATTTCATACTCAGCAATCTCAGAATACTTTCAAGTAAAGGATGATACAGAATTGGGAAAAAGAGATCAACAGAAAAGACCACAGTCAGGTGGGTGGGTGAAATGGAAAGATTTGGGCCATTCAATGTTGAAGAATGTGATGAACATAAAGTAAAATTGCAAAATTCACAGTGTAATAGACTCTTTAAAGAACTGTTATTTGAAGTTTGATTACTATTGTGTTTATTTAATTTTTTCCATTTTTTCATTCTTTTTTTCTTTTCTAATCAGTAATCTTACAATTTACAGAAAACAGAGTTTTCCTTAACTGTTATTTTTCTCTCTCATATATTCTTGCAAATATTTGCAGCTAAAACTAGTTCAGCTATATAAACCATTAAGTTTCACAGTTAATTTAATCTCCCCTTTTAATTATGTAGTCTTAGATATTATGCTTATCGAGTAGTGGTAGTTCCCCCAGTTACAATTACCTATAACATACCCTTTTTCTTAATATGAAATGAAAATTTCATGATTTAGTAGAATGGATCCAGGCTCTTCAGGTTAGAGAAACAGACTAAAATATAACTCTTTTCATTCTACAAGTTTCTACTTTCTAATACTCTTCTACCTGTTTCAGAAATCTCATAATCCTCTCACCAGTACGCCATCTACTGTCATACGACGGCTGGTTTAGCTACTTCCACTGGAACTCAGGTTCACTGTCTTATTCTCCTGCTCTCCTAAAATATTGTTCTGCAAGTGTGTGAATAAAAGTTATGTGAATATCTTATCACAACGCCTTCGCCTTCCTGTTTTAGTATATTCCACTGAAAGAGCCAAAAGTATCTCATAAAAATGAAGATATACATTTTGCAGAACAGGAAGTAAGCACAGAATAATGAGTAACTCATTAAAAATATTTATTACAAACTGTATGACTAAAACATTGCTGGGGCTTACATATGTTGTGTTATCATATCATCTCAAAGCCCCATGTGTACTAGAGTATTACTATATTTATTTTAAGGAACACAAATTGAGTTTTAGAGAGTTGAAATATCTTTTAAAATGACAGTCTCTTAGCAATTATAGACTATATATACATAAGTTGGAGTGGTTATAGCTGCTGATCAATAATAATGAGCAATATTATTTTTTAAAAATATATAAAAGTTGGCATCCCAGAAATACATTTCAAGAAAAGCCTTCTTAAGGTATATCTAAAAATAATTAAAATATATTTCATACGTGACTTAGAACACCTCTTTGATTTGATGGTGGGGGGATCAGGTGGATGCACACTCCTAGCATGTTAATTTTCTCAATCGATTAATCGCAATGCAAATCTGAAAAGTGTGAATGTTATAGGAGGTGAGGTGGTTAAATTGTATTCTCCCAAGCAAGCTTTGATTTTCATGTCTTTTTAAGATTATAAGCATTACTTAATTCATAATACATTTCTGAAAATGCCAGTAAAGAAAGTTGTGTTCAAATTTAAAATTAAATTAATTTTGTACCCCTCTCTCTTTTTTTTCCCTCAAAATCTTGCCCTGTCCATAGTGATACTTTTTGGTGTAGATTTTAGTGTGGGCAATTGTACTTGGTTCTGATGAAATGTCATTCTCTGTCTACCTAGAAATAAGATGGTTCTTGACATTGGGAGTTTGTCATTGATTAAATTGTCATAGTCTATTTGAAACCTAAATGCTGCCTTTGGTCATTGTTCTTTTTCTTCTTTAGAAAGTGACCTTTGTGAATAATTGCATGCCCTAGATGTGTCAAAATGAAGAGAAAGCAGCATTCCTAACTACGAACATTTTATAAATTATTTGTCTCTGCTCTTTCGAGCAGCTTTATGAAAATGAAATATTTCAAGATGGCATTGTGGAATCAAAGACATTTTAACAGTCTTGGCTGTAAAATTAATTCATCATGGAATTATAGGATTTATTGATATTCTTCATTTTCCCACCAGTATCAATTTCTTAAAATTATTATATTACACTCCAAAGAAAAATTATAAAACATGTGGTACTTTAAATATATGTGAAGGTAAAGAATTCTAAAAGTTGAAGACATTTAAAAATGTATTCATTATATCCTGTTTTGAACTCATCAGGGAATTGTCAGTATCTCATGCAAAAGGATGGATAAATGTCTCAAGGTGCTTTAAAAAAATCTCTACCACTTTTGGTTTTAGTAATCCTGTTAGTGCAGGTATATAGGAACTGTTACAAATGTAGAGTGTACACATATTTATTTGTATATTAATATTTTTTATGAACATTAAATTTTATTTTACTGCCTACATTTAGAAGTATAAACCACTTTCTAACTTCATCTTTGAAGACATTTAAATATCTTTGATAAGCATGATTAAGAATATAAAAAGTAAATACATAGACAAGCAATGATATTCATGATACAAGATAAAAGGGAATCTCAAATCTAAAGAAGAAATAGTTCAACGTAAATTAGAAGAGAATTAAGAGAGGTATTAAAGTTTAGCTCTAAATGATGTATATCATATAGGTATATAGAAGGGAAGAAAAATGGTAAGAATTTTAAATTGGGGCACCAACACACTGAATGAGGAGAAAATAAATATGTCCTATTTTGCTAAGAAAATAAAATAGGTTAATAAAAAAAAGAGCCAAATCCATCCAAAGGCTTTAGAAGTTTGGTTTGGGAGGGATGTGTGTGTATGTGTGATTTTAACATAGATTAACTGTAAATTCTCCAGATTCTTGCACAGAAGTAAAAATGGTGTAAAATGTCTTTTAAAAATAGAATCTGGCAAGTGGTGGATGGTAGAAAGAATCCGGAGGCAGTGAGCTGGATAGAAAATATTTATAGTTATTTAAGAGTGAGTTAAGGGATTAGAGTGAGGGCCATGGGGAAAGAAATATAAAGGCTAAGTCCAAGAGAGGTTGTGAAGGAAATACTAAGAGCAAACAAAGCAAAAGGAGACAAAAATAAAGAATATTGATTTAAAGATCACTCCAACATTTCTATCCTCAGACATAGCAATGAAAGGAATAGGAAATCCATAAAGGGAAAGAATTTAAGGAAGAAAGGATTTTTTTTTTAATCCAGAAAGACTGAGCTAGAAGTCCATTATCTAAATCATGCTGCATTCCAAGGGGTTAGGTTATGATCATGCACATAAAAGTTCAAAATTGGACAAGTGGTTTTCAATATAAATGTGATAGATGGAGTCATAAGGGTGGGTAATTCATTAAGGTTAGCAACATAGAAAGATAAGAATGAAGGATGTAGGACAAAGAGATAAGTTACAAATGATAGATCCTACTGAGAAAGGGGGCAAGTTTCAGAAAAGGACTCAAAGAATCAAAATGGTGAAGACATGCAGATGCTAGGGACAAAATAATTCATGCAATTTTTTTTAAATTTCAAGTTTTAAAAATACCTTGAAGTACACAAACCTTTTCTGCATTTTTATTACAGCCAGAAGATATAAAATATCTACCTTCTGTAGATAAAAGTGTATATCTAATAATAATCTTCAGCAGATGCCAAATAGATCTATAAGCATTCCATGATTGAATCATGCACCCCTCCCATTGCCACCCCATATGTACACCACATCCACTCAGCATTCAGGTGTGAGGCTGCTCGGTGTCGGGTGCCATTCAGCAGTGAGGATAAAAGGGGGAGACAGAAAATCAAGGACTCTACTCCTCTACTTATACTACTGCAAGAAATAGGCAATATGCAAGTAAAACAATAAATATGATTATTAGAGACCCAGACAAGTGCTACAAAGAAATGGCAAAAATATACATGATGGGACAAAACTTGACCTGGTAGAGGTCACTTTAAATAAGGAGGTACAGACCGGCCGCTGGGAGGTGACATTTCTGCTGTGACTTGAAGAACCCAGACAGCCAGACTTTGAAGAAGTAAATTTTCAGTTAGTGGTATAAATAATGCAAAGACCTAGAGGAAGAGTTTTTGTTCAGAGAACCCAAAGGAGATGGGAGTAGTGTGCAGGAGATAAAACAGTTTGAGTTTGCAGAGGTGAGAAACAGCCATGTTGTGTATGACTACACAGCTGTGATTATACATCGCATTTTCACAGGAGGGTAATGGGATACACTGGAGAGTTTAAATAGAGGACATTCTTTTTTAAAAAAACATTGCTCTGACTGAACTGTAAAGAATTAATTGGAACATTATAAAAATGGAAGCAGGAGATCAGTTAGATACAATTTGGTGGAACTCTTAGGGCTGCTTGGACTAAAGCAAAGTTAAAGGACATGACCTTTGGTTCATGGTTTCCTTCAAGGTTGAAAGGATATTAGAGATTATATGGGGGTGAGGAAAAGGACAGAAAACTATGAGAATATTGTGTTTTGTTTATCAGGCATAATATAAAACAGAGAAAAGTAAGCCTGCAATTATCTATCTTTACGTATCCATCTACTAACATTTGGATACACACACATTCACACACATCTATTATATATTTTGTGGTTTAGGACTCTGAGGAAGCCTATATTCCAGCTATTTTCCTGTTAAGAAAACATTCATATTTATTACACACTTTTGATATTTCTTACCATCCCCTAAATATGGTCTGCTTAGCACAACCAAATGAGGATCATTTACTCTCATACTATTGTTTTCTGACTAGAGAAGTCCTTGAAATAAATTTTCCCTTGTGGAATTTACTGGAGACGTAGGGGAGAAAACACAACAAAACAAAACAAGTATGCTTGAAGATAGTCTCTCAATCTTTTCCTAAGTTTTTGAATTTCCCTGGTGGAAAAATAGAGAGATGGATGGATGGATGCTGTGAATTTAACCTTCCATTATCTCAAGAGACCAAAACTTCTTGTCAGCAACATACAGACAGAAATGATGCCTACTTTATATGCATTTGTGTGTATTGGAGGACCCAGAAGTGAGAGCAGAAATAAGTAAAGATTATAATTGGCTCTTAACATGCTTGCATGTAATCAGTGGGAGCTGGGGATAACTTGGTGAATAACTGGTTTATGTTACTGTTGTTATCTCCCCTGTCTTTGATTAGCCTTTGCATTCCAGGAGGAAAATTCTTTAAAACAAGCATGCAGTTGTCACCACCGATTCTAATGCATGAGACCCATAGTAGGTATGCAAAACTATTCTAGAGAATAAATGACTAGAAGACATTTAATCATCTGGTGCAACATTTCTGATGTACATTGTTAAGTGGAAAAAGTAGGCTTGAACTAGGAAATACATGATATCAATTCTATTTAAATTGTGCATAAAAGGTAAAGCATATGCTCAAAAATATTAATTAAAACTATAATTACAAAAACCATACTAAACCTAATTATAAAAAATCTTCATATCATCCTTCATTTTGCATTTTCTGTATTTCTCTTCCTTATCCCAGTATGTACAGGACAACATTCATTCTAGCTCTCAGTGTTCAACACTGCAACTCCCTCCTGCTGGGCAAAAAATTCTTCATATAAACCAAACTGTGAACGATTCTAAAGATTTTAGAGGCTCATGCCAAAAACTGATCATTTGGATTAAAAGAGAAAAGGCAGCCAAGTAGTAAAATTTTCTTGAGTTATCAGAGAATGCTAGCAAAAGGTCACTCAGTCTAATTCAACTATTATCTATATAATCTAATTATGCTCATTTCTAAAGTAAATGTGTTATTTGCACTGCATTGGTATGCGAGAGATTACAAAGTGCTATTATAGGATTATAAATGGAATGCTGGTTTGCACTTTGTATGAAAAAGACCTGTAAATACTATTTAGCTTCACTTTTATGCAGCTAGGATTTAGTGCACACCAAAAGGCTTAGCCAGTACAATATTAGAGTTCCAGATAGTGAAGTCAGCTAACTGAGCAACAGCGCTAAATAAAGCTGCGTGAATGCAGTTTCCATGCTCGTCTCCTCTTCATTTATTACATTTTCTTTCATCCATCAGAAATGTGTAGTTAATAAATGATATGTTCCACCTGTCTGAAAATTAAAAGCAACTTTTTAAGCCATTAGCACGAAAATTTCTGTATGGCAATCTTAAATTACTAAAAGCTTTTTTTTTCCTTTTCAGATATGGTGCAGATACTTTCACCCTGTATTTATACATGAAGCTTTGAGTCAAATGCCTTTGCTTATGTTCCTTAAGGAATTGTGTAAAACACAGTTTGGGGACTCTGGCAGGTTTAATAATATCTGTCTCTGCAGTTAGTACTATTGCGGTTTAGCAGCTGCATTAGCAATGATGCTTTAAAATGATTTTCAAGTAATTCATTACTTCCCTTTCTCATGCATTAAATTTAATATAGCTTGCAGGTTCTAATTCATCTTCATGCATACTAATAAATTGTGCACTACAAATAAATTCTGCATTAGTTTTAAAGCAATTTCACTTCATCTATATATCAAATATGAAGTCTCTGTTTGGCTTGTAGCTAGCTGCAAATAAGCTCAGAATCTTGTCTATGTAGTTACATGATCAATGACTATAATAACCCATCTTTGTGAAGATGACATATTCCTTTTAATATTTTTTAAGAGAAAGACAATATATACCTTTTTATTTTTTTATTTTTTTTACTTCCTAAGGTGGTAACAACTCTTGAAGGCACCACTCTAGAATATGAATGAATCCAATGTAAGCACCTTAAAATTCATATGCCATACCACAGTGATTCTCTCCTTTCATATCTGGGCTTTAGAACTAGAACTGCAGAGGAAAGAAAATCTTCTGTCCTCTACCCTCTTGGATCCTTCTACCAAATTGGTTTAGTGCTGACAGTCTTTGCAGCTGCTGAGTGACAGTTTCTTAAGCAGTTTTCACAGCCAAAAAAAAGGAAGGGCAGGGACTGTGGCACTGATGTTGTGGGGTGGTGGGGGGGGCAGAAAGCACCGAATTGTATACAGTAATATAACATGCTTATATAACGCTGTATCTTATAAAAAGTACTTGAATGTGTATCACCTTATTTGGATCTTAGAACCATAATTTTTATTGAGATATATTTGACGTATGACATTGTATAGATTTAAGGTATACATGTTGATATGATATATATATATATATGCATATACCTCAACATGATTACCACTGTAATGTCAGCTAACACCTCCATCACTTCATACATATCTTGTTTCAGTGAGAACATTTCAGATCTAATCTCTTAACAACTTTCAAGTATGTTATGCAGAATTGTTAACTGTGAGCACAGTGCTGTACATTAGATCCCCAGAATATACTCACTTCTAACTCTAAGTTTGTGTTCTTCAACCAACATCTTCCCAGTTCCTCTACCCTCCAGCCCCTGGTAGCCATCATTCTACTCTGTTTCTATTAGTTTAATTTTTTTAGATCTCACATGTAAGCGTTATCATACAGTATTTATCAGTCTGACTTATCTTACTTAGTGTAATGCTCTCAAATTCTATCCATGTTGTAAATGACAGGATTTCCTTCCTTCTCATGTCTGGATAATATTCCATTGTGTATAAACATATACAAAACTCATCTTTATCTATTCATTCACTGATGGGCACTTAAGCGGTTTTTATTTTCAGGCTCCTGTGAATGATACTCCAGTGAACAGAGGAGTGCAGACACCTCCTCAATATCCTGTTTTCATTTCCTTTTTATACACCCAGAAGCAGAATTGCTGAATCAAGTGGTAGTTCTTTTTTTAATTTTTTGAGGAACCTTTAGATGGGAGGGCTATCATAATTTTACAAAAAAGAAAGCCTAAAAATGTTAAATTATTTTTTTAATGTAACACCATTTCAATGTTGGAAGTTATGATCAAATTTAAGCTGTCTGATTTTTAAGAAGTTCTTTTCTTGCTATCACACTTTTCCTGTGCATTTATCTTTTTGTCCCATATGGAATGACCTTGTAAAAATCACTATGTTCTATTCCCCAGTGAAATTTCCGGGAGAAAGATTCTAGTCATAGTTGTTTTAACTGGAAGTCTGGGAGAGAGGCTCTCTTAGAGCTCTGCTACTGGAAGTGTGGCTGGTGGACTAGCAGCATTAGCATCGCCTGGGAGCTTGTTAGATATGCAGAATAAAGGACTCACCCTAAATCTACTGAATCTGATTTTCCATTTTAGCCAGGTCCCAGGTGCTTAGGAAGGAGCTTGAGGTTTGAGAAACACTGTTTTTGAGAGAAACAATATCAGTTATAGAAAAAATGACCTTTTGAATAAGACAGGAAGAAGCTTTCAGGTAGCAGTCAAGCGAAAGGAGATACATATATATATGCTTTTCTACTCTCACAGAGCATTGTTGAAGTTCTGTAATATTTATTACACTTCTTCCACCCACTCATTTTTAGCAATATTTTTGCTGTAGACACTGGAAAAGCACATGAGTGATGGGGGAGACCCCGTGTCTAAAGAAGTTTCTGAATTGTGAGAAATCGACTAGGAAATGAAAATTTAAACAACAGACATTTCTGCTTATGATGTCTGTGTAGTGTAGTCAGACTGCTTCAGTGGTTTTAAGAAAATAACTTAAAGCAGCATAATGAAACTAAGCATTCTTTCCAAACTGTTTCCTAACTCTTTGTGTAATTATGTCAACTTTTCTTAACTTATTACACTAAATGGAATTTAGTTTATAAGCCATGAATAATCATTTTAAGGTAGCCCCTTCGTTGTGCTTCTAAACACACCAACCAGTAATTTTCCATTGTTGCTGAAGGTAAGTACCAGGAACTTTATTGTCCTAACCATTACTCCTAGTCTCTAATTTATGTCCAGAATATGAAGGTCCAATCCTTGGTAAACATTACAAAATTACAATTGAGCAGGCCTCTAATTTTGACATGATATGAAATATATGACAAGACTGTGGATGTAAAACACAGTATATTTCTTGATGTAATTGACTAGGAGGATTATTTTCTTAAGAAAAGCTATGTCCACACACATAGGATCCTTTAGATGACTCCAGGAAAAAGCTGTTTCATTTGCAATTAGACCAATAAAAATGAGAATGAGTTAGATGACTAAACAGATAGATAATAGGTAGTTGATAGAGAGATAGATAAAGATAGAAACTGTCCTGTATGTGTTCTTGTCTGTTGTATCAATCAACCTTTGGATTCTGGCCTAGCTTAACCAGCTTCTTTTTTTTTTTTTGGTAACTATTTGGTTTTGAATTAACATCTGAACTTTGCTTTTTTACTGACCTCTAGAATAGACTTAACACTGCTTTCACTG
This sequence comes from Manis javanica, assembly GCF_040802235.1. Taxonomy (NCBI): domain Eukaryota; kingdom Metazoa; phylum Chordata; class Mammalia; order Pholidota; family Manidae; genus Manis; species Manis javanica. The sequence continues at coordinate 38,147,250 of NC_133164.1, forward strand.
AAATCCTCAGCCTATTCTAACCCATATAACTGATGATTGTTTAAATATAACTATATATCTAGAAATTCTATTGTTTCAGGGAACAACAAATGGTGGGATAACTATTAGTAATAATATGTATAAATCATCACTAATTTAAGTGAGAAATATCTTTTCAGAGGCTCACCTACTGCTATCCAAACCTGTATATTTCCCTATTTCAAGAAACTAAAGAAAAAGCACAGCTTTTTAAAATCTCACCCTTTCAAGGAAAGCATCTTGTTGTATTTGTTGGCTGAAAAGTACATATTATTATATACTTTGGGTAGGCAATTTTCTTTTACATAATTGGGAAACTTGGAGGCAAACTTGTTTGTTATATATAGAGTTACAAAGTTTGACTTCTCAAAAAGAACCAGTTCAAATCCCTCTTTCACAGATGTAGAAATATGCATTTCTATTTAAAAAATTAATTTGTAGCAGTATAGAAATTGTAATCCTTGTATACCCATTTCTTAAATCAGTAAGTCAGTACTTCTCATAATTGAATGTGCTTGTGGATCCCAAGGAGATCTTCTTATAAAGCTGAGCAGGGTTCTAGCAAGCCCCTAGGAAATGCCAGAGGGGCCTAGTCACAGTTTGAGTAGCCAAGCTCTATAGAGCATATGCCCAATTTCCTGAGTAATGAAGACAAAGTGACAAGAGTATGTTGTCCTTGCTCTCCTGCCTTTTTAATCTTTATCATCATCCCTAGTGACTCTTAATCATATTTTGCTATTAGTATTATCAGCTAGCTGCATTCCTTCTTGTGCCCTCTTCAATCTTCATCATATAAATCATGGGAAACAGCATCTGCATTTTTCTGCTCATCATGTTTATACTGAAGCCTGGACTACTGAATTTGGAAGTTTAAATTTTAAAGTAATTTTGAAGGCAAAGAAGTAAATACTTAAAAAGATTAACTTGGAGTTAACTTATTTCAGATATGATATCATAAGTATCATAAGCCTTTCAATAATACACATATGGGTAGAAATTCATTACCTGCAAGGAAATACATGTCATTTTTATGTTCTTAAAAACAAAGCAAAAGACTCATATTTGTAAACAGAGGAACATTTATCAAGTTCAGAAGACAAAATTGCAGGAAAGAGTGTTTTAATACATGCTCCAGCTATAGAGATGCCCTCACCACTGTCTATTACAGAAGAAATATTACTTTGAAAGGTTGTCTCAAGATTGAATTATCTATTTTGAGTGTGCAAGGTTTGTAGTGCTTATTCCAGCATCTTTTCCTTTAATTCCACCTGGGCAAAGGGTCAGGTACACCAGGGGCAAGAAGAGCTTAGGACAATAAGATCACATCTTATTAACATGTTGGTAGATGTCACTGCCAACATTGCCTTGAATGACTTTCATAATGCTAATAGGAAGTTTTTCTAACTGAATAATCATGTTAAAATGCCACTTTCTGTTCAACACAGACTGTTCTTTGAATTTCCAATACACTGAAGATTTCTTGCTCTCAGCCTTGTTTAGAGAATAAGACATATGATTCATTGACAGTCAGTCTGCAGGCAACTAGAATGCTGAAAAGAATACTAGATACTGTGTTAAGTTCCATCTGAGGATGGACTACTATAACAGGTAACCATTTGTGTTACTTAAATTACTTGAAGGATTTACTTAAATTACATACAGCTTAGGACTCTCATCCATGAAATGGGCATAGTAATTATTGCTCTTCTCACATGTGCATGTCAAGCTCAAATGAATCCACTTGTAAATGAAGGGTGCATGCTGCAAAGAAACTCACGTGGCCATTGATGGTGAAAAAGAAGAGTATTAATTTCCATAGCAATTGTGACAGATATTCAGTAGACAGAGAAAGTCTTTGGAGGAGACAGGGAAAAAAAATGTAAGACTTGTAACATTAGCTTTTGCCTTTTCAAGCATTTTTTAGTGTTACACTAAATCTATATTTCTATGTCCTTTTCTGCTATCTATTGGATTGTAAAGTTTTCTTGATTTCTTCTCTCTTTCCTTTTTGTCAAATGTTTCAAAAGTTGTGCTTGATGATTTTTAAACTGTTCAAGTAAACACTTTATTTAACAGAGTGTAAGTATCACCCCTGTACCCAACAGATATGAGGATGTTTAGTGGTTTACCTCCTCGGCCATCTGTATTACTACCAGCTTGTATTTTAGTTCTGTCATTTTTCTAAACACCATTAGTTAATAAATTATTTGAACTATTGTTCTACTAGCAATATCTATTTTAATTTGCCTGTGTTTCCACTAGTCTCTGTTCACCATTCCTTCTTTCATCACTCAATATCGGTCTGTGTTAAATTTCCTAAGTCCTTAATGAAAATAAACTAGAATCATAACTGTAAATAAGCAGAGACTATTCAGAGTTTACCATAGCAAGTGAATCGACTACTCCCATTTTTCTCTGGCAGAGACTTAAACGCAAGAATGTGGGCAAATTTTATAATGAAAAAAGAAGAGGAAAATTCCAGGTGTGCTCTTCTTGTAGTTCGTTGGCATGAGGTAGCTGGAGGAAGACTAAGCGGAAGGGAGGCATCTAATGTGAATGGCATGGAAAGTGTATTTGACTTTATCTGTGTTAGACGTAGAGATAGAATATAAGGAAGTCGGTACCTGGTGACCAGGTCTTGACCATTCTGGGCAATCTGCTGCAGAAGTTGTCATTTGGTTTCCTGAAATGGGTGCTGCAGAGTTTGTGGGTCACAGTTCCCTCCTCATATATGGTCTGACCACTGTCTATTTGTATATTTAGTCTCTCACCTCATTTCTAAGAACAATGTAATTATTTCTCCAAAATCTTAGAATGGTGAACCTTCCCAATTAGTTCATTTTAATATATTTTTAGTTTGTTCTCAGTCTTGAATAATAATTTTTCTCAGTCTAGAATTACATTTTGTTGGATTTCTTCCCAGAAATATGAAGGTATCTCAGTGTGGTCTAATGGAAGACATTTCCTAAGCTAAATATAGACATTTTTACAAATGTTATTTCTTATTTCTAAAATACACACCCTGTTTCTTTCTTGGACTAGCTGCTTCTCACTGTTTAGATTTCAGCTGATTTACTGCCTAGTCAGAACATATTTGACCATCTTATGAAAAGTGTCATCATTATTTTTAATTTCTGCTTCTGTTTTATATTTTTATATTTATTACAGCATAAAAAACATTTTTATCCAGCTATTTTCTTTCTCCCTTATTAGAATATAATTCTGTCAATTCTGGCGCTCTGCTTATTGATATTAGGTTTTCTCGTCTTATTGCAGTAACCAGAAAGTTTTTGTCATATAATTTTGGAGCAAAATTATATTTATAATTTTAATTGTAATTTTTTATGAATTATGATTGTCCTATTTCTGTATCTTCCTTTTTTTGGGAGGAGCACATGACTTTTCATATAAAAAGTCAGCAAATAAAATAACTTATAAATTGAGAGAATGTGTGCATGTTTGTTATCATTCTTATTCTTGTCCAGCAATCATGCTTAAAAATCAAATTTGAATTAGGATATGAGAAAACTGTGATCCACTCTTAAGAATAAAAAAAGTGTTTGTGGGCATGTAAAACATACAAAGTTTTTAAAATTTAATTTCATATATTAAATGTAGACAGTGTAGGCATTATTCTATGACTAGATGTTGTTTGGGAAATTTTTTATAAGTATACATGCATAAGAGATATGTGTATCTCAGTATTTTATAGGCACAAACTGATTAAAAAGAGACACAGTGTGGCAGTAGAGATAAGGTATAGTCATTTCAAAAAAGACACACTCTTTTTTGCAAGTAGGATTTGAGGTAAGAGAAAAATGACATGAGGCATAAGTCACCTTAAGAGAGGGTTGTAATAGATCACCACTTGTCAGTTTCAGCACAAGCAGGAATTTCAGAAAATAAGAATGCTTTATTCTTTAAGAGAGCCATCACAAAAATAGTCCAAGCCTTTTATACCCTTGAGGGATGTCTCTTAACGGACTTGATTAGTTCTGGATACCTCATTTTAAGATGGGCATCTACAACCAAATTGAATTCAGACTTTGTAACAATAGGGCATAAAGATGTCATGAGGAATGACACCAGGAACTGGAGAACTTTAGCCTGGGAAATACAACACTTAAAGTATATCAAATTGTAAACATTTTATTTATAAAATATTGTTTTATGAAATGGAAATTTGATTTAGTCTGCATAGATGCAGAATTCTTAACTAGAATAAACAAAGGATTGTGTTTAAGGAGGTTGGTTTCAAATACTGAAAAAATATGAGGATATATTTTCTGACAATGAGATGGGTTAAAAATAAATTGGGCTAGCATGTGGGGTAATAAATAGCACTTGAGGACTGGTATTCAAATAAAGGATGGTCGACCACTTCTCAGAAATATTATATATAAATGTATAAATGCATAAATGTTTTAAATTAGTGTTTTAACTTTTAGACATCAGAGATGTCTTCAAAACTTCCATGATAAGCAAATGCGCCTTACCAGCCATTGTAAGGCACAGCTGGAAGTTTTTAAATATAAAGTGATTTTATCATTTTCAAAAGGCAAAAAATATACAGTAAATCAAACTTTGGTACAAAAATTTTACGGAAATTTCCAGATGTATATGAATTCTTCAATGTCTCAATTTTGTCAGAAAACAAAAGTCATCATAACATGACATTATTTCCAAACAATAGTTATCTGATACACTGAACAACATCTCTTTCAACTATTTTCCTTTTGGTTTTAGGATATTGTGTGCATCTGACAAAGCTATGCAGTATAATGCAATGTGGAATTGCAATCTTGCAAAAATTACATGATTTCATGAAGGCAATGAGGTAAAGTTAGAATTACTTGAGTCACAAGTAAAGAAAGCCTTTGACATACAAAGTTTTAGTAGAGTTACACTGGCTTAAAATTGAAGAAAAATACTGGCAAGGGTGATGATAATATATGTGCTTCAAAAGAGAATGGTCTGAATTTCAAAGAATTGAGAGAACTCCTTGGAAAAACTGATGAAGCTCTAAAATGATTTGGCAAAAAATGGTCTTTTTGTGATTGTTGTCTGAAACAATCACAGTGTAATGTGCTATTAAATTTTGGCAAAAATCACAAACCCGTACAAATATACAAAGCTAGCTTAATGCATTCTGGAAGTATTAAAAAAATTGATGCAGCGTAAATAACCTAGTTCTATTGTAAATAAGGTAAATGAAATTTTTTTAGATATTTATATTTTCGGTGCATTTTCAAGATAAAATCATAATTATATCTTTTTTTGTAAACCATTATATGAAATTGAGGTGTGTTTTAACTAAAGGGCTTTTTTTTAAAGTAATAATTACCTCTACATAATGGTGACCTCCCATATGTCCTTTTCTTACAAAAATTGAGGTAAAACTGGTATATAATATTATATTTCAGGTATACAGCATGATAATTTGGTATTTGTATACACTGCAAAGTGATCACCACAATAAATCTATTACCATCCATTACCACACAATTCATTCCTTTTTGTCCCAACCCCCTTCCCCTCTGATAACAATCAAATGGTTCTGTGTCTATGAGTTTTGTTTTGTTTGTTCATTTTATTTTTTTAGATTCCACATATAAGTGAAAGCATATGGTATTTGTCTTTCTTTGTCTGACTTAATTCACTTGGTGTAATACTCTCAAGGTTCATCCATGTTGTCCAGATGGCAAGATTTTTTTATTTTTTTATGGCTGAGTGGTATTCCACTGTGTGTATATTCTGTGTGTTTATATATATAAATATCTCATAACTTCTCTATCCATTAATCTATATCCTTCCTATTATTAGCTTTTTTTTCATAACTGACCATATATGTAGTGTTTATTTATGGGCTATATATTCTGTTCCACTGATCTATGTGTCTGTTTTTATGTCAATATCATACTGCTTTGATTACTATAGCTTTGTAGCATAGTTTGAAATCAGGGAGCATGATCTCATATGCTCTTTAGCAATGCTTATAGGATCTGGTACTGATAATGAGAGTTATTACAATTTATGAGTATGAAAATTATTGGTAAACACTAAACTACATACCATTAATCTTTTAAAAAATCTCTTCATTAGCAATATATCGAAATTATAACTAATGTTATGGCAATAGCCATACAGAACCTATATCTTTCTTATAAACAACAAAAGCAACCCAAATACATCACCTACATTACATATTACCCAGCAAATTGTGATTTTCCAAGAAAAATATTCACTTTTTAAATTAAAACTGAAATAACACACATTTTAAAAGGATTTTGGCATTGATATCACACATAGATAAAAAATAAACTGACAAAATATCTTGTGTGTAAACCTTCAGCCATTTAAGAACCTGCAAAAGATTATAAATCTAACTTACAGAAGGAAAAAATAATTAACAGTGAGTCTCTGTGTTTGGCAAGATTATATTCTTCATGTATTAGGATTTGTGCATCTGTGACACAGCGGGTTGTTAAATTGCTCAGTTACCAGAGATAGCATCTGCCATTTGTTCAGACAAGGTATCTTGCTAGAAATTACATGAATCTCTGTAAAAAAAGAACCTAGTGATATTTGCTTTTCAAACTTCTGCTGTCTTGAAGGTGTAATAATCACTAATAGGTATTTATTTTAAAATATAAAGTCTTAGTAAAACTTACTAGATATGACTCAAAGTACATTAAAAATTCATTGACTTATGGGTCTGTTCTATATCTATCTTTATGCACTATTTGTTTTGCTCCATATTCTTAATATAGCTGAGAAATGATTTACACTTTTTAAACTGATTGAAGGTGAAATTATTGAGATAATTTGAGATAGTGAAGATTGTTCTTTTTGCCCCAGTATAATTTTACATTATCAATTGAATAAGGGGCCTGAAATTCTTCAGATAATTAACTAAATTTCTTATTTCATTAACTTGCTATGTATAAGCATATTAATAGAAATTTCTTCACTTATAGGCCATTGTAGGTTTGTTATTCTGAATATTTTGACAACAGTTTAAGAATACTCTTTAGTATAAATGCAGAAAATATAATTGCTAATATTTTTAGCTTATTATGTACTATCTTAAGTGTTATGCATATGTTTGCCATTATAACCTTAAAACAATTTTGTAGGGACATTTTTAAAGCTTCATTTTATAGATGAAGAAACAGAAAAAACAACAATATAAGTAACCTGCCTATGTATGGCCATCTAGTAGGGATAGTTCCAAGATTTTAACATGGTATTAGCAGTCTGACTTCTGAGCTTACAAATTTAAATTAAAAGCTGTTCTTTTTCCAATATTGTACCTCATAGAAAATAGCACATGGACCCCCACATACATGCATTTCATAGCAAGTTAAATATGATTCTATAATATATATCTGAAGGGAATTGGACATAATTTTTGAAAAAAGATTTGTACTATGGTAAAATATATATGCCCAATCTTCCCTTTTAACCAATGTTAAGTGTGCAATTCAGTGTATTAACTATAGCAAAAATATTGATTTCCAAAAAATTTTTATCTTCTGATTTCTAAAAGATTTTATAATCCTAAACAGAAGCAAACTTGCCATTCTCTACTACTCTCAGTTCCTGGTAATATAATACACTTTGTGTCTGTATTTGCTTATTCTAGATATTTCATGTAAATAGAATCATACAATATTTTCCTTTCATGTCTGATTTACTCCATTTAGCATATTTTCAAGGTCATTGACTTTTTATCATGTGTCAGAATTTCATTCCTTTTTATGGATGCATACTATTCTACTGTATGATTACACCACATTTTGTTTATACTTTCATCTGTTGACAGACCCTTGTGGTGTTTCCACCTTCAGGTGTTCTGAATAACATTGCAATGGTTACTGGAATACGAGTATCTGATTGAGATCCTGTTTTCAATTCTTGGATAAATACCTAAGAGTGGAATTAGTGGAATAAATGATACACCTATGTAAATAGGTGCATTTCAGTGTCCTAATTTCTTAAAGAACCTTTCACCAGATTTTTTCTTCCAGGCTTTAGGTGGACTAACCTGTTTCCATCATAATTTTTTTTACTGCAAGTTACTGTGGGTTGTTAGTTCTACATGCAATGTTTTTAAGCAATACCTTCTTTCCAGCCTGAGATCCAAATTGGACAAAACAGCGACAAAGATCAGGTGCTTCAGGTAGTCCCCAGACAGAGTAGTACAGACATGCACAAACATTTGCAAATAAAGTTGGCTCTGCAACCTCCACAGCCATGGTCCCATGTCAGGAAGGTGGTGGGACTAGGACAAATAAAAACACTACAAAGCTTTCCTATTGTTATTAAAGTGCCTTTGTTTGCTTCAGCATTCACTGGGTTGTTGGACATCTCTGACTGTTTTCTAGAATTTCTGATGAAGTTGGTTATGATTGTTTCTGCTTTTTTTTGACGCTTCTGTTGGAGGATAAGAGCTAGATCTGGCAACTATGCTGTTTTGCTAATACCCTCAACTGGAATTTTTCTGTAAATAAAGTATTTATCTTTAAGCTCCTAAAATATATTTAATTATCTTTAAGGTTTGGGAAGAAAAAAAGTTCATGACATTGTGGATAGTTCTGAATGGAAAAATTTGTGACTAACTATTCTAGGATTCACATTTTTCAAAATATATTAATATAATTTACAATATTTATAATGAGAATGAGGAAACAGGCTAATTATTCAAAATGTGGAAATGGCTAAATAAATGCTAAACTGTTTTGATATGATGGAGTACCAGGACAACATTAAAATCCAGTCTTCTTAAATAATTAACATTTTGGAGAAGTTCTTACAATGTAATATAAAGATAAGTAAAAAAGGCATATCACCCTGTTAAGAAGAAATTTGAATACATATATCTACTCTTGCTACGAAGAGATGCTATTTATAAACTGTTTGTTTTATAGTAAAAACACAGAAAAGAGAATTTTAAGTGGGACATCATCAACAAATTACTCTTGCTAGAAATCAATGGATCAGTTGTAAAACTACTTAGAAAACCTGCCAAAAATGAACACGAGGCCGGCAGTGAGGAAGACTAAGAAACTATTCCAAAATGGTCAGTGTTTTGTCATCAACTCCCACTGGAAATTAGGAGAAAAACAAGGATTGGGCTAAAAGGAGGGGAATTAATCAACAGTATGAAAGGATATTTTATATTCTATGATGCTCTACAATATCCTGGGATAGCAGACATCTGCCATCTTTTGCTCCAGAAAAAAAAGACTATGAATTATTTTCTGAAGAGGGCACAACAAAGCATCACATTTTATGTCCCTCCTAAAGTTCTTGTTTTCTTCCCTTTGTTTCTTCAAGAATGATTTTGTTTCCTTCTCTTCTGGCCCCTATAACAGAGTTTTTTTTCTTCAGGTATCTTATCTTCTATTCATATTTTAAAGTATATGACTAGGTGATTAGCAATTCTGAGTAAAGTTCACTGTCAGTAAGCAATTCTCTGAGCTGTAAGAGAAAATAACATTTTAAAACAAATCCTTAACCTGAAATAAAAAGTCAATTTTTAAAAAAAGGAATAGTAAAATAAAACTAGACACCAGGAAAAACAATGGATAAGTTCTTGAGAAATAAGGAAAGGTATTGCATCATGAAGCTAAAAGATGAATATATATAATGTGTATGTGTGTGTATTTTATTGTATATGAACTAAAGGACATTGTTTTGCAATTAGAAATTAAGAGTGCAACAGGATGGCTGAAAGATACAATTGAGAAAATCTCATAGAAAGAACAGAAAACAACAAAGAAAAACACAAAATTGGAGGAGAGGATAGAGAAGTGTAAGAAAAAAAGCAACACATTCCACTAATTTAAACATCTAAATAATAAGTATTTAAAAAGAAGCTATGTGAGAAATAAAAAAGAAAAACTACTCAATAAAAAAAAAAGTCTGAGAAATGTTCATGGATATTAAAGGCATGCGTTCTCATATTTCAAGGATCCATTAATTGTCCATAACAGTGAAGAAAATTAGACCAACGCCAAGGCCCATCATTGTGAAATTCAGAATATCAGGTTTAGCAGAAGGATCCTACAATACTCCAGATGGAAAAATAAAAACCAGGCTCCATGCTGAGCCTCAATCAGCAGTACAGCTTAAGGCTTTTTATGAAAAACAATAGAAGGTAAACAGAAATGTAAAAACACCTTAAAAATTCTGAAGAAAAGTGAAGACTAAACTAGATCCATAATCAGCCAAGCTATCACTCAATTGTCAGTGTAATATAGATATTTTATATATATTCAAGGACTCAGAAAGTTAATTATTTACAGCTGAATAGTATGCACATTGAAGTCATGAAATAAATACAAATATTGACCTAAGCAAAATTATGATGAGCTATATAATGAAAGAATAGGCTACTGGGTGAAAAGTGAAGATAGAGTATTATAGTAATAGGAAAACAAAACCAAGTTAAATCCTACTTCTTCATTGAGGGAAGAGAATTCATGTTTTGAAAATAACTAATTAAATTAAGCAACATTATTTTATGTAGAGATTAAAACCATTCTCAAAATGACCCCTAAATTGTTTGAAAGTGGTTATGTCTGCTGCACAATAAATGGAAGATGGGACAGAGGAAAAAATTTTTTAAAGAAATTCAGTAAAAAGCATTTATTTTTATTATTTCATATTTACACACATTTAAATTTTATATTTGCCCTACTTGGATACAAAATGTAAACAAATGTACCAATACAGTAACAGATTTTGGGGGATTACATATAATGATAATTGTCTTTTTTATGTTTTTCTTCATTGTGGAACAAAAAATGTCCACAGTTTCTATGTATTTTATAAGAAGCTTAATTAAAAGAAACGGCAAAGAAATAGAAAGTTCTTTGGAGTCTGTAGTGTTGGGCGTCACATGTAGCTTAAAGGAACTAGGCCAAATCACAAACACTTATCCAAGTTAAACACATGTCGAGAAAAAGTAACTCTATGTACTAATAAGGATGAGCTACGTTAGTTCACAGTAACAAATAACCTTCAAATTGCAGTGACCTTAAAGATTAAACGTTTACTCATTAGATATGTCCATTGCAAATCAGCAGCCATCTCTGTTATACGCAGCATCATTCATGAGCCTGACGGAGGGGTCCGGACAAGATGCTGTGGCAAGAAAAGGAGTAAATGGAGGATTTATTCTGGATCATGAATATTTTGACTAGAAGCGACACGTTATTTCTGTTTATTTTTTATTGGCCTGTGTAAATTATTTGACCATGATTAAATCCGAGGGAGTAAACTAAAGCAATCTTCTTATGTCCTCAAAATGGGAGGTGACCTGATATAAATCCACAAGGGTGCAGCTAAGGTTAATTTGGTTTTCTTTTAATTTAGTGTTCTCTGTGAGTCTGCAGGTTGAAAACCTGTTTTCCCTGCATGCTTGCAGACCTGGGGAATATAGATATTAAGAGTTACTCCTGTTATCAGACAGCTTTGTGTCCTAAAACCAAGTTTCTGTTTTATTTAAAGAAAATAAAAGAAAAACAAAACAACAACTTAAAACTCCTGTTATCTATTACCCCAAACAAAGGGAAGACGCTTTATGATACTGCGCTCTACTACTTAAATGTGTATGATTTTCAGGACAATTACTTAAACTATCTCATTTCTTAAATGAGGATAATAATAGCACTAACTTTATAGAATTTTTGTAAGCATTAAATAAATTAATATATGTAAAGGATTTTTAATAGTGGTCAAAAACAGTAAGCTTATATAAGTGCTTTCTCTTATTACTACTAGTAGTAGTGTTTTTCAATTTTGCCTCAAGGTGATTAGAAAAATGAATCATCAGCCTATGGATAGACATATATAGACAGCAAAGAGAGACCTTCCTTTGACTTGGAATGTTTGAATTTCAAGAATGTCCTCGAGGGATTAAAACTACAACCACATCCTTAAAAGTTTACTCCAGATTGTGTCAAACTGACCCAACTCTAACTCTAGCACTCCTTCAGAAGAGTCTTCCCTAGGCGTGGGAGTGGGAGGGGTACATATATAAACACAAACACACACACACATATGTACATACACACACCAACAATCAATTTCACCCCTATTTTTCTCTACACACAAGAATAAAACATTGCAAGACACGTAAAGATGCTTTATACACATAAGCAAGAAGAAAAATCAGTCAGTAGAAAGAGATATACCAAATGATCCAGATATTGGAGATGGAGCTAAAGACAAGAAGGCTGATATAAAAGAAGAAAAAATTGTGGTGGGTTAATGCACCCACCCACTACATTCAATGCAAAGTATCTTAGCAGAAAACATGGAAAAGGTATTTAGCACAAAGTAATGGTAAGCTGAATTATGTCCGACTATGAACTTGAATAATATTTTAATATTAGCTATTAACAGTTAATTAAAATAATATGAGAAATGGAAAATTTGATATAAAATATGTATAAAAATGTTACAAATGCAAGACCAAATGATATATATACTTTGGTTATTTCTTCATAAGAACAGTAAGTTGGAAGAAAATGTAACAAAATAATGGTATTTAGCCTGAGCTATGGCATTATGAAGAATTGTTTCCTCTTTTTCAAAATTTTAATGTTCTTATACAAAATTTATAATGAAAAATATATGAGATTCTAAAATTCCATTATTTTATATATTAGAAAACAGAGAAGTAGGAAATAAAAAATAATATTAGAAGATCTTTAGGAAAACTGAGTTTCTGATGGTCATTTTAAAGTATGCTCATCATAGCAGTAAAATATTTTATGTTAGTCATGATTTGAATGAAGTACTGGATTTTCAGTCCTTCTTCCTTATAATATCCCATAAGGGTATATACATAAACAAACAATGCAAAATATAAAATGGGAAAGTAGAAACTCGTTGTAAATTCTAACTTTTGTTTTAGACTTGTTTATTACTTGTTGCCTAGTAATATCATCAGCATTTCAAAAGATTCTCAAAATTCACCTTTTTTAATTTAAACAGGAGCCATAGAACAGACCCCTGGAATGCCAGAAGGCCTGGTTTCAATGAAATTTGGAATTTGTATATGCATGCAAAAGGACTGAGTGTGTATGCCCACTCTTAAGGAATTGAGTGAATATGTCCTTACTAAGGCAATGAATGGATATGGCATGCTAAGGACCTATATGTAGCAAATTCCTGTGATTTTTTGAACTTTCACCTTCTTAGGAGGGTGAGAAAATCCTCAGAAAAACTGGCTGCTTGTTTGGGTAAGTAGCATTCCTGCCTATGAGGATGCATACAGCCCAGAATTGTCACGTTGTAGTGTGATCTTCAACAAAAAAGAAAAGGGCCAGAGAGGTACTAACAAAAACAAATGAAAACAAAATCAGAAGCCAGAGGAGAACAATTTGATTTGACATAAGAAAGGCCAATTTGTTTGATTTCTGCAATTAAGACATGCAGCTAACTTTTCAATGGCCCTTGTTTTCTTCACTTAAAAACAAAAGATATGTGAAAACCTAAGCTGTTACTAAGTTTAAGTTAATCTCAGAAAATTCTTGTCATTTGAGTGTCTGCAAAATTAATTTCAATGTAGGATCGACTGTAGTTACAACTGGGTTTCCTTCGTTGCTGATTTACTTCATGTTGTTGGATTTCCTTACATTTAGTTGTGTGATATTAATTGTGAGCAACTGACTAGAACAAATAATTATGTGCAAGAAAAATCAGATGGTTCAACACTTCAAAAAAACTACCACAAATTTAATTGCTACAAGGTATCACAAAGAATGGGTTCATTCCAGAACAGTTCAGTGTCTGTTAACAAATGAAGTGAAGATGTTGAATTGATTGCAAATCTATGGATAAATTGTGACTTGGCAGGTAGTATTTTTAATGGCCCTGAGACTTATAGTAAAAAAAATCAGATGAACCAAAGAGTCAGTGGCAGGGGCATTACTACTGCAATATGGATAAGGAGTAAGAGTTCCCACAGCTCCAAATAGTTAATGAGCATCTGTGCACAGCACTGTAAAGAGCTCGGATCATTTTATTTCCTTGAAGCTTAGTTTGGTGTCAGAAAAGGAACTTTATATGCTGAGTTGACTAGTATAATCTTTCAGGTATGGTACTTTCTGCCTACTATGGAAAAACATCAGACAATTTATTTTCAGGAAGACTTCCAAATGCTGCAGCATTAGCAAGGATTGAACAAGGGACTGTGTGATCTTAAGTAAACCTCCCATTTCTCTAAAGATGTTTGTGTTGGGAGAAATGATCTTTGAAAGTGTTTGCTTGGAAATGTCATAAGCACAGACAATTACCAAGCATGGAGACACTGCATGCTGGAAAAGGCATCAAAAAATGCCACTGAGCAAAAAGGGAAGGATGGCGAGTGAAGGGTCCCCACCAGTAAGATGGCAAACTTCCGGTTTCTCTTCAGGGTCCTCGGTTCCCGCCGGCGCCACCTGAAGCCCAATCACCTCTCGCCCCCCTCCCAATCCCAGCACCTAGCCAACAGCCACCAGCCCTGTAGAAGTAACACCCTATGCCCCTTCCTATATAACCCAGCACCTTTCCCTAATAAAGCGGAATTCTCTGGTGAATTGCTGCTGTGTGTCGCTCCTTTCCTTTCATTGGTGCCGAAACCCGGGAGACAGGACACCCCAACTGGTCCCCGTCTTCCCCCCCGACACCAGCAGCAGCTTGCCCTCGTCCTCTTTTTCCGGTGCTGGCTCATCACACTCACCACTCCTCTCTGGCCTTTAGGTAAGTTTTCCCCCGGAGTGGGCCACTCTTCCCCGAGCTATTGCAGTGCCATTGACCGTGATTGTCCGGCAAGGCTCTGACGCTCAGGGACGAGGAGGGAACTCTCCCTGCCTCAGGCCTTCATGGCTGCGGCGGACCCTCAGGCCCCTCCTCCGATAGTCATAAACGCACTCACCATCCCTTCCATCAGTGCCGAAACTTTTTAAGCAAAATTTCCCCGGAGTGGGCCACTCTTCTCCCAGCTATCGCAGTGCCATTGACCGTGATCGTCCAGCAAGGCCCTGACGCTTGGGGACGAGGAGGGAACTCTCCCCACCTCAAGCCTTCACGGCTGTGGCGGACCCTCAGGCCCCTCCTCCAACAGTCATAAATCCCTGCCTCAGGCCTTCACGGCTGCGGCAGACCCTCAGGCCCGCCTCCAACAGCCGTAAACGAGGTGACTCCTTTGCAGATGAGAACACTCCCTTCCCCCCGTCATCTCCTTCTGTTCTGTCCGCCGAAATCTGTTCTGTCTGCCGAAAACTCCTAGCGCTAAGTACCTCGTGACTCCGGCACTCTGCCTTCTTAGGGAAGTCTGGGTGACGACCCACACTTCCTAAGAAATTCCGACTTGTGTACGAGTTTCCGCAGACCACCAAGGATCATCCGGGACGCCCTTTGTCTCCTTGCGGTCTGCCTCCAGTCCGAGGATCTCCGTTCGTCTTCCCCTGTTTGTCTCTTTCTCTGTCCTTTAGCCATGGGAGCCTCCTCATCCCTCCCTGAAAGTTCACCTCTTGAATGCCTGCTTAAGCATCTAGCTACCCTCTCCCTGATGCCTGATATAAAACCAAAACTTCTCCATAAATATTGCTCCCAAGATTGGCCGACATACCCCCTAGACAATAACAACCAATGGCCCGCAGGGGGAACTCTTGATCCTAACATCACTCGCAATCTCTTTAACTACTGCCAGCGCCTGAAAAAATGGAAGGAGATTCCCTATATCAAAGCTTTTCGCCTCCTAGCTCAAAATCCCAGCCTCTGCACCACCTGCTCCCCACCCCAAGTTCTCCTAGCCTGCAAGCCATCTGCCTCCCCTCCACACACTCCCAGTCCCTCTTCAATTACCTTTGACCCGGCCGACGAGCCTCCACCATACAGACTTCCCCCTTCGGCCCCTCCCCCTCCTACAACACCTCCGCCCTCCGCCGCCACTGCTGCCTCTTTCCCCGCGGGGAAGCCTCCCGTCCTCTCCCTTCCCCTTCTTATCCTACAACAGCCCCTCCCCCTTCCTCTACCGCCGCCGCTGCCGCTGCCTCTTTCCCCGCAGAAGCCTCCCGTACTATCCCTTCCCCTTCCTCTCCTACAATAGCCCCTCCCCCTTCCTCTACCGCTGCCACCGCTGGGCCGCTGCCTCCACCCCTGCAGAAGCCTCCCATCCTCTCCCTTCCCCGTCCTCCACTCCCTCCACCACCATCTCCTCCCCCAACTCAACCCCTCCTCCTCTGTTCCCCTCACCTCTCCCATCCCGCAGATCGAGCCTGAGCCTTTCAACCCCCCTCTAACTAAATTCCAGGAGCCTCCTCCGTCTTTGCCCCCTCAGATTCTGTCCCGAGGGCCTCCCAAAATTATCACAGCTTTGCCCCCATCACCTGTTTCCCCCACACAGACTGAGCCAGAACCCTTCAGTTCCCCTCAGACCTGGTCCTGAGGGCCTCCCAAAATTATCACACTCCTCTGGGAGGTAGCAGGATCCAAAGGCATCGTGTGCATTCACGTCCCTTTCTCCTTAGGAGATTTAGTCCAACTAGAGAAACGCATAGGTTCCTTTTCCACTGATCCCACGACATACATCAGGGAGTTTCAATGGACCCTCCAGTCTTATAGCCTCACGCATCATGACATTTTCATGCTCCTGGCCAATACTCTCCTCCCTGAAGAGCGTAGACGAGTTTGGGACTTCGCCCAAACGCATGATACTGAAACCCACAGGACTGACACCACCTATCCCCCTGGCCCCACTGCTGTCCTCGAACAAGACCCACACTGAGATTATAACACCACTGTGGGTCTCCACTCTCGAGATATTTTTGC
Organism: Manis javanica; assembly: GCF_040802235.1. Taxonomy (NCBI): domain Eukaryota; kingdom Metazoa; phylum Chordata; class Mammalia; order Pholidota; family Manidae; genus Manis; species Manis javanica. The sequence continues at coordinate 38,164,098 of NC_133164.1, forward strand.
CTCCTGCTTAATAGCAGGTCTGAAAAAGGCAGCTCGTAAAGTAGTCAATTTTCAAAAGCTCCAAGACATAATTCAAAAGAGAGACGAAACCCCTCCGAGTTCTTAGACAGACTCACTCAAACCCTATTACAGTATACCAGCCTGGACCCAGAAACACCTGAAGGAAGACATGTCCTTATGACATACTTCCTAGCTCAAAGCTACCCTGACATTAAAGCTAAACTCAAAAAGTTAGAACAGGGCCCCGCTACCCCACAGACTGAGATCCTAACAGTGGCCTTTAAAGTCTTCCATAACTGGGAAGAGGAGAAAGAACGCCGTAAACAAAAGGCTGATCAGGCCAATTTCCAGATGTTGGCCCAGCTGATAAAACCACAACCTGAGTGCCCCTCTACAAACAAGCCCCCCCCAAGAGCTTGTTTCAAGTGTGGAAAAGACGGACATTGGTCAAGGGCGTGCGCCTCCCCCAGATCTCCTACCACCCCATGCCCCAGATGCCACAAAAAGGGCCACTGGGGGTCTGATAGCCCAACCACCTGAAGGGGAGGCTGGACGAACAACCCCCATCCTAATCCTGCCGTAGTTGGGCTGGCAGAAGAAGATTGACGGGGCCCGGGGGCTTCTCGCCCAACCATTGCCATCACCAAACAGGAGCCCAGGGTTACTTTAACAGTAGACGGTCTCCCCATCTCCTTCCTCCTAGATACAGGAGCCACCTTCTCAGTCTTGCAAGAATACCGGGGCCCTACCACGCCAGCCATTACTCCTATAGTCGGGGTAGGAGGTAAACAGATTTTCCCATTAAAAACCCCCCCTTTTATGCACAATCCTAGACAATCCCATACCTTTCTCCCACTCCTTCCTAGTTATGCCCCAGTGTCCCATCCCTTTACTAGGACGAGACATCCTTTCCCTCCTCCACGTTTCCATAACTATATCCACTCCCACAGCCCCCAGTACTCCCTTTCTGATGGCCCTCATAGCCGACAAACCCCCTCTACCCAATGAAAGCTCTGGTTCCGCCCTCATACACCCTGTAAATCCCAAAGTTTGGGACATTACAAGCCCCTCCGTGGCCCTATGTCCCCCTGCCTCTATCAAATTACATGACCCCTCTCAGTATATCTGTCAGGCCCAATACCCCCTAACCACTTCAGCCCTCATAGGCCTCCAACCCATCATTCAAGATCTCTTAAACAAGAATTACCTCAGACCCACTCACTCCCCATTTAATACCCCCATATTAGCTGTTAAAAAAACCAACGGATCTTTCCGCCTTGTCCAAGACCTTCGCCTCATCAACATGGCCGTTTTCCCTATCCATCCCTTAGTTCCAAATCCATACACCCTTTTATCGCAGATCCCTGCCTCAGCATCCCACTTCTCAGTCCTAGATCTCAAGGACACATTTTTTTCTATCCCTCTAGACCCCTCCTCCCAAGATTTTTTCACCTTCACCTGGACGGACCCATACACCAGACATTCTGAACAACTTACTTGGACAGTTTTGCCAAAAGGCTTCCAAGATAATCCCCATATTTTTGGACAAGTCCTAGCTCAAGACCTCAAACAGTTTCATCATGATCACCCCAAGTCCACTTTATTACAATATGTAGATGATCTTCTACACTGCAGTCCCTCGTGGGAACAGTCTCAACTTGACACTGCATCTCTACTTAACCTTCTAGCTTCCAGAGGTTACCGGGTATCCCCCGTCAAAGCTCAAATCTCTTCCCCTTCTGTCACTTACCTTGGATTCCTTCTGTCTCAACAAAGAAAGTCCATTACCTTAGACAGAAAACGACTCCTCTCTGACCTGCCCATTCCCAAAACAAAGACAGAAATCCTTTCCTTTCTAGGCCTGGCTGGGTATTTTAGAGCATGGATCCCTAACTTCTCCCTGTTGGCAAGACTCCTATACGACCTCAGCAAGGGCCCCCCTGAAGAACCGTTATCATCCTCACCCTGACACTCCTTCGTTAAGCTCCATCAAGCCCTTGTGAAAGCTCCAGCTCTCCATCTCCCTGATTTGTCAAAACCCTTCTCATTATACATTCATGAGAGGTCCAGTCAAGCTCTAGGAGTCCTAGGCCAATATTATGGCCCATCCTTTGCCCCAGTAGCTTATCTCTCCAAGAAATTAGACCCCACAGTTCGGGGATTGGCCCCCTGCCTACGGGCATTAGCCACTGGACAGCTCTTGCAGAAAGAAGCTCATAAACTAACATTCGGAGCGCCCCTTACCATTTTGTCCCCACATCAGCTAAAAGATCTCTTAACCTACAAAAGTTTACAGACTCTCCCTCCCTCCAGACTCCTGACCTTACTATCCTCTTTCCTCCAAAATCCAAACATTTCTTTCCTCTCCTGCCAGCCCCTGAATCCGGCCACTCTTCTTCCTCCACCCTACTCTCCTCATACTCCCTCGCATGATTGCCTAGAAGCCCTTCACAACTTCCTTCCATACCACTCCACAATCTCCGAAGGAGCCCTCTCACACTCCGACCTCATCTGGTTTACTGATGGGTCCTCCTTTAAACATGAGGGCACCCACTACTCAGGATACACAGTAGTGTCCCTCGAAGATGTCATTGATGCACGAACCCTACCCCCTGGTACAACCAATCAACAGGCCGAACTCATTGCAGCCACCAGAGCTTGCACTCTGGCCCAGGACACGTCTCTCACATTGTACACTGACTCCAAGTATGTATTCCACATTCTCTTGTCTCATGCAGCAGTATGGAAAGAACGAGGTCTCCTCACCACAAAAGGAAATTCCATAACTAATTCAGCCTTAATTACTAAACTTCTAGAGGCTTCACAACTCCCACACCGACTAGGCATAGTCCACTGCAAATCACATCAAAAGGATGACTCCTCCATTGCAAGAGGTAACAACAAAGCCAACAGAGTAGCCCGGTCAATTGCCCTATCAGAAGACACACGAGACAACAATTCATCTGCCCTTGCAGTTTTAGCCTTATCACAAGACACCCTCTGCTCCCAGGACAAAGAGTCTCTCTTCCGCCTCTTACATGATCTATTCCATCGCAGCCCCCAATCCTTGATCCATTTTTTACAATCTTTTTTTCCTCTCTCTCCTGAAGACAAAACCCTACTTAACCAAATCACCTGCAAGCGCACCATCTGCCAACACACTAACCCTAATACCCCCCTCAAGGCCCGACCCTTCCCAACTCATCAAGCAAGGGGTAATGTCCCCGCTGCAGATTGGCAAATAGACTTCACTAACATGCCCCCTGTATGGCATACCAGATACCTACTCGTGTTAGTAGATACATTTTCAGGATGGGTCGAAGCTTTCCCCACCATTAACAAACGAGTGTCCGCGGTTGCCTCTATCCTCCTCACCCAGATCTTTCCTAGGTTCGGGATGCCCACTTCCCTCCAATCAGATAACCGCCCTGAGTTCACTGCCCAAATTATCCAGAACCTCTCCAAGTCGCTCTCGCTCCCCTGGCATTTACATTGTCCTTATCGACCACAAGCTTCGGGAAAAGTAGAAAGAGCCAATAGGACTCTAAAAGACATCCTGATCAAACTATCTCTAGAACTACACCTTGACTGGGTTCGCTTACTTCCCTTAGCTCTACTCCGCATTCGAGCCCTCCCAAAGAAACTTTCCTTCTTGTCGCCCTTTGAGATAATGTACGGCCGCCCGATTCTACCCCCAGGGCTCCCTTCCCACAAAGGACCAATTCCTCCCAATATGGCCCTTCCACTACTCTCTCTCCTCCGCACTGAATTGTGGAAATATCAGGATTGGCTCCTTCCTGATCTATCTGCCTCCCAAAATCCTCCTGTCTTACAGCCCGGCCAACTAGTGTTTTATAAGCCACCAGAGGATCGGCCCTCTCTCACCCCGAAATGGGAAGGTCCACACCCAGTTATTCTCTGCACCCCCTCAGTCGCCAAGCTCTCACTGCCTGATAACTCTGTCACCCCTTGGATTCATATCTCCAGGTTGAAACCAAATACCCAAGACCCACCTTCTCTGGACACCCAAGACCCATCAGTCACAATCCAGAGTCCTTCGGATACAGCCCAAGATGCTGTCTACTCTACCACGCCTCATCCCTCTGATCCCTTGAAGCTCCGCATCTTCCGTGCACCCCCTTTGCCATCCATACCCGAATCATGACTTTTTCCTCCTTTACTGCTCTCTCGCTTTTTTTCCTCATTCCTATTGTCTTCCCCGCCACCCCACCCTCCTTTGTATGGTGATTCAAAGTCAGGCAGACTTACACACAGCATCAAACAAAAGTTACTGCCCTCATTGCCACATCAGACTGCCCTCTGAAAGGCTGCTCTGAGCCTTTGTACCTCCACTTTCCTCCCTCCACCGAAGTGTTCATTTACAGCTACCTTTATTCTCCCTACTTCTGCTTCCTCTATGACCAAAGACAAGCCTATTGGAAGCGATGGCAAGACACCTATGGGGGATGTCCCTACTGGTCTTGCGCCATTCACTACATGGGTGACTTCCAGTACCCACAGTATTACTCCTCCAACCGTTTCATGAAATATCCCAATGGCTCATTCTCCTTATCAATCCCAGATCCCTGGGACTCTCGATGGGCTGCTGGAGTCACAGCCTCAGTTTACTACAGGGGGTCCTCAACCCCCCACGGTACCCTTCATATCTCTCGAGAGTATGTTCCCTCTCGCTCCCAGATCTCTCAAGTTGCATCAGATATCAGACATTCCGAGAAAGTCATTATCCAAACTCTTGATGGCACCTCTTCATCTTCCTATTCCTCCTACTCTTGGTTACAGCTCATTCAGGACACCACCATCTTTCTCAACCACACCCTCAACACCGCCAATTGTTTCTTGTGTGCATCACTACAGCGCCCACTGCTGGCCACCGTGCCCCTCAATATTTCCAACTACTCTTTCCATGCAGAAGGACAACCCCTCTGCCCCCTGGCAGACATACCCCTATGGGAACCAGAATACGCAGATAATCTCACCATCCACCACTGTGTAGGCCCGACTCCACCCCCCTCCAGTGCACTTCACTGCCTCTCTATCTACACCCCTACCTCCAGCTCTAAGACTTTTACACAACCGGGACACTTCTTTTAGTGTAATGGCAGTCTTTTCAACTCACTGCCTCTCAACTCCGATACACCCTGCATTCTTGTCACCCTAATCCCACAGCTTACACTTTACAGCATGGCAGAATTCCTTGAGCTCCAACCTCCCTTGCCCTCGCACACAAAAAGGGCTGCTTTCCTTCCCATCATGGTTGGTACCTCTTTGACCACCTCAGCCATTGGGGCAGGCTTTTCGGGAGGAGCCTTGAGTCACTCTCTATGGGCAGTTAGAGATCTCGACGCCAAACTTGAGGGAGCCCTGACATCCACTGCCGATTCCCTAGCCTCTCTCCAAAGACAGGTCACTTCGCTAGCTAAAGTCACCCTTCAAAACCGGCGGGCCCTAGATCTGCTTACAGCCAAGAAGGGTGGCACCTGCGTCTTCCTCCGGAAGAGTGCTGCTATTACATCAATGAATCCGGCATTGTAGAAATTGACAACACCAAACTCACCGACCTTGCCTCCAGTCTCCACTCTGCTTCCAATTCCAACCCATTCTCATCAATACTAACAAACCCCCTCCTCACCTAGCTCTGACCCATTGCAGGCCCCATAATAGTCATTCTTCTCGTCTGTCTCTTCTTAATAAAGTTCATCAAATCCCAAGTCGGAAAAATCTCTAATCAAGCTTTCAACCAGTTTTTACTCAGGAACTACCAGCTTCTGGCCACAGAAGATCCCTCACCCTCACGTAACCTCCTCACCACATGCTGAGATGGACCCCTCTCTCCACTGGAAACTGTTCCTGGAAACAATGGCCGCAGACGCCTGGCTCCTGACACCCATATCCTCTTGGCACCATTGGAATCAACAGGTCCTCGACCTATGGTTACAGGGAACCTTCCTTGATTTCCAACCTGAAGAAGTCCACATCTACTCATCCTTACTGTGGGGAATCCTATCAACCCTTTCCTCCCAATCCTCAAGCCCTCACTCCCTTCTCCGCCCCTGTTCAGCAAGAAGCAGTCAGAGAGAAAGCAATGTCCACAACCCCATAGAGGAGAAAGGGGGGAATGAAGGGTCCCCACCAGTAAGATGGCAAACTTCCGGCTTCTCTTCGGGGTCCTCGGTTCTGCCGGTGCCACCTGAAGCCCAATCACTTCTCGCCCCCCTCCCAATCCCAGCACCTAGCCAACAGCCACCAGCCCCATAGAAGTAACACCACAATCACCCTATGCCCCTTCCTATATAACCCAGCACCTTTCCCTAATAAAGCAGAATTCTCCGGTGAATTGCTGCTGTGTGTCGCTCCTTTCCTTTCAGCGAGAGGCTGCCTAATTGTTAACTCAACACTGATGAACTCAAGTGAGGGGTATTAGGTGATTTTGAGACAGGGACCATATATGTAGTCAGAGTAGGGTGAGGGCCTCCGGAGGGGGCAGGGCAGGATATCTGCAGTCAGAGCAATGTAACTACATGTAAGGAAACCCCCCTGCTAAAACTCTATGTTAAACATTGAGCTCTAGAATCATTCTTCAGTGAGATCAGTTAATGTTCCCCAGATAAAAGAAGAGTAGTACATGTTTTATTATGCTAATCATTTGTAACCATGTGTAAGATTCACTTTAGCATGCTAAAAGGCCCAGGCCTATTGTAGGACCTAAGCTTTTAGCAAAAATAATCCTACGTTAGCATAAGCACAGCCATCTTAAAAAGCCTAGAAACTATTTCCTAAAGGTATGACTCAGGAGAAAACTAAAACCTGGTGGGACCTTAAAAAACAAGTTAGTCAATCATAAGCACAGACAGCAGTAACCTTTAGTCAGCCAACCTCAATCGGTTAATCATACATACCAAGCTTATCTTGCTAAAACCCACCCTAGCATTCTGAGAGTGATCTTATCTCACTGAACCCCCCAAGATGTGGCACCAGCCGACAATTCATGTGTCTATAGAAAAACCCTGTTACGTGCTTGTAGAATAATGCTGTCCTCTTACAAAATGCTATAAAAACCTCTGGCTTTAGCAGCTCGGGGTCCTTGTTGAGACCCGCTCCGTCGGACTGACACTTAGACCCCAGCTAGCTAGTTCTTGAATAAATTCCTCTTGCTTGTTGCATCAAGAGACGCCTCTCGTGAGTGATTTGGGGCGGCATCCTCCTCTGGGAGAATCCAACATTTGGGGGCTCGTCCGGGATTGTGCGCTCACCCCGCTTCACTCCCGAAGTCGCTCTTAGAAGAAGAGGTAAGATTAGTGATGCCTTGAGTTGTCTGTGTTCTGTTTTCTGTTTTTCAGTGAGACCAGTCGGAATTCTGAAAGGGTACCCTCTGTCTGGCAGTCATCCCGATCCCGTAAAGGGGTTGAGACTGTGGTCGGTAGACGTACTTGGAGCACCGCAGGCTGCAACCCTGGGGGATGCCTCGGGGAGAGTGGAGGGCCAGGGACGCCTGGTGGCCTCTCATCTGTTTTTCCGGCAAAGTGAACCTGATGAGCTAGGGTTGATTTTTGGGCGCCAGGAGTATCAACCCTCCGATTCCTTTCGGTTTCTGATTGAAAATCTGAGAAAAACAAAAAGCAGCCGCTGTGTGTCTAATTTGTGTGTCTTTGTTTTTGTGTCTTTTACCTGCCTAATTATTGTTGTACTGACGATGGGACAGACAGTAACGACCCCCCTTAGCCTGACGCTAAATCATTAGACGGAAGTCAGAGCAAGGGCACATAATTTGTCAGTAGAAGTAAAAAAGGGATCATGGCAGACTTTCTGTACCTCCGAATGGCCCACTTTCAATGTTGGGTGGCCCTCGGAGGGGACTTTTGATCTCCCCACTTTATTAGCTGTAAAAGCTGTTGTCTTCCAGGATTTGCCTCAAGGACATCCGGATCAGCAACCTTACGTTGTAGTCTGGCAAGAATTGGTAGAAAACCCACCGCCATGGGTAAAACCCTGGGTGCAAAAGAAAATGGGCCCTCGAGTTCTAGCTGCCCAGACCCAACCTCAGGGCAAGGGAAAAGAAACTACTACCAAAGTTCACCCTGACACTCAAGATTTGCTTATGGTTGATGATCCTCCTCCCTATCCCCCTGCCCCTACGGCACCCCCGGCCCTGGCGCCGCCACCCCTGGCACCCCTAACACCTCCAGCGCCTCCACCCCCGGCACCCTCAGTCCCTCATGCCGAGGCAGTAGGGGTGGCTCCGGAGCCTGCCCAAGGAACTCGGCGCCACCGAGAATCCACCTTAGACCCACCGGGTATTTTTCTTCTCCGGTCTTATAGAGTTCCCATCGTCAGAGAAGAGGGAGAACCCCCTTTCCAACCTCTGCAGTATTAGCCATTTTCCTCTGCTGACTTATATAATTAAAAAGCTAACCACCCTCCCTTTTCAGAAGAACCGCAAAGACTAACCGGGCCGATAGAGTCCCTGATGTTTTCTCACCAGCCCACTTAAGATGACGGTCAGCAGCTTTTGCAGGTGCTCTTCACCACGGAAAAAAGGGAGAGGATCCTCCTAGAGGCACGAAAGAACATGCCCGGAACCGACAGATGACCATCGCAACTCCCTCATGACATAGAGAGGAGTTTCCCGTTGACCAGACCCAACTGGGACTTTAATTCTCCAGAAGGTAGGGAGTGACTAACCATCTACCGCCAGGCTCTGGTGGCAGGTCTCCGTGGAGCCGCAAGACGCCCCACCATTTTGGCCAAGGTAAGAGAGGTTAGTCAAAGAGCCACTGAGGCACCCGCAGTGTTCTTAGAATGCCTGATAGAAGCCTTCAGGTGGTACACTCCTTTTGACCCCACTTCCGAGGAGCACAGCGCTTCAGTGGCCCTTGCTTTTATCTGACAGTCGGCACCCGACATTAGAAAGAAGCTTCAGAGATTAGAGGGCTTACAAGATTTGTCGTTGAAAGATTTAGTAAAAGAGGCTGAGAAAGTTTATCACAAGAGAGAGACTGAAGAAGAGAAAGAGTTAAAGAAAGAAAAAGAAAGAAAAAGTAAAGAAGAAAAGAGAGACAAGAAGCATGAGAAGAATTTAACAAAGATCTTAGCCGCAGTAGTAGAAAGTAGAGGACGCCCGCCCCCTAGTGGCAGAACTAGTAAGGCAGGGCACCTGAGCAACCGGACCCCTTTAGAAAAAGACCAATGTGTGTACTGCAAAGAAAAGGGGCATTGGGCTAAAGAATGCCCTAAGAAGCCACCGCGGGGACCTCCAAAAAAAGTGTTGTCTCTGCTAGAAGAAGAAAATTAGAGAAGACGGGGCTCAGAGCCCCTCCCCAAGCCTAAAGTAACCCTGAAAGTAGAGGGGCAACCCGTTGAGTTTCTAGTAGATACCGGTGCTCAACATTCTGTACTGACCCAAGCTAGAAGCCCTCTCTCTGGAAAAAAGTCTTAAGTGTCTGGGGCCACAGGCCAGAAACAATATGCATAGACTACCCAACGAACAGTAGACTTAAGAGTAAGACGAGTAAACCACTCATTCCTTGTCATACCGGAATGCCCCACACCCTTGTTAAGAAGAGAGCGAGAAGCTGGCCAAAGTCTATTTGAGTCTTAGTTCACTAAGTCCCCATGGCTCACAACTCTGATATCCACTCTAGCCAGACACTTGCTTATTTTTGTTCTGCTTCTTACTTTTAGTCCCTGTGTTTTAAACCAGATAGTATCTTTTGTTAGAGAGAGAGTGAGTGATTTTCAAGTGCTAATGCTAAGACAGCAGTATCACTCGCTCACACATCAAGAAGAAACGAACATTCCATGATTAGAATAGTCAAAGAGAAAGTGGGGAAATGTAGGACCTAAGCTTTTAGCAAAAATAATCCTACGTTAGCATAAGCACAGCCATCTTAAAAAGCCTAGAAACTATTTCCTAAAGGTATGACTCAGGAGAAAACTAAAACCTGGTGGGACCTTAAAAAACAAGTTAGTCAATCATAAGCACAGACAGCAGTAACCTTTAGTCAGCCAACCTCAATCGGTTAATCATACATACCAAGCTTATCTTGCTAAAACCCACCCTAGCATTCTGAGAGTGATCTTATCTCACTGAACCCCCCCAAGATGTGGCACCAGCCGACAATTCATGTGTCTATAGAAAAACCCTGTTACGTGCTGGTAGAACAATGCTGTCCTCTTACAAAATGCTATAAAAACCTCTGGCTTTAGCAGCTCGGGGTCCTTGTTGAGACCTGCTGCGTCGGGCTTACACTTAGACCCCAGCTAGCTAGTTCTTGAATAAATCCCTCTTGCTTGTTGCATCAAGAGACGCCTCTTGTGAGTGATTTGGGGCGGCGTCCTCCTCTGGGAGAATCCAACACTATGTGCTATCTTTCCTCCTTCAGATCTGACAAGGTGATTTTGCAAACTGAGCAACTAACTTAGCATGCAGACCCAGCTGTAGACAACACGGTAAGAGGCAGGAAGAATTCCATTCTTAAAGATAAGGTTGCATTTTAACACCCAGGAAGTTCAAGAGGCAAGATTCTTTAGCAAGTAGACAATACCTCAGCCCACCTTGGGGGCTGAGCAGGCAGCCTTTTGATATGCTCCCAGACCAAAGCCGGGGTGTCCCAGAGAGAAATCAAGGCAGGAAATTCCTTACAGTTAAGTTAATTTTTAATATTCAGGGACCACCTAACAAGTCCCCACCCCTAAGTTTTTTCATGTTCTCGAAAAATCCTCAACTGCCTATAAAACCCCCTAGACAATGCACCACTACAGACTCTCTTGTCCCCTCCTGGCATGAGCTGGGAGCTCTGTCCTTTCACTGTATCTCTAAATAAATGCCTGTACCTTAGCTCTCCTACCTTGACTGTGAAGCTCATTCTTCAGCTCCGCAAACAAAAACCCCGGCATCAATTTGAACTGAAGTGATGTCTGTTATGATATCATGGATCATAATAAAAAAATGGGTATTTGGTGTTTTAAAACAGAAAATTAAAATAAGCTTCTTATAAAGAGGCTCTAGTTTTTTTAGATATTAAAGTATTTTTTGAAATAATCAGGCAACTGCATTAATGATTTTATTTTCTGTTTAAGAGTTGTAAAAAGTATAGAAGTTAGTAAGAAGCTTCTATGATTCTGTTATTAAAAATTTGGACTTTAATTTGGAACTTTGGAACTCATGGTGTGTTTTAATTCAGTTATTATCTGTGGGTAAAATTGCAATCTCTCCAGAATCTCTCGCCTGACTTCAGTACATCTCCATATCAACAGGCATTTCCAAGGGGTGTAGAGAGTAGTCCATCTCCATGTCAATGGGTAATTGGGTGAAGGAGGGCTTATCTGAGCTTGAGAGGCTGTGGTGGAGGGTGGTGGAAGGGGGAGGTATTACCTTGTTTCTGCAGCAGCAGGAGAGAGATGCCAGATGGCTTTTTTTGTAACCAATAAATGGATTTTAAACTGTATTTCTCCCTTTGACAGATTTCAGTTTCAGCTAGATATTTTGCCCCAGAATTTCCTCTCCCTGGATTTACATCTTAGATTTATCTTAGAATTTATCTTAGATTTATTTCCCAGATTTATCTTATAGGAGAAAAAAATCTAAAGAAAAAAATAGCATAAAGTTATTTCTTGTTGAGTGTAAGTACTTTGAAGGCATGTCATTCTATTTACAGTGGTCAGTACTATTGGATCTAATTAATATTAATTGTAGAAAACAAAATTTAAGTCAGAACTTCTTGGCTAGAGGATATTTTTTATTTTGTCACTTTACCAAGTGTACTCATTTGTTTATTCTTAATTATAATCCCCAGATTATACTTTGAGCAAAGAATTAAAAAAAAATAAATCAGAATAATTACTAAAGGTCATCCAGAAAAATTGTGAGTGACAGAACTTAGAATGAGAACCAGCAGTTCTGGATTGTAGTAAGCAATTCATTTTTAAATATCAAGAACAAAACCATTAATCATTATTACACGTATTATTGCCAGTTCCTATATAAAAGTTTCTGTTAGCAGAAGCATTTCTTGAGTTCACCTGGCACAGTTACTATTTTGGAAAATTGCAACTCTGTTTTTCTTGTTCTAATTAGTGTTCCTGTATATGAGTCATTCAGCAAAAATTTTAATATCTGTTCTCTGAATATTTAAACACAGTTATGCACAAAATGGAAAACTATCATTAAAGTACAATTAGTGAAGGAGAATCAGGCTTATGGAAACCGCTGTCTTAATGTTTCAGCAGTCTTTCTTCATACAGGTAGACTTATGTGATTAGCAAAGCAATATTAAAGGAACAATATTGGTGTATAAGGAGGAATTAGATTGGCTACTTATTTTCACGGATTAGTGCATTAATCCAAGCCTTTGCATGAAAACACTGGCAAAACACTGGCCTAAGAGACAGAAAGACTGTTTTACTATAAAAAGTAAAGTGTAAAAAAAAAATCCATAAGTTTATGATCAAAATATTATCAGAACAAATGCAATCTCAAGCAATTTACTGAAATTATGTCATTATACTCCTTACAGTAATTTCTTACTACCAGATCCTTTTCTGATCCCACCTTTTCTAATTCTGCCCCCCAAGATAGCTGGAATCAAAATAAGGAATATTGAGTGTTAACCTTAGCTGAACAGGCACACTAAAGTTTAATTACTTTCTTCCTTTAACAATGAACTGTTTAAGAGATGACTTTGGTGGTTTAAGGAAGAAGTACTAATTATTGATCCTCTCCATTCATAAAGTTTTAGTTGTAACACAGACTTTCAACTAAATACAAAATGTATATCCTTTCTAATATATAATCTCAATTAAAAAGAAAAGTTGAAAGAACAGCACAATGTAACATATTATGTAAATACTAAAGGAAAATAATAATGATTATTTCTACTGAATTTGGAATATTACAGTTTTACAATTTTTGCAAGAAATTGTGATTTTTCATGTCTGCTATAATTATTATTAACATAGAGACAGAATTTACTACCCATCATATTTTGTAGATAGAGGGCTACACTGGAATCCATGCTATAACAAAGGTGAATTTCAGGTAAACAAAATTAAAAATACTCAGTTTACATTGCCCTGGTGCAGAAAGCAGTAAAATCATAAAATATGGAAAGATAACTTGAAAAAGATCTAAGTTAGACAATGAAGCAAAGAGAATTAAAGATGGATGGGAATTTTAAATGAAGTCAGAAATGAAAAGAACACCTTGAATAAGTGCCCTAGAATCTTGCAATGCTTTCAAAAGATCAGAGAAAATGCAAGCATTTCCTAAGAAAGCAGATGAATTTTCACCATCCCCATAGTTGTAAAACAAGTTATTTGTAGATAACCTTCCATTTTTTTCAACATTTTATTTTACTCAAAGTAATGTATGCACAGTATAAATGATATCAAACAGAAGGACTTTCAAGAAGAATCAGAAGTCATTTGCCCAACTTTTTACTACTCCAGTCCTTTCTGTTGGCAGGGAAGAGTTCTTCCTGTGACCATTAACCATTTTAAACATGACTCAGACTCTATTTTTGATCCATCAACTTGTTTATTCTCTGTTGTGTACATACCACGTGAGATGAGTATTTAACTCCATTATACTACTATAATGTCCCATAACTTTTACTTTAAAAAAAAAAGTATAAATTCTCCTCAGTGACTTTTCTAAATTTGAATAACAGACTTAAAACTACATCTTATTCTGTCATGTCTCCACCTATTAAAACTTGAAAACAAATTAACTTTCGGTTTCACTAATAATGTATTATTTAGCCTATTTCACTAATAATGTATTATTATGCTTACTTTCGTTCACAGGACCAAAGACAAATGTAACACTAATTGTAAAAAAAAGAATATAATAATAATAATAATGGACTAGTATCATGGTAATGAATAACAATAATAAAATAGTATTGTAATATACTAAAATTTTTTATTCTTCTTATTAACCTCATGTAAGTCTTCTGCCTTTGTGCTTACTACACTCTGATGTCTAATTAGAAGCCAACATAGAACATGTACCTTTGTTTAATACAATTTATGTCAAAAATGCTGGAGATAAAGAGGTCATATATGTATTCTTTGATGTATCCAATGAAGAAATTACTATGTTAATCAAAGGAGAACTCTCTTAAAGATGATTTTTTTCTCAGTATTATCAATTGTTCAAAATCATTTGTGCTATATCTGCATAACAACTCATAAAAAATTGGGATTGTGTTTTTGTTTTTTCTTTATATTATTCAATTTGAAAAAAAGCAAAAATATATTCTTTAACAATATCTGTAACATCTTCCATATTTTTATTCATTTATTTTATTAACTTGCATCTGTGCCCCACTTCTGGAGAATCTTTCTTTTGAAATTTGTGCCAATTACAAATAAGTTATTTTATTTCATAGTTTTTTTTATGAGGGGTATATACCAGAATAGTCACATTATGAAAAAAATTGAACAAATAAGGCAGAACATATCCTCAATCCCTGATTGCCACAATTTCTGATTTTTCTCCATAGTAGTGACACTTGTATCATTAGGCTTTACATTTCTAAGCATTTACATGCATTTATAAATATATATGTATACACATATATGTAATTCATGTGATGGTGATCCTCCTTTCAAAACTAAAGACTAAAGCTGTTACCTAGAGCTGCATCCCCCTCCAGTAATAACCTTTTGCTGAAAAGAGTTGCCTTACACAAAGTTGTACACCCTTTCCCAGGTGAAGCTCACATCTAATGTCTATTGGATGTAAAGCTGTAAAAGTTTGGTCTTCCTGCCTCAATTTGGGAAAGATCTCTGAAAGGCCTTCCCAGAATACTTGTGGGACTGGCTGAGGCCTTTGCTTCAATCCTGTCACAGGTCAATTTCTTCTGTTGCCCAATCCTGCTGCACTTCTCACTCATGTAGGTTGCTCTGAGAGCACATCCCTCAAAACTTCTTGTATAAGAATCTGTCTCTGCCACTAGTGACTCTATAGCATCTTACTACGCTGATGGACAGTGACTGTGATGGGGTATGAGGTGGGGACTTGATGATGGGGGGAATCTAGTAACCACACTGTTGCTTATGTGATTGTATATTAATGATACCGAAATAAAAAATAAAAGAAAGAATCTGTCTCTGTGTTCATTTCCTAATGAACAAAAAAACTAAGAGAGTTGAAACCAAAAGTAGGCTGAAGATGCAACGATAAAGTGGGAACTGGAGCTGGGTCATCTGCTGGCTAGCTGGTGAGAAGCGCAGTGTCCTGGTAGGCAGTGGAGAAATGGTAACTATTGGCTTATGGTAGTAATCCAATTCTTAAAATTTTATCTGTGGTGAACTGGAATGGAATAGCAGTTGGAGGGAAGACAATGATGGATATAAAGAATCTGTCATATAAGGACTATTGTGAGAAACTCCGATTGTAATGATTATGGGATTAGATGGTATTTGCCAGAGAAAATTGATTCACTGGAGGAAGACAATCAAAAGCTGAGGATGAGTAATCAATCATTAAAGAAAAGAAAAAGATGATGTTGAAGCCCAGAATTTATATAACTAACAAATATCTAAAAAAGTTTAAATTCTCAATCATGGCAAGTCCCCAACACCAAATCATGAAGTCTGATTAGGAAGGACTGAGACTCTGAGTTTGAACATATGAGTAACTGGGTTTGCCCACATGAAAATAATGAATCCTCCGAATTTTTGTATATGTGGTGCTTATGGAAGGGGACTCATTCCTTCTCTAAGGACTTGTACTCCAGCCCAACTCCAAGATGATACCAAGATCTCTGCTTGCAAGTCATGTTTTCCTCAAAGTAAAAGACACCTCTTTTCCTGGCCACCAAACCAATAATTTCTGTAAAGTCATACTAACTACTCAAGCCAGGTAATATAAGATAACCTGAGCCCTTCCATAACTGATAAAAGAGAAAAGTGGCTACCCTGCAGGAGCTTCAGGACTCCACCAACGTGTAACAGCAGGAGCCCAGGGAACATATATGACACTGCCTCTGAAGGTGCTGGATCAACTGGGCCAAATATAAGAGTGATAAGTGAAATTTTATCAGTACACGAGAACTTTCCTATGGTTTAGGATTGATTCTGGGGCAACCAAACAAAACAAAACTGTGCAGTCGGTGTTAACACCCTATGAGAATGGCCTTGGGAGGCTTGGAGAAAGCACTGCCTCACGTTAGGTAAAGCAGAAATGCCAGAATTGCCATGGCAGGTGGTGGGAGAAGGGATTAAAATTCTCAGAGAAGTGGACATACTAGATCTGTAAAGCTGGGAAACTCATCAGATGCCTTTTTTGGAGAGCTCTGAAGTCGGTCTATTCATGAGAGGGGTGAGAAATGGGCAGGCGAGGGGTTGAAGGCACTCCTGAGACATGTCCTAGCGACTGCCCTCTCTATTGCTTATCCAGAGATGGCAGCAGCTGCTCGTACAGTATGAGGTGCACTGCTACCAAAAGAGGTAGAAAATCATGAAAAAGGCATCACACTTTAACTGTCAGAGGCTAGGTGTGAGAAGCTACAGTGAAGAATGATGGCACTGAAACTGCAAGAAATCCTTGAACTGCAGTGTTATAAAAATGATTATCATAACATTATGGGTAAATAGATGACTATCTAACAATGGTATGGTAAATAAATAAATGGATACATAGATTAATGATAGGCCAAGGGGCAGCTGCTCCAGCCAAATTATAGACCTGAACCAACTTTCATTCAAAGAACACAACTGAAAGAGAGGTTGGAAATGCTCAGTAGTAAGGTCCCTGCAAAACCATGGCAAGTGCATGTGGTAATGATTTATTTAGTCCTTCTGCAGAGAAACTACCCTCCATTTACTTGGAAAACTGCACTGGGGAAAGAATACTGTCTAAATTTCTTGGGGATGGTTGGACACGTGTTCCAAATTGACATTAACATCTAGGGATTGGAAGCGACATCATACACCCTTTCTTGATTTCATTCCCACCTGGTGTAGCCTTGTTGCTTTACCTGCAATCCAGACAAATAACCAGAGGGAAGAAGGAAGCCACCTATTATTAGCTTACTTGTAAATAGTTATTCTTTCTCTGAAGTATGACTCCATATTTTTCTTGTTATGCCCACAGAAATCTGTAGGATGCATGAAACAAGCTAGAAATCTGATACCTTTAAAATTATGATAAAAAAATGTATCTGTCTTTCTAGTTGCTGTTAATGGAAATGTTGACCTGTTAGGGAGTAGTAATGTCTTACTTGAAGGCAGAAATTTCTCAAGTTTCTTTTAATATACCCATGAGCCAGATTAATTATTTCCTGAAGCTTAATTTATATCTAGATTTTCATTCTTCTTTTACTGGGGTACATTCTCAAATAACTTCCTCAGAAAAAAATAGATAATTTTTCCCTCAGAAATTTGAATGTGTAGCTTTTTTTTTTCCCATGCACTATCTAGAGATTTGGAGCCTGTTTCTCATTTTGTATTCTTCACTTTGTATCATTAACCACTCACTCCCAACATTTTTATATCTTTACAGGCCAAATTATCAACTAGATGTAAGGAAAAATGAATACATTCTTAGACATATTAAAACAAAAGGTAACATGTATATAGATCATTCTACATTAGAAAAGGATTAATTTTTTTAAAGAAAACCCCATATTTATATCCAGACCCTTCCAAACTTAATTTGGAATGGAGATGGAGATAATATAAATTCTATTTTGTCCTATACCTTCGCTAGATTCCCCAGTTTTCATAAAAGTGTGCTTAACTTTTCAGAACCAGGATATCTGCTTGGGCACATGGGACAGACTTCAACCCACAAAGAGAAGAGGCATTAGCCAGGGGGGATAATTTCAAGCCTACAACCATTTCAATGTTTATCAAAAGCTTAGTTCAAAGAAACAGTATTTGTGGAGGATTGCCTGAAGGATGTAAAAATTCATGTGTTACTCTGGTTTCTATAAAATATACCTCTAGGTTTCCCCAGCAGACTGGTGTACTACTGTTCTTGTAGTAAATACCCTTTGATTGGATCATGCTTTCCTTAGATGTCATGGACCTCTTTTGATGACAATAATATGAATATTATTGTCCATATTGAGTATCATGTTAAATGAGTATTTATTATACATATGAGAATTAAGAAATGAGTATTAAGAAATCTGTCACTTTATTTCTAATAAAGATAATGTTGATTACCATGTAGACTGCTTTCTTTCTCAATATGTTTAGGGCATATTTTTGATAGTTTATTGACTAACAATAGTAACACTATGACCAAGACATTATCTAGCTTTAAATTTGCACTAACACAGGGTGGTGTAACATTGGGGGTGGCTGCTCTAGAAGGCTAATATCATCTTCATAGAATTGTTTGCCATCATGGCTACATATTACATGGCTACTTTATTTTTAAATACCTCTACCTACCTTTTTTTTCTTTACCTCCCTGTTATTTATATTACCTTGATCTAATTTTTGAATCCTGATATGAAATCTTAATAACTTCTAAGAAAATTACCTGAGAAAATAGGAACAATTTTGATAAAAATCTGACATTGTTTTCTAGAAGTAAAAAAAAAAAAGCCTAAACATGATTAGTTTTGAGTTTACCAGGACCTTAAGACAAAGGCAAATACACTTTTCACAAATGTAACTATTTCCAAGAAAAGAAAAAATTCTACTGGAACTTACTAACAAGAAAACTATAATCTAATGAAATCTTAATTATAGTATAACTTTCAGGGGACTTTTAAACTACTTTTCTAAATTTTGGTTGATAGGCTATCAAGTAGGCATTACTCAGTAAAAACAACTTTTTTGCAGGAAGTACAATGTAGTTAGAACAAGAACAGATTCTGTTAATAATTCCTTTGAAATCTGCCCATACCACAATACAGAATTTTATTTACATTGTTTAATTCATAACCCTATGAAGATTATGCAAACAGATTCTTTTAGATAGAGATACTCTTGCAAACAATTCTATGAAATATAGTGGATAAATTCAAGCTAATAAAATAAGAAACTGTATGTTCCAAGCATAACTTAACTTCAGATATATAGTAAGCACTTTCAGTTCTTACTGGCTGTTTATTATCTCAGTAATCTACAGAGTATATAAATTTCACAGTTTGAAAAATAGCTTGAGTTTTTCTTTTAACGATTTTCAGTACATAATATCCCACTGCTAATTAAGAGGATATTTATATCCTGACATTCAAGGCCACCACTAATATATACAGTGATAAATACATCTATCTACCTGTGCATATATCTATTAGATGTATGCATATATATTTGTAATGTTCTTTTAATTTATTTTCTTAATGTTTTTTTACTGTTCACTTCCTCTGAATTAATAAAGCACTGTACACATGCTCCCTACTTGCTGCTGAATTAGCCAATTGCAATGACAAGGGAAAGGGAAAATGAAGGTATGTGCCAAAATTGGTGCCTTAATGTATCTTATTCAAATTTAGAAAACTAATCCTCTTTGAAAAATTCAGCTTTAATATAATTTTATGCATATTTGCTAAACATGCCAAATATTAAAACCATTTATTGAATGCTATTCATAGTCACTAATGTAGTACAAGTTTACTGAACATTACAAACATTTTTCTAGTAATGCTTAGATGTGAAAAATCTGCTGTAGAGGAATGCAGGGAACAGGGCTGGGCCACCCAGTTTTCGTAGAAACTACATGAGGCTAACATTCCTGCACCCTACCCTAAGTTAGATAACTAGAAGTAAACGACCCCCCTGGGGTCGAAACTCGTGATAAGTCACATAAGAATGCTTGTGCAAAAGTCAGGCACCTGGTGTATCCCTGTTCCAATTTTATTGGCCAAAGTTTCAAATTCATTAGTTGGGGTAATGTGCAGGCTCTGGTGCAATGACTGTAGAAATCCCATATAAACCATACCTAAAGTTGCTTGGGGGTCGGCAGCTTGGACTTGGCCTGCGTGTCAGGGGAGGTGCTGTCGACCCCAGCTTGCTGGCTGAATAAAGACTTTGCTTGGATTTTCATCTCCATGTCCGTGTGTCTTGTTCTCTGGGAAACCCCGGAGTCCTGGACCCTAACACTGCAAATTTAATCTCAGAGTAAGGCAAAGAAAGGAAAAAGACCCAAGAATTCTCTTCTCATATATTTAGACTATGTGCTTTAAAGAATTACAGAAAACAACCAATTGACATTTTTAGTTCCACTTTTAATGTATGACTTTATTAATATGTGTAAATTGGATTAGCTCTCTTATTCTAATAAAAAAGTGAAGCAGCTCTGAATATCTACATTAATCCACAATACAGCTTTCTAAGTCTAGGCACACTTAGTAATAGCTTGAGATGTAAATGTTTCTATAAATTGCATATTTTTTCTCTTAATGTTTTTCTTGACAATTAT
Source organism: Manis javanica (assembly GCF_040802235.1). Classification (NCBI taxonomy): domain Eukaryota; kingdom Metazoa; phylum Chordata; class Mammalia; order Pholidota; family Manidae; genus Manis; species Manis javanica. Next base: position 38,184,502 of record NC_133164.1, read on the forward strand.
TTAATTAAATTAAAATACAAAGAAAGTCTCATATAGAAGTATGAAGAATTCTGTTAACTGCTTTATTATTCTACAAAGCTGTGCACTCTATTTTTCACAGGAGATAGTCTTAAAGCATTTTAATTCAATTCTTGGGAAAGTGAACATGACAGAACTATTCAATTGCATGTATAGAATCAAATTCAAGTCTGTGGACTAAACTAATCTAGTGACTACCTAGTATCAGTGATTACATTTTTGCACCAGAGATGGACATTAGATTATAATAATTTGAATTTTACATAAACATAGAGTATGATAAATTGCCTCACCAGGCATCATATTCAGTTATGTTACATATTAAATTACAATCCTAGAATCAGCACTATGCATATGTTTTACACTAAATGTACAATTTGTATACGTATTATCATTATAACCAGACAGTGGTATCAAAATGGATTTTACTATCTATATTTTTCACTTAAGAATGTGTGTTTCTTGGTGTGTGTGAGGCTTCTTTATGTTCCTACTAAACAAAACTTCAATTTTTCATTTGGAATACAGGTTATAAAGTAACCAAAAGAAGTCTCCTAACATAAACTATGAAAACTTGAAAATGTGAAAGAAAAACATTCAGTAACTTTGGAGAATGCTGGTGCTACCATTCTGAAACAAAGGTACTTTGTACATACATCTGTATAAAACATACTTTTAGGATGTAGGCATTGTAGGATGCATGAAACAGGCTATTAACTTGCTATGGAAACAAAAATGCTAACTGACGAAATACTTTCCAGTTTGACCTACAAATGTAAAAATTACCTATTTCCGTAAATTCCAAATGTATGATATCTGGTCGTTGGAAACTGCCTTGGTGTTTATTTGATCTGATGAAATGGTAATTGCACAGAAGGTTGAGTTAGATTATTAATAATTTTCAGAACCAACTACAATGGTACCAAAACATATTTAAAATGTACAGTTTATCTATTGGTTAGAAAATTAAGAGTAAGAATGGATTATCAAGGAAGATGCCACATTTTCTATCCTACCAAAGAAAGTCTTAATCTAAAGATGATTCACTTTGTTTCTGTTTTAGGAAAAGGTACTAACAATTCTTTCTTTAGCCATACTTACCTACTTAATCTTTTGTCAATTTCAATGACATTAAAATTGTCACAGGAGACTTTCCACTCTATGTGACCCTTCCTTATTACATATATAATGTAAAGTCACTGTTTTATAAGTGGCAAGTATACTCTTGGATTAGCTTTACTAAAAATAATTTTACTTCATTATTCAGAACTAGTAATGTTGATTTTAAATTTCTTAAAAAGGATGTTTAATCATATTGTGGAACTTTTTGCCCTCTGTATAATTCATATTACTTCTTTTTGGAAAATGGTCCTACTAATACCTCCTAAATGGAATGTTTTTATATCAGTAGACTAAAATAAAGTTAAAGTTCTTCACTGTTTCCAACTGAAATTCAAATAGTTGAGGTTATTTATATATGCTATAATTTAACAAGCACCTGATTAATTTTCACTATGCTGATTGGAGAAGATAATAGAAGAAATTCTGTCAAAGATCATTAAATTGTAGCATTCTGATAATATGATATATATTGGCTATTTATCAAATCTAAATTACTATCTTACCTTTTTATTGAGTTTGAAGTTCATAAGAAAGCTTCAAATCATTCTTCTCTTTCTTTACTGGGAAAATAAAATTTTAAAAAAGAAAATGAAATTGATTTGCCATTTTATGCTGTCATATTTAATACTTTGGATGATTTTGAAACTGCTTAGTAGCCTTTCATTTCTGGCAAAATTACTGGCTCAGTTGCTAGTATGCTTCATAAAATAATAAAATACAGATGGAGTAATATTTAAGTATCTGTATCTATTATGGGGAATTGCCTTCTGGAGTCATGCATTATTAAAAGTTTCTAACAAGTTATAATGGATGTAAGATAATAGAATATCATGTATAATGAGTGACATAAAAGATCATCTTACTGTCTTGTCAATGGCTTAAAATGTAGATAATAGAGTAGTATAAAAAATATTAGGCATAAAAGTTTCTCATGTACCTAAGACATTTTTTTTCTTCATGCATTTTTAAAGAAATGACTGACTTTTTAAAAATAACTATTTCAAGCATGTACCATGTCTTAATATTACACACATAACCATCATGTTATTACAAAGATTTTATTTAATTCAACTTAATTTATATATAAATAATAGAATGTTTAGCTTATGTGATGCAAATTGCAGAGATCACGTTTTAGTGTGATCACAATTAGTTTGAACTTGTTCAAAATAAATTTCATGAAGTAAAGCAAACTGATTTTCCTATAAGATCTCTTTTGATTATACAATCCCTAAAAATATTTGGATTTGTTTCTGGTAAATGGAATATTCTTCACCATTTCTACCATTCCAGCATGATGCAAAATGTACCATACATTATGTATCATGCAAAAGACACCTAAACTCAAAAGCTAGAAGAAATTTTGCTGTGTACTATGCCCACCTAACAGATTTCACATGTGTCTCCATAAGGATATGTTTTTAACATATTACATTACATATTATATTAATGAATATTCAGTGATTTACATGAGAATAAATTTTGTAATATTCAAAATGGACATTTTGAGCTCCCTTTTATTTTTGCTGAATACTTTTAAAGTGACATTATAAAATTTACTTGACTTTAGATTATTTCTCCTTGAAAAGCTCAGGATATGGTCTGGTGTCTGGCAGTAGATTCCTCCCAAACCACCCCCATAGCTGGTTAGAATGAAGCTTCACATTTTGCCTCAGATCTGGTGAATCAGAACCTGCACTCATACAAGATCCCCAAGTGATTCCTAGGTATACTGAAACCTGAGGAGCACTTATATAAAGAAATGCAAGGTAGAAAGATTGTTTATAATGGATATTTCCTTCCTGATAAACATTGGCTTGTTCTTTTTTGTAGTTTGATCCCAAAGACACTCTATATAATGGCAAGGTAACCTCTCTCTATGTAATTCTTAAATTAAATGTGCTAAACTCTTGTTCTTCAGTATAACTTCTCAGTTATTCTTTTCTTATGTAAAGAATATATAAATCCCATTCCAGACTGAATAGGTAAATATAATTGAGAAAAAAATTCAGATATCAGTATTTTCAAAAAACTAAGAATGGCTGGAGTCAAAGAAAACATGGAACATATTTGCTAATAATGTGGATCCTCCTATGTTCTTGGGTAGAGGTGACCTCATGGATGATTTGGACAGCATAGGACAAACTTGTGTAGCCAATTCGAGGAGCCACTGAAAACCCAACTAGATCAAAACATATGTTCATTTGCTTATTAGGGCATCGGCACCAGAAATGTAGAGTTTAAGATTTTTTCTATAAACATTTATTATGTAGATAGAAATGTTAATTTTCTAGATAGATACATACATATCTGTGTTTAAGTTTGTTTGCATGTACTAAAAAGTCCTTAATGAGAATGAATAATATATAGTTGTATAGGTATATATAGCAGTGTATAGTTGTATATTTAAAACATGCACAGGTACCTTGAAGAGATAAGAAATCTACTATAATGAGTCTTGAAAAATTTGTAATATGTATGGCTGAAGATGTAGAAACAGATTTATAGAAACTATAAAATGAGAGATTTTGTGTGTTTAAGGAAGCTTCAGAATGGGAAAATAAGAATATCAATAACAGAAAAGAATTACCTACTAAACGATTTCAAGGAGACAAAAATATAGAACAAAGAAAAATTTTGTCTATCTTAAATTTGACTTAAAACCAATTCTAATGCATGTGCACAAAATAGACTTTTTTAAAATTTGTAAATGATAGTATTTTATCTTCCAAAATTACCATTCTCTCTTGAGTCCATCAAAATAAGATTTTTCTGATGGCCTGTCATGTAAATTTGTAATCAAATCCAATTTAGTACTTTTCATGAATAGTGGCAGTAATAATGGCAATGAGTTAACATTTATTAAGTGCTAATATGTTCAAAAAAGTACGCTATTAACTAATACATGTAAATCTCTTAAAACTGTGCCATAAACATGCTAAACAGTCAATATATGATAGCAACTAGTAATACAATTACTACTACTGCTACTGTTACTATTACTGTTAGTGCTATTTAATCTTCAGAACAACCCTACAAAATATTATTCTTATAATATTTTACATATGAGAATTTGAGATTTAGGGATCAAATAATTTGGACAAGATCACCCAAATCTGAAGTTATGAAGCTGTATTTGCTCTCATAATTGTCTAATTTCAGAGCCTAAATTTGTAAATACAAATTATAATATTAAGTTATAATGTTAATGTTAATTAATATAAAATTGTATATCTCAACTCCTATCTTAATATTGCTTGTAATCAGGTGACAATAAGGTAAAGAAAAATATACTTAAATTATAAATGTCACATTATCAACTTTCTATAAATTTTCATCTCCTGCTATCACTAAGAACTTTTGTCCAGAGCAAATGGATTCCTTTTGCATTACAAAATCAATAGTTTTTAATAGAAGTAAAAATATTTTATAAGTAATGACTATAGCCTAAAATTAAAGGTTGAAATTACAGCATTTATTTTATACCACATGATACTGTTTCTACCAAAAATATGACCCATGTTCTTTTATCTCCTATTGTTTGGAATAACATTTCCTTTACTAACAGAACTTGATCAGTTTTGTTTTGGATAGCAGGGGAAAATATTACTAGATTGATATTAGTGCACAAAAATCTGCCTTTAATACATTGGATAAAAAATAACTCCTTCAGGAGGAGTGACATCAGCAAGATGACAAAGTAGGAAACCCACAACTCACCAACTAAATCACAAAGAAATACAAAAATCTGAAAAGACCTATCAAAAGTAAGGAGATTGCTATAGTAATCAGAAATCTCCTAACAGGAAAAGTCAGAACCAGATGGTTTCACTGGAGAGTTCTATCAAGTATGTAACGAAAAAATTAACACTAATGCACCTCAAACTTTACCAAAGAATAGAACACAAAGGAACATTCTCAAACTCATTGTATGAGACCAGCATTGCCCCAATATCAAAACCAAAGAAGTAAGAAAGAAAACTCGAGACCAATATGCCTGATGAATATTGATGCAAAAATCCTCCACAAAATAGTAGTGAGCCAAATTAACAGCACATTAAAGTGATTATGTTATAATTAAATTGGATTTATACCTGGATTAGATTTATACCATGCAAGCATGGTTCAACAAATGAAAATCAATTAATGTAATATGCCAGATTAAGCAGCTCAAAGACAAAAAAACACATGATCATCTCAATTGATGAAGAAAGACCATTGACAAAATTCAACACACTTTATGCTAAAAGCGTTAATTAGGAATAGAAGGAAACAATATCAAAATGATAAATGCTATGTACTAAAAGCCCTCAGCTAATATCATTATGATGAAAGACTGAAAGGTTTTTCTCTAAGATCAGCAAAAAGACAGGAATGTTCACTCGCATATGAAATATATGTTTTGTATAACTTAATTTATGTCTGGGCTGAAAAACAGGGAGACATCTGGAATAAAGGCAGGCATTTCAGTACTTACAGGTCTGTCATGTAATGTCCACAGTTGTTTAGAAGAGTAGCGAAAAAATAAGTGAGTGTATATTACTGTGTGTGTGTGTGTGTGTACCTATGTGCATATTTGCGTGTCCATTTTTGACAAACTATGTACAAAGATGCTACATTTTCTTACAACATGCCCTTTCACCAGAACACATATATAGTAATATATAATTTCTTCTTTTCATTTGTGCTCTTCATTCCAAATTAGTTACAAATATTTTGTCCTTAGATAAATAAATATCAGAAGTATTCTAGGTGAAGTGATGTTTCCTAATGACAAGGAGAAAATCTACCTGCTGTGATGGTTATAATGTTTTCAAATCATAAAACCAATCAAGCTGGCTTAAGCAAAATCACTACCTAATTAAAAGGATGCATAAGTTTCACAAGGAATTCAAAGTTAGGAATTTATCTTTACCTCAAGAATAGACCAGAATCACTGATACAGAACAGGAGGAAAGGCATGTGTCTCAATTGCTCACTGAAATATCTCTGCATTTTGGCTTCATTTCCTTCCTCATTGGCAGGCTATCATTTATGCTTTCCATTTGAAAATGAACTATTGGGGAAAGCAAGTCAGCTATAGTCAAATGCCACAGAGTATTGATATTCTTAGTGAAATTCAGTAGATTTTCTTGAATTAAAACACTTGAGATGGGTTTGTTTGGTGTTGTTTTAAATAATTCTCACCAGTTAAACTTGTTTTGCTGGGGCAAGGGTCTGCAGAATTCCTGTGTCACCGTTCTGGAAGTGGTTCTTGGATTATAGCAATGCTCCATTCCTTATTTTCTCTCCAGGATTTATGGCTGCTGTCTGTGCTCTCATGCTTAACATCCCTACCTCTACCAATCAGCAATTTATAGCTAACTGTATAAAAATCCCCACAATATTACTAAATCAACAAGAAATACCACATAGAGGCAAGTGCTAAACAATATGAAATGTCTACCTAGTGAATGCACTTAATCTATTTGACACCTTAAATCCCTAGACTTTTAATGGCTTAGCCACTTTTTTTATTATTACTGCAATTCTCACAGCTTACAATCAATTGCTTTCTCTTTGTATTTTGTTTGTTACTTTCACTTTCTTAACTTAAACTATTGAAGTACATACCACTTTAGTAAACTGTTAATTAGTCTGAAGGTATTCCCTTCTTTTAATTCTCCCTGATAGTATCAGGCTGATGTCTTCTGAATTTTTACAAACCAGAATCATAATCTGCCTGGTCTTCTTGAGAGATAATGTAATGCTTATTCTGTTATATGATTTAACAAATTTCATTTATGTATTATGGGAAAAAAACTACATGTGCTTAAAAAATAAATTTGACTAAAATTTGGTTTTATTTGAAGAGGACAGTGAAAGAAAATTATATGCAATTTTATGTCAGGTGCTTTAGAAATATTATCTTGAAGGATGGAAAGAATCATCATTTTCACTTCACATGTAAAATAAATGAAACTCAGAAAAATTACACCATGTAATTAGAGTTAGACCTAGTATTTGAAACCATTTTCTCTGGAGCCCAATTGGAATCAAAATCTCTGGCAATTATTTCTGTAACATACCACAAATAACGACATCCCCAGGAATGTCTGTTAAGACTGCCCACATGTAGTAGCCCAAAAAAGCTCAAATTCCATAGATGTGTACCAATCCTCATAAATTTTTTACATTAAGAGATGTTTTACTGTAATCTTACATGAAATAGATCAATAAGGATTAAGGCAGAGGTCAAATCAAATACTTCAGATAATAAAAAATTTATCTGAAGTATGTGAAAAGTTGTCTTATAACAGTCACTTCAAGCAACTTTTCCTCTTTGTTTAAAAGGTATTCATTCTTGAAGGAATTTTATGTGCAAACTGGGCCCTATAACTTCAATAAACTATTCAAATTACTAACTGACCACATTTCTGGAGAGGATCTATGAGGGAAAATAAGTTTTAAGTTCATATACTATGAACTCAAAAATCCAAAATGACAGCCAATGCCACAAAGGGTTTTAGGAGAAATTATGCAAAAATAATCTCTAAATTGCATAAAGTCACATTTTTGCTTCAAGACATATTTACTTTATACAAATTATTTTGAAGATTTAGTATTTTTAATCAGACTTACAGTAAAATTTTGAGATATGTATGTAGCATAGAAAATAATTTTGAACTAATTACAAAATAAGTGATAAGAAAAGTGTATGTGTGTATGTATATTAAGGAAAACAGGTTAATTGAAGGCCATGTTTAATTAAGTTTAATTAAAAACATTCATATGGTGTAGCTAAAGTATTATTTTTTATCATAAAAAAGCTTTGATAATGTCTGTTCACTTTTAACACAATAGCCCCAAGTAAGTATAAGTAATTTTTGTCATCAAGATAAACAAAACTTCTAACTCCTCTCATTACATATAAATTAGTAAATAAATCTTTGAAAACAAAATAATTGTGTTCTGCACTTTGATATGTACTCAATGGAAGACAATGTTTCTAAATATAATAATTACATTTTACTATGACTATTAGCAATGACATGTTATTTTGAGGGTAAAATGGATAAAGACAATACTTTGAGATTGCTTCCATTGATTTTAAAAGTTTCTCTTCAAAAGCAATGGAAAACTAATTTCCCTGGTGAATATAACAGGAAAATTAAACATTATGTCAAGAATTAGCAACATAAGACTGTTTAGCAACATAAAGAGGAAGCTGTCAGGCTTACTATCATATTAGAAGCTTTCAGAGCAACATCATGTGAAAAGAAAGTGCCGTGTTCTTCCACCAAACATTTTTTGTCAACATAGTTGTTAGGTAGGAAAATAGATATGAGCAGGGTAGAAAGAGAATAAGGCCAGGAAAGCCCCCTGGAAAGGATTCAAGAGTTAACCAGTTAAAAATAGCTCAAAAGCCAGGAGCAACTTGACCTAGAATGTTGAATACTCCCCAGATAAAGAAAAGTATCTCAGCATGGCCTATGTTTTCACTGTGTCAATTAGAACATACCATTTTAAGATTTACTTTAGCCCCCTCAAAGGCCCAGGTTATTCAGGAAGAACTCTATCTTAAAGCTAAGATTGCATTTTAATCAAATGGACGGTGGCTCAGTCCACCTTTGAGGCAGGGCAGACAGTCCTGATTGCTGCACTTCTAGACAGAAGTTGACATCTTGGAAAGGGATCAAAGCAGTAAATTTCTTGTGTTAAGTTAAAAAAAAAAAAAAGAAAGAAACTTAATGTCTTAACAAAGATGAACATTCTGGGACAATTTGGCTGGTCCGCACCTGGCCCTTTGTCACATTCCTGAAAATCTTCAAACGCCTATAAAACCTTAGACCCTAAACCCTCAAGGGCATCTCTTTGAGGTAGCTCGCACTCCCCTTTCTACAAATGTGCACCTTTTTGCTTTAAATAAATTTCTTACTGCTCAATTTATTAAATTGTGTCTCTGTGTTTTTCCAGTGGTGTCTTGTTACCTTTCTTTGTCACTCTAATTCTCCAAATTTAAGCTCAATCCTTCACTCTTTCTGTCCTATTCAGATAAGGAAGGGCTGCTGAGAGCTCAGATCTGGGCTTGCAAATTACTGTCGCCTGGGTGCCCAGGAAGGAACTGCAGCATACTATCGTAATCTTTAGTAGCCTGCCTGAAAGTCTCTTTTCTTTGTCTCTAGGAAGTTTGCAGAACATAATCTCACTCCATCCAGTGCTCTGTGGCTCCCCCAAATCTTGGGGTGGTAGGAACACAGTTCCTATGCCATGCAGATCCAAGTGGACACTGGATGCCAGGTGACACTGGCTTAAGGAGTTAGCAGGAGGTGTGCCCCATGCTGAATAGCAATTCAGTGAACTTTCTTTATTATTCTTATCTGTCATTCCCTGGCACTCTCGCTTTAATAAATTCCTTCTTCACCTTGTATTCTGACTTCCCTGCATCACTGAACCAACCTCTCCCCACAACACAGTCAGAAAAAGATTGTTGGAACTTAAATGTTCCAGAGGCAGAAGTCAATAATTATATAAAGAATCAAATTCTTTAGAAGACTGGATACAAAAATTTTTTATTTTTATTTTTACAAAGAATTCTATTTAACAAATAACTTGCCATCCTTACTATTTTTATGACAGGTTTATATTGTAGGAATTTCTTAAAAATTGTGGTCACTGGTAAAAAGACATGATATCAGGAAGATGTTTTCAGGTGTGGGTATCAACACCTGAAGACAGAAACAAATAGAGATGATTAAATGTGTTACAAAGAGACTTAAATTTCTGCTCTTTTCAAACAAGTTCATTTAAGTGCATCAAAACTAATTCAGAGAGCAACTTAGTTTCTGAAGCAGCTGTCCTCATAACTGAATAGGATTAGGTATATTATTTATTATTGCTTGAATCTCTTTCTCTCTTTCAGTTATTTAATGGATATCTTCCAGTTCTCTTAATTTTCAATACTGTTGGGACATAATCTCTGAACGTGACATGTGACATGTTGTAACAACTGCCTTCATGGGAGCAAGCAGATATTTCTAGAAAAATCATATATGTGTGTGTGTGTGTGTGTGTGTGTGTGTGTGTGTGTGCATATACTTGCATACCTATACATACATATACACACATTAAGGCCATATAAATATGGACATGACACATATTTGGCTAGAAATCTGTGGTCTCAATTAGATACTGAATATTATTTCCTCAGGACTTTGCTAGTGGTTACTACTTGTATTTAATTAAAACTAGAGATTACTTATCTAGGGGAAAATCTAAATTATCTAAAATGTAAAATATGAGATGATTTTCTACTATATTTAAATATTACTTTATGTATATTTAAAATGGAATTATCCATTCAATCAGGGCAGGTGGACCTAGATTAAAACTAACTCCTTTATGTCCATAATAGGTTCTGCTCTGTGTAAAACAAAAGTGTAGTTTCTGAAAAATATTGTCTATGCTCTATTATTTCGACAAGTACAGCCATATGAAAACTTGGAAAAGAACATATTTAAGAAGTAACCATCTAAACTCTTTGTGAGAGGAAACCAGATAGTCAGATAACATGTTCATTAAAATGAAATCCTACCTATGAGTTTGCAGAAAAATACACAGAATCAAAATTGAGACCTAGTCTAAAAAAAATAAATGGGTAGAAGGCAAGCTTTTATGTAGAAATAGGCATTTTAAAATTGCTTTATCAATATATGAATCTAATAATGTTTATCCAAAATTTTGTGTAGAGATAACTACAGAAATAAACCACTAACTACTTAATTCACTATGCATTTATTAATTTATTCAATAAATTCCTTTTAAAAGCATTTAGTAATAGGATAACTAGGAATAATGTGAGATATTTACTGTTGGAGTTGAGGCAGGAATCCAAAGCACAACGTCTGTGGAGACATTCATCTAGGTTACACTGGATGATATCTGGAGCAAGTGAAATACATCTTATATTTGAAAAATGTCACATTTTATTACTCAATCAAGGACTATCTTTACCTATATATAAGACATACACAGTGCAAAAAATACCCTATGCTTAAAACCCCTTAACATGCTAGCATTTTATAATAAAAAATATTTTGCCAGATCTCTGTGAGATAAACAAGACAGGTATTACTGTCCCCTTTTTGTAAACTAAGAAGTTTAGGTCAAAGAGATTTCCCAAGGTCACATGGGTAACAATTCACAATACCAAAATAAATCTTTGTTTTGATTTCTACTCTAATGAACCATTATCTTTGCTATGATAAAAAAAAAAGTGATGAAAAATTCATCGTTTCTTTACACTCACACAGCAGTAGAGAAAGACGGAGCTTAAATTCACATGAAATTTGGAAGTTAAGGAGAACTATCACTATGATAAGAAAACTGCATCTCCATTATCCATTCCTGTGTTTTTTAATGATTTCTACAACTGTACAATCATGTCTTTTCAAGGAAATATGCTGCAGAAAAGCTTTCAGACCCAAAAGCCAAACAGTGAGAGTCATTGAGTATATGGTTAACATAAAATAGCTCATGTAAAGTATGAATTTTTGGTGCCCAGAGGCAAGGTCAAATCTACTGTAGTAAACGTAACTCAAGAAGTTCTCAGCTTGTGGTTTCATGCCGTAACTGCTTCTCTGTCGGATTCTCATTGGACCCCAACAATCCTGCTGATAGACTTGTCTGGAAGATGACCTTTGGTTATTACGGTATGTTGTTTTCAGAGCAGATAACAGTGGGTGCTCATTTTAAGTTTTCTGCTATTGGGTTGCATTAGATGAAAACAGCCATATATACTGGCTCCTAATCAAAGCTCACAAACACTCTCGCGAGACATGCTGTTTGATACAATGTACAGATACCAAAGGACACATTCAGTATAGAATTGTGGCAATATGAAAGGGTATTCCGAATCAATATCTTCCCATTTTTATTATATGATATCTTTAACATCTTTAGAAAAATACATGGTATTAACTTACTGTATAAATAACTCATTATACATTTTCTATTTTGATATGTATAAGCCTATTTAGGAAATTTTTAGTGTCTTTATTTTGAATAGATTGTTTACTGGTTCTATTAACTTTTATCACTAGTACAAAAGAAAACTTCAAATAACAAAGCTTATGTGGAAGAAATTCTTATTAAAATAAGTTTATATAACTCATCTTGACAATTATTTGTGCCTAAATATTTTTGTGATATAATACTTTACAACTCATTTTAAAACTTACATAGTGAATAGTCTTTTGCATACACAGCAAAAAACAAACAGCATAACACAATTCCAGTGCATGTTTTTACACCAGAGATGGCTTTGGCAGCAGTAACATGGGTTAATAATTCATTGTTTGTATTATGCATAACCAAGTTAGTTCAAATTCAAAATCAAAATATATTCAGACTTCTGCCATGTTTCAACAGCTCTACTCTGGTCTATTTACAAAATTAAGTTAGAACAAGGCACCCCTCTGCTCAACCCCTTCAGTGCAGCTCAGAGTAAATGTTAAGGACTTACAATGTAGTAAGAGGCTCTGTGTGATCTCATTTCTATTACTCACCTCCTATCCACACCTCCTTACTTGGTTTTTAATACAGCAGACAAGCCCCAGCCTCACAGGTTAGCACTTCTTGTTTCCTTTGGAAGAAATTCTCTCTTTTTACATTTCTTTGGCTTTCTCCATTACCTCCTTCAGGTGTCGCTCAAATGGCTTTTTTTCTGGCTTTCGTGCATTCTGCACAAAATTTCAAACCACCTCTATCCCTAAGTACACGAACACCTGGGAAATCCTAGGCCTTTCACTTAACTTTCTCCAAAGCACTTATCACTATTTGAAAGGATATGTTTTGTTTGTATCTGTCTTCTCCTACTAGAATATAAATTATGGTAGTTAGACTTCTGTCTATTTTTTTTCACTCCTAGACCCATATTTATGAAATACTGACTGACATGTAGCAAGTGTTTAACCATTATTTCTCAGTTGATTGGTTATGCTAATATCAATGTAGTCCAGTTGTCTATTAAAGTGTGAATTTAAAGCCATACCATAAATAAAGGCTTTTGAATTAATTTTCTAAGCATTATCTATTTACCTAATTACTCTATGTTCCAGCTTGCTTGCTTTGGGTTAGCTTTCATTGATCAGATAAAATAAAAATTAGAAAGAGCATTTGCATTTTGTTTTATGAGCTCTTTTGTTTTAATATTTCATAAACTTACAAAAATACATATATATGTAGTGTACAACTAGTTAGCCTTAAGAGACTAATAAGTTCAATGATGGTAAAAGTATACTATTTAAAAAGAAGACTTAAAAGATAATGAGAAGCCACGTTATTAAAATTTTAGCTATTAATTCTATCAAAATTTTATAGCATATAAAGCCTAGTGACATAGAGACTCAAATTTCAAGATGATATGCCAACGTTCACTTTTAGTAGTTTTAACCAATGCTTTATCACAGCATTTAGTTAATTATTATAATTGTATTTCATTAGAAATTATTTGCCATTTAAAATGTATATATGATTGTATATATTAATATGGAAACAAATATCTACATACATGTCAATGTGAATTTCATTTTCATTCAATATATCATTTTAACAAATTATCCTACAGTAAACTATAAGGTTCTTTTTAATCCATGTCAAGGGAATACACTGAGAATATTAAATTTGGATTACTTTTGCAGACATTTGACAATCTTTAATTTGAGAAATTTATACATAAGCAAACATAAACATACATGAAAAGCAGAAAGAGGACATATCTTCTACCCATCCAGAATTCTTAGTTCCACTGAAGTTTTATGCAAGGTTTTGTGAAGTGTATTTTATGCAAAGGTACCTTCCCTACTGCGCACACTGACAGTTTTGAAAAAAGCACAGTGTTCCAGATGTCCTGTAGAGACCACTCTGAAGACCACTGCTCCACGGCTCTATGTCGGATGATTAGCCATACGTCACCCTAGGGCTTCATATTTTCTAAAGCTCTGGGACTTCATGTGCAGAATGTCTGTAAGTTATGGATGTGTGGATTTTGGATGGTTCTTTTTCCCATAAGTTCTTAGTGTACATACTTCAAGATATCTGACAAACTTAGTCTCTGCTCCAAGTTTTGGTATCTTCAAGAAACTTTTATTATATCTATATATTGTAACTGGAAAATACTATAACCAAATTCTAATCATAAGATAAATTTACATCAAATTGAAGGTACTGAATTTTTTTAGGCATAGCACTAATACTAAATTTTAATTTAATGTTTTAATTTTATAATTTTATTCAATCTGTGATATAAATATTGCTCAATATAAATCAATTTCAGACCTGATTTCAATTAATAATATCATATGTGAGACATTTTCAGGTGTAGTTAAACTTGAAAATGAAAGTTGGACTTATTAACCTGTTGCAGTACAATTCCACAAGAATTTACCAACATTCATGAAGCTTCACACACAGGGATGAGATTAAGACATATTTCCTCCTCTAATTTTTTCTACTTCTAAGATATCATTTAGAAAGGCAGCAGTTTTGTAGATTAAAATTTAATTTTATTTAATATTAAAAATAAGCACATTATGTTCTAAGGCTTAATTATTTCTGGTTTAGACTTTATGTTAAACTAGGAGTTAATGTATCAATTAAGCCAAGAGAAAGACAGCTGGAAATTAACAGGGTACAATTAATGAAAATGGTTTACCTTCCCTAGTTTACACCTAGTGCTTGTCATTAAACTGCAACAGACATTTGTGGGTTTTAGCAGGATACAGGAATTTCCTGTTGAAGTGAGAAAAAGGGAAACGGATAACCTATATAAACACAGATGGAACACTTTTGCATTGTTATTATCAAGACTCAAGGAAAATATTTTTTAGCAAAACATAAAATATCTTCTGTTTCTTATCTTTCCAGTTGTAATACATCCTCTCTTTTCTTTTACAAAATGTTTTCTTGGAAAAACTGAATGTGTATGTGGGAAATGGACTTTGAGGCTAGAAAGTGTTTAAAAAGTAGCTATGATCAAAGAACTATTAGAGGAAGTCATTGAGATGTGGTGGGCTTACATCCATGGAACCTGGGGTTCACTTACTTGCTTTACAAACTTGAGCAAGAAGTTTCCAATCTATCATTTTCAGTTTTCTGTTCTGTAAAATCTGACAAGTTTTGTCCCATCTTCCTCTCACAGAGCTTGCACAGAAAAAAATATAAATGAAATGATGCATGTTAATGTATTTTATAAACTTTAAATTGGCCATGTAAATACAAGAGAATTAAAATTCCAAAAACATACTTCACATAACCAGTATTTCTGTAACAGTTTCAAATAAGAAAGAGAGATTAGATTTGCTAATGTGTTAACCTCAAAGGACTATTGATTCCTTTGAGGTTAAACCATTAATAACATAACAAGGAAAGTTCAAGATTTGCCTGGAGGGATTTTTTTTGCCTGTTTCATTCTTTTGTCCTTCATTGCCTTTTTTTTTTTTTTTTACCTTAAATTGAAAAGGTAAACAACCTCAAAAAGTGGCTCTTCTTGCTGATAATACAGAGAACCAATATAAGAGACAAAAGAGTAATTCTTCATCAGAAACCTAACCACTACATGAGAATTATTAATGGAACTTTCTCCTTAGAGTCTGAATTTTTGCTCTGCCTTTGTAAATTCAAGAGTCTTAAACTTTCTCCTAATTTTTATGTCATTATAAAAAGACTACAGTTTATACTGCTGCCACCTATGCAGTCTCAATTTTTGTATTCAGTCTACTTTTTAAAATTATTAAATGGCTTACCACCTCAGAATGATCTGTTTTGAATTATTTTAATTCCTATCCAAGGGCGTATCTAATTTTTTTTAAATTGTATTAAGATTAGAAAGGCAAATATTGAAACTGACTAGAGTAATTCAGGGGAAAAACCCCAGGTAAATACCTTTGAAAACAGTCAAAGGTAGAAATAAACTTGACTTCTTACAAGCAGTCATCCACTTCTGCTCTCCCATGTCTCTCACCACCAGGCTACAGAAGAAGAGGCCCCATCCAATCTCTCCAGGCCAGATAAGCCCTTGCTGGCCCTTGTAATAACCTATTCATATGGAGAGGGACTACTCCTCTCCACCGCCTGGAAACACCTATTTTATGGAGTTGCACCAAAATCAGGCAAGAGATCCTGGAAATATTGCAATTTTACCCACAGGCCACCCATCCAGAAATCTCACCTCATAATCTACTTGTTCCCCATCTTCCACAGTGGCCCCTATGCGAGAAAACTGGAGCATTATAACCAGGCTAACAACATAAAATCATGACAATCCTCAAGTCAGAGGATTCAGCTAGGTTAAAAGTATTATGCAGATTAAGTCCGCAGCTCACCCTCTCCACAGGCAATCAGTAGCTGAAGAGGTAGAGAGTTTAGAGCGATCATCACATGGCAGTTTCAACCAAGGGGCACATCCAGGCCACAGGGACTGTAGAAGAAAATAACCTTAAGGGCAATAAAATACATGTTTTAATGACTCCAGCATAGGCAAATCTTGTCCATCAAGTAGGATGCATGCAAGAGAGTGGTCCTGTGATAGCAGAGTAGCAGGAATGGGATCTTGTCCTGGTCTTGTATACAAGACTTTCACCCTCCTCCCTGTGTGTGTTACAGATGAGTCAATATATAGAGTACAGGAGGTACATGCACTGGCCATAAGGATAAAAAAACTTCCCCATGAGGTGGTCTTACCTCATGGGTGTTTTGAGTACACCACCATGATCTTTGGGGGACACTCTGGTGTTACTCCAAAAATACACACAAGGCCAGCCATCGCTGGTCCATGTGTCAAAATGTCCAGGGTCATATCCACTCAACAGCCTCTCCAGGGTTTAATGCAGTAGGGACTGGCAGCAGCATATTGCTCTGCAGGCCATATCCTGGCTTCAATAACTCCTCTTTGGTTTGCACATAAAGTTGTATAAGAAAGGCAGCAATGTGTGTTAGCATGTCCACAGGGCTTTTTGGGCTTCTCATTCAAATGCCATAGCACTGTCCATAAGCAAACTGACCAGCCCCATAGGCTATTGGTGTCCAACTTCAGGCCAGATTTCAACAAATCACTGTATCTCTCTATCATGCCTTCCCTGGTAGGGTTATATGGTACATGAAACTTCTACTTTTTCCTAATTGCTGCACCCATTTTTGTAATGCATGTCCAGTAAAGTGCATGACTTGATCTCTCTCAGTCACCTGCAGCCAGCCATAGGCTGCAAAGAGATGCTCTAGGCCCCTCTTGGTGGTTTGTTGGTCTCTGTGATGTGCAGGAAAAGCAACCAATAGGCCAGTAGCTGTGTCCACAGGAGTCATGGCATACCCATATCCTTCTGATATGGGCAGAGGCCCAATATAGTCTATTTGCCACCTGACAAGGGGTATTGGCCCCCTTACTATTGTCCAGTGTTGCTGCAGGACTCAGTGTAAGTCCCTCTTAGAGAACACAAGGCACTCCTTCAGGCTTTGCTGACTTCTTCAAAGGTAAATGGCAAGCCCCACTGACGGGCTACAACCCACATTGTCTCTTGCCCCACGTGCAACAAACGGTGATGTAACCATTGGGCTACAACAGGGGCAAACTTTCCTTCTAGCCAGCACACCTGGGCCAATGTGTCCGCTTCATCATTTCTGGAGATACCAAAGGCAAATGACCTGTCACATGGTATACTGTAATTATTTTACTCTGACCACAGGCCCATAAGACTTGTCACAATTCTTGCCCCTAAAGGGGCTGGTGACCAACCATCCAGTTGGCATGGTACCATGTCAGTAGTCACAGGGTCAAGCCCCAATAAACAGCCCAGATGTCAGTGCAGACAACTATAGGGGAGGGTTCCTGGGTGATCACAAGCCACACTGCCCACAACTCAGCCCATTGGCTGCTCTTCCCCTCACCATCCTCCACCCATACTGTCTCAGACTTAGGATGGAAAGCCACTTTGGAGGCTGTCCATGACTGGAGCCATCTGCATACCAAACATCTTCAGGTAAAGGGGATTTTCCCTTCTGATAAGAACTCTTAACTACCAATGGCATAGAAGCAAGTTCTTCCTGCTTTCCACTGGTATAGGTCACTGAGCCCAAGAGCATTGGAGTTCTCCACTTAACGGGCTATTGGAGAAGGTGCTTTGCTGCTGTAAATATGTGCCCCATTTGGCCAGCATAGGCATCTGTGCCACACCATTCCATGGCCTGTGGGTCCATTCTCACACCCACCCAGCAATGGGATAGGTGGTTATTACCTTGGTTGGAGCTGTTCCTGTGACGGGATCCACAGACAGCAAATTGTGGTACACAGCAGCCAGCTGCTTTTCTATCAGGATGACCCGGACCTTTGCTTCTCTCCATAGCTGTGACCAAAATCTAATAGGCTGGTGTGTCTGTTCAAGTTACTGCCAAAGACTCCATCAATAACCATCTTCTGTTACATGAACATCTAGCTCACAGGGCCTTGATGAGTCCATTACACTCAAAGCCTGTATGACCTTGACTACTCAACATCAGCAATAAAAGCAGCTGCACATGTCTCATCCCAGTCCCACCTGATGCCCTTTCACACCAAGCAGTATAAGGGCTTCAGAATTTGTGCCAAGTGAGGGATAAACACTCTCCAGTAGCCCAAAAGACCCCAAAACTCTTGTAATACTGCCACAGTGGTAGGGGTAGGGAAAGCCTGGACCTTGTCTATAACTGCTTCTGGGATAACTTGTTTTACCTGACCAGACAACCCCCAAGAACTTTACAGACAAACCAGGTCCCTGAACCTTGGTGCTGTTCACAGCCCATCCTTTCTCCTGTATATGTTGCAGCAGTCTAGGAACTGCCCCTTTTAAATTTGCAAGAGAATCAGAAGTGAGCAGGATATCATCAATGTACTGATACAGCCACACCATTTGCAGTTTATTCCATGTGGCCAAGTCCTGGGCTACAAGTCTGTGACAAATGGTGGGACTGTGGAGGTATCCCTGTAGAAGGACAGTAAATGTCCACTGCTGGCCTTCCCATGTGAAGGCAAACTGTTCCTGAATTTCCTGTGCTATGTTAGTATAGAAGAAGGCATTAGCAAAGCCCACAACATAATTATATGTCCCTAGTTTATGACTGAGTGTATCCAGAATGGCTGCTATAGAGGGACAACAGCATGCAATGGGCGTATGACTTCGTTTAATTTCCTGTAGTCCAAGGTCATACACCAGAGCTGTCTGGCTTTTTCAATGGCCACCCTGGGGAATTAAAAGGACTATGAGTGGGTTTTATGATGCACACCTTCTCCAACTCTTGTAGAGTTTCTCAAATTTCTTCAAGTTCCCCCAGGCAATTTATACTGCTTAGGATTTGTCACTCGCCTAGGTACAGGTGGGTGCTTAGCATGTCCTCTCAGATTTGCCTTTACCACACATACTCTCAGTCTGAACTCACCTGTACTGGTCTGTAACCACAAGCCCTGCAGGATATCTACCCCCAAAATATATTTGGGAATGGGAGAAATGTACACAGTATACTCCTTTGGGGGTAAATGGCCTATTCCTAGTGGGATTTGGGCTTTCTTCACTCTAATTGCCTTATACCCAGAGCCATCTATCACAGCAGGGGGACTGGGAAAATGCTCAGAGTTGCCATAAATCAGAGGATATTCAGCTCCTGTGTCCACCAGCACCAGGACAAATTATACTTTCACAGGAGACCAATGAATTGGTAATTCTGCCTGTGGCCTCCAGTCCCCATCATGTCCCCCAAGGTGGGGACCTTGACCACTCCCCCTAATAGAACTGTGATGACCAATCATCATCCTGTGGGGGTGTAGGCCCAGACAGAGCCTGAGTACTGTTCCCCAGGAAGTATTACAGGGACACAGACAGGATATAGGGCTTTGACTCCAGCTTCCTTTTCCTGGATCTCAGCAGCTGGAACTGAGCTATAATTGGTGTCACAGCTCCAACAAGAGCCTGTTGGGCTGCCCATGAAGATTTTCTTTCACCATCCCCGCCTTTATCAAATCAACCCACATCTGGGTCCTCGAGACCTTCACAGGGCCTTTTGCACCTCTCCTTTCATTTGTAGCCTATACTTCCTTCCATGTTCTTGTTGTTTCAACCTCCCCCAGATCTGCTAAAGTATGAGTAGCCTTATTTATGGGTTGTCCTATGTGAGGGGTAAGAATAGTCACTGGGGACCCAAAGAGAGGTGGGGGAGCTGTATGAAGCACCAGAATTCTCATTTCTATGGTGATCAACTCATCTGGGCTCTGGGGGTCCATATTACAGATGACATTTTTCATGCCCTACTCCAATAACACCTGTTGGAGTTCTGCATGTTTTCCATCTAGTGGGTAGGTATGGTAAATTATCCTGATTAGTACGGTAAATCTTCCAAACTGCCCTGATGTCTGCTGTCAGCCAATCCAGAAGTGGCTGATTCCTTGAGGTGTGACCAGAACTTTGCAACCACTTCCAGAGGGAAGAGTGAGTCATCAAGGAAGCCAGTTTACCCATTTCAGAACCTGGCATAACTATGTTTTCCACCCCCATATCCCAGAGACTCAAAAGCTACAAAGCAAAAGTTCTTACAATTTTTGCCGAAACTGGATGCTCATGTCCACTAGCTCATCCTGGTTATAGGGGCAGAGCATGGAGTGCTATACACCGTGGGCAGGAGGTGGCTCCTCCCCTTGAGGTTGTTGGATTTTATTTTCTTAATTACAACAGGGTGGGCCTTTAACACAGGAGAGGCTGGTGCCTAGGGCAGTGACCTTGGCAACAGATTGGCCCTTAACCCCCCCACCCCATCCTTTACAGACACCTCTTCTGCCATCTCCAGGGCTGAAGGCACTGCTTTTTCCTCCCACTCCACCATGGCCTCCTGCTGTGTGCATTCTCTGGCTGCCTCCTCACTCACTGCTGCTAAAGAATCTTCCGAGAGCGTGATCCATTTTCTCAATACCTGTCTTTCTTCCTTAAGGTCATCCCACAGGTCATCACCCAGCTCCTCTAAGTGATGCTGAAGTGTATTTCCCTCCTGCAAAAGTCTTTCTCTCTTCTCAATAACATTTCCACTATCTCAAGAAAAAGAGATCCCACAATCCCAGCTGCTACATGGCCACTCAGAGCCTCTAAACAATCTTCTATCTTACAGAGGGCTAATTCTGCAGCTTCCGATGCCTTCACCATTCCCCAGTTCTAGGTAAGTCCCCACTCCTCTAGGAGGTGCTTTACTCCAAACCAGTTCCCCACTACGGGCTCCCATTTGGAAGCCCCACAGATATGGGGCTCCCAGGTGAAGCTGTACCCTCTACTGCTGCAGCCACTGGGGCCTCCCCACCAGTGTTCTGGGCATCTCCCCAACATCTCTAGGGGCAGCCCACCCAAGGGTCGCACCCATTGAGACAGATTTTGGGTTCAGATGTCATGCTGGCTATTTCCAGATGTAACTCATGGGAACAAAATCCCAGGCAAATACCTTTGAAACTGACATCAAAGGGAAAAATAAAGTTTATTTCTTACAAGTGGTTTTCCACTTCTGCTCCCTCGTGTCTCTCACGACCAGGCTGCAGAAGAAGAGGCCCCCACACAACCTCTCCAGTGCAGATAAGCAATTGCTCACTCTATTATTACCTATTCACATGGAGATGGACTACTCCTCTCCACCCGCTGGAAACACTTATTGCATAGAGATGCACTAAAGCCAGGCGAGAGATTCTGGAAATACTGTGATTTTACCCACACCTAGTAATATTTTTAGTGACCCAATGAATTCCCTTGCTTAGATTTGGTCAACAGAATATGAATATCTAAATATTTTTCTCCACAAGTTCTGTGCTAGATAATTTTATTGTTAATGAAATGTTCCACGTTTGTTCATGGATAATTCTAAGAAGAGAGTCAACAAAGATGAATTAGCAAAAGAAAGTGAGAAAGGTAGCTCTATACCAGTGATCTTAATGATGAGTAAGCAATGTTTTCTGTGATTTTGATTCCTGCTAAATAGCCTGCATTTTAGCAGTTCCTGGATTTATTTGATTGGACTGACATCCACTCTTGACTCATTAGAATGTTTAAACACCAAATATGTTAAGTTGAAATCATTCATTTTACAAAGGAGACTCAAAAACTAGAATAATTCACTTATTTTTCTAAGGTCACACAGGAAATATGAATAGAGTTAGTAGATGGTATTCTATTCTGGTTTGTAAAATTTGGCATATCACATAATGAAATAAACTATAGAGTTGTGGCATCATAAGGTACTTTGTAGAGAAAAAAAGCGTTACACTCTCTTCAACATCAAAGCCATTTCCCCTTTGTAATCAAGACGTTAGTCCAGTGGCCTTTCTAAACCACTGGTGCAAATATTATTTTCTTCATGACCAAAATACTGTGTGAAGGAAACATTTCCCCACAGAAACTTCCATTCTTAGACAATACAAACAATTCTTTTGCTATTCAGTCTTTTTGGCAGTGGAAGTGGAGACTAATGCCCTTTTAAGCCAGTAAAACATTAATCTCTTAGACACTTCTCCCTATGAAACCAGAAAAATGTCTTAGATTAAAATAAGTGTTAGCTTTAAGTCCTTGGGGATTTTACCTGATTTTAATTCTTTCTAATGTTAGAAATTTAAGGCATCATTTTCAAGTTCAGAAGCATTTTAGATACAAAGATCCTTGTTTTGACATTGAGTATTCAGACAGGAAAGGGAAATGAAAAAACAATTACAGAATACAACGATAGAATAATAGAATAAATATGTCATTGAGTGTTAGGAGAAATCAAATATGTTTTTTTGTGAAACACAATCTTCTAGTCAAATTTTCACTTAGTGTATTGAAGAAATCTTAGCTATGGATAACCTGCAAAATAAACATGTAGGTTGTGAAACTTAGAAAAGTTGAACACATTTTGGTGCTTTTCATAAATATTAAATATCAGTCTAGAGGGAAAAAACTGCTTTGAAACACAGAAAATAAACTCTTACATTTTATTCTGTATGTTTTATGGGAACTTCTTGCTTTCATTTCAGACTTATTGTAGAGATTAAAAAAGTAAAACTTAAAATACTCAGAAATTTTTCACCTTATGATACTCATATATTAAAATACTTCCATTTAGTGGCTATATTTTAGCTTTCTTCCAACTCTGTTTCATGTATTTATAATTGAAAATACAGTATTGTTTGATCAAATTCTATGTTAATGGGTGAATAAACTCCACCTAGAAGCCTTTATCACTTAGCATAGGAAATTCTGATAATATGCTAATATAATTAATGAATGATATCAGATTTGAAAGTTTTCCTTGATGTAAATAAAGAGCAATGTTCATTATCAATGCAGACAATCGCCACTTCGATGCATCTTTCTTTCTCTCCATGAGGCAATTATCTCTAGAACGATTGCTACAAACTGAATATGTGTGCCCTCCCCCAGTTTATATGTTGAAAGTTAATCCCCAATGGGGTGGTATTTGGAAATGGGGCCTTTGAGTGATATTAGGTCAGAAGTCGAGGCTCTCTTAAATGGGATTAGCGACCTTTTTCAAAGAGACCCCAGAGAGCTCCAATGCCCCTTCCACCATGTGCGGACATGGCAGAATTGTCAGTCTGCAACTCAGAATAGAATCCTCACCAGAAACCCACCTCACTGGCACCCTGATATTGGACTCCCAGCCTCCAAAACTGTGAGAAATAAATTTCTACTGTTTATTAGTCACTCAGTCTATGGTAGTTTGCCCCAGTAGCCTGCACAGACTGACACATATGCATTAGAAATCACATAAAACATTAGATAGAGTTCCCAGTAATGTGGGAGGATTAATCAATCTGGTTAATTTGATGGCTGGTACAATTTTCCCCACTCCCTAAACAAATACAAAACTCAACCACTTTTCCTTTTGAATTCTTTTCACCTTTCAAAAATCACTTCTTTACTAAAAGCCTCTGACACATTCATTACTAAGGTTTTCCTGAATATAGTGAGAGAGAATACAGGTAATAAGCAAAAAGAAGAGTACTTCCTAATGCACTACAAAGGACTCTATTCTATTTTGCCTATCAGCGTGACTTACTTTCACCTTTTCCCTTCAGATCATTGAGTTAAATTTACTCATAACACATTTTGTAAGAAGCAGCAAATAGTCCCTTGGTTTCCAGGAATGAGAAACACTTCTCTTAGTCCACCGAAATGGAAAATAATTCCTGGATGTGTCATGAAATTACAGATTCACCTATCTTGTGTAACAGTGGAGCCTCATTATAGCCCTCTCTTAAATTTTAAAGCAAGGATGTTTAAGACACCACTGAATAATTTCTTAGGCATTGCTTCCCATTTGTTTTAGTGTAGATTAAAGAGAGGGAAATAACTGCACAGGAACAGGAAACTGGATAGCCATACATCATAGCCCTTGAGAGAGAGGACGAGGTGATACAGAGACACATGACACTCCATGAAAATTTAGAAAGAAAGGTGGTGTGATTGGACCTCTATAGAAAAGGAGTAATGTAAAATAAACTTAGTAAACTTGCCTTTCAAGGAATAAAGAATGTTATGAGTCCTACTAACCTCTGGAAGTGACTGAGCATAAAGATGGTGAGTTACTTAGGAAAGATTTCTTAGTAAAGCATTACCATTTTGGACTTGATAAATGATTAAGCCTTGCCTTATAAAATGGGGATAATATGTTTACTTTTTGCCATAATTTCACAAGACTCCTCAGTGTTATCCTGTGCTTGACCCTTGCTTACTACATAGTACAATTTTAAAGTAACAGATGGCTGATTAGAATTTACAATTACATCACTGTCTACCAGATCAATAATCCTGGGTACAATAATGGAAGTAAAGTAACACAAAAAGAGGTTTTGTCTTTTTATATAAGGATGACAGATCTATTGGTCTCTCTTAGAGGTACAAGTAATTTAACTTTGGTCTTTGGTAGTGGCAATATATTGTTAATTAGCCAGGTGCACACATTCTCCTATTCTAGTAATTAAAAGCTTACCTTTAAAAACTCTACAAGAAAACATCCTTGGTATCTGAGGAGAGGGTAAGGTTATATAAAAGCACAGCTAGATGGATCACAGCAAATAGTGATGATAAAAGTCTTTTTTTTTTTACCCTGCCACACAAAATTTCCCAAGACATTTTAAACTGGGAGGATCAGGATAAATATTCATGTTTGCCCAGTGAATTTACAGGTTTCTTATTTTCAGACTTAATGCTAGAGAATCCAGCTGGTTTTCTTCTTGCTTTCATTTTTCATTGTCCATAATGAGAACTGACAATCTTAACTGTTCCTGTAGATCAATGTTTATCTAAGGTTTTCTGTGAATTACAAGTGGCAGGGAATATTAATGTGTGCTTGATGTAAAAAAATGGGCTTTTGGTAGATTTGGAAAAAGTCAGGTGTTTTAAGTGCAATATTCCCACAATATTTACTTAATATTAAAATAAATTGTGTATGGAGAGGGAATATGTATATTTTCAGAAATTATTTGGCCATGAACATATTTTTCCTCCATGAAATGTGTCTAGGAGCCAGGGTCTAAGTTTCTCGTGACTAGGATTAATTCCATTGTACTTTTCACTCAATAGGACTTAAGTAAAAGATATGAAACTTTTCGTTGCTATCCATTAACTATGTAATCCTGGGTAAATGACTTAAATTTTCTGAGGCTCAGTTTATATATATATATATATATATATATATATATATTATATATAGTTAGAACAAATATTGTATCTACCTCATATACTTGCATAATTAAAATATTTTATATTTGCAAAATGCTTAGCACAGGACCTGACACACAGTGAGGTGAGGAACATGAAGTTAATAAGGATCATAATTTTTTATTTTCCAAGGATAAAAAAGTAAGAATAACACATGGATGACTGCATAAATTAATGAATGAAAATGAGTAGGTTGAATGACCACTGAGGATCTAGGCAACAAATTACTGTAAGACAGAGTCCTTGCTAGTCATCTTTATAAGCCTAGAGACAAACCTATTGTTTGGCTTGTAGTAAGAACTTTTAAATATTTGATAAAAGAAAAACAGATAAATTTTAATGAAAAAATATAATAAATTGAAATCTCTATATGAGTTTGAGTCTATTTCATTGTAGCCCTCTGAGAAGTTGCATTTGTCTTTGCTCTCTGAAACTACAATGGATTGTGCAAAACATAAGTGAAATGAAAAATACAAGCATAAAAAAGTATCTAGCCTCCACGTCCAAAAGTCAATATATGGATTTGCCCCATCTGAAATTCTAGTAATGAGGGTTTTATAATTTATATTCTGTCTTCTAGCCAGAAAAAAAGTATTAGCAAATGTTCTTGGCTGTGTTAATGAGTTTTCAGAATCACGAGAGTAACTTTTATTCCTTATAAGGTACCAAGTATTTTGCCTGTATTTCAAGAAAAGGAATAGAGAACTAGGAGAAACTTTTACCTTACCTGCAATGCTATAGTAGAAGTATTTACACTGAAGAATTTACAGGATTTCATTTTATTCAGCATGAACATTAGACATTTTAAAGATGACTTTTATATAGGGCAACATTTATAGCAAAGCCTGGAAAATTATGAAAAATACTATCCATGGACACTTTGAAAAGAGGTGAAAATACAATATGCAGTCATTTCTCCATTTGGCACACTATTTTATGCAATAGTGTTCTTCAACATTGAGCATGGGCAATATTTCGTGTTAGTCAATTAAAGGCTCTTAAAGTCTCAGAATTCTAAATGACTTAATTAGTGACCTGAAATCAGTTTTTTTTTTAGCTAGAATATGCTATTTTTCATTGACTACTTTTAGACTTTTTAAATTTGCAATGTTTTGTGACTTTACATTGTTAATGTCTTATATTATTATGGAAGACCAAATTATGAAATTTACATATTTATTAATTCAGCATATTCCACCTGGAAATGGCATAATTACAATTAGGAACACAAATATATTTACAAATTTAATATTTTCATCTGTGAGTTTTAGTTTTTAACTCCTTGACAACATGAACATTCTTTAACTGGCCCCCTATTGCAGCATAACATTTAATCAGGTTATCTCTTTAACTGGCCCCCTATTATAACATAATAATTTAGTATACACCATTTCTTTGAGGTGATAGCACAATGAAATTTACTTTTCATAAAAAGAAATGCCTTTTTCTTTTTCAAAAATTCCTACAGAGGTGGAACCTGGGTCACAATTTGCCCTTTTGCCATACCCTATTTGACTTAACTGATTGGCACAGCAGAATAAATAGTTCTTCTAACCAAAAGGCCAAAAGGCATGCTATCAGTTGCACAATAGGCATGTGAGTAAGTACACAAAAAGCTGACTATGGAGGATGTCACTGCCATTTCTCAAGCCCACTGAGTCCAGTAATACATATTGACCAAGGATAAATGTGTTTCCTCTGCAGGCCAAACTTTCAGCAGATTTTTTATTGCTCCAGTGTCAAAGAGACAAAGTAGATTTTGATCAGGCATAGGTAGCTGCCAGAGGTCTCTAAATCTGTGAGTGGCACTAATGCTTATTATACTCTAAGTGACCTGTAATGATCATTTAATTGTTTTTCTTCAGCATCTTGACTTAGTCACCTTTTGTATTAAGGCTGAGGAGCAACCACAAATGAACATATTAGTAGAAAGAACCAGAACATATTAACCATGTTTCACTTCATTATAAAATGAAATAGAGAACGTTAATGGTTTCTGTGTGAAAATTGATATGTTTTGCCAAGCTCATTTTAATTATAGAAAAGGCTACTAATAGGAAGTAAAGAAATCTAAGATGAAAAACTAGATTTTTTGTAAGATTTAGTTAGAATAAAAAATTATATTTATGAGTAATGGCATTGCATGTTCCCAACCACCCTGTTCTTTGCAGACAATTTTTAAAAGATATGTTCTGAAAAAATTTGATGCTCTCTACTTGCATGCATAAGTTTCCTTATGAAAACTAAAGCACTCAGGTAATGTATCTTGTTTCCTTGTACTTACCTGTTTGCTTAATTATCACCAGTATTTTCACTTTGATCTTCCTTCCAAACAATGTAAATAAGCAGTCACCCTTGACTTCTGTGTTGTTCTGGTATGAAAGCACTCCAGGGGACTCCAAAATACAGAGTTGGAAAAAAAAAAACCCTGTTATGGCTTCTGGTCATTAATCCATCTCTCTCTCACTCTCTAATTGCAATTCCGTAGCTGTACCTATGTTTTGGGTACATATAATTCTCCATTTTTATTCTTATCTAATTCTATATTTATACTTACTTCTGTATACTGGCACAATCACACTTTTTTTAATACACTGAGTCAAACGTGGATATTGCTCAGCACTTTTTTTCACTTAGTATATTATGAACATTTTCCATACTAACAATAGTGACAAATGACAACAGGTGTATTTGCTATATTCCAGGCACTGCGCTAAACTTTATGTCTGTATGTGTGTGTGTGTGTGTGTGTGTAAACTCATAAAATGTCACAACAACTTTATGAGACAGCTGGTTTATTCTCATTTTATAGATGAGGAAACAGAAACACAGAGAGCTTAAGTAACTAGCCCAGGATCACTAGCTGAGACTCTCTTCCAGATCATCTGGCTCCAGGGAACTCTGAATTACTGCACAGTATCTCCTTTCTACAAAGATGCCACTGCACCTTTTTAATAGCTGTCTACCATTACATAATACAGCTGCATCATAATGAATTTAAGACTCTTTAGGTTGATGGATCTTTAGGTTTTCACTATTGTCAATAGCACTGCAACAAGCATTTATATAAATATATTCTTGCATGCCTGTGTTATTTTTCTAAGACAGTTTTCTAGTGAATACTTGGTTTAACAAGCAGTCACATTTAAAGTTTTTGTCAGTACTGAAAACTTTCTTTTGCTTTAAAAATATTCCAAACAGTTGACTTTAATTTTTCATTGTTAGGATGCTTCAAGATTTTTCTGAAAACTTAATTACTACCCAGCATTAACTGGTATGACTGACTAGCTTTATGTGATTGGCAAATTTGATAAGCATGCCATTTAAATCTCTACTAAGACATTGACAAATACATGAAATAAAAAAGATAGGATTAGTGATCTTGCTCTGGCACTTGAATATAAATATCCTCTCTACTCCAGCTTATTTATTGCTTTAATAAATCATTATTGTTAATTGAATGATACTGAATATTTACTAGCTTATTTCATGCCAGATATCAAGCCTAAAATATAATCACTGATGATAAAAAAATGTATGAAATGCATATTATTATTGCCATCCTACAGAGTAGAAAACTAAGGCTCTAAAAGATTATATGGTCAAAACCAAATACCTATGATTCACAAGCACTAAGATATGAATTTATGTCTGTCTGATTTGAAAGCTTTTACTTTTATCCTCTATACATACCAGCTGTCTTAATTGGGTTTTCATGGCAGTAAGAAACACATTTAATCAGGTTATCTCAAAAAGAGAGGTTAGTATTAAAAATGTACATAAACACAAAGAAGTGACTGCAAAGGAGGGCAGCTCACATAGGGCTCAAGGAAAATGGGGCCATAGTTCAGGAACTAAAGCTTATTCATGGTCAAATAAAGCTTTATGTGGGTGATTGCACCTCATGCTATTAGTAGATGGGGTTTATTGATTTTCTTTTTCTTGGGGGGCAGTTTATTGATTTTTCCATACTTTTGTAGGACTTCTCTACAACTCTGCAGACTTTTAGGCTTTGTATTCTCCTAGTTTCTTCTGTTTCAATGCATCTGCTCACTGTA
Organism: Manis javanica; assembly: GCF_040802235.1. Lineage (NCBI taxonomy): Eukaryota > Metazoa > Chordata > Mammalia > Pholidota > Manidae > Manis > Manis javanica. Next base: position 38,214,446 of record NC_133164.1, read on the forward strand.
ATCTGGCTGGGTATGATTTAACTTACTTTCTTATCGCCAATGGCATATTTTGGTAATACTATTAAGTGTTGAAGGTAGAGGAATAAGACATGCTTCATGGACAAGAATACCATTTCCCATGGTATTTTTCACTTATCATTTATATATGCTCTTCCTTATCTGAAATATGCTTATGTTTTTGATCTTGTGACAAAACTTTCTAGTTTCAGTGACATGAATTAAATATTACCTTGCCAAGAAATTGCTCTCTGACATTATCTACACCCCTTACGCCCCCAGAGTCAAGTGCAATTATATATATTTATGTGTGTGTATATACACACACACACACACACACACACACACACACACATATACATAAATCTCCCACTGTGTTCATGTTTCTGCAATTCCCACACTGTACGGTGTATAATTGCTTGCTTTCATTACAAGTATTGTAGTGAATATTAATCAGTATTATTATATTGTATTATATTAATAAGTATTAATATAGTCATTATTACATATGGTTCATTTATCAATACATCTCTCACATTGCTCTATGAGACCTGGGATGGCAGAATTCCTATCTCTTCTTTGTGGTTTCTAAATTTCATACAGTGATTGGAACCCAGTACACACTCAGTAAATTACTATCAATAGAATGAATGATTATCAAACGACATTATAATCTCTCTACCATTTTGCCAAGGAAGCTTTATAAATGCCTGAAATATATATACTTACTAGTTAGTAATATGAAAATGATGTTTAGGAATAGGAGGAGCCAAGCTGGCAACATGAGTAGAGCAGCAGAAATCTCCTCCCAAAACCATATATATTTTTGAAAATACAACAAATACAACTCTTCCTAAAAGAGAGACCAGAAGATATAGGACAACAGCCCGACTACATCCACACCTGCGAGAACCCAGTGCCTCACGAAGGGGATAAGATACAATCTGTGGCCTGGTGGGACCCGAGTGCCCATCACCCCAGCTCCGGGTGGGAGGAGAGGAGTCAGAGCAGGGAGGGAGAGGGAGCCCAGGACTGCTAAATACCAAGCCCTAGCCATCTGCACTGGGAGAGCAGACACACAGTGCATGGGTTCTGGATACTAGAGAAATGGGAGAGTAAAACCTGCGAGCAGGTCCTTGCAGCCAGCGCCCCTGGGAAAAAAGAAAATCAAGTGCTTTTTGAAAGTCTTAAAGGGACAGGGACCCCACAGCTGGATGGAAGTATCCTGGGACACTCAGCTCAGCAGCTGGGAATCCCGGGGAACTCCGGGCTCCCTAACCCCCTTACGCAGCAGCGCAGCTCTGAGGCCCATCATGGAGATAAACAGCATCCCACCTATTCCCATTCCGGTGCAGCAGCAGCCTGAGGCTGGCCACACCCATAGCAACCAAGAAGCTTACTCCACAGAGGCTGGCCAAGAATCAGAGACCCCATCTGCATGCAGCTGCCCAGCACAAGTTGCTAGGGGTCGCCATTCTCCCAGGAGAGGAAGGCCACAAATAGAAGGGACATTCTTCCAGCTGAAACACTCACTACCTCCCCACAACTATCTCTATCACCATGAAAAGGCAGAAGAATTTGATCCAGACCAAAATCACAGAGAGAACCCCTAAAAAGGAGCTTAGAGAGATAGACCTAACCAATCTCCCTGAAAAAAAGTTCAAAATAAAGGTCATAACCATGCGGATGGAGCTGCAGAGAAAAATGCAAGAGCTAATGGACAAAGTAGGGAGACTACAGAAATAAAACAATCTCTGGAAGAATTTAAAAGCAGAATGGATGAGATGCAAGAGGTCATTGATGGTATAGAAACCAGAGAACAGGAACACATAGAAGCTGATGCAGACAGAGATAAAAGGATCTCCAGAAATGAAACAATATTAAGAGAACTGTGTGACCAATCCAAAAGGAACAATATCCGCATAATAGGGATACCAGGATAAAAAGGGACAGAAAATGTATTTGAAGAAATAATTGCTGAAAACTTCCCCAAACTGGGGGAGTAAATAGTCATTCACACCATGGAAGCACACAGAACTGCCAGCAGAAGGGACCCAAAGAGGACAACACTAAGACACATAATAATTAAAATGGCAAAGATCAAGGACAAGAACAGAGTTTTAAAGGCAGCTAGAGAGAGGAAAAAGGTCACATACAAAGCAAACCCATGAGGCTATCATCAGACTTCTCAACAGAAACCTTACAGGCCAGAAGAGAATGGCATGATATATTTAATGCAATGAAACAGAAGAGCCTTGAACCAAGAATACTGTATCCAGAACAATTATCATTTAAATACAAAAGAGGGCTTAAACAATTCCCAGACAAGCAAAAGCTGAGAGAATTTGCCTCCCACAAACCACCTCTAAAGGGTATTTTAGAGGGACTGCTCTAGATGGGAGCACTCCTAAGGCTAAATAGATGTCACCAGAGAAAATAAAATACAACAAAGAAAGCAGACCAACCAAATACTGACTAAAGGCAAAAAAAAAAATCAACTACCCACAAAAGCAGTCAAAGGAAACACAAAAGAGCACAGAATAAAACACCCAACATATAATGAATGGAGGAGGAAGAATAAGAAGGGAGAGAAATAAAGAATCATCAGACAGTGTTTATAATAGCTCAATAAGTGAGTTAAGTCAGACAGTAAGATAGTAAAGAAGATAACCTTGAACCTTTGGTAACCACAAACTTAAAGCCTGCAATGGCAATAAGTACATACCTTTCAATAATCACCCTAAATGTAAATGGACTGAATGCACCAATCAAAAGACACAGAGTAATAGAATGGATAAAAAAGCAAGACCCATCCATATGCTGCTTACAAGAGACTCAGCTCAAACCCAAAGACATGCACAGACTAAAAGTGAAGGGATGGAAAAATATATTTCATGCAAACAACAAGGAGAAAAAAGCAGGTGTTGCAGTACTATCAGACAAAATAGACTTTAAAACAAAGAAAGTAACAAGAGGTAAAGAAAGACATTACATAATGATAAAGGGGACAGTCCAACAAAAGGATACAACCATTATAAATATATATGCACCAACACAGGAGCACCAGCATATGTGAAACAAATACTAACAGAACTTAAGGAGGAAATAGAATGCAATGCATTCATTATGGGAGACTTCAACACAGCACTCACTCCAAAGGACAGATCCACCAGACAGAAAATAAGTAAGGACACAGAGGCACTGAACAACACACTAGAACAGATGGACCTAATAGACATCTAAAGAACTCTACATTCAAAAGCAACAGGATACACATTCTTCTCAAGTGCACATGGAACATTCTCCAGAATAGACCACATACTAGGCCACAAAAAGAGTCTCAGTAAATTCAAAAAGATTTGAAATTTTACCAACCAACTTTTCAGACAACAAAGGTATAAAACTAGAACTAAATTGTACAAAGAAAGCAAAAAGGCCCACAAACACATGGAGGCTTAACAACATGCTCCTAAATAATCAGTGAATCAATGACCAAATTAAAATAGAGATCAAGCAATATTTGGAAACAAATGACAACAACAATACAAAGCCCCAACTTCTGTGGGACGCAGTGAAAGCAGTCTTAAGAGGAAAGTATATAGCAATTAAGGCATACTTAAAGAAGGAAGAACAATCCCAAAAGAACAGTCTAATGTCACATTATCAAAATTGGATAAAGAAGAACAAATGAGGCCTAAAGTCAGCAGAAGGAGGGACATAATAAAGAACAGAGAAGAAATATACAAAATTGAGGAGAATAAAACGATAGAAAAAATCAATGAAACCAAGAGCTGGTTCTTTGAGAAAATAAACAAAATAGATAAGCCGCTAACCAGACTTATTAAGAGAAAAAGAGAATCAACACACATGAACAGAATCAGAAACGAGAAAGGAAAAATCACGATTGACCCAACAGAAATACAAATAATTATTAGAGAATACTATGAAAACCTACATGCAAACAAGCCAGAAAACCTAGAAGAAATGGACAACTTCTTAGAAAAATACAACTCTCCAAGACTGACCAAGGAAGAAACACAAAATCTAAACAAACCAATTACCAGCAAAGAAATTGAATCGGTAATCAAAAAAATACCCAAGAACAAAACCCCCGGGCCAGATAGATTTACCTCTGAATTTCATCAGACATACAAAGAAGATATAATACCCATTCTCCTTAAAGTTTTCCAAAAAACAGAAGAGGAGGGAATACTCCCAAACTTATTCTATGAAGCCAACATCACCCTAATACCAAAACCAGGCAGAGACCCCACCAAAAAAGAAAATTACAGACCAATATCCCTGATGAATGTAGATTCAAAAATACTCAACAAAATATTAGCAAACCGAATTAAAAATACATGAAAAAGATCATCCATCATGATCATGTGGGATTCATCCCAGGGATGGAAGGATAGTACAACATTCAAAAATTCATCAACACCATCCACTACATCAACAAAAAGAAGGAAAAAAACCATATGATCTTCTCCATAGATGATGAAAAAGCATTCGAAAAAAATTCGACATCCATTCATGATAAAAACTCTCAACAAAATGGGTATAGAGGGCAAGTTCCTCAACATAATAAAGGCCATATATGATAAACACACAGACAACATCATACTGAACAGCAAGAAGCTGAAAGTTTTTCATCTGAGATTGGGAAGAAGACAGGGATGCCCACTCTCCCCACTGTTATTCAACATAGTACTGGAGGTCCTAGCCACGGCAATTAGACAAAATAAAGAAATACAACCAATCCACATTGGTATAGAAGAAGTTAAACTGTCAGTATTTGCAGATGACATGATACTGTACATAAAATATCCTAAAGACTTCACTCCAAAACTACTAGAACTGATATCGGAAAACAGCAAAGTTGCAGGATACAAAATTAACATGCAGAAATCTCTGGCTTTCCTGTACACTAACAATGAACTAATAGAGAAATCAGGATAACAGCTTCATTCACAATTGCATCAAAAAGAATGAAATACCTGGGAATAAACCTAACCAATGAAGTGAAAGACCTATACCCTGAAAATTATAAGACACTCCTAAGAGAAATTAAAGCAGTCACTAACAAATGGAAACTCATCCCATGCTCTTGGCTAGGAAGAATTAATATCTTCAAAATGGCCATCCTGTCCAAAGCAATATACAGATTTGATGCAATCCCTATCAAATTACCTACAGCATTCTTCAACGAACTGGAACAAATAGTTCAAAAATTCATATGGGAACAGCAAAGACCCCGAATAGCCAAAGCAATCCTGAGAAGGAAGAATAAAGTGGGAGGGATTTCGTTTCCCAACTTCAAGCTCTACTACAAAGCCACAGTAATCAAGACAATTTGGTACTGGCACAAGAACAGACCCAGAGACCAGTGGAACAGAATAGAGACTCCAAGCATTAACTCAATCATATATGGTCAATTAATATACGATAAAGGAGCCATGGACATACAATGGGGAAATGACAGTCTCTTCAACAGATGGTGCTGGCAAAACTGGACAGCTACATATAAGAGAATGAAGCTGGATCACTGACTAACCCCATACACAAAAGTAAATTTGAAATGGGTCAAAGACCTGAATGTAAGTCATGTAACCATAAAACTCTTAGAAAAAACATAGGCAAAAATCTAAAAATCTCTTGGACATAAACATGAGCAACTTCTTCATGAACATATCTCCCTGGGCAAGGGAAACAAAAACAAAAATGAACAAGTGGGACTATATCAAGCTGAAAAGCTTCTGTACAGAAAAGGACACCATCAATAGAACAAAAAGGTGCCCTACAGTATGGGAGAATATATTCACAAATGACAGATCCAATAAAGGGCTGACATCCAAAATATATAAAGAGCTCACACACCTCAATAAACAAAAAGCAAATAATACAATTAAAAACTGGGAAGAGGAGCTGAACAGACAGTTCTCCAAAGAAGAAATTCAGATGGCCAACAGGCACATGAAAAGATGCTCCACATTGCTAGTCATCAGAGAAATACCACAATGAGATATCACCTTACACCAGTAAGGATGGCCACCATCCAAAAGACAAACAACAACAAATGTTGGCGAGGTTGTGGAGAAAGGGGAACCCTCCTACACTGCTGGTGGGGATGTAAATTAGTTCAACCATTGTGGAAAGCAGTATGGAGATTCCTCAAAAAGCTCAAAATAGAAATACCATTTGACCCAGGAATTCCACTTCTAGGAATTTACCCTAAGAATGCAGCAGCCCAGTTTGAAAAAGACAGGTGCACCCCTATGTTTATCGCAGTACTATTTACAATAGCCAAGGAATGCAAGCAACCTAAGTGTCCATCAGTAGATGAATGGGTAAAGAAGATGCGGTACATATACACAATGGAATATTATTCAGCCATAGGAAGAAAACAAATCCTACTACTTGCAACAACATGGATGGAGCTAGAGGGTATTATGCTCAGTGAAATAAGCCAGGCAGAGAAAGACAAGTATCAAATGATTTTACATATGTGGAGTATAAGAACAAAGGAAAACTGAAGGAACAAAACAGCAGCAGACTCACAGAACCCAAGAATGGACTAATAGTTACCAAAGGGAAAGAGACTGGGGAGGATGGGTGGAAAGGGAGGGATAAGGGAGGGGAAAAGAAAGGGGGCCTTACGATTAGCATGCATAATGTGGGGGTGCATGTGCAGGGCTGTACAACACAGAGAAGACAAGTAGTGATAGTACAGCATCTTACTACACTGATGGACTGTGACTGTAATGGAGTTTGTGAGGGGACTTGGTGAAGGGGGGATTCTAGTAAACATAATGTTCTCATGTAATTGTAGATTAATGATAACAAAATAAAAAAAAATTATGTTTAAGTAGTACTTAAATTATTTACGCAAGAAAACTGTGTATGTGTATTTATTGGAAATCTTTGTATCTCATGATACTTATTTACTTATAAAATACACACAGGTCATAGTCAGTCCTCTCTTGCTAATTTCTCTTTCTATTTTCAATACAGTTGTATGGCTCTTCATATTTGCCAATTATGAAAAAATAAAAATAATTATAAAATGACATTTTTAAAAATGTGTGCTTAACTAACTTATTCAAGCAACTCCTTTGTCAAATTTGACTTAAAATTTCATTCTCTTTGTTAGAAAATTTTCCATTATCTGTCAACAATTTTCCCATTAACAACTACTTTAGGTCAACTTTTAAAACACATATGTACATTCTCTAGAGACAAGATTATCACTTGATCTTGAGCTTTCCTCCACTCTAAAACAGAAGGTGTGTGTGTGTGTGTGTGTGTGTGTGTGTGTTTAAGCAAAAAGATGTTCTGAATACTAGAAGATAAATAATTGGCAATTATTCATTCCTCAAAATTTGACACCAAAAGCAGAAGTACCTAACTTCAGGAGAAATAATTTTCTTTTTCCTGAGGCTGTTTCAACTTCACTTAGTAAAACTGCCGATGTATCTTTCCCTTAAACATTGCCTTCCTCCAAAAAGAACTTCATTCTGAGATAATAAAAATGTAGTTAAATAATTCAAATTAGAAGTACTTGATATTCTAGATATGAGTGAAATTAAATGCAATATTAAATATATTGATGTCTAATCTTTCTAGTATTTTAATTCAGGGTATTTTAATCTTAATGCATGTAAGAAAACAATACTAAAAATTTTACATATAATTTTTTAATAATGGAAAGGATATTGCTCTTTATTTATAGTTTGAAACCTTTAATGTAAATATTTGTAAACATCTATTGTCCACAATTGGCTGTGGCAGTTAAAACATCTCCACATATAAATTGTGTCTTTTGTCTTTTGCTCTTCTTTTTCAAAATTGTACCAGCTTTTTATTTACCTTTGTTATTTCATAAGTTTTAGAATCTGCTTGTCTAGCTTATCCAAAAATCTTGCTGGAATTCTGATATTACATTAATTACTTTCACTGATTGATTAAAGAAAATCTGACTCATCTATAATTACTCATTCTAGAACAATACATGTCTCCTCTGGCATTAGGGTACTATTTATATACTATAATGGATATTTAAAATATTCTCTATAAAGTTCCAATTTTAATATTGATATTCATTTTAATATTACTATTGCAAATGTTATGTTTTTTCTTTTACAATTTCTTATTGGTTATTTTTGGTATGAACACTTTTGGCTTTTTAGTATTGATCTTTTATCAATCAAATTTGCTGAACTCTTATTGTCTATTATTTGGTCCATTGATTTTCTTTAGTTTTTCTATTTGAAGCATTATAATGTCTTCAAGTAATCAAACTTTTGACTTTTCACTTCCTAACATTATACTGCTTACATTGTTTTGTTTTTTAAGTGACATGATCAATATACTTACTATATTTCTGAGTATTTATTATACAATTCTGAATGTAGTAGTGATAATGAATATTTTGTTCTAAACATTATACAATGTTTATAAAATTGTTTCATTTTATATAGCAGTATGGTGCTTTTTGATAAATAACTTTTATTAGGTCAATAACATTTTCCTCTATTCCTTGTTTCATTTGAGTCTTTGACTCCAGACATTGGCCATAGCCACTGGCCAGGTTCTTTGTTGTTCTTTATTATAAACCCTCTGACAATTTATTCTTTGGATTATCTTCCTTCTTCATAAATGTTCCCCACATCTCTGTTATTCCCGTTCACCCCTGTTCTTAGCTGAAGATTCCCACTCCCTAATTTGTCCAGTTAAGTATTATCCACTTTCCTTATCCCAAAAGGTTATCATCAATTTGTTATTATTCTTGTTACTGTTGTTTTTATGGAGGTTTATCATCAATTTATTATTGTTTTTTTTTCATCAAAAAACACTCTCTACTTCTTTCTCTTCTTCTACTTGTGTCTGGTTGTAGAATAAATCCAGAAATCCTGGTTAATTCAATATCTTGTCCTAACCTGTATTTACATTTATAAATTAAATTTCAGAAGGCTCAAATATCTCTCAATGAAAACCAAACAAAAAGTAAATGTCACTGTATGCTAGGCTCTGAAGAGAGCCATCACCCAGAACCATCGAAGGCGGGCTGACTGCTATTTCTCAGGCGTTTGAGAGGCATTCACTACAGTGTGTTGGATATATGCTACGTGGAGAATTTTTGCTGCTGAGCTTGGTTTTTTATATCGAAAATGTAGAAACATTTGCCTTGTTCAAAACACTTTAAGGAAAGTTCAAAATAGTCATTGGTTAATTTCTTTGTCAATCTTTATTAGACACCCTAAAACAATTTATTTTTGAAGTATCTTTCTTATTGAAGAGAGTCCAAGATCTAATTCTTATTTATGTTTGCCTACAGAAGGATTTGCCCATGTTTATCATGAATGAGTAAGCCCTTTGAGATGTCTTTATTCTTCCTAGAAAGTTACCTGATATCAGATGCCTACATCTTTATTTTCTAAGTGGGAATGGGACCATTTCATACATTGTCCTTTGTTCAAAAGCATTCTGGGAACTTGTGTTCATAGTAGTTAACTAAATTTAATAAATCAGCTTAGCACATACATCAAAGACATCTGATTAATCTTCATTCCTAAAAATGTTACCAACATAGGATTTGAATAACAAATGCAGGGCACAGGTTACTTTTGTGTATATTCATATGCTTTATAACTACACATAGGTTCTTAATAAATACCAATTCAATTGTATTGAACCGAGCCAATGTATCTGTTGTGAGGCAGTTATTTTGATTTGATAATTTGATGTGATTAAATGTGGATAAACCTGTTGTAATGAAAAGGGTAAGATAGCAATATAACAATCTTCATTCATTCTTTAATATATTCAAAATGAACCACCTCTATGCCTACATTTTGGTGTCAGTGATATATTAGCTGTTTGTAAAAAGGAAATAAAATTAACTTAAATATTATTCCCAAACCGATAATAATGGGAATCTTACAATATAAACTCAGCTCTCATAGTCTGTCCTATTTACAGCTGGTAAACATTAATATAATTAATTACCACATCTGGCATATTTTTCTTAGTTCGACAATATTCTCACTCATCAGATAAAATGAAAATCAGATATATCTATGATTAAGTTTATTGAATCTTCTCAGAGAGAACCAACCAAATTCATTAAAATAAATAAACCTGGAATTAATTTATGTGGGAGAAAGAATTTCCCCAACATGCTGACACAGTACTTAAAGATAATAACGAAGGAAAAGCATAGATTATTTAAGTGTTAAACTGATAGTCTTCACAAAGGATTTCATTTATTCACAACAGCATGATAAAATTGCAAGTAAATAGGATACATTTGACAAAATGAGCATTGCTTCAGAAATGCATGTCAGTTTGTGGAATGCTTAGAAGATCTGAAGTAACATTTGTGTCACTGGCTGAGGCTATCACCATCCATCTGTAAAGTCATTTAATTAAAGATATTGTTTTCTCTGGTGCTTAACATGTCATTTATCAATGAAACATACATACATGTATACCAAGAAATGCCAATTTAACATTTAACAAGAGATTTTTACATCTGCTCTTTTTCAGTGTTTCAATGTTGTGAAACATCTTATAAAATTACAAGATAAATTTATCTCAAAAAATTTTCACCAAATATCAGAATAAAAAAATATCATTCTACCTTCTTCTTTGGGTTGCAAATGTGTCTTCAGTGGAAAATGACAGAAACAGGTTGGAAAGAAAATACTAGCACTTGTAGACACAATAATGATATGTTGAGTTACCTATAAATGGGGTGACCTTGAGTTTACTTTGATTAAGAATTATAGCACCACGTCTCTAAAGGAAAGCTCCTAAGTAAATAAGTCTGTACTATGTCTCAGAAAAGTAAGGATTTAAAAAATTTTCTTAATGTATGATTAATTGATCTTAGTTAATATTTTGAACAAAATGTTTAAAGTGCAAAACAAATGATTGAATAAATGTGTATGTGAATGTGTATATAAAATCTTAGTATTTTTTTTTACATTTATATAATTTAGTTACCAGTAAATTTGATCTTTTGTTTAAAAATCACTAGAGTAAGACAGTGTGCTGAAGAGTCATCTATTTCCATGATGATAAGCCCCAATAAATGATGATACTTTAAATTCACAGATGCAGTTTAATCAATGCTATAATAGAATATAACTATAATGATCTTTCACATTAACCACTATATCTTTGGTCCCTGGATATTGCTTCATAAGTGCACTCACTCCTCATTCACCAAGGATCTCTGACAAAAATATATTGGTAACCTAGTACTAAAGAAAAGACTACAGAAATTAAATAGATTAATCTCAAGTAAAGTCATATGAAAGACATATAACCCACGTATTCATGCATTTAGTGTGAATTCTAGGAGGTAAACAATTTCATATATTACTATCTATTAAGATAAGAAAATGACTTTCAGTCAATGAATGTATTCAATGAAATTTAAATAGGTAATGCAGACCTAATACATATGAGGCACTTGAGGATAGCAAGTGTCAGTATAATGAAACATTAGAAAAACCTCTAATACCTAACATTTATAGTGTATTGTATAATTAGAGGGAGAGGGTGAATGTATGAGGGAGTAAGATAATTTGAGGATTACTGGAATATGTTAAAAGAAATAATAAGCAAAAGATTCACCCTTTTAAAAATGTTGTGGTTTTGGAAGTTATTTTTCTGTGCTTTAGTTTTTCTATATGTAAAATGTCAATGATAAAAATAACTACCTGATAATTGTGTGTGTATGTGATGACTAATTGAGATAATGCCTAGAATGGGATATCATAATCTTTTGTTAAAAGGGCACATAGGAGGAACATATTATTCCTCGTTGGGTTTATAAGTTCACCAAATGAAATAATTTTAAAATCAACTTTTCAGATCAGAATAATTTAACCAAGCCAGGAGTGGTGGGTGGTGAGGATGGGGAACTTCTTATAGACAAGATCTCAAAGCACATCTGAAATTCAGGATGTGATGTGATCAGGAAATGTTCATAGACAGAAGGTGAAAACTCTTTATTTCAACGAAGAAGTATGTAATACAGTGGCTGAGTCAGTCATTCTAAAAGCTGGACTGCTTCCCTGTTCCAGATTTCCATAAAAATAGAAGCATACACTTCGTCCTATTTGGCACCTGGCATTTTCACTCAACATATTGATTGTAAGATTCATGTATATTATTGGGCAGAATGTAAGTATTTATTTGTTCATCTGTACAATAGTCCACTATATGAATATACCAAAATTTATCTATCATTAATGAATGTTTGGATTGTTGATCATTTATGGAATTTATGAATGAAGCTGCTGTAAATGTTTTGTACAAATCCTTTTGTTGGCAAATGCTCCAAATTCTTTTAGAAATTCATATCTAAGATATTCTTAGATAAAGGATATACCCAAGGATAAAGGACAGGCATATGATTAGCTTTAGCAGATCCTGTCAAACAGCTTGTCAAAATAGTTACGCCAGTTTATATTAAAATCAAGCAATGTGTGAGGGTTCAACTTCTTTGCCAATAATTGTTTTTGTAAGTTATTTAGTTTTAGCTATTGTGATGCATTTAAGGTTGTAGCAGACTAGGATTTGTGTCTTTCAGATATCCTTCAAGGGAGAAACTGATAGAAAGAATGTAGTTGACTAATAGTCATCAGCAGTTGTCTATATTATCTGCCTTAGATTTTTGAGACCATGCAATTTTCTGGCACTGTCCAGCCAATGACTGAGCAGAGCATTGCTATAATGTCTTGTCACTTTTCAAAAGTGCAAGATTTCTCTGCGGGCAATATTTGCACGGGAGATCCTCACTTGTCTGGCTGAACAATCTTAGGGCTCTTCTGCAGTCTGAAGTTCTTCCTTTCTAATCCTTCATTCCTCAAACTTCCTATTGCAGACATGCATTGCAATTTTAATGTTTTTACTTGTTTCCTCAACCCTTGATCTTCTACAGGCATTCTCCCTAATAAATCTCATATATCAGCTCTACTGACATCAGCTTCCCAGAAGAGCAAGTCAACCACTGGTGGTATTTTATGAGGCGTTCATTGCCCTAATGGCAAAAAAAGTTGAGCACATACTCATATATATTCATCGGCTAAGCCAGGATCTACTTTCTTATTATTCCAGTTCAAGACTTTTGCTGATATTTCCTTTGAGATATTTGCCTTCTCTTACTGAGAATTTCTTTATATGTTCAGGCAAAAAAGTAGTTTTTCCAACAGAGTATCACAAATATATTTTACCAATTTGAGCACTACGATTCACAATATTGGTGTTTTTTGATGATCAGAATTTCATAATTTTAATAACAATATTCTTTTCATTTTTTATGGCTAGTGTGGTTATTTTTTGGTTTTGATCCTTTTTCTTTAAACAAGTTTTTCTTCAATAATACTATTATCTTACTCTTCTAGTTCCTTTCCATTTCCAAATAAGTTAACTGCATTAAAAAAATAAAGGAGAATAAAAAAATGTGGCCATTGCATTAGATACAAAAAAAGTATTTGGGAAAAATTCAACAATATGATAAAAACTTTCAACAACTGAAAATAGAAATGATCTCACTTAAACATAGACAGGATATCTATAAACACCTTCAATGACTATCTCACTTAAATGTTAAAATTAAGGGTTTCTGTCTTACGTTTAGAATCAGAATAAGAATGTGTCCATCAAATGGTTCTACTCAATATTGTACTGATGATCCTAGGTATTTCTGTAATAAAATAAAAAGAAAGTGTTGCTGAGTGTAATACCCTCTAGCTCCATCCATGTTGTTGCAAATGGTGAGATCTGTTTTTTTCTTATGGCTGAGTAATATTCCATTGTGTATATGTACCACATCTTCTTTATCCATTCATCTACTGATGGACACTTAGGTTGCTTCCATATCTTGGCTATTGTAAATAGTGCTGCTATAAACATAAGGGTGCATCTGTCTTTTTCAAACTGGAGTGCTGCATTCTTAGGGTAAATTCCTATAAATGGAATTCCTGGGTCAAATGGTATTTCTATTTTGATCATGTTGAGGAGCCTCCATACTGCTTTCCACAATGGTTGAACTAATTTACATTCCCACTAGCAGTGTAGGAGGTTTTCCCTTTCTCCACAACCTCACCAAAATTTGTTGTTGTTCGTCTTTTCCGTGATGGTGATCCTTACTGGACTGGGGAGGATGGGTGGGAAGGGAGGGACAAGGGCAGGGAAAAAGAAAGGGGGCATTACAATTAGCATGTATAGTGTGGGGGGAGCACAGGGAGGGCTGTACAACACAGAGAAGACAAGTAGTGATTTCATAGCATCTTATTACGCTGATGGACAGTGACTGTGGAGGGGTATGTCGGGGGAACTTGGTGAAGGGGGGAGCCTAGTAAACATAACATTCAATGTTCTTCATGTAATTGTAGATTAATGATACCAAAATTTAAAAAAAGTGGGGGGGGAAAGAATGTGTTGGTGGCTAATGAAAAAGAAGTAAAATCATTATGGTTTGCAAATTTCATGATTTTATATATATATATACACACACTAGAAATTGTATCTATAAAGAGATCAATAGAATTAATAAATGAAACAAGTATATTGCTGGAGACAATTTAAATATATAAAATCAATATATTTTTATGTATTAGCAATAAATGATCAACATTTGACATTAAAAAATACTTATTTCATTTAAAAAATACAGTACCTAGGAATGAAAAGAAAATGCATATGTTCACACTTAAAATTCCAAACATGACTAAAGTGGTGCTTTGTGAGATTTAAAAGCTCTTTTTTATACCATGACACAATACACTGACACTTGGTATAGATGAAAGGCAGAGCTCTTCCTTAATTACAGCTCCAAATGAGAGAAAGCCACCAGGTAGGCCACACAAGGAGTTTCACCTGGGGGCTGGGCAACACTAAGCTGGAGCTAGAGGGAGCAGTTTATGTGAGGCAGGTGAGGCAGGGTTAGCTAGGTTAGGCAGGCTCACCATCAACTGAATAATTTGAATTTTGCATGCTCTAGGGCATAAGGCTATCCCTAGTTGTCTGGTACCAGGCCCCACAGGGATTGAGGAGAGTATACAATGACAGGCTCTGAGATCCTAATAAGGGAAATGGTTCAGGTGTGGACTTAATTAGCTGCTTAAGAGGAGAAGTGACTAGACTCTGCCAGAGTCTCAAAACTGAGTCAACATCATTTCATAAAAACAAACAAAACAGTAATGAAAAATCCTATATGTGGTAAACTACATTGATTTATTATTTAAAAATTAATTTGCCTTGTATTTCCAAAATAAACTTGTTTTAGATATGAAGTAGTATTCTTTGTACATCATTAAATTCATTTCTCTAGATTGTGCTTAAGATTTTTGTATTTATAGTCATAAAATGTATTCACCTATCATTTTCTTTTCTTGCAATATCTTTTTCAGGTTTTGATATGAGGATTATACAGGTCTCATAAAGTTGATAGGAAAATGCTCCCTCTTCTATTCCTTGAAGTATGTTATGAAATATATATATATATATATATATATATATATATATGTATTTTTCTGAAGTGCTTGGATGTATTTACTCATGAAGCCATTTGGACATGGAGTTTTCTGTGTGGGAAAGTATTGTCTGAGATTTATGAGTCAAAGTATTGTATGTCTTCTATTTTTCTTAAATTCAACCCATCTTATGATTTTAGTTACTTGTGTTGGTTATTTTAGCCACTTTTTCTATAGTTTTTCTAGTTTTCTCCTCAATTGACTAGGAAATGAAATTTATTTTCACCTTAGGATAACCCTTCTTAATTAGCTTTAAAGTCTTTTTCACATATTCAAATGTTCCTTTTTCTGTCATCTCTGACTAATGTTTGATGATAGGTTATATGCATCTTGATGTTTTTTGAAGAAACAAAACAAAGGTTTAGCTTATAAATATCTAACCTCTCATAGACATGTTCATATTTCAGGTTGGGCATCATTTTTATGTAATTCAGTTAAAATATTATTGGCAATGATAACTAATATCTAAAGAATATTAAAAATGTAAAGCACTGTTATCTTATTAAATCATAACTCTATACAATAACACATTAGTTATCCCCATTTTAAAAATGCAAGAACTGAGGCAATAAAAGGTTTAATAATTGATTCAAGACACATATGCAGTAGGTATACAGCAGCAAATGACACAGAAAGCACTGAAGCAAAGCCTGTGTGTATCAAAAACCTGTGTTTATCTATTAAATTACATTGACTCATATGAATGTGAGTGTAATATTTAATTGATTTTGCTTTTTGAATTGTCTAAACTAATGGATATGCTTTTAATAAAGTTCTACAGCCTTGGACATTGCACTTGATGTTTTATCAAACACAGACCTTCACCCATGGCAAGCCAGTACTTTGTAAAAGATAGAGGAAAATTAGGCATGTGTATATGTGCCAATTTATTTGGAAAAGAAATGAATGACTGAGAGAAATGTCAGTATTGGAAAAAAAATTAATATCTACCCAAAAGTTCTTGTGCAGTCCATCCTCTTTCTGATGAATTTACCTGGAGATAATTAGGAATAAAGTGGAAGTTTCATGCACCATATAACCCTACTGAGGCAGGCATGATAGACAGGTACAATGGTTTGTTGAAATCTGGCCTAATGAAAGATGGCAGCATGAGGGGTGAGACAGAGGCTTCCTCCTAAAAGCGCATATAATATGAAAATATAATTAATACAACTAATCCTGAAAGAGCAACAGGAAAGAGCTGTGCCAGACTGCATACACCTAGAGAAAAGAGCAGACCTCATGGAACAGGGAAATGTACCAAAGCTGTGGCCTGGTGGAACTCAAGCCCTTCCCCCATCCAAGGTCATTGGCTGGAGGAAGAGAAGTGGAGCAGGGAGGGAGTGGAAGCCTGGGACTGCTGAATACCTAACTCTGGAGATCTGCTATGGGAGCACAAGCATACATTTCATGGTGCTTTCATGATACTCTCATGATTAGGGGATTGGAAAGCTAAGACAGGCAGAATTCTTGGAGAAACTGAGATTACAGCCACTTGTGCAAAGCAGGAATCCATATCCACCTGCTCTGGGATAAAAGAAAGGCGGGCAGTCTGAGAGACTTCCTAACAAGGAAGCCCTTAAAAAGAAGGCTGCAAAAGGGACAAGGAATGCACAGAGCTTAGTGCTTAGGAGAAAGGACAGGTAGACAAAATTGTCCGAGTTCACTCTGCCCAGCAGGTTGGGAACTTTCACAATTTCCAGGTGCTCCAGCCCCCTGCTGACTACACAGCTCCAAGGACCCTTCTGTGATATGCAGCCAACTGCGCCTTTCTCCCAGCCAGCCACACCTGGCTCACAAACCAGCAAACCCTACCCTGGCATTAGGCCAGCTAGAGGGAAGATCTGTCTACATCAACTACAAACACAAAGCATAGAGGCTTATACCTGTGTGGTCAGCCCACCAGTTTGGGCAGTGGAGACAGGTGTAGCAGCAGAGAAGCAGGTAACAGCTCTTTCTTCCCTCCAGGCACCAATACCATTTCACTGTGACCCTGAACATTGCTTCAGGGGCTGAGCAGCTCCAGAATAGAGCTTCTGGACTCTAGAGGGCATCATATACAAATATGAAATGCAAAAGGAACCTGGTTCAGAGTAAAATTAATATAACTCCTGAGAAAGATGACATGGACCTCATGACTCTTCTTGAAAGGGAGTTCAAAATAAAAATCATTAACATGTTCTTGGAGGTATGGAAAGATATTCAAGAACTCAGGAATGAATTCCAGTCAGAGATCCATTCATTGAAGAGCACAATGGAGGGTATTAAAAGCAGATTAGATAAAGTGGAGAAGATGATAAATGAAATAGAAACTAGAGAAGAGGAATGCAAAGAAGCTGAGGCACAGAGAGTAAAAGGATCTCTAAGAATGAAAGAATATTGAGAGAATGTGTGACCAATCCAAACAGAACAATATTTGCATTATAGGGGTAAGAGAACAAGAAGAGAGAGAGATAGGGATAGAAATTATCTTTGAGGAGGTGAAAACTTCCCCAATCTGGGGAAGGAGATAGTCTCTCAGGCCATGGAGGTGCACAGATCTCCCAACAGAAGGGACCCAGGAAAGACAACACCAAGACATATAGTAATTAAAATGGCAAAGATCAATGATAAGGACAGACTATTAAAAGCAGCCAGAGAGAGAAATAAGATCACATACAATGGAAAGTGTATCAGGCTAACATCAGATTTCTCAGCAGAAACCTTACATGCCAGAAGGGAGTGACATGATGTATTATTTAATGCAATGAAGCAGAAGGGCCTGAAACCAAGATGACTTTATCTGGCAAGATTATCATTTAAACTTGAAGGAGGGATTAAACAATTTCCAGATAAACAAAAGCTGAGAGAATTTATCTCCCACAAACCATTTCTACAGTCTATTTTGGAGGGAATTCTGCTGTCACCAGAGGTAATAAAATCACAGTAAAGAAAGTAGAACAGCTAATTACTAAGCAAATGCAAAATTAAATGAACTATTTCCAAGTCAATTAAGGGATAGACAAAGAGTACAGAATATGATAACTAATATATAAAGAATGGAGGAGGAAGAAAAAGGAGGAGAAAAAGAAAAGAATCTTTAGATTGAGTTTGTAATAGCATACTGAGTTAAGTTAGAATCTTAGATAGTAAGGAAGTTAAACTTGAACCCTTGGTAACCACGAATCTAAAGCCTGCAATGGCAATAAGTACATACCTATTGATAATCACCCTAAATGTAAATGGATGGAATGCACCAATCAAAAGACACAGAGTCACTGAATAGACAAAAAAACAAGACCCATCTATATGCTGCCTACAAGAGACTCACCTTAAGCCCAAAGACATACACAGACTATAAGTGAAGGGATAAAAAAAGATATTACATGCAACTAAGAGAGAAAAAAGCAGGAGGTGCAGTACTTGTATCAGACAAAATAGACTTCAAAACAAAGAAGCTAACAAGAGACAAAGAAGGACATTACATAATGATAAAGGGGTCAATCCAACAAGAAGATATAACCATTATAAATATTTGTGCTCCCAACACAGGAGCACCTACATATGTGAAATGAATAAAAACTGAATTAAAAGGGGAAATAGAATGCAATGCATTCATTCTAGGAGACATCAACACTCCACTCACTCTGAAGGACAGATCAACCAGACAGAAAATAAGTAAGGACACAGAGACACTGAACAACACATTAGAACAGACGCACCTAACAGACACCTACAGAACTCTATACCCAAAAGCAGCAAAATACACATTCTTCTCAAGTGCACATGGAACATTTTCAAGAATAGATCATATACTAGGCCACAAAAGGAGCCTCAGTAAATTCAAAAAGACTGAAATTGAACCAACCAGCTTCTTAGAACCACAAAAGTATGAAACTAGAAATAAATTACACAAAGAAAATGAAAAACACCACAAACACATGGAGATATAACAACATGCTCCTTAATAACTAATGGATCAATGACCAAATAAAAAAAGAGATCAAGCAATATATGGAGACAAATGACAACAATAAATCAACAACACAAAATCTGTGGGACACAGCCAAGGCTGTGCTAAGAGCAAAATATATTTCAATACAGGCCTACCTCAGGAAAGAAGAACAATCCCATATAAGGAGTCTAAACTCACAATTAATGAAACTAGAAAAAGAAGAACAAATTAGGCCCAAAGTCAATAGAAAGAGGGACATAATAAAGATTAGAGCAGAAATAATTAAAATTGAGAAGAACAAAACAAAAGAAAGAATCAATGAAAGCAAGAGCTGTTTCTTCAAGATAATAAATGAAATAGATAAACCCCTAGCCAGACTTATCATGAAAAAAAGAGTCTATGCACATAAACAAAATAAGAAATGAGAAAGTAAAAATCATTACTGACACAAGAGAAATACAAAGATTAGAGAATAATATGAAAAATTATATGCCAACAACTAGATAACCAAGAATAAATAGACAACTTCCAAGAAAAATACAACCTTCCAAGGCTGACCAAGGGAGAAACATAAAATTTGAACAGATGGATTACCAGCAGTGAAATTGAACTGTTAATCAAAAACCTACCTAAGAACAAAACCCCTGGACCAGATGGCTTCACTGCTGAATTTTATCAAACATTTAGTGAAGACCTATTACCCATTTTTCTTAAAGGTTTCCAAAAAAATAGAAGAGGAGGGAATAGTTCCAGACTCATTCTATGAGGCCAGCATCACTCTAATAACAATAACAGGCAAAGACACCACAAAAAGGAAAATTACAAACCAATATCCCTGATGAACATAGATGCAAAAATACTCAACAAAATATTAGCAAACCGAATTCAAAAATACATCAAAAAGATCATCCATCATGATCAAGTAGGATTTATTCCCTGGATGCAAGAATGGTACAACATCTGAAAATCCATCAACATCACCCACCACATCAACAAAAAGAAGGACAAAAAGCACATGATCATCTCCACAGATGCTGAAAAAGCATTCAACAAAATTCAACATCAGTTCATGATAAAAACTCAAAAAAATGGGTATAGAGGGCAAGTATCTCAACATAATAAAGGCCATATATAACAAACCCACAGCCAACATTATACTTAACAGCGAGAAGCTGAAAGTTTTTCCTTTAAGACTGGGAACAAGACAAGGATGCCCACTGTCCCCACTTCTATTCAACATAGTATTGGAGGTCCTAGTCACAGCAATCAGAAATAAAAGGTATCGTGATTGACAAGGAAGAAGTTAAACTGTTCCTGTTTGCAAATGACAGGATATTGTACATAAAATACCTAAAGAATGCACTCCAAAACTACTGTATTTAATATCTGAGTTCAACAAAGTTGCAGGATACAAAATTAATACACAGAAATCTGTTGCATTCCTATACACTAACAATAAACTAGCAGACAGAGAAATCAGTAAAACAATTCAATTCACAATTGCATCAAAAAGAATAAAATATGTAGGAATAATCCTAACCAAGGAAGTGAAAGTCCTATACCTTGAAAACTACAAGACAATTAAAGAAGATACCAATAAATGAAAACACATCCTGTGCTCATGGATAGGAAGAACTAATATTGTCAAAATGGCCATCCTCCCTAAAGCAACCTATAGATTCAATGCAATTCCTATCAAAATACCAACAGCATTCTTCAATAAACTAGAGAAAATCGTCCTAAAATTCATGTAACCACAAAAGACCTCAAATAGCCCAGGCAATCCTGAGAAAGAAGAATAAAGCTGGGGGAATTACACTCCCTAACTTCAAGTTCTACTACAAAGCCACAGTAGTCATGACAATTTGGTACTGGCACAAGAACAGACCCATAGGCCAATGGAACAGACTAGAGAGCCCTGATATAAACC
Organism: Manis javanica; assembly: GCF_040802235.1. NCBI lineage: Eukaryota > Metazoa > Chordata > Mammalia > Pholidota > Manidae > Manis > Manis javanica. The sequence goes on from NC_133164.1 coordinate 38,235,858, forward strand.
CAACCGTATATGGGTCAATTCATATATGGTAAAGGAGCCATGGACATACAATAGGGAAATGACAGCCTCTTTAATAGCTGGTATTGGCAAAACTGGACAGCTACATGAAAGAGAATGATACTGGATTATTGTTTAACCCCATACGCAAAGGTAAACTCGAAATGGATCAAACACCTGAATGTAAGTCATGAAACCATAAACCTCTTAGAAGACAACAAAGGCAAACATCTCCTGAATATAAGCATGAGCAACTTCTTCCTGAATACATCTCCTCGAGAAAGGGAAACAAAAGCAAAAATGAACTCATGGGACTACATCAAACTAAAAAGTTTCTGTACGGCAAAGGACACCATCAACTGAACAAAAAGCCATCCTACAGTATGGGAGAATATATTTGTAAATGACATATCTGACAAGGGGTTAACATCCAAAATATATAAACAACTTACATGCCTCAACATCCAAAAAGCAAATAACCTGATTAAGAAATGGGCAGAGGATATGAAGAGACAGATGGCCAACAGGCACATGAAAAGATGCTCCACAGCACTAATTATCAGAGAAATGCAAATTAAAACTAGAATGAGCTGTCACCTCACACCAGTAAGGCAAGGATCCAGAGAAAGGGGAACCTCCTATACTGCTGGTGGGAAATTTAAGCTAGTTCAACCATTGTGGAAAGCAATATGGTGGTTCCTCAAAAAACTAAAAATAGAAATACCATTTGACCCAGGAATCCCATTCCTTGGAATTTACCCAAAGAATACAACTTCTCAGATTCAAAAAGACATATACACTCCTATGGTTATCACAGCACTTTTTACAATAGCCAAGATATGGAAGCAACCTAAGTGTCCATCAGTAGATGAATGGATAAAGAAGATGTGGTACATACACACAATGGAATACTATTCAGCCATAAGAAAGTAACAAATCCTACCATTTGCAACCACATGGATGGAACTGGAGGACATTATGCTCAGTGAAATAAGCCAGGCAGAGAAAGACAAATGCCAAATGATTTCCTTCATTTGTGGTTTATAACAATGAAACAAACTGAAGGGAAAAAATGGCAGCAGACCCAAGAATGAACTAGTGGTTACCAAAGGGGAGGGGCATGGGAGGGTGGGTGGGGAGGAAGAAAGAAGGGGATTGAGGGGTATTATGTTTGGTACACATGGTGTGGGGATTATGGGGAGAACAGTGTAGCACAGAGAAAGCACATAGTGAATCTGTGGCATCTTGCTGCACTGATGGACAGTGACTGCATTGGGCTATGGGTGGGGACTTGATAATATGGGTAAATGTAGTAACCACATTGTTTTTTCATGTGAAAACCTTCATAAGAGTGTATATCAATCATACCTTAATAAAAATTTTTTTTTAAAAATCTCCCAAAAAAGAAATCTGGTCTGAAGTCAGACAACAATAGTCTAAGGAGCTGGTCAGTTCACTTATAGACAGTGCTGTGGTGTTTGAATAAGAAGCCCCAGAAAGGAGCCTTGAGCCCTGTGGATATGCTAACACACATTGCTGCCTGTCCTATACAACTGTATGTACAAACCAAAGAGGAGTTATTGAAGCCAGGATATGGCCTGCAGAGCAACATCCTGCTGCCAGCCCCAACTGTGTTAAACCATGGAGACTGTTGAGTAGATGTGGCCCTGGATATTCTGACACATGGAGCAACAATGATTAGGCGTAATTACTGGAATCTTGAGGAAAAGGACTGGATGCTGGCCTCCTGTGTGTTCCTTGATTAATAGCAGTGTGACCCCCAAAGATCACAGTAATATACCTGAAACATCCAAGATAAGAGCATCCTATGGGGAAGTTTTGTTTTAGCTTTATGGCCAGTGCATGTACCTCCTGTAGCCCTATATATTGATCTATCTGTAACTCTCACAGGAAAGGGAGTGAAAGTCTGGTATACTAGACTAGCACAAGATCCCAATCCTGCCACTGTCCTATCACAGGAACATTCTCTTGCATGCATCCTACCTGATGGACAAGATTTGCCTATGCTGGTGTCATTAAAATATGCATCTTATCAACCTTAAGGTTATTTTCTTTTATAGTCTCTGTGGCCTCGACCCACCACCTGCCTGCAGCTGCCACATGATAATTACTCTGAACTCCCTACCCATTCACCTACTGACCTCCAGTAGAATAGGCGAGCTATGGATTAAATCTGCAAAGGACTTTGAATTTAACTAAATCCTTCAGCTTGAAGATTATCGTGATTTTATTGCCGTTTTTATTAAATGTTATTAGTCTGGTTACAGAGCTCCAGTTTTCTCATGCTGGGGCCATTTCAGAAGATGTAGAGCGAGTAGATTATGAGGTGAGATTTCTGGAGGGGTGGGCTATGGGTAAAATTGCAATATTTCCAGAATCTCTCGCCTGCCCTTAGTGCATTTCCATATCAGGAGATGCTCCAAGAGGTGGAAAGAAGTAGTACATCTCCATATCAAGGGGGAGAGAGGGTATATCTGGACTGGAGGGGGGAGCGAGGGTATATCTGAACTGGAGAGGTTGGGTGGGGCCCCTTTTCTGCAGGCAGGTCAAGAGAGACATGGGCGAGAAGTGGATGACTGCTTTTAAGCAATTATTGGGTTTTTCCCTTTTTATTTACCCCTTAGACTGATTTTGGTTTCAAAAGCAATTTGCCCCAGTCTGGGTACAGATTCCCCATACCCTCCCCAGAATTACAATGATATTTAGTGATCTACAAATTTCATTTTGATGAGACACAGTGTCTGTTTCTTTGATCATGCCAAATCCAAATCTGAAATGCTATATATACTTAAATAACCATATTTCACCCATCCTTTGAGTTTCAAATTCTGAAACTAAGAAACCAAGCTAATTCAATTACAGTGATTTTTTATTTTTGTCTAAATTCCTATTTTTAATACTTGCAGAAACCCACTTAAAATTTTATTCTAAATTTAGCTACACCACTCCTACTCACCAGGCAAGCAGGATTAAAATGGATCTTGCATTAACATCTTACAGAATTTAAACATGTGTACATTTGCACATTATGGTACCCTGCTGAACATGTCTTCATATTTATGTATTAATAAACAAAAGTAGAATCTGAAAAGGCAAAATCAATTTTGTTTATGAATGAAATAACTTTCTCTAATTCGTTACATTCCAAAGTCTTTGTGTCTCATGAATAAGAGGTTTACTGGAGGAGGTGGAGTGTTGGTGGCATCTAAGGATAATAATGTTAAATTGAAAACACATTCTGGAGCTAAAGAATAAAAAATGATGTTGATTAAAATATGTCACAATAAAATATATAGAAATAATTGAGAGAAATCTAAAAGTTTGTGGATATGTTTGCTACAGAATCCAGTCCTGAATCTTGCCTCTAGGTATTTGCTGTGTTTGCTTATGAACAACTGTGTAAAATGTTTTATCTGTTCTGTGTGTCTCTAACTGAATTATTTCCATGTTTTCTTTATGGTTTCCAGTAAAACATCAGCCCTGGTCTCAGTAACTTTTAATTGATTGGACACAGAATTAGACAAAACACTTTAGAATGTACATAAAAAGTGCTGAATTTATTTTCCTTAACAATGAAGATGAATGTAATGAATTGCATTAGTACTCACATTGTGATAAGCAGAATGTGAAAAAGGTTATTTAAGCAATGCATACATTTGAAGGAGCTATAGGTAGTCATTCCAAAGTTGAAAATTATAGTCAGTGAGTCAGATTAATGGTCTGCTTTCTGTAAAATGTACTGCTGAAGTTTTAATAGCACAAAGATAAAAAAATAGCACCTCCCTCTAAAGAAAAAGTATTTATTAAAAATTTACTCCATTTATAACATATTCTAGTAAAAGTTAATCTGGTTTCCATGTTTTATATTGCAATAATTTTTTGATAGTTCCTAGAAAAATATCAAGATAAAAGTTTAATCCTTAATTTTTTTGTTTCATACATTTTCATCTATTTATTTAGAATTTGAACTTTTCTAATTTGATATTTTGTACAATTTTGTTTAATATAATGACATTCTACTTTTCAGTCGGTACCTTCTATATATTTTATTCGAATTTTATTTGAAGATGTTATAAAATGTACTAGCTTTCATTAATAGTTCATACCTCTGTGGTATTTCAATGTTTAAAAAATATACAAGTGAATATAAGAAAATTAAATATGGATTATAGTTTGTCTTTAAATGGAAAATTTCTCAAAGATAGTTTGTCTTTAAATGGAAAATTTCTCAAAGGTTTATCTTCTCTAAGGCATTAAGTCACTCTAACTTGTTTTGTCTCTGTGTCCCATTTTCTGTCCAGTTGTTTTTGTGCTCTTCAGTTGCTCCAATTGAAAGCATTGTCTCCATATATTTTAGTCTCCTTCTATCGTAGAAACCCAGCAGAATTGCTGACCATGCCATGCTATAAATACTCATTTCAATCAAAGCATAAGGTAAAAGACTTCATAGTTTCAAAGTAAAAAAGGGTTTGAAGATATTTGCAGCTTCTAAATCTTTCTTATTATGTGGAGGCAGATTCTGATTTAGAAGGCAATACTTCTATTTCAGCTGATATATGGTTCTGCCCTTAAAACTGCAATTAAGCTGTGTTAGTGGAGAGGACGTGTCAGAATTCATGGAAATTAAACATTTATAACACTGATCAAAAGTGATTTGTGCATTGCAGTGATGATCCTCCACTTATACAATTACTCAGCCCTTAGATTGCTTGGGTCTTAAAACATAAAAACCATTAATAGAGCAAAAATAAGTATGAAATGAGCATTAGATGCAGTTTCTAATGAAAAATGTATTAGTCCATGCTAATGCAAGCAAATAGACCTTAAAAAGATCGGGGTAAGCTTGATCAGCTGTAAGGGTATAATCATTTATGATGCTTCTAGCAATAGAAAAAAATCAATGTTTCCAATGGCTTGGAAATTTTAGCAAAGCATGTGAGGTCCATACTTTACACTGGGGTATCCTTTCCTGTTCTGGACATTACATTTAAATAGGAATATAGATACATTTTACTTAAATCAAATAAATAACTCAAGTATCTTTCCAGTATCTGTTATGTGGCATGCTAGAGGTTGGGTACTGAATCAAGAATAAAATTTAGTTCCTGTTTCATGACTAAGGAATCTAGTTAAAGAAAGCAGACAAAAATGAATAAATCCTAATGCAAGATTAAAAATGATAAATAGATGTGTGCACAGTATCTTATAGCAAATAGGTAAGCAAAAGTCAAATCTGAAAGAAGGGAGGAAGGAAAAAGCATTGAAACAAAGGATTATATAAGGTTAAAATAACAAACTTCCCTTTGAGGAGTGAGGCAGCAGCTGCATCCCTACTCATCCCTCTGTAGATCGGCTCCTTGAAAGCAAAATAGGCCTAATAAGAGGACCAAAGGTTTTATTTCACAATGCCAGGTTGCAGGCTTTCTGACTCTTGGGACCATGTATACATAACTCTGAAGTTAACCTTTCTCATAATGTATACAGCAGACAATCACTAGTCCCATTAATTTTTTCTCAAGGAGATAAGAGTTATAATTTTTCTTTCTTCCACTTTACTGTTGAATATGTGTGAAATTTTGTCCAGACTTATAGTCATTATGTGCCTACTTACATGCTTATGCACATCTGATAATGTTTATTTAATGTTAAATTGTTTTTTGTCTCTCTTCTATATTGACATGAAGGGACCTTTTGCTTGCCAGCACTGGACAATCACACTTCAAGAATTTGGCAGAGCATTTTCCTGCATTGGAAGGAAGATTACTAAATTTTCTTTTAAGTGTAAGTTTTATTTTATGATTCTATTATGTTCATTAAAGACTCAATTAAACAGAATTTACTAGGTTAGTACATTAACTTAGTTATTAAAACGGGATTAAGTATAATATTTTTAAATTTTTTATGTCATGTTATGATTATCAAAACCATCTAAAGACATTGAAGCTCTCAGTTTTTATCGATGTGAATTTATTATTGCACTGTCTTCATCCCTATGACATTATACTGCTACTTCAAGGAACTCTTGACAAGGGAGATAAAAGTTGCAAACAACTTGTTTGGAAAACCCATGTGAAAAAACATTAAACTTTTATATTTTAAGATCACATCAAATAACTACTCTCCCCAATTTTTAAAACACTGAATTCAAAATCTCTGCTGTGTCCACTAATGCTCAGCTATTATATCACTATTCTTACCCAACCTCAATCATGTCTCTGTGTTGAGAGGTCACACACAATTAAACAATACTCAAACGTCAAGCTTATCATGACTTTGCCCTCCCTGATGCAGGGTGTTACTAAGACTCACGTCATCAGAGTGAACATAAGCCATAAAATAAAGCCAAAAGCCAAACAAAATAAACTCTACTCAACACTGCTAAAAATATGGGGCGGGATGGAGTGAAAAATGAAAATTAAACTGATTTCCTGTATCTTTATATCTCTTTATCTAAATCAACCTATCTACCTATATATATATCAAATATATATATATCACAATAATCCAAGTAGCAAACAGAAGAAAAGGCATGTCATTGTCTACTTTCTGAAGTGGACTAGGTAAACAAGGAAAGGCAGAGAAATCTCTTAGCTCTTAATTTTGCCCACTCTCCCCTCCCATAGACCACACAAAATGTTCTGTGAGCATGAGATATAAGAGAGAAAAAAATTAATCAGACAGGCATCCTGAAATTTCATTTACTCCTAATATGAGTGAAGCAGATGGCTGGGTTAAACAGAAATTCTGGGGCTAGATACACAAATGCAATGCATCCTAATAACAGAAGCTACTCATATAGCTTGTGTTTCTTCAAGAGGCATGGAGAACGAGTTTACTAAGCATTTTTGTGTGTGTGCATGCCTATTGGGAGGATAACTGGAGAGTGAAGACAAAATTATCATAATCGCCACGAGCTAATTATCTCCTTCAGTAAACAGGAATTTAGCAGAAAGGAAGTTAAATGAGAAAATAGATAAGGCAAAATCCTCTAGGGGAGGATGAAGGCCAGGGAAATAAAACACTCCAGGAACTCAGATGAAGTTTTCTCTCCAGCTGGACACTAAAAATGCCATCGCCCCAAATCCTGTTGTGCCAGCTGTTTCCTTCAAGGATCTGTAAATGGAATGGGAATGGCTGAGAATAAGTCTGTGAGGAGTAATAGGGAGACAAGGCAAGTGAAATATCGTAGGTCAAACTGACATAGTTGAAGTGTATCTTTAAGAGACCCTTAAAATGGGGGTAATATACAAACTTGTCATGTGGGCCAGATAAATGCAAGAATAACTTTCCTGTGAGCCCAGAAAGGAGTGGAGAGCTAGCTAAGGGCACTTACCACTTAAGAAGAAAATAATTATTCACTAACTAGACAGGGGAAAATGCTAGAAATTTTGGAATAATTAATAAAGCAACATTGTTCCTGAAATAAATTTCAGATGAATCAAAAGTTGTACAGTAATAACTTGTACCTTGGAACCACCCAGGAGCACATATTTTGAAAGTGTTGTAGGTGGGGAAAAGAGGTTGCAAAACTTACATACAATAAATTAGGAAACCTAGAACTGATATCGGAATACAGCAAAGTTGCAGGATACAAAATTAACACACAGAAATCTGTGGCTTTCCTATACACTGACAATGAACCAATAGAAAGAGAAATCAGGAAAACAATTCCATTTACAACTGCATCAAAAGGAATAAAATGCTTAGGAATAAACCTTACCAAGGAAGTGAAAGACCTATACCCTGAAAACTATAAGATACTCTTAAGAGAAATTAAAAAGGCCACTAACAAATGGAAACTCATCCCATGCTCTTGGCTAGAAGAATTAATATCATCAAAATGCCCATCCTGCCCAAAGCAATATACAGATTCGATGCAATCCCTATAAAATTACCAACAACATTCTTCAATGAACTAGAACAAATAGTTCAAAAATTTATATGGAAACACCAAAGACCCCAAATAGCCAAAGTAATCCTGAGAAGGAAGAAGAAAGTTGGGGGGATCTTGCTCCCCAACTTTAAGCTCTACTACAAAGCCACAGTAATCAAGACAGTTTGGTACTGGCACAAGAACAGAGCCACAGACCAGTGGAACAGAATAGAGACTCCAGACATTAACCTAAACATGTATTGTCAATTAATATTTGATAAAGGAGCCATGGACATACAATGGGGAAAGGACAATCTCTTCAACAGGTGCTGCTGGCAAAACTGGACAGCTACATGTAAGAGAATGAAACTGGATCACTGTCTAATGCCATACACAAAAGTAAATTCAAAATGGATCTAAGACCTGAATGTAAGTCATGAAACTATAAAACTCTTAGAAAAGAAACATAGGCAAAAATCTCTTGGACATAAACATGAGTGACTTCTTCATGAACATATCTCCTGGGCAAGGGAAACAAAAACAAAAATGAACAAGTGGGACTATATCAAGCTGAAAAGCTTCTGTACAGAAAAGGACACCATCAACAGAACAAAAAGGTATCCTACAGTATGGGAGAATATATTCATAAATGACAGATCCGGTAATGGGTTGACATCCAAAATATATAAAGAGCTCACGTACCTCAACAAACAAAAAGCAAATAATCCAATTAATAAATGGGCAGAGGAGCTGAACAGATAGTTCTCTAAAGAAGAAATTCAGATGGCCAACAGACACATGAAAAGATGCTCCACATCGCTTATCATCAGAGAAATGTGAATTAAAACCACAATGAGATATCACCTCACACCAGTAAGGATGACCACCATCCAAAAGACAAACAACAAATGTTGGCGAGGTTGCGGAGAAAGGGGGACCCTCCTACACTGCTGAAGGGAATGCAAATTAGTTCAACCACTGTGGAAAGCAGTATGGAGATAACTCAAAAAGCTCAAAATAGAAATACCATTTGACCCAGGAATTCCACTTACAGGAATTTACTCTAAGAATGCAGCAGCCCAGTTTGAAAAAGACAGATGCACCCGTATGTTTATCGCAGCACTATTTACAACAGCCAAGAAACGGTAGCAACCTAAGTGTCCATCAGTAGATGAATGGATAAAGAAGATGTGGTACATACACACAATGGAATATTATTCAGCCATAAGAAAAAAACAGATCCTACCATTTGCAACAACATGGATGGAGCTAGAGGGTATTATGCTCAGTGAAATAAGCCAGGTGGAGGAACACAAGTACCAAATGATTTCACTCATATGTGGAGTATAAGAACAAAGGAAAACTGAAGGAACAAAACAGCAGCAGAATCACAGAACCCAAGAATGGAGTAACAGTTACCAAAGGGAAAAGGATTGGGCAGGAGTGGTGGGAAGGGAGGGATAAGGGCAGGGAAAAAGAAAGGGGCCTTACAATTAGCATGTGTAATGTGGGGGGTGCATAGGGAGGGATGTGCAACACAGAGAAGACAAGTAGTGAGTCTACAGCATCTTGCTACTCTGATGGACAGTGACTGTAATGGGGTGTGTGGGAGGGACTTGGTGAAGGGGGGAGTCTAGTAACCATAATGTTCTTCATGTAATTGTAGATTAATGATAATAAGATGAATAAAAAAATTAAAGAAAAGAAAAAGAAAAAAGAAAAAAATAAATAAAAAATGAATTAGGAAACTTAAATAATGTTTATTTGAAATACTCTTTTTTTAGGAGCTTGATAATTATTTTTGCACATTTCAGAATCACAAAATTTTAAAGAAATATCATTTGAAGTATTATATTTTGTTGCTGTTATTGATGTTGTATTTACAGAAAATTTTGAAGAAGTTCATTAAAAACAGAATATAGCATGAATATTTTCTTTCTAAACACAGCTGTTTTTTAAAAATAAATTATCTCTATTTTAACAAGATGATAAAAAAAACTTATTAGGAGTCAAATGAAGTGCAAATTTATTGTGATTCTTTATATTCTTCAGGAAGATTTTATTTAACTTCCTTTCTATTTCATAGGAAATAACTGCTGAAAAGCATTAAAATTTTGTATCAGAGTAAAATCATAACTCCACACAAGTACCACTAATACTTTCAAGATGTAATGGACTATACACTTATTTAATATACTCTTAGCATCTCAAAGACATAAATATGTTGAAATTCTTCTGAGATCTACTTCTCTGCTACAGAGCATTCATTCAGAATATCACACAACTTCTCTAAACTCTCAATTCCTTTAAAATAGTTAGCTTTTTCTTAAGATCATTTTATAAATTAATATAAATCACATACTCACACACATGAATCTGCACACACAAAAGTGAGCAAACAGATGTTTGAGTTGAAGTACACATCTGTTGGCAAATGAAGAAATTTTGTGAATGCTAAATTGCATCTGCCCCTTATTTTTCTCTTGATGGTAAATATTAATACTAAAAATGGTATTTTACCAATTAAAATAATGATTACCAGGAAGTGAATTTTCTACTTTGGTGTTCCAAGTGTTTCAACTATCTCACATTTTATTTTATAAAAGAAATTCCTACAAAAAATATTTTGTGCATCAAAAGTGAGGTTTACCTGTAAAGTCATATTTGAAATGATTAATTGTAGCTATATACAATTAACATTGTATTATTATTAGAAGAATTGTGTTGGAATACATTATATGATCAACTGACTATATTTATTGTCATTAGCAAGAAAGATACTAACTAGAGTCACTTTCTAATTATGTATCTATATATTGATATTAATAGCTGCATTATTTTCTTGACACCACAATGAATAAAAAATAATCATGATTTATAGCCAATTGTGGCATTCTGTGAAAATCGATTAAGTAAAACTGAATGAAGAAACCCAAAATAATGCTGCACACATTTAAGAGGGGTATAATAACCTGGAGGATTAAGTGGGTGGTACTCATGCAGCTATTTACTACATCTGCATATTTTTGGCTTCTGGAAATATCTGAGAACATGCTTAAGTTGATCAAATAATTTATTAAAATAGCCTTGTGGGAAATTTTAATTTATAGTAAGCAGGCAAAAATAATTTAAACGTTTTTTGGAAATACAATAGATACTGAAATTATCCACAAGGGAAAAAGGGAAAGCTCTTTTCATATAAATGACAATCTTCATGGACAATGCCCTATTTTATTTTTAAGCATATATATATGTTTATATAGTCAATATTTGATTGAGAATCCCATCTTTCTCAACTTTCACCATACTTATCTCAGCAGCTTTCTATTTATTCAGCTAGAGGTTAAAGTCAACGTACTATATTTGAAGTAAGAAAATCTAATTTCAAATATTGGAATAGTTACATATTTTTGGCATTAAATCACAATTTTTGCATAAATCACCTAGCCTCTACAATTTTATGTAAAATTACCTTAATTTTTTTTTGTCATAGGAATTTAGGGAGTATAGAAGATTACAATGCATATTATGCCACTGTAACTCAGTGCATTTGCTAAAAAAATTGCTTTCTTTCCTGAAAACTGTTCACCCTTTCTTGATGTATTTATTCTGAAAAGTCAAAGATAGAAGGTCCCAGCTAGTTGAATTTTTAATTAAGTGCCTTTAAAAACCTATATTTCTTTTTATAAGAGCCACTATTACATATTTCAAAACATTTTAAATTAAAATGTAAATTATATGTTAAATGTATATTAGTAAAATATAGGTAGGACCTTAAATGTAAATTTAGTTAAAGATTAAGGATTGTATTAGAAACAATAGTGTAAAATAAAAGTGTATAATGGCTATATATTTAATCTTAATAGTCAAACTTAAAATAAGAATCAATTCCTAGAGTCTACTTCTACATAGTAGTTGGGGGTTTCTTGTATATAGTAAAAGGATGATCTTTGAAAGCATCCTTACTACCTAACATTTTACTCTATTAGATATATTAAAGATTAAATTATACCAACTTTCTACAATCTCTTTCAGAAATAGAAGCAAAGGGAATACTTCTTAACTCATTCTGTGAGGCTGACATTAACTTAATAACAAAATCAGAAAGATATATAACAAATAGAGAAGACTACAGACCAATAGCTCTCATGAACTTTGATACAAGAATCTTCAATAAAATAATCAGCAAATTAAATCAATTACTATATAAAAATAATTATTCTTTCACACCAATTTGGATTTATCCCAGGTATGCAAGGCTGGTTTAGCCTTGAAATTAGCTAATGTAATCTATCACCTGAATAGGTAAAAGAATAAACATTACATGATGTAGAAAAAGTGTTTAATAAAATTCGATACTTAATAAGGATAAAATTCTTGGTAAACTAAAAGAACTTCCTCAACTTGATAAAGAATGTCTATAAACATTTACAGCTAATAACATACCTAGTGGTGAGAAAATCAAATCTTTCCACTAGTGTCAGGACAAGGCAAGACACTGCCTCTCACCATTTATTTTCAATGTCATACTGGTGGTCCTAGCTAATGTAATAAGACAACAAAAAGAAATAAAATCTTTACTGAATTGAAAGGAAGAAATATATTGTTTTTGTTCATAGATGAAATGATTATGTAGAAAATCCAAGAGAATCAATTAAAAAACTTCTGAAACTAATAAATGATTTTAGCACAGCTATAGGATATAAGTCAATCACTTCTGTATATACCAGCAATGGACAAGTACATTTTGATATTGAAAACATAAAAATATCATTTACCTTAACACTTCAAAAAATGAAATACTTAAGTATGTATCAAATTAATGTATGTGTAAGATCTATATTAAGAAAACTATAAAACTCTGATGAAGACATCAAAGAAAAGCTAAAAAAAGGGAGAGATATTCTGTATCTATATTCATGGATAGGGAGACACTTTCAATATGTCAGTTTTCCCAACTTGATCTGTAGATCCAATGCAATCCCATTTGAAATCCCACCCGTTATTTTGTGGATATGGACAAATTGATTCTAAAGTTCATATGGAGAGGCAAAAGACTCAGGAGAGTGAACATACTACAGGAGAACAGAGTGGGAGGATTGATGCTACCCAACTTCAAGAATTATTATATAGCCATGGTAATCAAGTATTGCCAAAAGAACAGATAAATAGGTCAGTGGGAGAGAATAGATAAGCAAGAAATGGATCCACAAAAATATAGTCAATTGATCTTTAACAAGAAAGAAAGATAACACAAAGAAGCAAATATATTATTTCAACAAGTGGTGCTAGAACAAATGACATTCACATATAAAAAAAAAGGAATTTAGCCAGAGTACTTACACACTTCATAAAAATTAACTCAAAATGTATCACTGATTTAGATGCAAAACAGAAAAAATGAAACTCCAAGAAGATAATATAGGAGAAAATATAGATGACCTTGAATTTGCCATTGATTTTTTTGGATATAGCACCAAAAGCATGATCCATGAAAAAAAATTAGTAAGACTGGCTTCATTAAGATTAAAGTTTTTAGCTCTATGAAAGATACTGTTAAGAGAATAAAAAGATAGGCCACACTGGGAGAAAATGTTTGCATGGCACATATCTGATAAAGAATTATTGTCCAAAATACATAAAACTCTTAAAACTCCACAGTAAGAAAATAAACGACCCAATTAAAAAATGGGCCACAGACTTTGACACCTCACCAAAAATTATATACAGATGGCAAATCCTCAATATCATATATTATCAAGTAAATGAAAATTAAACTAACAAAGAGATACCACTATGTATTTATTAGAATGGCCTGTATTCAGATCACTGATAACTCCAAATGCTGATAAGGATATAGAGCTTTTATTCATTGCTGGAGAGAATTCATAAGGGTACTTTGGAAGATAGTTTGACAGTTTCTCTCAAAACTAAGCATTCTCTTACAATACAGTCCAGTGAATGTACTCTTTCATTTTACAGCACAGGAGTTGAAAACTTATGTCTACCCAGAAATCTACACGTGATTATTTATTCAATAATTGCCAAAATTTGGAAACAACGAAGATAAATGGTGGTACATCCAGAAAACGGAATTATTATTTAGCACTAAAAAGAAATCAGCTATCAAGCCATGACAACACAAGGATGAAACTTAAGTGCATATTTCTGAAGAAAGAAGCCATTCTGGAAAATCTACATACTGTATGAGTCCAAGTATATGACATTCTGGAGAAGGCAAAACTGTGGAACCAGTTAAAAGGTGAAAGATTACCAGGACTTAGGTGAGAGGAAAGAATGAATCAATGGAACACAGAGTGTTTTTAGAGTGTAGTTTTAGTGTACAACTACACAGAGTAGTTGTAGTGTTATAGTAACATACAACTACTCTGTATGTTACTATAGTGATAGATACATGTCATACACTTCCCCCAGCCCCCTACAATGTACAACATTGAGTGAACCTTAATGTAAACTGTGCAATCTGAGTGATAATTATGCATCAATGTAGGTTCATCAATTATAACAAATGTTCCACTCTGTTAAGGGATGTTGATAATGGGGGAGGTTATTTTGGAGGGAGGAGGTTTAAGGGAAATCTCTGTACCTTCTGCACAATTTCACTATGAACCTGAAACTGCCCTAAAAAAAAAAGCCTACTTGAAAAAACAGAGAACAAGAGTGAAAAAAATTGCAAGACTTGCTTTACTTCATCTCTCCAAAATTTAGCTCAGATAACACCATTTGTGCATGTGAATGCTTGTGTTTGTGTGTATATGTCTATGCTCCTTTAGGTGAAATTTTTCTATTCTATGGTATTTTTATGTATTGTAACTTCCTATACCTATAATGCTTAGCTTACAGACTGGCATATGATATATTCAATAAATACTTATTTCAGTTTCTGATTTGAAGTTTTGTGAGTAATTTGTGACAAGAAAAATGATGCATAAGGACGACACACTGTATCATAGAAGATAATGGCTTGGGTCACCTGTGACATCTTTGCCTCTGTTATCTAGACACAATAGTAGTTGATTGGTGACTTACAGAGCCCAAAATCAACAACTAATAAGAATGGTATCAGAGGATGATGTGTTAAATCACCATTACTGTAATTTGAAATAAAGTTTGCTAGAGTTCAAGGCATAGAATTTAATAGGAAATGATCACCAAGGGAACTTTTGTTTAGGAATTTAGACAGTATTTTTTCAATAATGAAAATAACCAAAATAAAATAGAGTTGTTAATGGATAGACAACACATAAAAGTCTATCATTAGGGAGTAGCAGTGGCTTATAGTATTAACGTTTAATATAAAAGTATTAAATTAAGCAAATGTGATATAATAAGCTATTGTTTAGCAGTACTGATAGAAAATATTTTAAAAACAAAAGCATCATTCCCTCCTCACTCCCTTTCTGTTTTATGAAACTTTACACCATGATCTTTCAAAAAAAAGTACCTGTTACTCTACCGTGAATGTTTATGTATATATTCCAAGGGGCAATTATAAAAATTTGAGAATACATTTATCTGTAAATATAATATTATTTGTAAAAATATATAAACCTAAAAGTGATGCTACTTGCATATTTAAAATTGGTAGTATTATATATAAAATTATTTGTTAACGCATTATTTATTGTCTATAATTCAGAGTCATAGTTATGGTGAGAGCATACTTAACTATTTTCCTATCAGACGAGAAGATAACAGACACAATGCATCCTTTAAATCATTTCCTAATCAGTGATTCCATTTAAATATCACTCAATAAACTAAATTAAAAGTCAGGCCATTGTCAGAATCTCAAGTTATTTTATTTTTCCCTAGGCACTGCAATCACCAATAAAATGAGTATCTTGGATTATTTTCAATTAAAACAATATGCCCAAACATGATTATTAAACTATAGTTTAAAAAATGCATCTGTAATACGTTAAATTAAGTGATTTAAACAATACAAAGAGATTTTTCTTTTCAATTAACAATATATAAGATAATAACACAGGTTGCTTAGAATAATGTTGAATTTTAATTATCACTACCACTGCTATTAGTGGTTACAAAAGACCTTTCTTTACTTCTTTATCTATCAAAAGCCACACATATCATATCAAATGGCACAGAAGTTAAATTGATTTTCTTAAGTTTCTATTATCTTCCACAACACAGCCATAATATAGAGTGATTGATTTTTACTACATTAATTTTATGTAATGGCATTAAAGTTAAATAAGCTAGGATTAAAAATGATAATTTCTAATTGTTTCTTATTAACTTCAAGCCTATAATTTTTCTCTGTGATTGTTCAATATAAGACTGATGAAGACATTGAAAAGATCCTTTCTCTAAGCAGATGATGAGATACAACAATGTAATGATGACATATAAAAACTAGAAAGGGATTCTTCATAAAAAAATTGAGAATAAACAGTAGGGTTTTAAAGTTTAATTTTAGGTAATGTGCATGAACCATATGTTCTCACTGCCAGCATCTGTTAGTTATGGTGATCAGGTTAAGTAGATTTTTCAATAAATGAAAATATTTTGAATTGCTGCTTTTTTAAGTAGGTGGAGGCCATGCAATAAGCTAAATGGAATGTGTTTTTGTTTTGTTTTGAAGATCTTGGATAGGGAATCCTGAAGTTTGTTATTCATAGCTCATGTTAAACATTTAAGAATGCTCATAAACAGCATTTCTTAACATTTTCTAATGTGTTCTAAGGGTGTTAAAGAATGTTTATGTTTAAAATATATACTTTTATTCGGCCATCAAAATAATAGATCCTTTCAGAAAATATTTATCAATGTGATTTAACATTATGGTGATTTGAGATTTCACACAGGTCATTTAGACTACTAGGCATTTTTCTGTGTACTCGCTGAAGGGTAACTGAGGAAGTATGCTCACTTTTCTGGCAATTGTAGGTTTACATTAATCATGAACTAGACACAAAGAATTCTCCATTGATCTGTGGAACTAATGACAAAATAGATTCTCTTGAATTCCCCACAGCTGATGAAAATATTTCAGGGTAATTGGAAACCTCCCAAAACACTTAAAGATTACAATGACTGGTAGTTTACTAGATTGCAGAGTACACTCTGGCATCTGTGAAGGTTTCTTAGAAAGGCCAGGAGGTGGCTCAATATAAATAAACAGGGATTGTGATGGTGGAAGAGGTCTTTCTATGGACAGGTAGTATTTATGGTGAACTATGCTTTTCACTTACAGGAACTATTACATTCTTCAAGAACAATTGTATAGAGCTAAACATAATTTGGATTGGATAGTGTCCTTGAAATTATAATTTTGGAAAATCTGTCATTATGAACTTTGTACCTCTGAGCACCAGGCAATACATTCATATGGCAAACCAAATCTATTTAAGTTATAGGAGAAAGCTGGAAAAATTTTTAATTGTACTTTGCTTTACAAAATGGTTATTTGTAAAAACAAATATTTATGATTATGATTATATATGAGTAGAAGAGTATAGAAAATTGAGGTATATTACACATGTAAGAAATATTACATATTTCTTAAAATATATGACTATTTTAAGAAAATCTTAAGAGAGATAATGAAACCTCTAGGCTTTTCTACCTTTTTGGTGCACCTGTTGGAGAAGCCCTATTTCCCATAAACTTACCTGTCTGCTTTTCTTCATGTTATCACCAAAGCAGCTGAGCTCTAATGGAGAAAACTTGGTAACAGAGAAAATGGATTCTATTCTAAATTCATTACCATCCACTTTAAAAGCTTCCTTACTATGGTCCAGAAATAATACATATATATTCCCACTTCATATGATAATTTTTAAAATACTCTTAATTTTTTTGAAAGTGCAGATGTATTACATGTTTATTGGAAAATATTAAAGTGGTATAGAAACATATGAGAAATAGTTCAGCACTTAAACTATATGCATGATCATGTTATAACAGTTATAAGATAGTAGTGGACAGGCATTTATCAAAACTAACTCAAATTTAAATTAAAAATTATGATAAGTTTATTAATGAGAAGTACTTAATATTAGGAAACAAGTAGATTGGTGCTTGTTGGAGTTGTCAGGGTGAAATTCCCCAAGAAATGAATGGATAGCTGAAATTTGAAAATAAGGAATTATTAGGTGAAGTATTCAGCAATCAAAGAAGCTCTGGGGTGCAAGAAGAACCTATCAGGAAAACAATGGAAAGAGACCAGTGAGCTGAAACTACAGAAGAAGGAACTTCCAGAAGCTTCACGAAACCTGCAGAATTAGTCCAGGGCCAGCTGACTGTCTTTACCAAATTGTTCTTGGATCTCCAAGAAGAGGGGCAACCCTTCATGTGTTCTTAGTGGAGAGAGGAATACTTCCATTTTGACACAGCCCAACATGGCCTCCTCAGCCCAATATGGCTGCCCCCTTTGCTGGTACTGTAGTCACAGTGCATCCTGGGCAAAGCTGGCTAGATTTGGGTACCATCTAGTGTGCTTCTCTTCATTCAAAGGTGGAATTTCCTGGAATTTCTGCCTACTTTTGCTGACTCTCCTCTGTCAGCCACGTGATCATGAGGGTAAACAACCAATATACTCACAATCATTCTGTACCCATACAACCATTCTGTTTTTTAACTTCAGTACAAGATTCGGTAAGTTACATGAAATAGTCAGCACTTTACTGTAGAACGATCTTTGTGTTAGATGATTTTGCCCTAGGGTAATGCACATTTGAGGTAGGCTAAACTGTGATATTCAATAGGTTAGATATGTTAAATGCATTTTTGACTTACAGTATTTGCAACTTTTAATATATGTATATATGATATATATGAATTTACATTTATGTACGTATAATTTCTATATATTATTTATGTGATATATGTATTATATAAATTTTATTTTATATATAAATATATAAACTTATTCACATATTAAAACTTACATATTTATATTACATTTATTTATTTATTTATTTATTTTGAGTAAAATTTTCTCTCTTCTCTCTTCCCTAATTTAGGTTTTCTCTTCTAGACCATATGAATAACCAGGCTCAAACTCAGATCTGAGAATACATGGTAATCACAAACAATACAAAATCTTGTTTAGATTTTTATATTTAGATTAGAATATCCTATGCTATTTGAGTTACATAAAATCACATATTATTTCATAATATTTCTTTAATGAGGTTGCATACATGAATTTCTGAGGTAAATGAAAATTATAGCAAGTGGAATGTGAAACTAAAATAACTCTTCAACTGATTAGAAGGCACCACTTTGCCAAGCAGTGGTTCACGGTTTTATATTGTACATTTCTTTCTACTGGTTTTTGAAATTCTTTACTACCATTATTCAGTCACATATATAAGTATTTAGTTAAAGGTGATTTACAAATGCAAGAGCAGCTGCATGCTTTCCCTTTCTCTGCTTCTGGGAGTAGACTTTGCTTCTGTGTATTTCACACTTTGAGTATGCACTCAATAGCTGAAATTTTGGTTTATATTTAGGGATTTTCCCATTTCTAGAAGAAATTTAGTTTGTCTATACAGACCACCAAACTGAAAAATCATATCTACTTATGTTCCAGATTTCTGGCCCTTGTTTCATGAGCATCGATAAGAATGCAATTTAGGTTCCAGGAAAAATTACTAGTAAATCTCTATTTCTATTTTGTGCAGACTCCTCAAAATGTCCCAGAGTGTTTATATTTGTATCAATAATGATCTATTGCTGGAATGTCCAATTTAAGTCTCTGAGGTATGAACGATTTGGTCCATTAAAATCTCTTGGTTTTTAATGAAGGAGTTGTATTAGTCATGTTTGCTATGTTAAAAAAGTACTACCAGTTTTGTGACCCAGATTCTGTAGGCCAGAAACTTGGACATTGCTTGGCTGGATCTTCTGATCATGGTCTTCACAAGCCTTCAGTCCAAGTGGCAGCCAGGGTGCAATCTCATCTCATGTTCAGGGTCCTCTTCTAAGTTTACTGGTTATTTTGAGCTCCTTGAAGTTATTGGTCTGAGCTTTTACTTTCTGAAGATCACCTCTTATTCCCTGCCCCATGGCCTCCCCACAACATGCCAGTTTGCTGTTCCAAGGGTCAAGAGGAGTGTCCACTGCTGCTTCCTGCCTTTTACCTTCAGGGCTTCTTTACAAGGTGCACCTGGTTACATCACAACCAGGGATCATCTCTGTTGATTAACTCAGAGTTAAGTGGTAAGAGGTCTTAATTATATCTGCAAGATCCATTCACCTTTGCCATATAATGTAATTTAAGCAAGGGAGTGATAAACTGTTATATTCACAGGTTTCACCTATGCTCCATAGGAGGAAACTGCACAGGGCATGTACCAGGGAGCAGAAAGCTTATAGTCATCTAAGAATTCTGTCTACCATGTAAGTTTAAAATAAATTTTTAAACAACATGATTAGGATAATTGCTTCAAGAAGGTAAGTGTACAAAAAAAAATGAAGTGTTTATTTTATGAATGATACACTGTGTTTTCCTAGATTCTAGTGGTCAATTAAACATTTAATATTTTTCATGTGAAATGATATGTAGTCCCTTCAGTAGGAAAAATAAATTGCAGGTGTAGGTAGGGGAACAAAATTAGATCAAAACTACTTTCTCATATTGTTTGCTAAGGATTTTTAAAGCTTCTATAGGAGGAAGAAGGTATTTATTGAATTCAGTTGGAATTAAATACAATTAGATGAGCTCTGATTTATAATGCTACCAAATTCTTTTCCATTATCTAATAAGGAAATGCCCTAAAGGTAGAAGAAGAATTCTGAATTAACTTTTCCATTACATGAAACACACTTACTAGTCCCAGCCTGTTTAAACCATATGTGAGGAGCTGTCATTTCTGTTTTCACCTCTTGGTCCTAAGCTACACAGCAGGTAAATAATATGGTCTACAGTTTCTGATTTATCATTGCCATTTTCAAATTAAGTTTCATTAATTCAGAGTACTTGGATCTGTTGAATAGCACTTTAGAACATGGTTATGTTTCTTGTGTTGTAGCATTTAGCGTCTTAGAAGGTCTTCTATTATTTAAACTATTTATTTGAGGACTGTTTCTCTTCAGAATTAATAATGTTAAAATTTTCAGAAGAATCAATTCTGCCATCATTGTTTTCCTAAAGATGTCTTCATAGGTGAAAGACATGAAAGGAAGATGACGGTATGAAACCTCTCTCTGGTGATATCCACTACATCGTTAGAGTTAATCTTGCTAAACAGCTTCTCACTAAGCAAAGCCAGTATTTGGGGGCATCACTATATCATTATAATTACATGTTCTGTAATGTTAAATTTATTCAATATCTATTTTTCAATTAGCTAGCTGGAATTTTGTCTTCTAATATTTAACATGCACATGTGAAACTGAAATCCATCAGTTTTGCTTTACCTGATTAACATTTCACCCATCTTAAGCCGTATATTTGACTAGAAACTACTGGAATGGTCTGTGATGTATGTTTTGAATGAAAAAACAACAGCCTCAACTCTGAAAAGATTATTTTGTTGTGGTCTTACTAGTAGAACTGATCCACCTGCTCTCAGTTTCTTGCACTTTACAATTCACCTGTATATGTGTATGTGTTTGTTTCATTCACATCCTATCTTCTGTAAAAAACTTTGGTTACCTTTCAAACTCAATAAGAAATGCTGTCAGTGTATTCATCTGTTCCTTCATGTAGAAGATTGAAGAGACTGGAGAGAGTAACTACAAATTTCTACTTCTGAAGACTTCCTACAACTGTATTGAATGAAATAGAATCAAAGTATAACTGCTTTAAGTGTGGTATTTTTTGGGGGGGGGATTTAATAACCTACCACATGTTACATAAGAGTTTATTTTATTAGGTTAAAATTTCAACTGAGCTAAAAATCTGCTTGTCCTTTCATTTATTCTTTCTTTCTTGTTCTCAAGTGCTATACACTCGTGCTGTATATCTGTTGCCAAAGTGGTCTAGGCAATTTTTAAACAAGAATAATCCTAAGTAACCAGATGTTTAATTTAATTTCTAATATCTCTCACTGCAAAAATTACAAAAGAATAGAGTCCATGTTTCCTTTGGTAAAACTTGAGCTATTCTTATAGAAATATTTTATTTCCTCAATTCCCTTTATCATTCACTTCCTCCCAAACCCAGTTGTTAGCCCTTTGACAATGTGGCATATACTATCACCCTATATCCTTACAAAAAGCATATAATAACTTCTCATTAACTTGAAAAACAGCAGTCTTATAACTTTTGATGCTGATGATTAACTATTACTTTTCTGGCACCCATTTAAAAGATTTCCAGTTTCACTTGAACCAAGGCTATTTCCAGATGTGTATATAACATCACCATGGGTGATCTTGTGAATATAAGATAATGTACCTTGCTCATGGATTGAAAGATTTGACATTCATTTTAATAGATATGCAATATGTACAATGTGTGCTAGTGTCTGGAGTTGAAAAATATTTAATGAAAATGTGTTCAGCATCATTAGCTATTATGCAAATTAAAATGAAAACCACAGTGAGATATCACTATATATCTATAAAAATGTCTAAAATAAAAAAAGTCGTGCTATCACATACTTGTCTTGGGCTTACAGATTCTGAGCTCCAAAAGCTAGTCAAAGCCCAAGTAGCCAAATGCCCTCCAGAATCATCCTTATACTGTAGTCATTCAAACCAGCTTAAAGCCTCAGGGAGGCTTATTTAATCCAAAAGGAACTCCTTTCATTTGAGGAAGAAAATAGTTATTTTTCATTGGAACATCAGTTTTCCTTTAAACATAAGTATAAGTAGGGTTAATAACAATATTAAGGTGAGCTATAGATAATATCTAAATAAACATTTGGCATACCACAGTTGTAGTTTATCAATTTAAACCCCATCACTCAATTTTTAAATTATATACAAGAAAAATAAAGTTCCCCCAGAAGAATGAAAATATCCTGTACCACAGGTTTATCAAAAGAATAGTAACATGTCTGCAGTAGAAATTTGGCATAGACTTGCTATGAAGTGACATTATTTTCTGATGTGGTGTGTTATACTTCAGTACAAGTTTATGAATATGTACCATTTCTTCATCTCACACCATTATTGAGTCTGACTTCTTTGAAAACGTTTGTGTGCAATTCATAGTGCAATATTAAATTATAGGTCAGTGTAATGGGTCCCAACTTTTCATTCATTCTTACCAACAAAATGATGTTGTAAATATGACCATATGATACATAGAATAGTGTTCTTTAGCACCATCTAGCTTACTTTTTGAGCAATTCACAGCAATGAAATTTATCCTTTATAATAATTGGATGTAACAATTTTATATAGTAGAGTATGAAGGTCTATGAAGATAGGTCAAAATGACTAAAAGCATTAATGTCATTTTTTTAAATTACTATATGCACACTGTTGTTTCCTCACAGCATTAAGCAATCTGTCTTTTAGTGCTGACACCATGTCTTAAGAAATCATTTGGCCAATTGCCAGAAATACTTCATTAAAAACAGTGGGATTATTCCACTTAATTGCTCTTCAGTTGCTGATGATCTTTAGAACTAATGTATTTTTATCAATGAAGATTGAGAGCACTTTACAAAAATAATTCATTAATGCTCACCATCTTTATGTCATCAAATAAAGTTTTGGCATTGGCCTGAGAGAAGGAGCTAAATTAGGAAATAAACAAACAAGAAAGTCAGGAAACAAAATTTAACTTGTTAACCTATACTTAGTTGATTAACATAATTAACCATAGGAAAATAACATCTATTATTTACCAAATACCTTTTAGAAGAAAATACTCTGATCAATTTCTGATTGTGATATACTAGGTTTTTTTTTGATACTTCCTAGTATGCATTTCTGTGCCACTATTTAAATTCATTCTATTCTGCTTAAGGTTGCCACTCTTCATTTTATTTTACAATAGCTTCATGTTACTATCTAATTTTGCCCGTTTCCAGCCGAGCAAATCTATGTAGGAAAAAGCACAGAACTCTGATAAATGCAAAATGTGCACTAGTGTAATGTATTGTCTAAGAACACGTGATACATGTTCGCTAATAAAAATATTAAAGACATTTTGAAGCCAACTAAGGTTTAAAAAGCTAATAATATGGATACTCAAGAAAATATTAAAACATTCTGATATACTAAATTTGTTTCCCTTACTTTAGGTGAATACAATAACGTAAGATTAAGAATAATCTATCACAATAAGAAATTATATGATATTTTGTTAAAATGAGTAGATTTTTCCAATTTTCCCACTGAAAAAATAATTATGCTTGAACTGAAGCTTAGAATGAGAGATGAGGTATAATGATAGTAGTCTGGTTATCAAAATTATATAAAATTTAAAGTATTAGGATAATTAATCTCCAGTCTAAGTAACTCATTTACTTATCCAACATACTTATTGAATGAACATTAATTGCCACCCATTGTTCTAAATGACCAGAATTCAGTGGTACTAATGCAATTAAAATATCTGACCTTAAAGTGTTACTATGCTAATAGGGAAATACAGACAAAAATCCATGTGTGTGTGCATGTGTGCATGTGACATATTTGAGATAATACTCAAGGCTGTATAGAGAATTAAACTAAGTGACGTGATAGTGACTTTTTAATTTCCTTAGATTGGATGGGAAAAAGGATGACATTTAAGAAGAGAATTGAACGTTAAGAGTCGACCACAGAAAGAGGAAAAGGAAGAATATTTCAGGAAATCAGAAAGCCTATTTCAAAGATTTCAGTGGTTAAGAGCTTAATATATTTAATAATATATTGAAAAAAAAACTAAAACTATAGTGTGGGTTTATCATAGTAGGTAAGATGAGGAGTGATGAGATATATGGCTAAGTCAGACCACATAATGCTTTCTAAGCTAGGGGAAGGAGTTTTGATCTTCCCTTCCTGCCTCCTTCCCTCTTTCCATCCCTCTCTTCCTTCCTTTTTCTCCATTACAGAAATCCCAATGAGAGTTGTCAGTAGCTTTTATTAGGATGGTAATAAAACATATGTATGGACATGGGCAGAGTTCATATGTGTTTGGAGGTAATATAAATAGGATTTTCTGATGAGATAAATTTCAGAGTGTTTAGTTGGGAAAAGAGAAGTATCAAGAGGAATACAATCATTTCAGGCATGACAGCTCAGTGTTGGCGTTCCCTTGAACAATTGGATGTAGTGTTGTCTTTTATAAAACTGAGAGACCAGTGAACATGCAATTTAAATAATGACGGAATCAAGATTTCTGTTTTGGCTTTTTCAGTTTTGAGATATTTGTCTCATTGAGCCATCAAGTAAATGATTGTTGAGATGAGTCTAGTGTTTCTAATAAACGACTAGACAGGGCAGGAGATACAGCTTTTGGAATCATCTGCACATATATGAAATCTTTTTCTAAGGAACAAACCTAAAAGCCTATTTAAAATAGTTCCCATCATGGATTTTATACGAGATAAGAAAGAAAAAAATCCAGTTTTTTATTTTTTTCCATTTAATAATAGCATATTGATCATAGGATATTTTAAAGCAAAGCAAAGAGAAAAGCAACAGTCTCAGCACAAATGAGCAATTAATTAGTATTTTGGTGTATTTATTTATAGATTTTCTATGTAAAAAAAGAAATTATAAAGGCAAAAATGCTTACTGGATAACATCATTGCAGCTAAAATTCCACCAAACAGTTTTTTGTTTAATTAGGAAGTTAATTTTTCTTTAACAAAGTTCTATAAAGAGCACACACCTGCCACATTCATTATTTCCAAAATCCCTGTAACCCAAGCTATTTTTTTTACAGGACTTCAGACTCAACAGCTCAGGAGATGATAGGAGCAGAAGTGAAGTGTAGCTAGAATGGATAATGTTTAGCGTGATGCAGTGTACAAGAAAAGCACCATACAGAGTAAAATATCCCCATCTTCTACCCCTTCCCAAACATTTAGCATTGTCTCCTTGCCTGTTTTGCAGGATACAGCTACTCTTCTGCACTTAATTTAATTTACAATATATTGCTGATGGCCAGACTTCCATATTCCCCCGTATTTTCCTCTTAGTATGTGCCCTTTTCATTCCTCACTCATTGCCTATAAGATTAAAAAAGTCTTTATTCTGGAGCAAAGTCTTATTTTTTACCCCATGCTCTCTGTCAACCTGGAAACAGCTCAAGAGTCTTATCTCTTATTTTTGCAGAATGCCAAATCCTCTTCTCTTAATTGTCTCAGCTGGGGAGCCAAGAGTGCATAAAACAGCTGGTGGGAAGTTTGTATATAGCAAATAGGTAGGGCAGACATCTCCCTCTGTGAAATGCGATGCTGTACTAAGAATCTTTACAGTTAGGCATTCTTCCCTCCAGAGGACACCAACACAATCGGTTCTGTTAAAACTGTTTTTCTACATGCAACCACGGTCCAGATGGTAGCCTCTGACTCCACAAGGTGCCTGAGGCAGAGTAGTGGTTGTAGAGGGTTACACGAGAATGAGATAGGATAAAGAATATTTTTTTAATAAGCAATTGGAAAAAGCATTCAGTAAATGGAGACTTTGTAGCTCTGCTCTTCACTCACTGGTAATGCTGTCATTCACTGCAGTTAGCATAAAAACTGAGATGCTATTTTGCTTATGTGTACATGTGTTAAAGATCTGTTTTAGGTCTTCATTGTTTTTCTATGAATGTGCAACATGCTTTTGAAGACAAAAATGCTACAAAACTTTGCATATCTTTTCATAAAGCAATCTTTTGAGGTCATTTCAATTTCCAAATCTATGAATGTAGATCACTTTTCAGTTTAATTCTAGTAGAAAACCATGATCAGTTTATATATTATATTTGTTCTTATATTTTAGCCTTTGAGATCACAGTTGCTGTGTACCTATAATGTTTTTGTCCATGTTTCTAAATTCCACTCACATATGTTTTCTGATTTCAAATTTGGATCCAAAGCTGGATGAATCATAAGGATATTAAAAATAGGGGTTTCAAATGAATAACTCAGTGTTGCATTCTGTATTTGCAAAAAAACATATTAATAGTAATAACACTTAAGACTTTTTTTCCTGATTTGGTCATATCTTGCTAGTGCTATTTTAAAATAAAACTAAACCCCAAGGTAAGTTGCAAATAATAATTTATATATAAAATGTAATCATTCTGAGTTTTTAATTATCTCCCTCATCCAGAAGAGAATGGATTAAAACCACTATAATGTGTAATTTTTAAGAAATTCAAAGTACACTGGTGCAACTAAATTATTAAAAATGATCCAGTAATAACAGAAAATTTCTATGATAGGTTTAATTTTATGTTTCTGGAATATCAGAGGGTTGAGATTAGGACTTTAAGATATTTGGCTGCAGATAAAAGTCAGTTTTTGATGTAAGTGATTTGACAATAAGCTTTGTGCATAACTATATCATTTATTTGTACATTAAATGTATTGATGGTCTGCTGTATGTCAGACTGTTGAAATTGCACAAAGCGAACAAGGAAATAGGTAAAATTTTTTAAAAATGAAAAATAAAAAGGTTGCCTAACTTTACTTTCACATAATGTGCATGATGGGGAAACAAGAGAACCAATTCTATCATTTTCTGAGAAACTGACATTCAGGAAAGAGAAAAAAAACTTATCAATGTAGAGTAATATAAACAGAACAAATGACTATAGCCAGGCTCTCCCAAGTCTTGGAAATGCATTTGATTTTGAATTTCATGGAAAGTATACATCCATCAATTTGATTTTATTCAGAGATATTTCTGAGCGGGATTTTGCTAGTGTATTGTACTGCAAATTAGTTTTCAGAGTTGCATATGCCAGAATGGCATTCTTGGAATTTGTTTTTAAGTAAATGCCTTTGAGATGATAAAGAAATGCCCAATATACACCAAAGGAAGTTATTTTCAAATCAAATAACATGTTTTTATATGTATTTTATATCCCTATTTAATAATAAAATAATTTATATTTTCACCAGATGTCTTTATTACATCAGTCCAGATTTTTCTATTTCTCATGTGAGATCAGCTCATTTCACATACTCCACATTGGGGAAGTAATAGAAGTGAAAAATAAGTATTTATATGTTTGTGATAGTTCTACCTAAAAGGATCCCTAGCACATTGTTTCTCCCCTGAGCATCTCAAAGGGATCAAGTGGATTTTCACTCTACTTACTCATTTCTAGCCTACAAAATATATTCAGCCATAGATACTGAAATACGTCACTGAAAGTTAGTGCAGATGAAAAGGAACAGACTTGTTAGAGTATGTGTATATGTATATAAATATAAATAGTAACACTTATCTATGAGAAGTCACTGTTAAATTGAATTATTTATATGTATATATACATTTAAGATATTTACAAACATAATTACTATAATAAGTACGCAGTGATAATTGTTTTGAATTAAGTGTTGAACTTGTAAGGAATAATGTTGAAATCAATTTAAGAGTAAAAGAGAAAAACTGTGTTGGGGACTTACTTTTCATCTAAAAGAACTCTGTTTCAACTAAAAGCAAAAGCAAAGTGAAACTTCAGAGTGTTCTTCCTGTAGGTATCAGCTTAATTTTGTCTCTCTGTTTCTTTTTATAAACACTTAATTCAATTAGCTCAACTCAGTAATTCAGTAATTAGTAGACTGAGTTGAAGAAAACCCAAATATAGATAAGTTTTATAACTAATTGAATGAGCTTTATTTAAAAATAATGTTTGCTGATCCTATAAATTATTACATTTACTTCCATTTGTCTCCATTTATTTTAGGGATTCTCTTCAACAGTCTTTAATAAGATGACACATGCAATAAGGTCTGGTATATTCATATAGTGTAAAACCAAAAGCAAAAACAAAGCACATATTCAAAGAATAACTCTTTTTGGACCTTCAGCAAGTTAAAAACAGTGACTTCCACACTTGGAATACTGACAAATCATGAAAAATTCCTCCATACAGCTTATGACAAAGCTATCAGTTTAAATTTGCAGCACCATACTAAATACAAAAATAATTTGCCTATGCAGGTGAACTACATTTTTCTAGTACTGATTAATGTACTATATGATAAAACCCACAGATGCTTTGGTTGTACTTTAAATTTTTAAAGAAGGATGCAGTAGAATTGTATGACTTTAAAAAAAAATCCATTTAATATATATTATGTTCCTATCGGTTGTCAGTCCCATAATTAACTGATGGCAATGCAAAAAGAGACAAAACAGTATCTAATGGCCCTAACTTTCTCAATTTAAGATCACAGTAACCACAGTACAAGAAACAAGCCAAAATTCAGCAAGATTAATACCTTGGACAAACTCATGTATAAAGTTTACAGACAAGTATAGGGAAACCATAGGACACTAACCCTGGGGGGAGATGGAAAACAGAGGAAGGGCTGTTACCGTTAGGGGACCTGCTAGGACCAAGCCAAGGCATGCTTAAGGAAGCCTACGAAGGGAGGACTGGGGACAATGCTCTGGCTGTGGCTGTATGGCCTTCAGTCAAGGGAATCTGCTGGCACAAGGAGAACCCAAAGAAAGGAAACCAGAGAAATAATAACACAATCCCCCGCTCTTCCCACTCTCTGATCTCCTGCTTGACTTCACTGTTAACCATTGACTGAATGCAACTGGAAGCAAGGAGACAATGGAGCCAAACTAAATACATGAAGCAGGCCAGCATATTGGGGCACTGAGCAAGAGAGAGCAGGGTGAGGAGTGAATCTGAACAGGCGAATGAGGGTCATGCCACGTACTCCACCCTTGCATCCTTCAGCATCTCCTCTTCTTTGAACTTACTCCTGCCTGACAGCTAAAATATTAGCTTTCCAGTATTCTTTGTATAAGACAGTGGGGGGAGGTTGGTAAAATGAAATAATTATCATGAGCATATTGCCATGATCCTTTCTTTTATATTCAGTCATAGGTCTGGTATTGTAATCATATCCACCTTCTTCTATCTCCATGTGTCCTTAACTTCAGCTTGGTAGGGTTATTATTGGGTGGAGCAACCCAAATCTTCACTCCAAGTCATCTAAGGCCTTGGGGGCCTTATCTTTATTGAGATGCATTCTACTGGGACCTTAGGGAAAGAAGAATTAAAAAACACCGAAGTGGGTCATATTAGAAAAATAATCTTCCTTGTTCCTATTGTGATGCAGTGAACCAATTTTTCCTCAGTTAATATACACCCTCTCCAGTGCTGTAGGTCAGTGGCTAAGGACCCAAAATGTCCAGATGACAATCTCAGCTTCTATTTTATCAGAAATGTGACTTCCTTCCCTCAGAGATACATTCATCCTTTTGGACACTAGGATCTCCCAACCCCTTAAGATTGTAGCACAAAAGCAAAATTTCCTCCAGTTAGTTGACAGTTTTAATAGTGTGACGATCTACTCCCATCTCCTATCCATGGTTTCTATACATTCTGCCTATGGAATAGATGTCAGCATAACAAGACCTTCTGTTTAATAAATATACCCTTTCATGTGGGACAGCAACTTGGTAGGATAGTTTCCTTAAAATAATTTTATCTAGCCATTTTGCCAATGACAGCTGCTTCTGAATGATGGAGAAAATAAGACCAGTGGAATTGTGTGGGAATGAGCCTATTTTCTTTTGCAGTACAGTCCAACTTGCATAAAGTCACCTCTTTATAACACAGATCTGACTAAAGCATTCCTATTTTAAAAACATTCAATAACTTCTCATTTCATCCAAAATAAAGCACAAAATCTTAAATATAGAATAAATATTTAAGAGCAAGCTTTAATTTTTTCTTTCGTTTCTATCATCTACTAACAGTTTCTAGATTCTCAAATTTAAAGTAGATTAGACCACCTGCCATTTACTTTTTTACTTCTTCAGACTCTTGTCTATAATTCTGCATTTTTGAAAATACACTAATTTATCATTTTTACTTATCCAATGCTCATTATTAAAATTCAACTCAAAGACTAACTCTTGTAAATTTGCTGGATTTTGTGGATGATTATAAATTATTTTCCCCTCTGTGACTTGTTCTTCTCTGCTGAATTCTCTCTGAGAGCAGTCAGTATACATATACTGTACCTGTATCTAACTCTGTGGCTCATTTCTGGTTTTCTGTTCCTTGAAGCCAGAGATCACATTACATAATTTTGCAGATCATGGTACCAAGTTTAATAGGTTTTTATCAGTTATTTGTTGAATTTGAATTAATGCAAACTTTTATATTAAGAAGAGCATAATAAAATCATAAAGATAATCATACTTTATTATTAAACATTACAATTGTTTTTCATCTGTTTTTAGAGATCTGTTTATAAACACAAGACTTGAGTGGTCCAATTTGCATTGCTGATGTTTTATAAGGTATATTTGATGATTCTCTGCTGTCAACTCTTGCAGAAGTGGCTGCTCCAAGTTGAGAGGCAAAACATTTTCAGTCTCCTGCTGAGTTAGTGAATACTGAAACTACTTTCGAACAAGTTAGTGGGTACTTAGAACTTATTTGTTATCAATGAAGATTAAATAAGCAAACATTATTTAAATGTGGATAAGCCTACACTTTAACAGAATTATAGCATCTTACTGTAAGAGTGATGCTAGAATCATTACTGCTTTCAGTAACTTAAGTGGTGTAACCAACCATTTATTTAGTTCAACAATAATTTTTGCTAATTACAAAAGCATGACAACTATGAAAAATATTTTTCAAAAATTCAGATGACTATACAAAACTGTTCACTTCTGTGTATTTTTCTCTGATACTGTTGTATTGCAAAATGTTTATACAATAGTTATGCAAAGATGAAAGCTTAAAGTTGCAGTCCCAAACACATTTTGAAGACTCCCAATTATTTCTACTAGATAATAATGTCATTAGAAAATAATGAAAAATTTATTGGATATTATAGCTTTTATTAGCAATACATGACACTGATGTTCACAAATTTAAGGTAAACCAAAAGTTTACTGAAGGTAGTATTATGTTTTTATGTCTAATTTTTATTGTTTTGAACTTTAATACTGTTATTTGCAATCATATTGGCATCAAATATGGAGACAATGGTGAATATATAAATTTTTTCTGTTGACTTAGTTTTTGAAAACTTAATGAGCATAATAATTAGTAGGTGTTAAATGTGTTGGAAATGAGGAAATTTAGCAATACATGTATATGTATATATATATATATATATGAATTTACTCATTCATTTGTTCATCAATCTTTTATCAATTTTTCACTCATTCAACAAATACTTAATAAGAACTGACTATCCAGCAGCATTGGAAGGAAGACTTTGGACACATAATGATAAAAAATCACAGTTACCCCGTCATAAGCTTAACATTAATGAAACCTAGACAAATGATTACAGATTGATCATAGCTACCTACATGGATAGATGGAAAGATACGTAGGTAGGTAGACAAATGAGTAGATAGATAGAAGATAGAGATGGTTAAATAGATTATGAACAAAATTTGAGAGTCAGATTAGGTCTATTTGAGAAATGAAATCTAGAGGAAGTAGCCAGGTGACAAATGGAGGAAGGACATTCCAGGAAAAGGGAAGAATGCTTGCTGTGGCATGATGAATACTTCATTTTGTTCAAGAAATTAAAAAATAAATACAAAAAATCCACAGTAAGTAGAACTGTACATGAAGAGGAAAGCAATAGCAGGAGCGACAAGATTGGTAAATTAGGCATGAATAGAAAATGGTACAGAGCAGGAGCAAACATGTAGATTTTGTAAATCAGCCTGATTACTATAGAAAATGATTGAATTGTTTGAATTATATAGAAAGGTTGGAGAATTATGTTTGTTGAAAAATCGCTCACCTTTATGAAGAATAAATTGGAGGTGGGCTTTGGATCTATGAGTGGAACAGGAGAGATCAAGGAGGCTTCAGGTAATACACGATGACGGCTGTCTAAGAATGGTAACAAGCGTTACAAAGAACAGTGAATGTGGTGTGTATTTTAGATGTTAGATGTCTACAAATGGGTGATAATTTAAAGATCAAAGTAGGAAGTAAATGGACAACTAACATGTCAAAGAAAATCCTTAGCTTTTAAGTAGAATCAACCTGTTAAGAGAATAAAATTTGTTGAAATGGAGAACACAAGTTGACTAAATTACTTCATTAAATTTGTGAAGGGCTGGGTGTAGAGTCGGGATCAGTGAGACAGCCATTCAGTTCTGAATATATTAGTTGTAAAGTGGTTAAAAAATATATGTGGACCTGGACTTATCAAGAATATAGTTAAATATATGGGTCTGGATTTTTATAGATAAAAAACACAATTGAAGAAATGACTCCAAATGGTCTTAAAGACATGTAAATAAATTAATTTACCTAAACATAGAGTGGACATGAGAAAACAAGAGAGTCTAAGACAGTCTTGAGGAATTCCAGTACTAATACATTAGGTTGAATAGTTAGAGCCATGAAAGAAAACAGGGAAGAAACATAATCTGATGGAGATTACAAAAAAAAAATAGTTCAAAAGAAATGTTCATTCAATTGTGTTGAATGTTGCTAAAATGTCAAAAAAATTACTAAATACATGAAGAAATAACTTCAATATTAAGATTACCAATTCCTTTGTTTATATTCCAAAGAGTTACATAATTTGCCCATAAGTATCATGCTCATGCCTAGAATTAAAACTAGGAGGATATGAAATATTAATGAGCTACATTGCATCAATAGATTTTAAGATAAAATCCTTAGAGAAGAATAAAATTACATATGTGTTTTCTTATGAAATGAAATTGATCTATTACATTAATTAAATTTAGGAATTGTTTATATTTAATCAGTGTTTACAAAGTGTTACAACATTGTATGAACTTATGAAAAGGAAATAATATATAGGGCTGTTATCAATTCTATTAGGTAAGTATGGTATAAAATTCTGTTAGCTTTTGATGATAACACTTAGAGATAGCAAGTGTGAAAGTTAATACTTGCTTTAAATAGTTTATAGCAGGTAAACTTCTGAAATTCTTCACTGTGTAAGAATTAGAGTTAAAGTCATTAAGGATAAAATCTCAAATGACATTCAGAACAGAGAAATGTTCTTTTTTTCATAACTGTTTCATGTGTTGCTTCAAATGCATTTATATTTAACAGCAATTACTTGAATCAAAGCAAAAATTAATCCTTGTTTCATCTGTAGTTAAAAAACACCTATACAGCTTTCACAGAAATCAAAGATAGAGATACATGGGATTCTGTTTCCTACCTACTCCATTATTGCTGGATTCCCGAGGAAAGCTCCAGTCTTACAAAAGCAGCTGCTCATATTTACTGATAATCCTCTGTACTACTAGTTTTGTCTTTTGGGATAGGAAATTGATTACCTGACCTTAATGTAGTGAAGACTGCATGTGTCTTGACTTCTGCTTCAGATAGTAAATTTGTTATGTAAATAGTGAAAAATAATTGAATACAATGACTTTTTAGTTTGTTTATAAAAACCTATAGAAAATGAAAAAAATACATTTTTTTCATGTTACAAATTAAAATACTACTGCCTTAAATAATGCATACTATTATGAGTTTTTGATATTTTTAGTAAGCACATTCATAAACTTTTTAGTAGAGAGAGCTGATGGGGAAGGAGTAACACTGAATAGCTATTTATTAGGGTTCCCATGTTTTTATCCAATGGGAGAAGTGCTTTTCATCTTGGACACTCACAGAGAATGACAGCTTCCATTCACGACTTGAACAAGGCAGATCAATTACAAACAACAAAGAATTGAACATTTTCTCTTAATCATATTTGGTTAAAGTTCTTCCTCAATCTGTTAGTTCTAAGGAATTAAATATTAGTGTGATATTCCCTTTAAATAACAAATATTTTTATTTTTATGTAATTTCGATTAAGCAATTTGCAGAACAAAATGTACAGTGTTCTCAAGTGTAGTAAAAATTCAGCCATAACTGACAAATTCTTTTGTTTCTTGTCCTTGAAACCATTTCTTGGTGTCTCATAAAGTCTAAGTCACTGTGAACATAGACCTATTGAGAAAAGCTCTACTGAGATATAAATAGGTTTTTCCTTCTACTAAGTACCCAGTGTTCTGCCAACCCAGACAATGACTTTAAGTTTTTCCTGGAACACAACAGAAATGAAAATAGAAAAATGAAAACTTCATGGAGGCACTACCAAGGAATCAGGGCTAATGCAAGTGAGACTTCTAACTTGCCAATTAACAGGACATCATCTGCATAGTGAGATCTCAGGACATCATAGACAGAAACTCATACTGACAGAACCACTGGGGGAAAATTTGTCTCACTAACACATCTGTACATGAAGCTCTTTATTATCAAGAAAATGCTCTCTGATATACTTTGTATGGCGAAGTTCATACATGTAACTCATTAACTTCTCTATGTACTCAGATGTAGAAGTAACAATAGTATATTGATTTGGCCTAGAGGAGCTCTCATACAAGGTCATGCTAGTGTCCATTCTCCACTGTGAAATTTGCCTAAACCACCTGTAACTCCAGGGGGAAGTAAGTTCCCAGCCCGGGGCAAATTACCTTTAAAGCTGAAATCAGTCGAAAGGAGAAATAAAGTGGGAGAAACCCATTTATTGCTTAAAAGCAGTCATCCACTTCTACTTGTGTTGCTCGCATGTCTCTAGTGAGCTGGTTCCAGAAAGGGAGCCCATCCAACCCCTCCTCCCTGTAAACACCTATTGATATGGAAATGAACTACTTCTCTTCACCCCTTGGAAATACCTATTGGCATGGAAATGCACTAAGGCCAGGCGAGAGAGTCTGGAAATACTGCAATTTTTCCCAAGCCACTTTCATTGAATTTGGGCATCACTGTCCCATGGTACAAAGCAGGGTTGTAATTTTGGTGCCTGTAACTATGCATCTAACAGGGGCATAAGAGTTGTATTACCTTCCCTCCCCAGAGTTACTCAGAATACACAGACAGGTACATGTGGTCTTCTGTCTTCATTGTGAACAATGTGTCTTTGACCTACCCCTCATCATCATAAAGCATGTTAGATCAGGGGAAAGAGACTGCAGGAGGTCAGCCATTCAGAGAAGAGCAGTTCTTTACTACTCGACAAGGCTTTTGACTTACAATGGCATTCCAACACTATATTAATAAAGCCTAACAAAGAACACTTGTTTATGAGTCCAGCATCAGTATCACAAAGCTTGGCAAAATGATGGATTAAAAAAACAGAAACTAAATCATTAACTGGCATGGTCCACCCTATTGGCCACTCACCTTTCATTTATACCATTCTTACCTAACAAAATGCAGCTATTCCTCTTCAAAGTATAATTTACCCTCCTACAAATAGGGAGGGACAAAGAATTTCAGTAGTAATTGTATCCATCTTCAGTGTTATTAATATCTCAGTTTCTGTGAAAGTACAACTGAACATAGATATCCAAATGTTCAGCAGTATTTTGACAGAAATTTAGGAGTAATTAAGACTAAATTGTGACTTTAGATTTCAAAAATACATGTAAAATAAAATGGGATGAAGCACAGAGAAGAATATTTTATGTATGCTCAAACACATATACATATAATAAGCAAAGAGAAATATTCAAGCCTATTAAGATCATCATTATGAGGCCATAGTGGATGCTATGACTTATTTCTTCTCCCATCCATTCCATATTTTCCTTGACCTTAGAAAAAAACTTAAGGTGGTCTGGGTTCCTTACCTTGTAGAGTTCCATAAATTTTCATTTTTGCATGTCAGCTTTCAGAATTTCTGCCTTTTTTGGATTCTGTAGCTTCCCATTAATTTTTACTATTAGATATAAGAGTACTAAGAGGAGTCTTCAGAGAATCCCCTAGTCTCTAGATATATTATTTTTTGTCTTCATCATATATCAGCGATTCAGTTTCTCCTGGGTAACTGGAATCAATCATTCCAACCAGTAGAGTAGTATCTTTGACATTTTGTTTTAGTGGAATAAGGATCCCCAAATGACTAGGTGCTGGTGTCTTCCAAGTCAGTGGAACTATTTTTATGTATATTAGTGGAAGCATTCCCCAAGTAAGAACTAAGACCTCCAAACTATCAAAGGTTAAAGTCATTGATATAAGAAGTAGAACCTTTGTGAATGGATTATTAGGAATTAATAGAAGGGCCATACACACTTCCATGCCTGATTTCCAGACCAATATGTCTCTCTATGGGTCTTTTATAGAAAGCATATTCTTATCGTGTGAGTCAAAACCCCATCTATTTAGAGTTGTGTTCTGATAGGTGCCATAACTGAGTTTTAATGAGGACATTCTCTCAGATGGTTCTGAATAATGGAGTTTGTAGCAAGACAATTTAATTTAATGGGTGTGGCCTCATTGCTATTCTTTCTTCTTCTAAAAGTAATTTCCTAATCAGAAACTATGTTCTGTATAATATCATGACAATAGATAGGCATTCTATATGTCCATGAATGGTGGTGCCACAGAAACATTATAAACAAAGAAAGCAAAACTGTATTTAGAATATGTCTCTATTCCAGTGAAGATAAATCATTATCTCTTCATGATGGAAGAGATTCAGTGTAATCATGCACAGATGGCTCATTCTCCATGTAATGGTTCCATATCATGGCCTCAAATTTGAACTCTATTGGTAGATCAGTAGCCGAACAGCAGTGCTAAGGGTAAGTTCATGCTATGAAGCCCATGAATAGACCTCCTCTCTACCAACGTGGCCACTTTGTTTATGGGCCAGTTGAGCAAGTACAGAATGTCAGTTGTCTCTCAGTCAGGTCCAATCAGATTAAAAAAGCTCATAATTTGAAAAAGAAACTTTAGTATAAAGAATATTGAACTAGACAAAGGTGGCTGACTAATAAAAGCAGGAAGGAAATACTCAGATCCAAAATTAGCAAATGCAAACTTGAAGCTCCTATCTATAGCTAAGGAGACTAATGAAAAAAGAAGACCCAGCCCAAAGACTGATATTCAAATGTCTTTGAAGAGGATTTGACCAACATGGATATCAAAAAACACTACTAGTGTCAAAGCCAAGTTACCTGAGAGTACAGGCTGGAGCTCTGCTGTGGGAGTCACCCACAGTAACCCCAGGTGTGGGCAGGGCACACCAGATCTGCAGAAGTGCTCACTGAACTGGGGAAAGTTTATGAGGTACAGCCAGAAGTGCTTTGGAAATGGTTGCTTGGAAGGGAAATAGGAGACTCAGAGCACAGCCTCAGAGGGTTTATGGAAGTAGTTGTAAGGTAGGGGAGTCATTGTCTATTTGGTTGTAGGAACTTGCTCATAGAAATAGCCCACTGACAGGAGAGTGAGCTTGAGGTTGTAGGCAGAAATGATCCTTATGCAGGGTCCCAAGAGTAGGGAGACAATGCATGAAAAGTTGACTGAAAACTCACATAGAAGCATCCTCTGGGCTGGGAGATCTGTGGGTTCTACCAATATTGTTGAGTAACTGTAATTGAAAACAAAACCTCCTGCAACCCCAGAAAATCTCTCCACAAAAGTAGGAGAGAAATAAAAAGTTTTATTATTTAAAGAGCATTAAACCAGAAATGTGAAGTGCATCACAGGCAATCCCTACAGAGATTGCAAAAAAACTTAAGAAACTTTACACTTTCATATGCCAAGTGAAACACTGTATACATTTTTTTAAGATAAATAATCACTCATTCTAGAGTAAGAGGACTTAACAGTATCATCTGTTAATATACAGGTCATCCTAAACCTTTTGGTAATTGGTCTAGCCACCTGCTTTGCTGAATGCTTTTAAAAGATTAAAAAATCTTGTACTTTATGATGGAAGGGAGGTTAGGTTTGCAGTTTGGAGCCAGGCACCAGCTGAAGTTAGGTTCCGTT
The DNA here is from genome assembly GCF_040802235.1 of Manis javanica. NCBI lineage: Eukaryota > Metazoa > Chordata > Mammalia > Pholidota > Manidae > Manis > Manis javanica. The sequence goes on from NC_133164.1 coordinate 38,274,626, forward strand.
CTCCCAGGAAACTGGTAGATAGGGAAGAAGATTATATTTCAAAGAGATAGCTCCCAGACCTTGATCAGGTTCCCAAGTTTCTAGGTTACTCATTTACTCTTTTAAAACATTTACAAATATTTCAAAGAGGCAAAGAAATAACTTGAGTTTTCTAAAGTAAATGGTCTAAGAAAAGGCAATGGGAGAAAGTCTCTCCCCTTATTTTCAACAGGGAGAATTAAGCTTCTTATTTTTAATTTGTGTTTGTTGCTACAATATGAGTACCAGTGGACCTCAGCCACCATGCTTAATAGGAAGAGAAATGGAAAAATGGGCAGGACTGAAGAATACCTGGGAAAGGATGTGATATCCTACCTCTGTCATCTTACAGTGTTACTCTAGTGCTGTCTTTTAACAAAACTGAACATTTTTGCTAGCTCTAAAGAAGACATTTTTAGAGGATATTGCTCCAGTATCACAAAACAGAACAAGAATGGCTTAGGAGGGGAGAGAATAAATTGATACCTTGCCCACATACTGTACACACTTTACTCTACTTTTTATTTTTAAAATAAGAAATCCTGGATATTACATCAAAGAAGTATATCAACATACATGTTATTTAACCTTACAGCTGCAAAGTCTCTACTGTGGGGTTGTTCCATGGATTATTCAACCTATTCACAGACTATAAATTGTACCACGATGCACTGTTTAAAATTGCAAACATTACTGAAACAGATACACTTGTACATACGTATTTTTGTATTTTTGCCAATGTATTTTAGGATGGATTTCTTGAGAGATCAATGTAAAAAGGGAAATGCATACCTAATTTGTCAAATTTCCTCACACTAGGTTGTACCATTTTGCTTTCCCAATAAAAATAAATGAGTTCTTGCTTTTCCAGTGCCTTGGCAACGAAGTATTTTCACAAACTTGAATGTTTTCCAATCTTACAGATAAGATATGGTATATAAACAAAGCTTCAATTTTCACTTGTATTTGGATTATATTGCTTAATTCTATCTTGGAGAGCATTTATTTTCTGTACTTGTACTAAGTAAAAGAAGTGAAATTAGAATTTGAAGTTGGAAAGCCACTCCAAGCAGGCTACTTTTAGTCTCCTAGACAAATACATCCTTAGGAAAATTATTGATTTAAGCACAACTAGGCATCTATTAATGTGTAAGATATATTTCAGAAACACATTCTTGGAAACACAGTTATTAGATAATATATAAACAATAATATCTATTAATAGATTAAAGGGAGTTGGCAAAGCGACCTGAGAACTTTTATAAAAATAGAAAGAAAATTACTAGAAAAGTTCTATGAGATATGTAGAAAAACAAAAAATAATATCTGTGAATCTTGGGGAGAAAAAAAACATTAAGTTCAAATGAACAGTTTGAGGAGGTGGAGCTGTATTGCTCATCCTCTGATCCATCCTAAGCTAAGATGCATTACTGGTCCTGGAAGAAGTAGGAGAGGGCAGGATACAAATCCTTTTTCAAAAAAACATCTCTTTACAATAAGTTTTAACAATTACATTTATATTTAGGAATATATGTTAGTGGTTATTTTCTTTAGGTAGAAACAAAACAAAACCTAATAAAATAAAACTGTTCATTTTCAGCATATCTGTCTTATGCCGCCCAGTCACAATCAGGCATTTTGGACAATCATTTTTGGCATGGTTAACTAAACAGTCTGTTTTTTCTTCCACATTTCCATCCAGAAGATTGCTGTTTTTGAGCTTCGTTTTACTAGGACATGAATACTTTAATATTTAGAAAGAACTAGCTTTACTGAAAATCACTGTATCATTATGAGGCAAAACTCAAATCTAATTCATGTGAACTTATATTTGTTCACTTAACTACCAAACTGCCATGGGTAATATCCAAATTTTTCTGGAGGGACAGTATAGTATATGTATGAATGAGGCTTTGTAGGTTAGGGTGTATGATGGGTAAGAGAGGTGTTTATGAATGCAACAACAACAACAAAGAAAATAAAATTAAGTAATAATAGAAGCTGACATACTTCAGATGTTTTTTTTCTCATCACTTTTTATGTAATCACAGGATTTTTTTTTTGTAGTCTTAGTATACTTCTCAATAGAAAGAGTTCATTAATAATGTTACTTTGAGATGGTAAGGAGACAAAAGTACTTTTCCTTGTGATATTCAAATATTCACTCTAAATCAGATATGGATGAAGATATACAGGTCTCAAAGATTATGACCAGAATGTAAGAGGTTCCAAAAATTTATAAACACTGATGAAATGAATGAATTAAAAAGAATTTGCACTTAAAACATGACATCTAATCTCATATGATATCACAAAAAAATTTCTGTCTGGTATATTTTTTCTAATACATAAAACAATATTAGATGGGGATAATCTTAGAGATAGATTCTGTTCAAATGTGAGTGGATTGGCCATACCATTTGTTCATTTTTATTTTTTACCAATAAGGGGATTGTCATTTGCTTGAGGTAGGTTACAAGTATTACCAAGACATAGTTCTACTACAGATTTACATTGATACATTCTAGTTGATATAATTTCAGTACCTTTTCTGATAAGTTAACCAAATGACTTTTACTGTTTCTTTTTAAGAATACTTCTTCCCCAACATACACATACAGATACATACACACACATACACACACACACACATGCACACACACAGAGCGGTTTGTAATTGTCAACTTTTTTGACACCTACCATATTATTTTTTGTCTAAATAGCTTGAATTTAGATTGAATTTTAGTTGTGGGTTATGTTTGATGTGTAAGCATTTTTGTTTTCCTTTTATTTAACTTTGTTTCTTTTAAGAGTATGTCAAATTTCATACATATAGATTTTGTCCCATTCAAACTCTACTGGCATATCTTAGGCTACTAAATCCCTTTATCACTTTACAAATTCTGTTGTGTGTTTGTTTTTCTATTTGTAGTTTATCTGGGGAGACACAGATAACATTCATGATCTTTACTTGCTCATATGAGAATTGCTGCTGTTAAAATACCCTGAAAACAGCATTTCAAATTAAGCCAAAAATGATTTGCCCCATGCTGTTGTCATCTTGTGTGAGACTTAAACAAGAAACAACTGTGAAATAAAAGCTACTAGTAATGCCCAGAAAACTGAAGTGAAACATAAAGAAACTCAACCATGACTGGATAGTACATTTTCTTTCCCCATGCTTCTACTAAATGAAAAGAAGATGACAATGTGTGACATAAAATTGCTAGAGATCGCAAAATAGATTTTCATTCTAAATATAGCAAGAATTTATGAAATGGCTCATTTCTCTAATACTTTGGTCTTTATATAATTGATCAATGATGCACTAATGGTGGATTAAATGGTGATCCATTGAATGTGATATTCTCTAAAATTAAAAGACTTTATGAGAAATTGAATTTTTTACAATATATTTGTCAATATTAGAAGAATGGTTTCGTATTTTGCTTATTTCTATCAAAAGTACTCTACATTTATTGCTGGATCAAAGATACTACTTTTTAGAGCATTTTTTTCTAAATCTTTGCTCTACTTAAATTTATGTCAAATATTCACTCTGTGATTTTTCTATTTTGGAGTCCTTAGAAAATCTGACTCAAATAGCATTTTGCCTAATGGAGAATGAGGCATACGTATACCCCTCTGTGTATTATTAGCTTATTATTATGTGAACCATGAATTTTTAAATTAGTAATCTCAATACATGACATGTTAATATATAATAAATTGAAAAAAAGTATCTTTAAAATGTTTTGGTTTGTTTGTTTTTAAACCTTTCTTAGCATGTGATTGATTTTAAAATTAATTTAGGCTTTTTTTGTAACAATTAATGTAATGTGACACAGGAATTAAGCTTCCAAACCTTGTCAAATGTCACTGAATGACTTTATCAATTGTATTTAAATGCATACGTATTATTGAGTTTTTGCCTCATAAAAACCTACTAAATGTACTACATATTTAGAGAGGACACACAAGGAAAATTTAATGAGATTTAACTATTGGTTGACAAAGTCTGAATTATAAAGCAGGCCTGGCTGGCTCCAACTGTTTCACTCTTTGCATTCTTTCCCAGGTAATATTTATTATTTAAAGTTGGCTATGGAATCTTTTATAACATTTAATCAATTAAACCTAAATCAGTAGGGCAATATATAAAAAATATAACTGGTGGGGCATTTAGTCTAGAGTGTAAGAGGGGAAAAGTTTGGCAAAATTCACATATTTCCAAACAGAATTGTCTGTCATAATCCTTAGCTAATCTTAAAGTCTCCTTTCTATCTATGTTATTGGTTTCCTTTTATTCTGACAGTACCAGAGGTAAAGATTACCAGTGCTTTGCTTCCAAAAAGTGTGTACAAATTGGCTGGAATAATTAAATTAATAACTTTAATATATCTATGTGCTAACCCCACATATTTCTTTCTAAGACAAGTAAAAATGTCCTTGTATTTTCAAGGTCAGAAGCATTCAGAGAAGAAAACTTTTCCACCTGTATAGCAGGTATGCAGTGGAGAGGACAGATTCAATAAAGAAAGGGTTAGGACAGGGGAAATAAACGGAAAACACTGGTAATCAATCATAAAGCCTGGACAAGGTTTCAAAATTCGCCTCACAAGTTCTCCAGGCAGCTGCTAGCAGTTGATCAGAGTTAGCACGCCAGTGGGAAACCTATTTACCATCCCTGCCCTCAATTCCTTTCTCAACATAGTTGCCAACTGTGTCTTTCTAACATTCCATTTCCCCAATAAAATTCTTCATTGACATGACATTGCCTTTAGGATGAAGTACAAATTTTTGAATACATAATAGAATGCTAATACAGTTTCTGCCTATCTCTTCAGCCTCAGTGGTAATCATGTTCCCCCATATATACAACACAGAGACATGGATGCCCCCCCGACACACATACACATACACATACCACAACACACTTTAATATATGTTCACAGAGACATACACACCTGCAGTCAACTCAGATAATAATAATAATAATTTATTAAATTCTTTCAAATCTTTTCAACAGTTGAACATATTTTGAGATAGAGCAGAGAAATGTAACAAGGGTCATGCCATTATAAAAAATACTCAGCTTGCAAACAAAGGCTTAGCTTATTTTCTAACTTAACCTTTATGCTGTTCTCCTTTCCTGTCACCTCAGTCAATTAAGTAACACTGCAACCAGAATGGAAGACAGACCTCCAGCATATAAACAAACCTAGTAGATAAAGAATGGACATCTAGATCAACACAGTCACCTGAACAACCCTATTCTTAAGACAAAATTTCAAAGCAAATATTAATCACCTGTATACATCATGCCTTACACTGACGCCTACCCAAACGCCCTATAAAACCTCGAACCCTAAACCCTTAAATGTGCCTCCACTCTGACATCACCCACACTCTCTGAGTGTGTACTGTCCCTTTAAATAAAACTTTCATGCTGCTTAAGTCCATTGTGTTTTTTCTCTGAATTCTTTTAGGTGATAAAGACAAGAACATATAGACATCCACCACTGGTGGTAAGTGTCTTTGTCACTTCATTATTTCATTCAGTTCTCTAGTCTTAAATGCACTAATTTTCTGTTTTATTTCCGGCAAGTAGGGAAGCTGCTGCAGGAACCCCTGAGCAGGGAGGGCCTTGCACATTCCTGTCACCTGTGTGACCTGGAAGGAACCGGGACATGGTATTGCATTCCTTAGCAGCCTGCCTGAAAGTCTCCTTTCCTGTGCTTTGGAAAGTTTTCAGAACATTAACTCACTGCATCCAGTGCTCTGCAGCTCCCCAGTTCTGGAGTGACAGGGACATGGTTCCTACACCACGCAGGTCAAGCAGACACTGGACACCAGGTGACCCTGGTTTTAAGAGTTGGCAAGGGATTTGCCCTACGCAGAGCAGGAGTTTAATGAATTTTCCTTTTCTCCCACTGTTCTTCCTTGCTTTCTACCACCTGCATGGCTGCACAAATAAAAGGGTCACTTTTCCTGGCATTACGCATCTCTGAGACTCACTGTGCTGCTACTCTCACTTTAATGAATCCCCTTTTTACCTGCACTAGTTTGAACTGCTCTTGATTTCGTTCCTTGTCAGAGTCGAGAACCCTCCCTTCCCATGGGGTGAGGTTTCAACTCGCTGCAGGAGAGACCTTTCAGGCAGGACTGACTGGCAACATACTGTTATCTCTATTTCACTCTCCCCACTTTTCAAGTTGTATAATTCTTAGATGATGCCTCATGTCCCCTCACCACAAAAACCTCACTCACAGGTATCCCCAGTCTCTTGACAAACAAATCCCCACAGACACTGGAATGTTTCCTTTTTTATATGAGTTTTTCCATCTCCTTTGAATACTGAAGTCCTGGAATCACAGTACATCATAAATAATCCCCAGTGCCCCTTAAATGGCCTCTGAACTTTTCCATCACCCTCTTTATCTAACAGAAACCTTGCTCTCTGTGGAGATCTCTGATTATTACCCTTCAGTTTTCTCAGGAGGTGCCAGTTTTCTCTACCACTGGCCATATGGGATAAGAAGGAAGTGAGTGGACTACTGGCCTGTCTCCTCTCCTTTGTCACTTCAAGAACATTCTCTTCCTTCCATACTCAGACTTACCAGTATTGAATCTCATGTTTATTATTGATAACTACAAGCTACAAATAATCTGAATGCCATGCTCATCTCTCTGTCTACCACCTCCCTCTAATACCCTGATTGCTCATGCCTAACAATCTTCAGAAGCTATGAATCCTACCACCTTTTCACTATTACTCATCTCACTAACATGATCTTCCATTTCCACCCAGCCTAAATTCCATGGTCATTTTCTCACCCCCTTGCATAAACAACTCATTCTCCTTATCCCCATTTGCCTTCTCCCACTGATCTATATACTTTGTGTGATATTGTGATTAATAATAATAAATACATATTTCATCTTTATCCACAGTTCCTGGAAACTTTGGAATTTCCTGATTGATATGAGCAATGAGAGCATCTTATATTTAAAAATTTGGTCTCTTGTCCTCAGTTCCTAAAATTGCTTTATAGCCATAAACGTGTAATGGATGTCTTGTTATGCATAATAAGCCCCTTTCCACCATGATTGAGTTTCTGTTAATGGGGTGACTTTCAGATAGCTCCTGAAGTTGAGAGCTGGTTGCCAGGGAAATCAGCTAAGTGATTAGAGGGGGAAGTTTCCAGGGAGGAGAAAGGGGCTGGAGGTTAAATCAATCACCAATGGCTAATGATTTAATTGATCATGTTATGTAATGAACGTTCTATAAAAACCCAGAAGAGAAGATTTGAGGAGCCTCTGGGCTGGTGAACATGTGGAGATTTGGAGAGAGTGATGTACTTGGAGAGGGCATGGAAACTCAAGCCCCTTCCCCATACCTTGTCCTATGCATCTCTTCCATCTGGCTGTTCCTGAGTTACATTCTTTTATAATAAACCAGTAATCAAGTAAGAAAAATGTTTCTCCGAGTTCTGTGCAGCTCTAGCAAATTAAATGAATCCATAGAAGGGGATTGTTGGAACCTCTGATCTATAGCTGGTCAGTCAGAAGGACAGATGACACTCTGGACTTGAAACTGGCTCTAAATTGGGTACACTTTTTAGAACTGAGCCCTTAGCCTGTGGGATCTGATTCTATCTCTAGGTAGATGGTATCAAATTTGAGTTGACTTGTAGGACACACAGGTGTCAGAGAATTGCCTGATTTTGTGTGGGGAACCTCCTTACTACCACAAGTCAGGAGTGTGATGTAATGATGTGCTATCAGGTTCTGCCTAGAATATTGAAACATATACATTTCCCTTCTCTGATTCACAGCACAATTCCAAATCTTCATATAGGAATCAGCATGGATGGAATTATATTTTACACATAGGACCCTTCTTTCATACATAATGTAGCTCCAGGAAGAGGGGGTTCCCTGCCCAGGGAAAGTTTTCTATGAATTCAGTGAGACTAAATAATGGAAAAGGCAAAACATTGGGGGTAAAGGGGGTTCGCACATTTATTCTCATGGTGGTCACAGGCAGCCTGGTATACACATCTGGCTCAGATGTGCTCCTTAGGCAGGTACAGTTTTTGTTCCCCAGCATGAACTTAATCCTTAGGCAGTAGGTCTCAGTCTCTCCTTTCTCCCCACACTCCAAGACACCTGCTCCTACACTCCTGGAGGAGCTCTGTGGGCAGTCTCTGGTGACTGGTGGATGCTTGAACAATTACATACCAGGAACACAGGGAGAGGAGAGAATGGGTGTTTCCACTCTAACTCTCCCCTGGGCAAGGACTCCTGACTGGTGGCTCTGCCACTGATAAACATCTCATAAATGTACAAACAGGCTCTTATTATATGTACAGTCAGTGCTATTAAGGCCAGGCAGGAAATACAGGTCAAAAAGGTTCCATTTTCCACACACATAAGAAGACTTTCCTTATTTTGGTAGCTCTTCTAGCCACAATGTTTCCAATAGCAAAATTTTGCCAAAATCAAGATCCACATCCACAATTTTTTGACTTTGTCAATCTTTCTAATCTATTTACCTTGCCACTGGTTTGCCATTTATGAAAACTATCTTCATTAATTTTCCTAACTCACTTAAATTTTATAATCCATCATCCATACAATTAAATCCTTTCTACCTTATTCCTCTAAAATACTTAATCATATTTACTCAGCAATTTACTCAATTGTTAATTTCTTTGGTTCTATAATTTTGGACCTCATGGAAATTGTTTATTTACTTGATGATTCTTTATTTAGTACTATGAAGGCTTTCACTGTATCTATATTTATATCTTTCTGTAAATGTTATATCTGGGCCTGAAGATTTATTGTTATAGCCAACTCACCCAGAAAATATATATAATCAATAAAAAGCAGTGTATTATACAAGCAATAGTGATTTAAGAACATGTTCTGGGGAAAAAAGAAAAAAATCAATTCCACCTTTTTATATATATACTAGGAGATATTTCTAATGTCCTCATGTCAAGAAACACAGAAACGTAGGCAAAGTGTAGAGACAAATTACAAGCTAGTACACAGACAAATAATATGTGCATTGCTAATATTCCCATTTAGCAATGTAGTTATAAAAACCTAAGCAGCAAATAATTCAGTTTCAATTAGTGATGGTATATTTTTATTGTATTTTTTACCAAATTGCTAGAGGCATAAGGATTCTGTTGAAACAATAATTAACTTATGAAATGTCATTTGAAGTTTTGTATTAACTTAACCAGATTTAGGGTCACATATTTCATTTTGCTTTTTTAGTTTGTAGCCAAGGGTATAATGATTTTAAAATATTGATATGACTGACCCCCTTTTTATGTGTAACTTCACAGTGAAATACATAGTATTCTACATTTCAAGGCAGAACAATGAAATATGTACTTTATACACAGATATGATTAAGTAATACATATTATTACTAAGCAATATTTTTGTGCTTTGACTCTTACTCTTTTCTAAAATCTCTTCTGGGATAACTGAAGAACAGCTTTGTCAACAATGAACAGATTCTTGGATGACATGTTTGAAATTTGTTGTAGTATTTACAAATAAAAATATCACGTTAATATGTGTGTCATGGGTAATGAATATGCTGGCTTTCTATGTTTTAGCAAAAGAAATCCATTACAGTTAAAGAGAACCATAATTTCTGGGAACTGTAAGGTGACACTTATTCTCATCCTTTGTTATTTAAAAGGAATTAGAGAAGCCAGAGCTGAGAGTAAGACATTTTATTACCCAATGAATTTGTTATTCATTGCCGTGTAACAAATTACCCCCATACTTAGCAGCTGAAACCATAGACCTGTTATCTCATAGTTTCCGTAGGGCAGGAATATGGAAACAACTTAGTTGGATGGATTTAACTAAGAGTCTTTTACAAAGCTGCAATCAAGGTGTTGTTTGGGACTGCAGTCATCTCGGGTTCATGTGGCAGGGAACTGCTTATAAGCACACTCACATGGCTATAGTCAGGTCTCAGGTCTTTGCTGGCTGTTGGCCTAGAACAACAGGTTTTCTTACTATGTGGTCAGATCCATAGGAATAGAAACACTATGGAAACCTTTCTTTCTCCAAAGCAAGGGAGGAGATAGAGATTGAGAGATTAAGATAGATGATAGATAGAAAGATCGATAGATGATAAACAAGAAAGAGTTACTAAGATAGAAGACAAACTCTTTTCAAAACCTAATATTAGAGGTAACATCCCATAATCACTTCTGCCACATTTTGTTCATTAGAAGCAAGTAAAAAAGGTACAGTTCACATTCAAGTAAAGGATATTACATCAGAGCATGAACAAGGAACAGGATTCTCTGGGGCCATCTTAGATGCTGCTTATGATAGTTTTACGTCCAGTGTCCAAAGAGACATGTCTTTCTACATGCAAAATGCACTCTATCCTCTCCAAATTATCTCAAAATTCTCATCTCATTGTAGCATCAGTTTAAAGTCAATAATTTCAACATCAACATCAGGTCCAGGTATGAATGGAGCAACTCAACTCATTCCCTAAGTGCAGCACCTCAAGTAAAACTCCTCCAGATCTATGGATCTATAAAAGTAAACAGATGAATAATCTGCCTTCCTGTCCTCATATAATATTCAGATAAGCATAGGATATCTCTTATATGCATTCTAGTTCAAAAAGGGAAAAATTGGGAAGACAAAGGAAGAAGCTAGTTCATAGAAATTCTGATATCCAGTCATACAAATGTTGACAATTCTTTGATTAGGTGTCAAGGCCAGGAAATAATTTTCCATGGCTTTAAATTCTGCCTTTGGGACTCTTGGTAACATCCTCGGAGTCATCGTTGCTTTTTTCTTTTTTTTTTCTTCATGAATCGTAGCATGCATCTACAACTGAACAGCTCTCTCGGTTTGCTGTTTGCTAGCAGAATTCTCAATCTTGGGTTTTAAAGGTCTCTCCTAACTGTACCATCTCCACACTCAATCTAAGCAAGTGATGATTTTCCATCTCAAATCTCAAATCACTATCTTAACCATCTACCTTAAGAAATTTAAAAAACTTTAAATATACAGGATGAAGGAAAAAAAGTGAAGATTAGAGTGGAGATTAATGAAGAAGAGAATAGGAAACAATAGAGAAAATCAACAAAACAAAAAGTTGTTTTTTTCACAAGATCAAATATTGGCACAAGCTGCTACATATAAGTAAACACTGTGCCACTTAAGCCTGATGTGCACACTGTCTTCAGTGACCTCAAATCATGTCCTAGTCTCTTTCCTGGGTGGCACTTAGTTGTCTTCTAAACTTGGCCATGTTCTTGTTATAGTCTATCCAGTGGGACAGCTTGACAACCCAGGGAGAGTGAAACAATTCTCAAGACAAATGAAAACATATGTCTGCATGAAACATGCATGAATGTGCATAGTAGCATGGTTTATAATAGCCAAATAGTGTAAATAACCTAATTCACCATCAAGTGAATGGTGGATAAAATGATAATGATAAATAAAATGGTGAATACATGTACAATGGAATATCATTTAAGAAAAATAAATGAAATATTGATACATGCTACAGTATGAATGAAATTTAAATACATTATATTGTCATGAAAGACTATATATTATAAGATTCCATTTTTATGTAATGTCCAGAATAGATAAATCTATAAACAAAGAAAGTAGATTTGTAGATTAGCAGCCTACAGGTAGGAAGTTGGAGGAATGAAGATTGACTGTTACTGTATGGAGTTTCTCTTCAGGGTGATAAAAATATTTTAAAACTAACTGGGGTAATGGTTGTAGAACTCTGCAAATATAAAGAAAAGACTTTAGTTGTTCACTTTAAATGGATGTAGCATGATATGTGAATTATATCTCAATAAAGCTGTTGTATAAAAATTTCAATCAGATTTGACTTATGTTTTGGAAAAAGTAACCTTAATCTGTTAACATTCACAAGTATTTTCACTTTAACCCTTTTTTCTTATTTAGAAAATAAACATTGGAAATTTCTAAAAGTTTTAGCCAAGAGCAAGTAACATACTGTGTCTATAAGAAGATACAGGTGATGGTGATAGCTTCACATTCTAGCTAACATACAGCTGTGTCTAATATGTGTCCTAATAATAAAAAGACGGGCATATGTCCTTCAGCCCAATACACTCTTTTTTCTTCTCCCTCATTCAACTGATTTGTCTCTTGTATAATCTTAGGAGTTTCTTTTCCAGACTAAAATCCCTGCCCTCATAGTGAGTTATTCTCTTTGAAAATACTGTGATCATGCTTGATTACTTCCTTACTTCCTTCTCACAGAAGGCAACTCCACCAGGGTTCTAGATCTGGACTCCAAGGTGGGAATCAGGGTTAGAAAGAACTGCTTAAGGACGTATAGAGAGGGAAGGGACTGAAGGAATTAATCAATGGCAGAGGGCATTAATATTTGAGACAAGAACCCTAGATCTCTTGAAACAAGAACTAAGAGGGAAAAATAGGGAATGAGAATCAATAACTGTCCACAAAAGTGGGGTCATTTGTCAATGAGAGCATGTTTAGGTTGAAAGGGGGTGGTAGTAAAAACATGGTTCCATTTCTCTGGAAAATCCTGACTAATACACTATCTCATATCTGAGAAACTGTTAACAATAACAGTGACTGGAATACTAGAAATTCAATACAATGAGATAAAAAAAAACTGAAATTTTTGTCTAGTTGTATAAAGGCAACATTGCATTGATTATATTCATTTATTTGAAATGCTTGTCATTTTTTCTAATTTCTCTGTAATATATTTAGAGTTGTGAATATTTATCAATATGTGTCAGATTGGAAATTATATTTAAATAAAAAGCATAGTTTATACATTTTTACCAAGTTTGCTGGTCAGGTTGTCATGATTTTCTTTCTACAATTTAAAAACTTAAAGAAAACCTTGTTTTAAGTCTTATTTTTTAACAAAGGGCAAAATCTGAGTTGAACTGCATATTTTTCCATTAATGTGAGTTCACCCCTCTCTTAATTCAGTTTTCAATAAAGTGTCCTGCCTTTTAAAATATGCATTGTCTTATTGTATTGTTTTGTTTCAGATAGCCTAACATTCAAAGCATACCCTATTAAGCATAATTCTTTGTAACTTGGTTGCCTTTCATGTGAAAGAGTTCATTCATCCTACAGGAACCGGTTAGTACTTATTGTATGTTAGGCATTGTGTTGGATTCATCCAACTGCTGGAAAAGGCGAAAGCACTGCCCTTGGGTGCAGGCCTGACAATGTAACGTGCCTCAGCTGTAAGCCCTCTCTTGCTTTGAAAGGACTCAACCTGCTTTATTCTAATTTTGTATCATGGTTAGAGTTTTGATTGACAGTTTAGACAAGGTCCTAGAGACGTTATTAATAATAAAACAGTTTTGTCTTTATTCTGTTCTCATCAGGTGCTAGGCACTAAGGCTAAATACTTTTCATTTATTATGACAAAAGCACCACGCTTATAATGGCAGTGTGAGTTGGGTGCTACTTTTTAATCACCATTTAAAGACCTGAGCATCCAGAACTGTGAGAGAATCCAGTTTTTGAGGTTGTGAAAAAAAGAAATAAAGATGAAATTACAGCTGTTAATTTATATAATGATGTAATGGGCTTAATATAAGTCAGAGAGTGACTCAGGGCTCAAAAACATTACCAGTATGATTAGAAAATCTGTACTTCCATTATTCTAACCAGCTGCTTGCCATTACTTCTGCTTCCTTGCGTTCACCTGCTAGATGCCATCTGTCTACTGTGTTTTGATATATGTGGCCCATTTCAACATTTGTATAATCTTATTTTTAAAATATATGCCACTTTCATATGTTTTTCAAAATTAAGTATGTTTTCATATGATACTATACATCTAATTTCTAGAATTAGGAACCAACTGATAAAAAGTCAAATGAAACTTCCAGATGTGAAAACATGACCCTGGTGAGAATTTTCTCTCCTCTTTCTCTCTCACTTATTTCAATTTTGTCTCTTCTTTTAGATACATAGTTCCGACTATCCTCACATATATTTTCTTGCAAAATATATAATAAAAACTAAAGTGTTAATCATTATATGACGACTTACTTCTTAAGTACTGAAAAGTTGTGACTCAACTTAATTCTTAAAACCTGAAAAGTTAGTTAGTAGCTGTTAGTAGTAAGGGTGGTGGCAGTGGTGGTTGGTGTGTGTGTGTGTGGGGGGCACATGTGTGTGTGCAGAGTGGAGCAGTGGCAGTTGGTGTGTGTGGGTGGGCACATGTGTGCATGCAGAGGAGGGCAGTGGTGGCTGGTGAGTATGGGTGAGCAAGAGTGTGCACACGTGTGCAGCAGGGAGCAGTGGTGGTTGGTGTGTGTGTGTGGAGAGGGGCAGTGGTGGTTGGTGCGTGTGTGTGGGTATGTGTGTGTGTGAGGCAATGGCAGTGGGGGTTAGTGTAATTATTCCCTCCTTGTTCCTGTAGGTCTGTTCTTCAGTCCCTAGTTGTCATTGTGCTAACAACACATTGTGCCTAATTCTTTAGGAGAAGTGTTATTTTCAGAGTGTTCCTGTGGAATTTGAAACCGACTTTTCAAAGAAAGGGAACATTTTGCAAAAGGAACACACATAGGTATTACATCACCTATAACAGACTATACATATTATTTACTCAAAGACATAATTAGTTTAAGCAACTGCTCTCCATAACAGTGGTAAAAGACAGACACCCTCTTTTAAAATTAAGGAATAGTATTGTCCTTTGAAAAGCTAGTTTTGCTCTGTCATTTTTGCCTTCTTTAATTCTATTAGATCCTGCTATATTCTTGAGAGTAAATTATTTTTTCCTCTGAGATTTTACTTCTCCTTTTAATTAAGTGCTAAATTTTGAACTATGTATTTAATATAGTATGTGAAGAGCAGCTCTGGTTCATAAAAGAACTAGATGGAAGCCAAAAATCATCTAACATATGCTGCATAAATAATACATTTTCAGGACTCAAAGAAGCAGAGAAAGTTGCTGGTGAGTGTTTTGTGCTAATTATCAGAAGCACTGATGATCTGAAAAAGCTTTCTAAAAATGCAGGGCACCAAAACCTAAATCTTTTCAGGGAGATAGTAGCTTTCTTCATGAAAGGAAAGAAAAAGATTTCTTTTCATTTGCAAAGAAAGTACACCAGGGACAATGGGAAAAAGTGGAAAGGCTATCATGTGAAATAGAACAATTGGAAAGGATATCTGATTTTGTTTAAAGAGAGGTGAATAATAATAGCAAAGCTAGAGAAAATGGTGAGATATGTGTAGTATCATGGTTAAATAAAGTTAGGAAGCATAGAGAGAAGTGAGAAATGCTAGAGGATATGAGAAAATTTATAGTGATAATTGAACAAAAAGTGAAGGATTTAAAATTCAATATGAATATGGTTGAGTGATATTAAAACACCAAGAGAGGCCTATATTGAAAATAACACTTTCAAAAAACAGATTATGTAGACTTCCTTTAATAATCTCTGCTCTAAGAGAGAGGAGTAAAGATGGTGGCATGAGAGGCGAGACAGAAATCTCCTTCTAAAACCATATATAATATGAACATATAATTAGTAGGACTAATCCTGACAGAGCAACAGAAAAGAAGGCTGCACCAGACTGTATAGACCTGGAGAAAAGAGCAGACCTCACGGAACAGGGTAACACACCAAAGGCTTGATCTGGTGGGACCCAAGCCCTTCCCCCAACCCAGCTCACTGACAGGAGGAAGAGAAACAGAGCAGGGAGGGAGTAGAGGCCTGGGACTGCTGAACACCTAGCTCTGGAGATCTGCTTGAGAGCACAAACCTACATTGCTTGGTGCTCTGGTGATTAGTAGGATTGGAAAACTAAGACAGATGGAATACCTGGAGAGATGGAGATTCCAGCTGCTTGTGAAAAACTGGGATTCATATCCAACTGATTTGGGCAGGCAGTCTGAGAGACTTCCTAAAAGTGAGAGGGCTGCTAAAGGGGCAAGGATTGCACAGAGCTTACTGCTCAGGAGAAAGGACAGGTAGACAAAATTGTTGGGGTCCACTCTGCCCAGCAGGTTGGGAACTTAAATGTCTTCAGGAACTCCATCCCCCTGGCTTGCTATGCATCTCCAAGGACCCCACCACGATACGCAGCCTGCTGTGCCTTCCTGCCAGCTAGTCCACAACTGGCTTGCAAAACACAGCCCCTACCTTGGCATCAGACCACCCAGAGGGAAGCCCACCTATGGCAGCAAAAAACACAAAGCATAGAGGCTTATGCCTATGTGTTTGGCCCACTGGTTCTGGCAGTGGAGACAGGCATAGCAGCCTAGAAGCAGGAAACAGCTCTTTCCTCCCCCTAAACACCAGAACCACTCCTCTATGACCCCCAACATCGCACCAGAAGTGGAGCAGCTATAGAAAATAGAGCTTCTGGGCACTAGAGGGTGCCACATACAAATATGAAACATCAAAGGAACCTGATTCACAGATAAAACCTTAACACCAGAAAAAGAATTGAGTGAGACTTAATTAATAAATATTCCTGAAAGAGAATTCAAAATAAAAATCATAAACATGCTCCTGGAGGTACAGAAAAATATTCAAGAACTCAGGAACCAATTTAGGATGGAGATCCAATCATTTATAAACACAATGGAGGGTATTAAAACCAGATTAGATGCTGTGGAGGAGACGATAAGTGAAATAGAAATTAGGGAAGAGGAATGCAAAGAAGCTGAGGCACATAGAGAAAAAAAAGATCTCTAGATCTCTAGGAATGAACGAATATTGAGAGAATTGTATGACCAATCCTAATGGCACAATATTTGTATTATAGGGGTACCAGAAGAAGAGAGGGAAAAAGGGTTAGAAAGTGTCTTTCAGGAAGTAATTGCTGAAAACTTCCCCAATCTGGGGAATGAGATAGTCTCTCAGGACATGGAGGTTCACAGATCTCCCAACACTAGGGACCCAAGGAGGACAAAATCAAGACATATAATAATTAAAATGCCTAGATCAAAGAGAAGGAAAGACAATTAAAAGCAGCCAGAGAGAGAAATAAGATCAAATACAAAGGAAAACCCATAAGGCTATCATCAGACTTCTCAGCAGAAACCTTACAGGCCAGAAGGGAGTGGCATGATATATTTAATACAATGAAACAGAAAGTGCTTGAACTAAGAATACTTTATCCAGGAAGATTATCATTTAAATTTGAAGGAGGGATTGAATAGTTTCCAGATAAGCAAAAGCTGAGAGAATTTACTTCTCAAAAACCATGCCTACAGTGTATTTTGGAGGGACTGCTATAGATGGAAGATTTCCTAAGGTTAAATGGTTGTCACCAGAGGTAATAAAAAGGGATACACAAAGAGTATGAATATGATACTTAATACATAAAGAATAGAGGAGGAAGAAAAGGAGGGGGAAAAAAAAAACCTCTACATTGTGTTTGTAATAGCATACTGAGTTAAGTTAGACACTGAGATAATAAGGAAGTTAACCTTGAACCTTTGATGACCACAAATCTAAAGCCTGCAATGCCAATAAGTACATACCTATTGATAACCACCCTAAATGTAAATAGTCTGAATGCACCAATCAAAAGACATAGAGTAACTGAATGGATAAAAAACAAGAGACATATATATGCTGCCTGCAAGAGATTCACTTTCAACTCAAAGACATACACCGAATAAAGTGAAGGGATGGAAAAAGATACATCATGCAACTAATAGGGAGAAAAAAGCAGGTGTTGCAGTACGTGTATCAGACAAAATAGATTTTAAAACAAAGCATGTCATAAGAGACAAAGAAGGAGATTACATAATGATAAAGGGTTCAATCCAACAAGAGGATAAAACCATTATAAATATCTATGCATACAACACAGGAACACCTACATATGTGAAACAAATACTAACAGATTTAAAAGGGGAAATAGAATGCAATGCATTCATTCTAGGAGACTTCAACACTCCACTCACTCCAAAGGACAGATCAATCAGACAGAAAAAAGTAAGGAGACAGAGGCATTGAACAACACATTAGAACAGATGGACCTAACAGAAGTCTACAGAACTCTCTCCATTCAAAAGCAGCAGGATCCATATTCTTAAGTACATATGGAACATTTTCCAGAATAGATCATATACTAGGCAACAAAAAGAGCATCAGGAAACTCAAAAAGATTAAGATTGAACCAACCAGCTTCTCAGACCACAAAAGTATGAAACTAGAAATAAATTACACAGAGAAAATGAAAAAGCCCACAAACACATGGAGACATAACAACATGCTCCTAAATAACCAATGGATCAATGACCAAATGAAAACAAAGATCAAGAAATATATGGAGACAAATGACAACAATAATTCAACACTGCAAAATCTGTGGAATGCAGCAAAGGCTGTGCTAAGAGGGAAGTATTGTAATACAGGCCTACCTCAGGAAAGAAGAACAATCCCACATGAGCAGTTCAAACTCACAATTAACAGAACTAGAAAAAGAAGAACAAATGAGGCCCAAAGACAGTAGAAGGTGGGACATAGTAAAGATTAGAGTAGAAATAAATAAAATCTAGAAGAATAAAACAATAGAAAGAATCAATGAAAGCAGGAGCTGGTTCTTTGAGAAAATAAACAAAATCGATAAACCCCTAGCCAGACTTATCAAGAAAAACAGAGAGTCCACACACATAAACACAACCAGAAATGAGAAAGGAAAAATCACTACGGATACCACAGAAATTCAAAGAATTATGAGAAAATACTATGAAAAATTATATGATAACAAATGGGATAACCTAGAAGAAATGGACAACTTGCTAGAAAAATACAAACTTCTGGAAAGAAACAGAAAATATGAACACACAAATTACCAGCAACAAAATTGAATTGGTAATCAAAAAACTACCTAAAAACAAAACCCCTGGACCATATGGCTCCACTGCTGAATTTTATCAAACAGTTAGTGAAGACCTAATACTCATCCTCCTTAAAGTTTTCCAAAAAGTAGAGGAGGAGGGAATACTTCCAAACTCATTCTATGAGGCCAGCATCACTCTAATACCAAAACCAGGCAAACACACCACAGAAAAGAAAATTACAGACCAATATCTTTGATGAACATAGATGCAAAAATACTCAACAAAATATTAGCAAACCGAATTAAAAAAATCATCCACCATGATCAAGTAGGATTTATTCCAGGGATGCAAGGATGATACAACATTTGAAAACCCATCAACATCATCCACCACATCCACAAAAAGGACAAAAACCACATGATCATCTCTATATATGCCAAAAAAGCATTTGACAAGATTCAACATCCATTCAAGATAAAAACTCTCAACAAAATGGGTATAGAGGGTAAGTAACTCAACATAATAAAGGCCATATATGACAAACCCACATCCAACATCATAATTATCAGTGAGAAACTGAAAGCCTTTCCTTTAAGATTGGAACAAAGCAATGGTGCACACTCTCTCCACTTTTATTCAACACAGTATTAGAGGTCTTAGCCACAGCAATCAGACAACACAAAGAAATAAAAGGCTTCCAGCTTGGTAAGGAAGAAGTTAAACTGTCACTGTTTGCAGATGACATGATATTGTACATAAAAAACCCTAAAGAATCCACTCCAAAACTATTAGATCTAATATCTGAATTTAGCAAAGTTGTGGGATACAAAATTTATATGCAGAAATCTGTTGCATTCCTATACACTAATGATGAACTAGCAGAAAGAGAAATCAGAAAAACAATTCCATTCACAATTGCATCAAAAAGAGTAAAATACCTAGGAATAAAACTAACCAAGGAAGTGAAAGACCTATACTCTGAAAACTACAAGACACTCATGAGAGAAATTAAAGAAAGCAATAAATGGAAACACATACCATGCTCATGGATAGGAAGAATTAATATTGTCAAAATAGCCATCCTGCATAAAGCAATCTATAGATTCAATGCAATCCTGTCAAAATACCAACCTCATTCTTCAATGAACTGGAACAAATAGTTCAAAAATTCATATGGAAACACCAAAGACCCCGAATAGCTAAAGCAATCCTGAGAAGGAAGAATAAAGTGGGGGGGATCTCACTCCCCAACTTCAAGCTCTACTACAAAGTCACAGTAATCAAGACCATTTGGTACTGGCACAAGAACATATCCATAGATGAATGGAACAGACTAGAGAGCCCAGATATAAAACTATACATATATGGCCAATTAATGTACAATAAAGGAGCCATGGATATACAATGGGGAAATAACAGCCTCATCAACAACTGGTGTTGGCAAACCTGGACAGCTACATGCAAGAAAATGAAACTGGTTTATTGTCTATCCCCATATACAAAAGTAAACTCAAAATGGATCAAAGATCTGAATGTAAGTCATGAAACCATAAAACTCTTAAAAGATAACATAGGCAAACATCTCCTGAATATAAACATGAGCAACTTCTTTCTGAATGCATCTCCTTGAGCAAGGGCAACAAAAGCAAAAATGAACACATGGGACTACATCAAACTAAGAAGCTTCTGTACCGAACAAAAAGGTATCCTATAGAATGGGATAATATATTTGTAAAAGATATAGCCAACAAGGGGTTAACATCCAAAATGTATAAAGAACTCATGTGCCTCAACACCCAAAAAGCAAATAAACCAATTAAAAAATGGGTGGAGGATATGAACAGACTTTTCTGCAAAGAAGAAATTCAGATGGCCCACAGGCACATGAAAAGATGCCTCACATAGCTAATTATCAGGGAAAATGCAAATAAAAACCATAATGAGATGTCACCTCACACCACTTAGGATGGCCCATATAGAAAAGACTAAGAACAACAAATTGTGGCAAGGATGTGGAGAAAGGGGAACCCTCCTCAGCTGCTAATGGGAATGTAAGCTAGTTCAACCATTGTGGAAAGCAATATGGAGGCTCCTCAAAAAACTAAAAATAGAAATACCATTTGACCCAGGAATTCCACTCCTAGGAATTTATCCAAAGAATATAATTTCTCATGTTCAAAAAGACTTATGCACCCCTATGTTTATTGCAGCACTATTTACAATAGCTAAGTATGGAAGCAAACTAAGTGTCCATCAGTAGATGAATGAATAAAGAGGATGTGGTACATATACACAATGGAATATTATTCAGCCATAGGAATGAAACAAATCCCACAATTTGCAACAGCGTGGATGGAGTTGGAGGATATTATGCTCAGCGAAATAAGCCAGGCAGAGAAAGACAAGTACCAAATAATTTCCTTCATTTGTGGAGTATAACAATGAAGCAAAACTGAAGGAACAAAACAGCAACAGACTCACAGACTCCAAGAAGGGACTAGCGGTTACTAAAGGGGAGGGGTGGGTGAGGGTGGGTTGGGAGGGAGGGAGAAGGGGATTCAGGGGTAGTATGATTGGCACACATGGTGCTGGAGGGATCATGGGGAAGACAGTGTAGTACAGAAAAGGCAAATAGTGACTTTCTGACAACTTACTACACTGATGGGCAGTGGCTGTAATGGGGTATGGGGGGACACAATAACATGGGTGAATGTAGTAATCACATTGTTTTTTCATGTGAAACCTTCATAAGAGTGTATATCAATAATACCTTAGTAAAAGAAAACAGATTATATAAATTTTTTTAAAATGTTGACCAATATTTTCAGAATAAACAATGCATGGAGAATTGCTAGCTATGACTTCTAGAGGGCATCAAAACTCTTCAAACATGTAGATTCTCATTTATTCTTGAAATTACCTGGCAGATTTTGCTTCTTATATTGTTACGGAAAAAACCTGAAAAACCTGGATTGGATCACTGGACCAACCAAGTGGCACTTGGAGGTCTTGAAGTGTTGACGTTTTATTTTTACACCAGCGGGCTCAGAGGGGAGTAATCTCCCGAGGTCTGAGCCCTGCACAAAGGCAAGGGGAGCAATATATATCTTTCTGCTTCTATATCTGCAACATTTCTACATGCACAGTGAATGAACAAGCAAGGGGGAGTGAGTTTAGGGAATGACTGCCAGGTAGAGTGGGAAGTTAAGGGAGTTTCTGTTGTCTTTGCTAAGAAGAGAAGCAGAAGGAAGCCATGTGGACTAGATGGCTATCCTTGTAAATTTTGAAAACTTCATTTTTAAACAAATTTATATGACTTAGAATGAATTTCTTACTGAAAATAGTTGACTTTTATGTTGAAGTCATTCATTAGAAATCATTTGACTTGTCAGAGAAAATATGCTTAGCCCTTTAGGTAACAGGAGCCAAATACTCTTTTTTTTTCAACCTTCATGGGTTTTTCTAATGGCATGTGAAAAAACAGAAGAAACTAGTCTTCTTTAATCTTTACCATTAGGGATTGATTGACTTGACATTTTTCTCAACATTCAGGAAGTATCTGAGAAGAGAAGAGCATTCTTCTTCTGAAAGAGTTGACAATTGTATGAGAATTTGGCTGATTCTACTCTAATGATGTATCAAATACATAATGGCAGCCAGCAGACATATGGCCAACAGAAAGAAAAAGAAGAAAAAACTTTTCTTCCTTGAATCTGCCCTGAAATCTCTATTGTTTGACTGTCATGTATATTCGCTGTATCAGAAGATCATCCCACTTGAGAAAATGTCATGGGCAAAGGCATGAACAGATAAAATCTTACTCTGTTATTTGTGTGTAACTTGTTTAGAATGATTTAATTTTTCTTATAATCACCCACACAATTAATGTAATATATATGAAGCACAGGAATGAAGAATAGAAATGTGAAGCTGAGTGGTGAAATTTCATGGAAATCCCCAGCCACGGGTCAGCCATCTGAGGGATCCCGTATGTACATATTTGGATTATCATTAAAGTGAGAACACAGAATAAAAAACCCACTTAGGGGATATGTAAGTAAAAATAATGAAAAAATTTTATGGAAGTGTTTTGTCATTACAATTCTATAAAATACAATGTCAGCAGTCATATTCTTATTTATGTTTATTCCCTTACACCCAAATATCCCAAAACTTCTTGCTTTTCATATCACTTGAAAACTCATTTTCCTTCTTCTTTCTATTTAAGTTAAAAAAAGTCCATGAGAAAAAGATAGTGCCTTACATTCTGAAGAGTAAATGTTATACCTGCAAAGATCATTTACTGTTTGGTGGCAAATGAGGGCAGGATTGACTGACTGTTTTGTATGTGCTTAGTCAAATGTGATTAAAAACAATAACATAGAATTTAAGTCTCATGATGGCCTATGTTGGCTGTAAACATTTACTGAAGTAAGATTAAAAGTCTTTTTAAGGATTATATGCATTAAACATTTTAATACAACGTTATACCCACAGTCACTACCATACTTATTTTAGAGTCAAGAATAAAATACTTTTTATATTTTGTTTATATATGTGTTTACATTTTGTATATTTATTATTTATACTTGTTTTATTTTCCCAAAGATTTCTTAAGAATATTTGCAAAAGTCAGGACTGTTTGGTTTGTGCTGTTTAATAACATTGATTTCTATAAAATGCACTTAAAAGTCAAATGAAAACTGAAATTATCTCAGGTGGGAAGAGATCTATAACTATACTTGAGGATCAATACATTTTGGACATCAGTCTCTTATTAAAATCCTCATTTTCATTTATAGCTGTTAGTGTGGCTTCTGTATATACAACTTGCTGGCAGGGAACTTACGGAGAGGAAATTCCCAGGTTGAAAGTTAGCATTTGCAGCTCCGCTCAAGCTTTTTTTTTTTCTTCCTTTTCCTCTCTAACAAGCCATCTGTGTATTCTCATAATTACACCACTAGCAGTGACATCCCTTAAATTTTGATTACTCATGGTTTTGAAATACGCTTAAAATGAAAGTGAAGAGTACCAAGTAAAGCTAGATAGAAAACAGAGTGTAACAACAACTAATTGAAACATAAAACTAAGATTGAGGCATGAAATAGCAACAGTGACTAAAAGCAAATGGAAGACTATGATTGGAAGTACTTATCAACTGATTTAGATTACACAGTGAGAGATAATTTTATACACATCTGGAGCCATCTTTGTTTTCAAGTTGCCATTACAACGTCTTAATAAGAATCTGAGATGTGTATGGGATACCATGTGACAAATGCCACTGAAATAGCATGCGCATATTAAGTACTTATTATGTTGTTGTCACTACTCTAGTTTTATAAAGATTATTAAATCTTGCTGTTAGAGTGAAAACATAACTTGGGTGAGGTCAGCTCAAAGCAGATTCTCTAGGTCCACAGACCCACACAATGCTCATTTCTTTGGTCCTCCTCTTTGGGGGTTGAGTTTACTTTCCTTGGTTCTTGTACCCACAGCAACAAAGGATTGAAGGGCAGAGATTTTTTTCAAAGGGCCAGGGGGTATGAACATGTCAAGTGGTCTCATGATGCTTATGTCTGGTGAGAGACTCTATGTCTCCTCTCCTCTATTATCAATCCTCCAGGTAACTCTGCAAAATTAAATTAACACATGAAATTTACTGATCCAGTTCCTCCCCAGGATGGCAACTTCCCTCTGGGAACACATCAGGCAAGACCTCCTGCCCTGCCCCCAAGGTAGGCTGAGTATTGTCAGTTTGTTGAAGAATGCAATCTTACTTCCTAACTTCCTGGAGTTTGGAATAGAATCTTAATTTTAAGATGGAATCTTTCCTGTTCTTACTATACTGTTTATATCTGGGCTTTTTTGGACAGTTAATCCTGATGCTTGTATCCTGCCCAGCTTGCAAATTACTTTTACTTGATTAGGGGCTGGAGAAGGAAAAACAGCCTATAGGTTAAGTTAAAGAATAAGCTGGGCCTTTTAGCAGGCTAAAGTAAATCTTACAATGGCATGATCTAATTGACACAATGAAGACATGGGCTTTGTGTTCAGATACTCTCATATGGGGAATATCTGGACATTCCAACTTACTCCTGGCCTTTGGAGTTTCAACTGATTAATTCATTAATTCTGTGAGTCTTTTCTGGCTCTCTAGTTTTATCTGGTTTATTCTTTGAGTTCCTTCTAGTGGGCTTTACTCTCCTTATTCTCTCTTTACGCCACTCATATCTATTTTTCTGGTCTAACACTCACATAAAAATATAAAGGAGTTGGCAGAATTCTCTCTTTGATTGCATGTCCTATGGAGTAAGAATTCTTGCAATAGGGAAGGCAACATGGAAGTCTATGATACTTCACTCACCCTGGCCAGGGTACGGAATCAAAAACAGTATTGCAGGATGAATGACAGTGATTATTGCCATCTTTGAATACCTGTAGGATGTAACACTCATATTCCCCATCATGACCCATTTCATCCTTGTCTGTTCTCCCCAAAAACAAGATAGATACTGGAAGATGACAGTAGACTTCAGGAAACCAAACCAAGTAGTAATCCTAATTGAAGTTGCAGTGATAAATATATTATCTTTGGTAGAACAGAATAACAAGGCAGGTGAGAGGGAAGAAGCCATTTACAAACATGTTCTATAATATTCCGTAAGGAGGAAGGATAAGAACAGTTCTCATTAAAAGAGAGACAACAGTTTTCATTGATGGTCTTGCCCAAGGGCTATGCTATTTGCCGCATCCTCTGTAAATTATCATCCAGAGAGATCATCCATCTGCATGTTCTGATGGCACCAGGTTGACTGACAATGAGAAAAAGTAAAAAGTAGCCTTGGAAGCATTGTTATAAAATATGTGCTCTTTAGGACGGGAAATAAAAACCAAAAGATTCAGTGCCATGTCAGTGGAGGTTTTAGAGGTTAGTGGCTTAAGCCATGCCAGGCATATACTGCTAGTGAAGTTGTAGAACTAGGAATGGTATACAGTGTTGGTACGGGCACCCTGAAAGATGGTTACATTTCTTATAAAGATAAATATGCTTATTGCATGACCAAGAAATCCCACTCCAGGGCATTCACTATAGAGGAATGAAAATGTATATTCACACAAAAAACTATATACAAATATTTGTAGCAGCTCTATTCATAACTATAATAAAATACCCTGGAAATTGCCCAAACATCCTTCAATGGATAAACAAACTGTAATATATCCATACAGTGGAACTTTTCTTGAAAATTAAATGAAATAAAGGATGAGGCAACTTGTATTAGTCTCCAACACATTAATCTGAGCGAAGGAAGGCATTCTCAAAAGGTTACATGTGTATGATTCCATTTATACGACATTGTCAAAAAGGTAGAACTACAGTGATGGAGATAAGATCAGTGGTTGCTATGGATTATGGATAAGAGGTGAGTGTTCTAAGGGAAAAGCATGAGGAAATTTTGGGTAAGTGATAAAGTTTTTCTGTGTCCTGACTTGATGTTATTACACAAATATGAAAATTCTTAGAAATCACACCAAAAAGTCAAATTAATAAACCTAAATATCTTTATTTTAATAAAAAATATTGCAACTTTCCCTCCAGCCAGAAAGAATTTAGTTGGAAATCCTCTTTGACTCCTGAAGGCAGCATATTCCACACACGGGAAAACTGTTGGGCCCTCCCTACAAGGTGACAAACCACACTGCCGACTTTGAATGTCACTTGTTACAGGACGTGGCACAGGACCTCTGCACCATGCTGTGGTATATACAACCATGCCACTCGAACTGTGTAACCTAGCACACTTTGAGGTATTAGAACAGGACCTTCTAGTATACATGGGGAGGTTAACTTGTAGAATTTATGGCAAGCCCCAACAGAAAAATCACAAAGTGCAAACTCTTAGGCTTATGGAGCAAAGCCTTGCTGTCTGAGGTAGAGAATTAATTAAGCACCTTTTAAAAACAATGGGTTCTGGTGGACAGGGAGAACCTAACTGGGGACATCAAATATTTATGCATCACAAATTGCACACACGATATGATGGCTTTTTAGATGTGAGAGTCATAAAGTTGGACTAGTCCAGCAGCCATCTATAGGAAAACAGAAATGATGTCTCAGGATCAGGCACGAGCAGCAAACATCCCATGTAAGTTGCATGGCAAGTAGCCCAGGCACTTAAGCCATTGGCCGCTACTGCATCAGCACTTTTTCTAATGGTTTATGGCTGTAGCGACATGTGTGTGTGTGTGTGTGTGTGTGTGTGTGTGTGTGTGTGTGTGTGTGTGTAATGTATGTATATGGTTTTGGAATTTGGGTAATGCTGGCTTCATAGCAAGTGTTAGGAAACATTTTCTCCTTTTTTCAAAGTGTTTCAACAGAAGTGTTATTTTTTTTCTTAAGTGTTTAATAGAATCTACATACTAGTAAAAGAATCTTGCCTACAGATTTTCCTTCCTAGAAAGCTTTTTCACTACAAACTTGATTTCTTTAATAAGTGCGAAATGATCCATATTATTTATTTATGTTTGAGTTAGTTTTTGTGACTTACCAGGAATTGATCCATTTGTTCTACGTTGTAGAATATATGGGTATAAATAAATTTCATAATTATTTCTTGTATTACTTTTATTATCTGTGGGATCACTGATGTGGTGCCTTCTGTTTCATTCCTAACACTGGCAGTTTTGGTCTGACTTTTTTTCTTAGCTTGGCAAGAGAATTATAATAATCTGTGTAAACTTAAATTACAAAGTTTATAGGACTATTTCGGCAATAACCTTAACTTTCAACTATAATGTGGGCATCAAAGATCTTCCATTTCCTTTATAGTGGTAAAAGATGAGTTAATAAGATTGTAAAATCGTTTCCCTGAATGGTAACCTAAATACAAATTAATGGAATGCTTTTATTAGAGGCATCATCTCTGTTGACAATATTCAAACTATCCTATCTGGGGTGTAATGCACATTGGGATGTCCCAATTTACTGTGTTATGTGACTTCGATGCCACTTTTACCAGATAGGCAAAACAGGTGCCTATGTTCTGATAAATACTATGGGAAATGTACAGAAATATCCAAGTCAGTGGCTCTTTGACAAATCTCAACTTGCTGCCTGGTTGTAGTGAAGGGAGTTCTTTGGCTTTGGATATGAAGTGTAATGTCACTTGTCTTTATTGTCCAGATTTCCACAGTATTTGATTTCTTCCCGTAAAATGTGGTTTCTACATCAATACCATGAATTTGTCCTTCATCTAAATTCTTGAATACTTGGGCTCTGTGAGATTTGTGTCTCCTTTTTAACATCTGTCCATTCAAATCCGTGTGGGCATGTCCTAATTCCAACCTCTTACTTCCAACTGAATGCTAATGTAAACCATATCAATCACTCTCTATTGTTCCCTTGGTGACTCTACTTACATTTTCAGGTCATACGTGTACAACCACACTTTAATTATCAATTTAGTTGCCACTGGCCTGTCTCATAAGGCCTGTTTCTTCTGTGTTTAGTGCAAGGATTGACTGACAGGCAGATCAATGGGAAATAGCAAATCATTTCAGTAGTCTTTGTAAAATGCCCTTACTTCAGACTGAAACCATATTTTCTAGTGACTCTCACAAACAGAAAGTCTTATTATTAGAAAGAAATCACCGTGACTTTTCTATGGTCTTGATTTTTGAAATACATGAAGAAAACTGTAATAGGCAGAATCTTCTGTGCCCTTTCCCCATCTCTCTCGGTATCTTCTCTCTTCTTCCCTCCCCTCCCTGTCTCCCTCTCCACCTCCCTCTTCCCCTCTCCTACCCTTACTGCTCTTTTTTTTTAAAGGATAAATTATCTGTTTTCTTCCTTCAGCAAAATGGAAAATATATGATTAGGGTTATTAACACATTCCTTCTTTTTGTTTCAAATCAAGACAAAAGTTCTTTCAAAAATCTGAGAGAAAATACAACTTTATGACAATTTTAAAATATAGGCAATGGGAATATTTTGTATATACATTCAATTCAGTGGAATCTTACAAAATTGTTTTCTAATGATTACTTGTATTAAAATCTAATTTGATAAAAATAAGTGAAGAACTTCGTAATATGTCACTCCAAGTTTAAAAGTTCTTCATGGTTACTATGAGATCATATTTTTAGTTACTCAGTGATTTATATTCAGTGGGTGGGTAGAAAGAGAATAAAATTTTTTTTTTCTCATGGAGAAATCAATATCTTGATTTTTTGGAAAAAACTTTATGACATATACTTTAAATATTGCAAATAAAGAAAAGAGGTGTCTATCTCAACTGCCCAGAATTAAGATGATGATCTAACTAGTCATGCCTTGCAGTTTGATTCGCTCCTTCTCACCTCCTTGGTGTGAGAGGGATTCCTGCCCTACGGTTAGGGTTGGCCAAGCACATGGACAGATGACACTGACAGGGGACTCCTAGTCACATGTTCTCACAGCCCTGGGTGGACAACACACACCAACACAGGGCCACATGGGAGGTGCCCTCTGGCGGTGAACAAGCCGGAACTGTGGGAGCATGCTTTATAGTAGCAAGAAGGGAGGTGATTCGTGGTTCCCGTGGGAAGATGTGGTTGACTTCTTTGAATAATTCAGCAGGCTGGCAAGGAGCTGGAGCCCCCTATTCAGCAATAAGCAGGCACCATGCCTGCTCCCCATTATAAGGAGGCTTACTTGGCTAGGGATCCTTATTCACAGGAGTTCAGTGGGAGAGGGGAGCTTGTGCCTTGATCATTCAAGGCTCTCCAAGTTTCAGATGTCAAGGCAGCAGATACTACTGAACCTTAATTTCTTACCTTGCATCACAACATGCAATATGGATAGAGAGATAAGGAAAGATGTACATTTTTACTGAAAACATGTAAATTCTTTTCTTTATAAATCATATCAGTTGCCTTCTTGATTGGAAAATTACAAAACAGTATGGATACACTTCCTGCCATCTAGCTTTTTCCAACATTCAATATTTGCTAAGCATATTTTTGCATATCTTTTTGGGATTTACAACATACATATTCTGTGGGGTTTTTTTTCAATAATTATGTTAACCATCAACTGCATATTTAAATAAATGCGAAGATCACTACTAATGCTTTTTCCAGTGCTGGTATATTATGCAAGTATTCACTGTGTTTATTACACTTTTGTCTGGATAGTATCATCAAGTTTGTTGTGTGTTGTTTGTTTTCTTCCAAGGAAGTTTCCAGGGTGCTGTAATTCCTCACTCTTGTCTGCTTCAGCTTGTCTTACTTTGATGCTATATTTGAATGTGCATATTTTTCTCTATACATTCATTTTCCCAGCTCTTTTCTCCCAATATGTTCTAATGCCAAGTAATCATTTGCTTTTATTTTTCTTGGCTAAGGGTATCTGGAGGCCCTTCACCTCACTATGGTCTGACCTGGCTTTTGTCCAGGCTTTCTGCGTGGCTGGCTGGTTCTTCTCATTTTCTTTGCCTCTTTTCTTTAAAATTTTGTTTTAAAGAAAAAATTGTTTATTTTCATGTTTGATTTACCCACTCTTCTACATCGACTTAAATGTCTTTTAGCCTTGTTGTCACTATTGCACACCTAAAAAGCCTTTTTCAGACCTTCTTCCTTGATATCCTCCTACCTCCATAGGGAATTTGAAGATTGCAGATACAATATGTTTTAATCATAAGAAGAGTAATGTTTTTTTCCTACGACAAGAAACTAATTTTCACCCCTTTGTTGATGATGTTGTCCTATTGAAAATGCAGTTTCTACTCTATTACAGTGCAATAAATCCAGAACCTTCCTGAGAAAGAAAGAGTTAATTTGATCAATATATTTAAAGAAATAATTTTACACTATGATTGTATTTGTATTAAGTTTAAAAAATCTCTACTCCTTCCATCACCAGGGGGGGGAAAAACTATTATTTAACAATCCATACAAATTAATTAAGAAGAAGGAAATAAAAAAGGAAGAAGCTACACAAAATTCAAGAAAGGGTTGTGGAAAGAGAAAGGAATATGAAATATTTGTGGCCAAGCAGATAGTTTCAAAATTATTGGTAATGTTCTATTTCTTAATCTGGGAGGTGGTTTCATGCTGTTCATTTTATTGTTAATTTTTATGCCATTAAATCTCTTTTACTGTCAGGAAAGAAAGTTCCACATTCCTTGTAGAACTGATATTAGGGTGCTGCCCCTTTCATTTTGTTGTGCTTGCTTAAGTTCAAACTGTTATTCAGCTGTTATGCACACCTATGTCTTTATAGTTTGCTGATCTGGTTAAGTGACTTCCATGCTGGTAAATATTTGCTGCCAGGAGTTCCTGAGTTCCATCTCATTGTGCCAGCCCTTATCTCAAGTTACCAGACCGCCTCCAAATCTAGCACTTTAAAGGGTTAATATTTGACATGCCAGAAGGTTATCATGTCCCTGTTCTGGGACTAGAAGAGTGTCTATTCTGATTGATTGGTGATACTACTAATCTGGTTTTTAATTACATCGAATATTATTTTGGACTCTACCCAATTCACCAGCTGTGTCCATGATTCTAAATTTATGGGTCATTTTCTTTCCCCACCTAAATTGTCCTTCCAACCGTGTTTGTCACAAGTGGCTACCCTTTGTCTTAAGGCTGTTTATCCTCCAAGCTTCTAGCACACCACCCTTTTCCTGGTTTCCTCATAAGGCTTGTCACTAGCTTCTCTTTTTCTTGATCTCTGATTTTTGAGTTTCCTCCGGACATACATTAATATTATGAACTATTCACCTGCCATTCCTAATATATATAATGTCTACATGTCCTTTTACTTATTCATGCCATATTCATGAAACAAGTATTTATCAACTGCACCAGGTGCTGAACTACACAAACTTGCCACTGCCCTTTTTGATCTGAAGGTGTAGTGAGGGAGAAGGGCAAATAACAACCTATGAATTAAAATTGTTTTAAGAATGCTGTAAAGGAAAATGTTATAAAAAACACTAATGGAAAAAGACAATTTAGGATATGATAGTCAATGATGCACTCAATTTCAAAGTTATTACTTAATGAGATATTTCACTTAATTTATTTATTCTTATATATGTATGCCCTGAAATGTATTGTTATGAACAAATACATTGAGGTGATCTTATCAAACATTTGAAAAATATTTATGCCCAGTCTTCTTAAATTGTTAAGTTTTTATATTTCTTCCTGCTTTTCTCTCACAGTGTTTCCACTTCAGTCATCATTCACCCTTGATGTATGACTTAGCATATCCTTTCGTATTTTTATCTGTGTTTTTATACTATCTATACATACCACTGCTTAAAAAAAAAGTTTATCATTATTTTCACTTATCAGAATCTTGTTTAAAAATACCTTGGAAAAATCTCTCAAGCTTAAATGCCATAAAGCTTAACCATTCATTTTAATGAATGTGTAGTATCCCATAGGATAAAGAAATGTTAATCATTTCTTTATTGATGGGCACTTACTATCAGTTTTTGTAAGAAAAAATAGTGTATCACATTGGTAATGAACCGTATGTATTTGTGCTTTTTATTTATTTTTATGAGATCTATCCACAGAGGTTTTTATGAATCAATGTATGTACATCTTTGCAGTTTAAATAGAAATATCTATTTAATTAAATAGAATTATTGCCAGTGTCCTTTATAAAACACATGGAACATGACATATGTCCACCAGTATGAGAACTTTCTCTGAACACCTTTAAGAAAAGTGTTTTCTGGCCTTTTCGAGTTTATTTTGTCCCAAGGTAATAAGACACCTAGTGTTGCCATACAATGATGTCATTAAAAGAAGCTATTTACAGGAGTGATATGTAGGAACTCTCCCTTTTTGGGTCTATCATATTTGTCCACTGTATAAATTACATAACATTTTTTTTTCCAGATCAACTGACTTGCATTTTCCTTTTACTCATAGTTTTGGATGTGACATTCATTTGTGTGATGAGTACATGTAAAACAAGCCATAGATGTTGATGAACAACGTACATCATTTCACACTGCCACTAAGGATGGCAGTAAGGGAGAAAAATCAAACGATGAGTGGAAGCAACATAAAAATATCAAATGATCTTCCACAATTATCTTTATTCCTATCTTCCCAAGTACCTCAAATCAGAACAAAACATTTCCTAAAATAATAAAACTCATTTTCAAAACTTTTGGTGGCTAAGAGAAAAGGTCAGCTTCTTTTCTAATACAGATTCCATAGTAGCCAGAATTGAAGAAAATGCTTTTTTATGACCCAGACATATGGCATAGATTAGAAAATGGATAGCAATGGGTTCTGATTGGCTGGCTAATATTCTAATGAGATAGATTAATCAATGTAAACCACATAGCTCAGTTGAAACTGCCTTTCAAATTGCCAATTTCATTTTCTTCCAGCAGAGAAAATGCCAATCTTTTCCTATGTAGTAAAATCATCTTGTTATAACAACTAAGGAACTCCAGAGTTACTGTTATTGTGGAACATCTGGTAACTACAAGATGTGGCTCCTCAGAGAAAACCACATTGCTGGAAAATAAGAACTTGCTCAACCTACTCGTATTTCATGTTTTGTTATACTCTAGAGTATGGCTGCCTCATAATACAGTAATCACTTTCCTTCGGCACCATAAATGAAACCACAGATGCTGCAATTTGCTATGATTGGAGCAGCTTATCATAAATAAATAATGAAAATAACAATATATGAATAAACCATATGCATGTTTTAAAGGTTGGATTGAAAAAGAATTACAAAATCACTACCTAAATCAGTAAGAACATGCCTATCACATTTAGTCTTTAAGAAATAGGAGGCTGATTGGATTCTTCTCCTGACCTCATTATTTTTTCAAACTATATAATTAACTTCGAAATTTATCCCAACAATGAAATTACAAAAGATCTGGAAGTATAGCAATCTTTTTTACATAACTGACAGCCAATTAATTTATAGTTTTACTGCATGACAATTTAATGGTTTTCCATGATTCTGAATAAATTTCAGAATTATCCTTTTTATGGTATTGTCTTCTATTTCTACAAACATTTCCTTTTTTATTTAATTTCATACTCCTAAAATTTAATCATATTTTGTTTTGTTGGACTCAACATTACAACAGATAAATAAAATTCTGTTATTTGTTTAGTAAATTCTTCTAAGGTTTGAAAATAAATATTTTTGTGCATTCTTTACTTACATAACTTTGTCAGTTTCTTTAAAAACATAAAGATATTGAAAGTAAGACAGTAAGTTTGATATCATGCATCAATGATGACTTAATTCATTGTGTATGAGAAAAACACAGTATGAGAGAATATTTGGGATGTAGATAATATACAGTAATCTTTTGAAATAACTTGTGAAATCTAAAAAGTTCAAATACTTCATGAGGACTGAAAAAAACTGTTTCTCATTGTAATCAGATTAACTTTGCCCTTTGCTTGAATGCATGAATAGTTTAAGTAGCATACAAAGTCCATGTAAGAGTTGAAGTAGCAATATGTGTTTTATTTTCTTGAGTTTTCATTATCCACAGATACTTTTTTTCATTTGAGTGTTTGGGCATCAATGTACAAAAAATATATGTTACATATGTGTAACTGATGAAGATTTGGCAGCAGTACTTAATAGACAGTATGTCTCTTTGATGTTGGCAAGTGTAAGCCTTATGTTGTGCTGATGTGGGCGCCTTTGTTCTTTTGTTATTTAGGTAAATGCTTCTGAAAGCCTGAGCCTTGGTGAGTTCTAAGGCCCATCCTGAAAGAGTCCGCACGGACCTAATAATGGTGGGAACCATGTGAGGGCAAAATGATCAGTCTAGCTTTTCTTCTGTTCTTTACTGACTGGTGACCTCGGCAGTGTGGCTATATGTTTGTACAAACTAGAGTTGAGAAATAAATTGGAACATCTTTGAATTTTGGAAAAACACCACACATTGATGATTTTGTAAAATGTACACATGGGTTAAAAAGCAACTTTCCAGAGTCTGACTATCAGGCACTGTTCCCAGAATTAGCACACATCTACCACTTCCTAATTTATTCTCTACTGAAAGTTTTCTATACTACCAAGGACAAATGACCAATTACCCTTTGGGTATATTCCCAACTGTGTTTTTATCTTAATATCTGCTTGTGAGATGGATACTAAGTAGAACTTATTCTTGACATATTTTCCTGCCTTTTGACTGTGCAGTAGCTGAATCACACAGGCTAAATAACCTTCAAAATAGTATGGAGAGAAAGATGGTTTAATCTTTGATTTTCTACAGTAAAATCTGGGCCAAATTAATATACTTACTCATTCTGGTTTTCTAATAACATGAATTACTCTTTTTTTCATTTTTAGAATTATGTGTGATCTTATTAAACCTAAATTAAATAAAATATTTGAAGATCTACAAAATCCAGCATACATTCTAATTCAGTTCCAATTAAAACAGTGTTCTCTTTATGCATGGAAGCGAACAGTGTGTTCATCTTAGTTACTTATCTATTAAGATTTGGTCTGTGTCATTAAGAGTCTTTCAAAGCAAGGGCTGTAATTCTTTCAATTGATAAAGCAGATGTTGCATTAAAAGAATGTGAAATTCATGTCATCATTTTATTGATTCAGAGCTCATGAAGATTCAGCAAATTATTGTACTGCTCACAAATGTCTTCTTTCTGTAGTTATGATAGACATAAATTAGTAAGGCCAGGACAAAGTAGAGCAAGTCATGATCATTTTAAATTAAAACATCTTAAATATTTCTGTACTAAAATTTTCCAACTATAATCCAGGAGAAAGATTTTGAGCCTGAAAGATGTACTATGTACTACCTAGTCTCTAGGGACCAATCTGCCTTTCCTACCATCTGATTAGTACAGACAGGTATTTAAGGAGTGGATAAATGCAAAGTAAGCTTTAAGTTTTAATGAAATAGTTTGCACCTCCTAGCAGTGTTCTATCATATTAGCAATGTTTCTTCATAATACATGAATATTAAATTTGTCTAATACAGTACAAAATTATCTTATTAAGAGCTCACATGTTGCAATAGTAAGAAGAGAACTAATACAATGTAGCACTAATGCAATTTGATGAAAGTTACTGATACAGAACAGTGGCTCGTTTTCATACACAGATGTCAAACATACCTATAGTGACTCACTTCAAAGAATTTCTCCTTTAAAAATATTTAAAACACTATGCTAGTCAATTGTATGACAGACTAAAGACTTTGATATAGTCTAGAGAGATAAGCAGGTCCAGACTTAGCTCTCATTGAGGGACAAGCTGTTTATTTGTGAAGAATATGCAAAGGGAGACAAATCTGGAGAGTGAAGAGTAACATAAAATTACCCAATGGAAGATTCCCAGTAGTAACAGGAAATATTTGGAAATGGGAAAGTTGCTACCTTGAAAATAAGAGAAATGAAACACAAGATTTCCAAAGATAAATTTGTTTTATAATTTCACTGGAGATTGCCTGTAAAAGTAGAGGTCATGGATATACGCATGTGCTTATTGTTACATTAATGCACATTTATTAACCAATCCTCACATTTTTCTTTTTCTAATTCTGTGATTAGTTGGATTCTGTCTGCATAAAGGATTTCATATATTCCCTTTGTCTCTGGCTTTTTATTTTGTCTTAAACTGCTAAGTTATTCCTGCTAAGTGAAAAGGTCTTACTCATCTACTCACCCAAAAAAAATGTCTTTCCTCATTTGAAATTGTGCTGAAAATGATATCCCTTTCCCCAAACTAGGTAGATATAGTTTTTACACAAGAATGGTGGCATAAGTATTGACTAGGAAGTCATTGAATTCTATATATGTTGCAAGTTTGGTAAAGCCAAGGGAAGGGATTAAGATGATGTGATTATGAAAATAATATGACTTTATTACAAAATAGTATCTATAAATACACCAAGGAAAACAAGAATTTCAGAATTAAATCTGACTTTACCAACATATAATTTTTAAGTGATGTCTCACCTGCCTAAATTACTACAGTTTCAGATGTATCAAATATTTTTCAGTTTTCTTTATTATGCATTTAAAATATCTGCCACCTTCCATTTTCCCAACTTTACATCACATTTCAACTTCCTTTCATTTTTTATGTATACCTAAAGCCCAGTTTAAATGTTATATTCTAAACATACCATTTTGCAATTCCAAGGTTGAACAGTATTTTCAATTTATAAATAACAGCATTATGAGAGATATCATATTTTATGATAGTTATTTATTTATGACTTTCTTTCATTGAGATGCAATAATGTGAAGATGATTTTTCCCCCTTCTCTAATCAAAAGAATCTGGCAGAGTGTCTGACCCCATAATACATGTTCATTAATTGTTTTAACTGGGTTTTAATTTCAGAAAGTTTCCATTCAGGTTTGTTTTATCAGAAAACTAATTTCTAACAAATCTTTCAGTGTTTTAAATATCAGTGTGCTGTACTAAATAAAACTGATTATTATTCTTTTTACATTTCTTTCTCTTTGCCTTCTGCTCATCCCATATAATCCCCTCTTAACAATTCATAATTGTTTTCTACAAGGCTGGGCTCAAAAGTAAATGGACATAAAACCACTATTCCTATTTACTTTTACATCTTTGCGTGTCTTGCAAAAGACTTAGTAAGATGGCATGCACATGAGGATGCTAATAAACACCTGCTTATTGAATAAAGCATTGCTGAGTGTTTGCTTATGGAAATTTGTATTTAAAACATTCAAAGCAAAAAAAGTATGAAATAAGAATGACATTTCAATTGTGCCAATTAATATTCTATGTAAGGAAGAATCCATGATTTAATCATTTTGGC
Source organism: Manis javanica (assembly GCF_040802235.1). Taxonomy (NCBI): domain Eukaryota; kingdom Metazoa; phylum Chordata; class Mammalia; order Pholidota; family Manidae; genus Manis; species Manis javanica. The sequence continues at coordinate 38,312,338 of NC_133164.1, forward strand.
CCATATTAAATTTGAGTATATGTTAAATCAGAATGAAGGAGATGAAATTTTATTTAGTTTTTACCACATTTTCTTTACAATAGTAGTCTTACAATTGACTACCGGTCATATATATCCTGTTGTTTTATTTTTTCAGTTTATTACATCCTTCCTAATGATGAAGTAACCAGTATTTTATTGAGAGAAAATGGATAAAATAAACACTTCACAGCAAGAAGTTATCCCTTAAATACCCAAATATGATAGAATAAAATGTGAAACAGTTTCTTAGATGTTAACATAGTTAGGGAAGTAGATTTATTAGCAAATTTCTATTTTAAGTGAGAAAAATAACTCTTATCCATTCTTAATAGGAATTTTTATTTGAATTGTATTCTTCTTTCCTAATTACTCATGTATTCTCCCACTAAGAAAAGAGACTAAAATACTGAGACTCCTTACACCTTGGAATATGAGGAATGACTAGTTTTTCCAGCTATTTAAAAAAAAATTTAAATATGCTAATTTTACTGGGACATGTAAAAATGAAGTTAGGAAAATCTCATTCAGTCTCTCAATGCTTCAGCAGCTTAAGAACTTTGTATTGCATTAAGTAATGCTCACACTAGTCTATAGACATTTCCCCTAGCATGGATAAAAAGAGATGCTTGAAAAAATTATTTTAAGACTAAAGTGTTTTCATTTAGAAACTAAGTTGACTCCACTTCAGAAAATTGACTTCCTTCTTTTCATTTAAATTCAAAAATATTTCTTTGTTTACCATGAATAAGTCACAACTCTGTATAGTATGGCATATACATACATGCCTGCTCTTCCCTTCAAACACTTATAATCTGTTAGGATGGAGGTTAGACAAACAATTTATATAAGATAAACATATAAATTTAATAAACTGTGAAATGATAATATCCTCCCTTAACTTCCTTCAAAAAATGTCTCCTCTCTGTACCTATTTTATCCATCTACCTCAATCTCATCCATCATATCCTTCAAATTATAAGCTGCATCTTAATTGTCAAGTTTTCTTTGGCTATTTCAGCTCATTTAATTAGATTAAATAATTGTTGTTACAGAAAAAAAACATAATCATCAGATGTAAAAAAATGATATTAATCTGCCACAATTTATTCACCCCCTTTACTGTTGATTGCAATTTATAATATTTCTATATTTGGGTATTATGGAATAGTCACTTTGGATACTTATTGCTTGTCTCCAGAAGCACATGTACATAATTTTTCTCTATTGTAAATATCTAAGAGTGAAATTGCTGATGCATAAAAAAATGAACCTGTGCAATTTTAATAGAATATGTTATTTTCTAAAAGAGAATACCAATTTGTACTCTCACACAGAGTGTAGATTTTCTGTTTCTTTACTTAGTATTTTTTCAGATTTCCACTTTTTACCAGTTGAATGAATGCTTTTATGCATCTTACTGATTATTGAAAAAGTATTGAACACTTATTTTCCTTCAGCTATTATTTAATGTCTTTGCATAAAGCTGCATAAAGCTTTATAGTATTTTCCAGAAAAATCTTGTATTTCTTTTGGTTCCTTATTCATCTGGGGTTCAGACAAGAAACAGTACTTTACACTGGACAAGTGCTGGAAAAAATTTGTGGGCCCAAGATGTAGTAACTCCTGCCCAGGGGGTCACATCAGCAAACTGAAGCTTAGGCAACTTCTGTGTCCCTCTAATGCTGCACCTGACCAGGAACACAATATATTCAGTCAGCCAATCAAATCCCCAAACACCAAGTCAACTGTGAGCTCTATACTTGCTCCTCGTTCCTATTTTTCATTCCATAAAGCTTTCTGCCTTCCATCCCATTTTGCAGCTCACTGAATGGAGACTGCTTTACGAAGTGTTAAATAAAGATCATTTGTGTCACCTAAATCATCCTCTTTAATCATTTTTAACAGTTTTTAGTGACAAGGAATGAGACCCAAAGCTGGCTGCTAACAGCTTATAGGAAAAAAAGATACATAGGCCAGGTACCTGCTGAACCCTTTAAATTCCTGTTCTTATTGTAACCCAGGGCCATGGGTAAGTCACCTAGATTTGAGGTCTGCTCCCTTGCATGAAGCTGTCTATCCAGGTAAAGTTTATTTAAAAAATACATATATATTATATATATGTATTTTTTCACATATATCCCAGAAAGGCTCTGAGACCAAGGAAATATTTCAGGGAATTACAGTGGAAGTCAGCAGTGGGTGGCAGCCGGTAAAGGAATCACAAAACCTCAAGGTAAGTTCACAGTATAAACCACTAGGGGACTTGAGAAGATAAATTTAAGACAAAAAATTGGGATGGCTCTTTTGACCAATGGCATATAAAATCTAACCAGGCACAAATCAGACTATTAAAAGGCATTAAGGCATCTGTCACTATAAAGAATAGAGTAATAGATCTATTGCTAATGGGAATCTTGGAACCCATAGCTGCAAAATTGACGGGCAAAGGATCCAGCATTAAAAGCAGTGAGAGCACTTGCTACCTGCCTCTAAGTCTCCCATGCTAGGATAAGAGGGTCATAGAACAGGTTATGTCTATGCTAAGTTCCACACCAGTCCCAAGAAAATGTTCATGCAACAAGGTATGTTAAAACACCACAAAATTAAGTATATGTATATATAGTTGTTTATTTTATATATTGTTATATATTCTATATAACATATAATATATATTCTATGTAACACATATTAAAGTATATAAACTCCATATCTTTATATAAAGATATATAAAATCTGTTTTACAACAATCCTTGATATAGGCTTATGCTGTCTGATTTATGTTCTATAAAGAGTACAAAATGATTTCTGAATATCTGGACCTTTTTTTAATTTTATTGACACCAATTTTCTTTAGAACACATTCTAGGCCATGTACTGACATTCAAATCATGACTGAGTGTGGTTTTTAGAATTGAGTATCCCCTTTCCAAGAAGAATGCCTTTTGTTCTATACTGCTAAGCCAATGCTCACCTTCAGTGATGAATTTTCAGTGCAGTTCAAGTCTGTTAACTTTAACAGGGGCTTATTGGAACAGTCATAGTGAACGATGTAAGAACTGTGCCACTGAGACTCCATTATAAGGTACAATACTGCTCAATCTTGATGGTTACAGTGCAGGCGGGATTATTTTTTCATCTTTCTTATCTAGTTCTATGTCTCAAGTTGGTATTTTCATCTAGTCACATAGATAAATTCAGTTATCTTTAACACTTGTGATTTTAATCTGTATTTCTATTTTATTTCATTCTTTCTTATTCCTAAAATATGGCACAGAAACTGACTAATCTTTTCTTTACTGGCACATTTCCAGCAACTCAATGACTTTTCAAATATTTTTTACACTAGTAGGATAATTTCAAATGTGACTATGACCATCTATTGACATTTTAATTGAAATACTAAATAGCACCAAGTCAAAAAGTCTCTCAGACTATCTTTTCAGTAACCCTTTTTGCTGTTTTTATACTTCAATCACTAAGATGCTGGATCTGTTATTTTCATACTATTCAAACAATTCAGTATAAAAACAAGAATAAACTTAAGAACAGATTGGGAATCAATGACTACAAAAAGATGAATTTTTATCTACATCATATTCAGAAATAATCTTTTATGAATAATGGATCATTATGAAATAGAATACCAGGTAAAAGAAAAATAAAACAATGATTCTTTATATTACCTTCATATTTTCTATATTAATATGGAAATTATGCAGTTACTGAAGATACAGCAATGGATGGAAACAGAGAGAGAAGGTAGAGCAGAATGAAGATAAACTTTTGAGATTCAAAACCTGATTAATAAAATAATTTTTCATTAATAATATACTAAGAAGTAGTTATGTAATAATCAAGGAAATATGATCACTGTCTAGATATTAAAACAATATTCTTAATTACATTCATGTTTCATAATACTATCAGGGTTATGCTAAAAATTAGTCCTTTTGGGATACCTAAGAAAAAGGAAACGAGGTAAAAATAATATGACATCTTAGACTTGCTTTAAAATAATCTAGATTGGAGGGTTGAGTTAGATGGCAAACTGAACAAGACTGACAGTATGTTGATAATTTTAAAGGCAATGAGGGGTAAATATGGGCTTGTTTATACTAACCCAGACTTTTCATCTTAAATATACCGGTTTACAATGTTTTAATAGCTAAGTATTGACATGTCTTTTCTGATCAAAAGTTTGCTTATAAAAGTTGGAGAGTAGAAAAATCATGACCTTTGAAATCAAAGACACAGATTTAAGGCTGGGCATCTCTAGTTGCCAGTTGTGTGTTATTAAAGATATTAGTAAATAGGAATTTAGAATTTTCATCTGTAAAACAGGAATATAATAGCTCTGTGTATATGTAATTTACTAACAAAATAGTACTAAAAATGTAATTAAAGAAGGTACGATTCTCAGAATTCCAAGTGTCTTAAATAACTTTATCCTTAAAACGAAACTATGACATGGTTACTATTGCTATGCACATTTTAAGGAGGAGAAAACTTATCAGAGAAAGTTTCAGTCATTTGCCAAAGGTTATACAGCTCTTAAATTATAGAGTCTGCATTTAGTTAAAACATTCTGGCTCCAAATATGTTCCAAATCACCATCCATTCAGCTCTTGCTATCTAACATACACAACTGTCCTATGAGAGATCACTAGATATCTATTTCTATCTCTATCTCTGTCATCTATTTATCTATAAGCAAAATTTTTTGCAAAAAAATACCAACCATAGAGTAAGTTCTCATTAAAAATGGGTTTCTTTCTCCTTTGTTATACTATTTTGCACTTTCAACAACTAAAACAGATGTAGAACATGGGAAAAGAATTTTGAAGGTGTCTGAAATTGTATCTAATAATCAACAAATGCTAATTCTCCATGATTAGAAATCTTTCATGATTTCCAAGTTTCAGTATCTGAAAAACTATCTTTTCCTCCTCACATAGCCATATGACAGCCTCAGAAATGCTGGCTGATCAGTGTACAGCAAGCAAACCATAGAAGCTTGGGTTGCAAAAGCCTAAAATGCAAAAGTTAATGGCATTGACCTCAGCAAAGACAGGTATTTTTAATAAGCGTGGATTTGAGCAGACATACACCATCCAGCTTTCCGACTGCTGACGTGGGAACTACGTATTTAAGATTACTTAATGTTGCAGATGAGGCTGAGGCTGGCTTAAATCATTTTAAGGTACTTGTTGGCAGAATATAATCTTGTCCTTAAATTGTACAACAGCAGAAATTTCTAGGATGAAATAAAAAAGAAAGAAAATTCTCCTTGAAAACTTTATGGTGAGCCTAAAGATCATCTTTGCTCAAATTCCATTCTGTTTGGACCAAGAAGGGGACTCTGTGTACAGCTAACTGGATTCACAGGCTCAACAGTACTATTCTGTGCTCTCAAACGGGCTCTGTATTGCTTAGCATACACAGTATAAAGGTAATCTTAAAGCTAAACATCTCACGGCTAGAAAGAAAAGAGTAATCCACTACAGCGCAGAAATAAACATGTACCTTTACATTGTAAGTGTGGAAGATATGACATTATGTAAAGCCCACAACTTACAATAGGTATTGCAAAAACATGGAGTACAAAGAGGAAATAAAAATTGAGTATTTGAGTATACCCAATGGAAATTAAAAACTAAGATAAGATATATTAATTTGAGGTATCATTATTATTCATTTCTAAAACTTGGGAGGAGATGGTAGTGTCTCTAATATTAGTCTCTGAGAAAAGAGTATATGCAGAAGGGAAACCTCCTAACCCCACTATTTAAAAATGTATGATGTCTTTCTCCGCCTGGCTTATTTCACTGAGCATAATACCCTCTAGCTCCATCCATGTTGTTGGAAATGGTAGGATTTGTTTTCTTCCTATGGCTGAATAATATTCCATTGTGTATATGTACCACATCTTTACCCATTCATCTACTGATGGACACTGAGGTTGCTTCCATTTCTTGGCTATTGTAAATAGTGCCGCAATAATGTAGAGTATAAGAACAAAGAAAAACTGAAGGAACAAAACAGCAGCAGAATCACAGAACCCAAGAATGGACTAACAGTTACCAAAGGGAAAGGGACTGGGGAGGATGGGAGGGAAGGGAGGGATAAGGGTAGGGTAAAAGAAAGGGGGTATTATGTTTAGCATGTATAATGTGGGGGGGCATGGGGAGGGCTGTGCAACACAGAGAAGACAAGTAGTGATTCTACAACATCTTAATATGCTGATTGACAGTGACTGTAATGGGGTTTGTGGGGGGGTCTTGGTGAAGGGGGGACCCTAGTAAACATAATGTTCTTCATGTAATTGTAGATTAATGATAACAAAAAAAAAAGTATAATGTCAAAAGTAACTGTTCTCTTGGAGATTTCCGCCAGTTGAGTTTGTGTTCACAGTGGTATACCATGACCAGGTTTTCTTGAATTTTCCTCTTGCTCTGCCCTCTTCTTTCAGATTCTGAGTCTGCTATAGTCACTAGAATCTACTGGATTAATACTAGGTTGAAATACCGAGTTAACATTTTTCTGACTGGGAGATTCTGCTTGGAATGACTATACTAGAAGTTAAAACTGGCTTATTTTCTATTTTTGGCAGGGGCTGGTGCCATAGCTTAAAAATTCAAGTTCATTTTACTAAATCTTTCAGCTCTTTAAAACATAGGATTTACCAGACACTTTAACCTAAATTAATTCAACTTCTAAAATTTTGAGAGAAGCATATACATTCCCAGGGGAGCAACTTCTGAAAGAACTTGATTCCTCTCAGCCAGAAAGAACTCCTCAAGATAAAACCAAGTAAAAAGTGAAATTATAATAGCCTCACATTTCTTTATCTTTTTATCTGCAGTATGGTTAAACACTCATTTCAGGTTTTAATTCCTTCATGTTTGACACTACTGTATTTTCATCTGCAAGATAACTGAATTTTTAGATTCCTTTTCTCCAGGTATTTGATTAGGGCTTTTTAATTAAAATAAGAGGACACCCTATGGTTGACATTTTATTATTGGTATACCTTAATATTATAATTTGATACTTTTCAGACCCTTTGACAAACTATACTGGACAATGTGATTTGAAAGATTTGAATGGAAAATTGAAAGGTGTGTAATTTGACTTGGAGCATATAATGACTTTGAGAAAAATGTTACTTAATACATTCTGACCTAAATTGCAGAAACACTTGTCTAGTTATAGGTGTTCTTCAGAGGAAAAACAAAGGAGCAGTGAATGTACTGAGAGAACCCCTTTGTAAACATAGTGAAGAACTGTCTGATTGCCGCTGGTCTCATCAAGAGACATTGGTCATTATAATGCCCGGAACAATTAAGTCCAATAGGTTTGGATTAGAAAAAGCTATGGAATGCTTGAAGGAAATATTCCTTTCCACTCCTGAATGTCCTTCCTTATGGAAGGAATTTCACCAGGATATAATAAGTAGGGGAGAAAGAGTTTATTCATTATGATAAGCTAGTTGTTATAACAATTAGCAATTCCCCCTAACTTCAGTGTCCTAAGAAAATAAAAATTTACATCTTACTCAGAAATCAAAGTTGCTTCTTGGGGCTCTACTCCATGAAACCATTCTGGCATCAGAATCCTTCAGTCAGTGACTGCGATCTCTTGTAGATCCTTGGAATTCTAACTCGGCTCGGAATGGTAAATTGGGCTGTGTCTACAGACCTGGCCTGAAATTGGCACAGCTGCTCTCAATCACATTGCATTGGCCAAGGTTCAATGCCAGTGATACAGCTCATGCAAAAGAGGCTGAAAAGATGCCTTCCAGTTATGCAACCAGGAAGAAAGGGGTAACATGAGTTTTACTAAGGTGATGTGCTCTCACACAAGAAGTGATTTGTTATGGCAATCACAGAAAAAAAATTTGTGCAGATATATCCTACTATTTAGTATAACATAACTTCAAAAATACAGTTATAAGCAAAAAATATAATTTTTGGTCTCATGATAATCAATACCTCTTTGATCAAATAATCATAAATATGATGTATGCATAACTAAAATACAGTGATATGAAGAAAATGTGTTTAGTATAATAGAAATAATCAACAGGGCAAGTAAGTTCTATGAAAGGAAGGATCAGGGTACACTCTCTTGAGTAAGGTGTTTACCTAAGATCTTTAGGTTGAGTAGGAAATTTAAAAGAAGTGAGTCTAAGTATTTTAAAGGAATGGATGGAAAAATGTGGTCTTAGGGGTGAATGTGCCATCTCTGAGGTCTGGAGAAAGGCCATGATAGCTTAAACACAGAAAGGTACAGGAGGAATGGTGTGTGAGATGAGGTGAGATCTGGAACATCCAGGGCTTCATAAGCCAGTGTAGAGATGAGATTTTAATTTAATTATAGAAAAAATGGAAACTGTGGCAGCCATCATTAATTGTCTACCAATTATCCATTCTCGCATTGTATCATAGTAACAAAATAGATTAAAAACTTTGCCCAGCTCTTCTAGTAGCATGAAATAATCATACGACTAAGTTTTAGCTGTAGGACAAAGTATTTGTGCAAAATGTACAAAACCTGTTTAAAAGAATCTAACTAAACATTTTCTTCTACCATTTCTTCTTGGAAGATGGATGCCATTGCTGGTGCTCTATCAGCCATTTTGTCTCACGAGATGATTTTATGGAAGGCACTCAGCACTGAAAATGGTAGAATAGAAAAAATAAGAACCTGGTTTCCTGATGACACCATGGAATAACCAAATCAGCTTTGATCTTTTCACTTCAAAATTTATTTTATGAGGGAAAAAAATGACAGTTTATTTCACTTCAGACACTGCTATGGTTATATTTGGCCAAACCTAATATTGATTGAGATATAAATCACTTAAAGTAAAATTTGGGAAGTGGAGGAAATGAAATGAACAACATTGCAGTTTGTAAATCTCTCTTATATATCTTCCAGAGGAAGACTGGAAGAGAGTAAGAATAGATTCAGGGACTGGTTATCAGGCTATGGTTCTTGGGCTAAGATGATATAGATGGAGAGGAAGAGAAGAGGATGAATTAAATGACTTCAGAAGAAATTTGATATAAACATCCTCTGGCTATATGCCAATTCTTTATAAGCAAATTCTGACAACCAAACATACATTAATTTCTTACAGATACTAATCATTTTCAGGTAATTTACCTCTCACAAATCTTATAAAACATAAAATACAAACTTCAATGTCATTTTTATACTGTATTTAGAGTTTCAAAGTATTTTGAGATTTTTATGGTGAAATCATAAAGTAAAATCCAGCAGATTATGGTGGCAAAGAGTGAAATAATAAGCATATTTAGTTTGGTGTCCATTATTAAAAAATTTATTCTTCTCAAGATTTTTGATGGCATATTTAAAAGCAAGAAATGTCTCATCCATTTTCAAATATACTAGGATGAAACTTAATAAATGGAATCAGCCAAACACATTTTATATGTGGAGAGTAACACATTTAAGCTTTTATATTTCTTTCTTGTCATCCCATCTTTTCTCCATTATCCACAGAGATACAAAAGTATGTACTGTTTAAAAAAAATGCAAAATGAAGTATAAAGTCTTAATTGTAAACACTGCAGAGAAAAATGGATGGGAGAGTCTCCTTCCAAGAGGAAGAACCACATTAAGGAACCTTCCTTGCCCCTATAGTTGGGCTACCTGCCAAATGTGCCTGCTGGATTGCAGAATGGCTCTGGGCCAGTGACAATGCTCTCTCCCATTTTCTCCCTGTTCAGTGGGAGTGCTTATAAATTATCATCTCCCTTAGTTCCCATTGCATTTTGGGTGTGTGAGAAGCAGACAACTGGCCTTTTAAATTCTTAAGCATCCAGATGAAGAGGAACAACACACATGGTGCTACATCTGGACCAGTTGTAAATCACAGGATCTTGGAAAGTTAAATGCTATTATTTGATGAGACTTTTGCGGTCTTTGGATACGTGTTAGCAAATATTACATATGGAAGGAATGTAAGTAATTGTGGCCAGAAGGTTAATTGAGGTAGATTAATTTCATTAATGCACTGGTATATAAAAAGCATTCAGATCAGAAAGTATGAATGCTCCTCTGTGTTATTTGCTTGGTCCAATGCAAACGTCAATAATACCATAATCAGAGACCTGAAAAGCACTTGCTAATAGGTATTTTCCTCATTTTATTGTTTTCCATTGCCATATGCACGAGAAAATGTACAGGATGGGTGATTTCAGGCACATGATAGACATGTAAAAAAGAGCTGGAACTTTGTGTTAAGAAGGTCCTAAATTTTATTTTAAACAATAGCAACAAAGATTTACAAAACTAAAATTTTAAATGTACTATTTTAAATAACATTATATCAAATATATAAGAATAAATATAACTGAAAATGTATATGATTTTCATAGAAATTTGGAAAATATTAATAAAATAACTCTCAGAAGGTCTAAATGATGGAGGAATATACCATGGCCACAGTTTGGAGCACTCAACTTATAAGATTTTCAACTTGTCTTAGACAGATTTTAAAAAACCAAAGAAGTGCAATAGTATTCATGAAAGTCTTTTTATGTGTTTGTCCATTTGTTAAAATGGACAATTGCTCTATGAATTATGTGTAAATGCAAAAAATAAAAAATAGCCAAGACAAATGTGCAGAACAAGTTGGAACTATTAGTCTAACCAAATATGAAAACTTCTTATAAATGTTGACAATTAGGAACGTAGGGCTTTGGTGCAAGGATAGACAGAAAGATCATTAGGATAAAGTACAATTGAAAAATAGATGTTTTAATATATGATTTATGAAAAAATAAACATAAATATTCACTAGAGAAGAGTGCTTAATGACACTGTCTTAAAAAAATAGTTGGGACCAGTTAAATAGTCATATGGAAAATAAAGAAATTTGGTTTCTACCTCATACCGTACACAAAAATGCAATCCTATTAGATTGTAAACATAAATTTAAAGGCAAAATAATAAAGCTTTCAGTTGATTATTTTTATTATGTCTTAGAAGAAGATTCCTTAAAAGTACTAATTACAAATGAAAAACCTGATAAACTGACTAAATTAAACAGCACTTCATGCCATCATAACTTACCATTAACAGAGTAGTTAAGAAAAACAAGAGAAGACATTAGCAACACAAATAAACCAAGACTATTATCCTGAATATAAATTTTAAAAATGTAAAAATCAATAAGATAATGAATTGCAATCTAATAAAACCCTGGACAATTAACCTAAACAAATAATTCTACTAAAGAAGATAGCCATTGACTGTTCTCTCAGTCTCAGTAGTCAACTAGGAAATGCAAATCAACACTCTCCTCCGCAACTGTGGGACCCAGAGTTGATGAAATGGAGAGACTAGAAATCTCATAATTAAAATAGTGTAAAACTGCACAACCAGTGAGGAAAACTAACTGGCATTATCTACTTCAAATGAAGATAAGCATATGCTATGTGAAAAAATGCCATTTCTGCATATACACTCAACAGATATGCATGAATGTGTGTACCCAAAGAAATACACATAAAGTACAATAACAGCATCATTTATTTTACCCTAACTAAAAACAATCTACGTATGCCTCAAGAGTAAAGTGGATAAATTCTGCACTGTAAACTAAATAGCAGTGAAAATGTAAAATACTACATAAACACACAAAAGCACCGATGGGACTCAACATAATACTGAGCACAATACTTTACATTGTATAATTCTACTTATAGAAATTGCAAAATACAAGACAGACTAAACTATAGTGTTTAGAAATGTGTGCTTATTTGGTAAAAGTATATCACATAATTATGCATAAAAGTTAGGGGATTGCTTACTTTGAGGATGAAATATGAGATAGTGAATAAAAAAGATATTTTGATGGTTCCATGTCTTGGTTTTATATTACTTCTTTATCTTGGTGTTGCTTGTGTAATGTCCTGCTTTATTATATCACTAAGCAGTGATAACAAAATATCAAATATCTAGAAATAAATCTGACAAAACATGTGTAAAACAGATTATTAACCATTATTGTGTTACACCCATACAGAAAACTTTTAACCATTTTGATATATACCACACTTATTAATGAAGTGAATTGATAATGCAGAGGTGCTGGTTCATTAATTTATAGAATCAGTATATTCTCAGTTAAATTAGTAGAAATTGAAAAACTAGTTCTAATATTAATATGAATGCTAATATCAAAATGGTCAGGACTTATTCACAGAAATATAAGGGTAATTGAGCAAAACCTTTTTCTATTCTTATTTATTTTTTAGTAATTTTTTTATTGAAGTAAAATTCACATATAATATTATATTGGATTAAAGTATAGTGATTTTAAACATAGTGGATTAAAACATAGTGATTTTACCATTATATTCATTATTAAATGCTCATCCCAACTAGTGTAGTTACTGTCAATATGGAATAATATTACAGAAATATTGACTATATTCTCTATGCTGTACATTCATCCACATGATTAATTTATATTATGACTGAGATTTTTGTACCTCTATCCATTGCACCTATTTCGCCTCTTACCCAGCCCCTCTCCCATGGAACCATTGTCACTTCTTAGTTTCTATAAGTCTATTGCTGTTTTTTTCATTTTGTTTTGTTCTGTTTTTAGATACCATATGTAAGTGAAATCACATGGTATTTGTCTTTCTCTGCCTGGCTAACTTCATTTAGCTTACTACCCTCTAGGTTCATCCATATTGTCACAAATGGCAGGATTTATTTATTTTGTATGGCTGAATAATATTCCTTTGTGTTTTTGTACCACATTTTCTTTATCTATTCATCTACTGATGAACACTTTGATAGCAAAAATTATTTTAAAGCTAAATTAATTAAGATAATGTGGCATTGATACAAGAATAAACAAAGAAATCAGTAGAATAGAGAGCCCAGAAACAAAGCCAAGCTTATACGGGTACTTTATTTGTAAGAAAAGTGGCACTGTAGAGAAATGCCTGCCATAAATGGTTCTTTAAAAATTGGGAAGCCATGTGGAAATCAGTTGCCAACTTCACACATCTGTAAAAATAACTTTCATAAAATAACTTTTTATTATATGTAAACATGTAAATTGAAAGGAAAAAAAGCTTCTAGAATACAGTATAGGAGTGATTCTTTTTGCTGTGTCTAAATGTACAATAATTGTAAGCACATTTAATTAGTTAATTTATCTTAGCAAAAATTTAGGCAAAGTGATATGAAAAATTTTGGTTATTTGGATTTTATCTCAGAAAGCAAACAATGGCATTGCTGGAAGCTGAACTTTGCGAAGCTCAGGCAAGTCTACATCAGAATCATATTCACGGTTTAATAGACAGAAGGCCACTTGGCAACCAAAAGTGACTATCTGCTTTGGCTGACTACCCAATACAATAACCCTACTTTTAGCCTATAGAAAATTCATTAAATCTAATTTTATTTAAATGGAGATATATTCCTGGTGGTCTTTATTTCTTGGCTTTAACAACCAAAGAGGAAAATGCGAGAGTGTCCAGTCATCATCACATCACAGTGTGAATAGGTTTTATCCGATCATGTGACTGGTTTTTATACCTCCAAATCCAATACATATATTATTCTTGTATAAAATGGTGCTTTGTACCTGTTACCAAGTACAATATTAAGTATTATTTTATTAATTAATTTATTCAGTGTTTGAAATATTAAGCTGTAGTTCCCAAAATAAGCTTTTAAAAGGCACATTTCTGTGACTCAAGAATGTCTAAATTCACAAGGAAACTCATGCCTACCAAATTACAGATACATATTTAGAATACAATTTGTTGTAATTATGTCTCCTAAGGGGGAACACGTGTAAGCTACAAGAGTATGTCGGCAATCATTTTCAGTGTTCTGATTATATCCTTTATAATGTGCCTTCCTAATTCAGAGGGCAGGCACGTTTTTTCTTACTATGTTAATCAGTTTCTCTTCAATAATCCAGATATTTTGTTTATGTTATTTATTCCTTCCTGTTGACTTTCTGGTAATGAAATTAATGTATCTGATTTTCCTCCTTTCAGCTCAATATTATGCTTCTATAATCATCTCCTTTAAAATGGGAATGAAAACCTCATTCTACTAGTTTCTCTTTCTTCCAACAGTAAGGCTTTCTTATTTAGGGAAAGGTCACTGAACACACTGAATATACTTTTTAAAAGTTTTTCATTATCCTCACCTTATAATTGTACAATAAAATTCCTGTACTACTGCAAACACAGAAATAATGTATAGTACTATTATAGTAAATGTAGAATTAGATATTCTCTTGAATGTGATTGAATAGTCAGTAAGAATATACAACCAAGGGGAATATGTATGTTTCTTCCTTTACATCCCAGAAACAAGAATCTGTTCATCGCTGCCCACACAGTCTTGTTCCATTTTAGATTTCCTCTTTTAACTCATGAACCCATATTTCTTAGGCATCATTTTCAATGAAACACACACCCAAAAGTAATATTGGCTCATTTTAGCAGTGATTTTCAAGGTCTGCATGATTTAACTAGTGTAATTTTAATTTGCTAATCTAAGATTATTGAAGGGCATATACAAAGGAGGGTCTAAATATAAACATCTGTTAAGCAATTAAAAGGTTGGGATGTGTCTTTTAAAGTTTCCAAGACTCTCTAGACTGGCATAACAAGCAACTGTCAAACCCATACACCTTTGACAAAAAAATGTTCTATATGTAACCTACTTTCTAATAAAATTATTTTATTTTCCTCAATTTGAAGCTAAGTAAAAAGGAAAATTTAAAAAAAAGAAACATTAGGAGCTCCTAAAGGTACCTTATTTCTGTACTTTCCAAACACAATATATAATTTCAGCACTGGTTTTGGTAGTTTTAAATTCTCTTCAAAAAACACTTTTATTTGGCTACATCAACATCACCTTTTAATATTTGTTCTAGAATGCATTTAAATATTTAACAGGAAACCAAACATGATAATCCTTGTATATTCATACTACCCTCTGGCTGTTACATTTAGTAAATTTTTCATGAGAATATTTTGGCTCATTCTTTATCTAGTTTTCAAAAATATTTCCTTGTGAATTTGATGGAAAATGGAAAACCCATTAATTATCGTTTGGGGGAGGAAAGTAATATATATGATATATCTTAAACTGAATCATATTATATTGTTGTATTTTATATTGGGCATTATTATGTTATAAATTTTGTCATATATCATATATAAATACATATCAATATAAAATATTGCTCCCAATTTAGGAATATATTATGGTTATCAGGTAATCTTTGATTTCATGTATATACTCATCTCACTCTCACTAAAACACACCAATTACAATTTAATATATTCTTCCAGATTTTATAGCATCTATTGCATTCAGTTTTTCAAACACTAGATAAGATGTTGCTATGAAGGTAAATAGATATGATTAATATTTACAATCAGTTAACTTTAAGTATAACAGATTATACTTCATAAAGTGGGTAGGTCTCATTCAATCAGTTTAAGGCTGTAAAAGCAAAGTGTAGTTTCCTGAAGAAAAAGGAATCATGCCTCAAGACAGAAATGAAAATCCTGCTTGAGTTTCCAGCCTAACGGCCTGCCCAGTGGATTTTGGGTTGAATATTGCAGTATCAACTGTTAACCTGAGTTCCTGGCCTACTGGCCAGCCTTACAAACTTCAAATTTGCCATACTCCACAATTTTATCAGCCAATTCCTAAAAATAAATCTCTCTTTCTCTTTGTTTCTTTCTCTCTCTGTGTGCGTGTGTGTGTATGCGCATATGTACATTTGTGTGTATAGATAAGATAGATGATAGACATATAGATATATATCCTATTGTTCTGCTTCTCTAGAGAATCTTGACTGATACTGACATAATTTTTAAGCATAGAAGCTCACAGTTATTGAAAGATTATAAGAGTTTAAGAGTAGGCAATATGGAAGGCTTCTTTGAGATGTAAGTTTACTGATCTAACATAAATTCCATATATAGACTATACAGTTTTCTAATGTTTATTAATATTGCTCAGTGCAGACAGAGAAATATTCATAGGTCTATATTTGTCAGCTGATTATTAGAGAGCAATGTGGCACAAAAATATTAAGGCTATTTACAAAGAAGTATTTAAAAAGGATAGAGCAGATACTTTATTCTTAAAACTTCAAAAAAGCTGAAGTTGTATAAATAGTGAGAATAAGGTTGAATCAATAGGTTTAATGTCACAATGAATTTGAGGAATTATTTCAGTAGTGTTTCTAGTTATTACTAGAGGATTCAAGATTTTGAAAATTACTGTTTGGTGCTGATAATTTAATTACATGACTTGGGAGCAAGTGGCAACAATGAAGAGGAGAAAAATGTTCCTAGAGGTTCAGACATCAAGCCATTATGACACAAGTATTGGGAGAAATACACATATGGGTAATTTATATAGTTATATCCATCACTTATGTGATTGCTTCTGGATTTCTTTTCTTAATTAGGGAATCCTCTACACAGTAAATCTTAAGCTATTATCTCATACCCTCTGCATTTTCACTTAATTTTGTTCCTTTCAGGTATTAAGCATAGCTCACGTGGATTTATATACATGATGTTAGGTAGAGATGTGACACAAATGACTTATTCCAGAAAGATTTTAGAACTCTTTAAAAACTGCAGTTCTTAAATGGTGACTACTTACTATTTACAAAATTATTAAATACATTATATGCATTTATTCTTTAGAAATAATACTCAGCATTTAGAAAGAAAGGCAAATTATCCGGGAATATGTGATGAGCTCTTATTTCTGTAGAACAGCTCATCTCATGAAAAATTTGCACAAATTTCATTGAAACTTTCTACCTAGTCACTTTTAACTAAAAATGTTGAAATATACTCCTGATGACAGATAGACACTTAAATGTCTTGCCCTCAAAGTTGACAACAAAGTATTATTTGTAAAAGAATAATTAAATTTTAAATGATTTAAACAACTTAAAAAAGCATTCTAATTCTGTTTTTGGTAGAGGTAGGTTATCTTGCAGCAGATCAACTGTCCTAAAGAGAATGGCAAGAGAAGTCAGTTAACATGAAAAAATTAATAAACAAGCAAACAAGTTAAATATATTCAAAGTTATCAAACATCTTCCAAGACCACAGACACCTGAGGGAACACAGTTCTAGGGAAATGGGAGTAGTGCTGAAATTTGGTTACAGTTAACATGTTCACAAAAATAGAAAAAATATGTAAAAATAAAAACAAAGATGGCTTACAGCATAAAATAATCGAAATATACAAAAATAAATGCAAATGCACTTCATAGAACAAAAAAATACAATAACCGAAAGTAAGTGTGCAATAGATTTAATAGCAACTCAGTGGAAGCAGGAACAGAATGTAAGTAAACTGAGAGATGGGTCAGAAAAGTCTCTGGATAGAAGTATAGATAAGAGGATATAAATAGAAAAGAAAAGAGTGTGCATATAACAGAAGAGTGAAAAAGTATTTCATATTAGTAAATGAAGCCCCAGAAAAGGGAAGAAAAAAAAAAACAATGGAAGGGGAGAGAGAGAGAAAGAGAGAGAAACACAAAGGGAGAGAGTTATCAATATGTGTCACCTTCAGGATTCTGTTGGGTTCAGGGAAGAGAGAGAGTCAGATACCCAAGCTAGTTTTTCATCTATTTGGGAAAAAAATATTGCAAAAAGTTTAGAAATTAGAGAAAGAGACTTAAGTCGTATTTAAGAAAGTAGTAGCTGAATGTTTTCCAAATTCACAAGCGGACTTAAGTCAGGGATTAAAGAAGCTGTGCAAATATCAGTCAGACAACAAAGAAAACTAGAGACAAGGAGCAACATTTTCCAAGCAAAAAAAAAAAATCATTTTACCTAGTCAATTTAAAGGAGTAAGAAAAAAATTGAAGACTAAATACCAGAAATGTTGAAAATCTCAAGTTAGTGGGTAGCATCTTTAAAGTAAATCATATAAAGAATTGTATAGAAAAAAAGTCCTTCAAGAATGAAATCAAAATAAAAACGTATTCAGCCAAACAAAATCTGAAAGTCTTCAGCCACAGTAAACATGCACTAAGAGAAAGTCTGGAGAGTCCTTCAAAAAGAAAGAAACCCAGACTTAAGTATGGAAATGCAGGAAGAAGTGAATAAAGAGCATATAAAAGGTAAATATGAGTGTAAATATAAATAAATACTGACTGAAAAAAAAAGTTAATAACAGTGGTGGTATAATGTTGGATTTAACATAAATGTGGAATTACAGAATGTGTTAATGTTGGAGAGAAAGAAAAAGTGATAATATTAATTTTTAAGCAAGGGTCACTTCTCTTTAGAGGAAATAGGGAATAATTAAAAACAATAAAACTCTGTCAATATAGAGGATAACTTGAATAACAACAAGATTAACCATATATGATTTTCAGCCACTACAAATTTTGAAATGATTGAAGTATATCCATAGCTCCTTTGAGCTTGGTAATTAATATGTATAGAACCTCTGCAGAGGTTTGAATTTTTATCCAAGTCTAATGAAGCTTTTCTATTAGTATGTTTTTGTTAGGCATCTTTGAACATGTTTGTGGACAATCACATGCATTTTCTCATATGTAACATCGATTATAAACATCAAAGGTTTTTTTTTCTCGGGAAGTGTATTTTAATCATGAGAATTATTTTTCTATCCAATAGTTTCACTTTTTACATTTTTAAGCCACATTATTATCTTTATTAGTGAATAGCTAAACTGATCCTATTATCATAAGTTTTTAGAAAATCTGACAGTTGATAACTAGAGGGAGATTATATTAATTTACTTTCTATCAGCTTTTGAAATAACTATTTCTTTAGCATTTTACTTCTTATTAAAGTAAGGAGAGGCAAAAGCTGGATAATGGGGCTTTTTCTTTAGTTTTCTCTTCAAGGCCAATGAAAAGGACTCTTGGGGTAATTTATACAGGTTTAAAAAACTCACAGATTTAACTTGAATTTTTTTCACCTAAATCACATCCTTGATACTGAGTAATGCCAATTTCACTGTTATAGTAATCTGTTATCAGATTGCCTTCCAGAGAAACCAAATTAGTATTAGTCAAGAGCCTCTTAATATTTCTAATTCAAAATGGGTATTGTCAAACAAGGTTATTATATGATACATTGTATACTAGTGTTTAATATAAAGAAAAGACTATTAATGGGTATGTTATTCTATTTACTAACTTAACACATGAGTAGTAAAGCTTACAGGATCACAAGTGTGCCTCAAATTATACTTCCTATATTTTTGAGATTGAACGGCTAAAATTTTTATTTTGACTCCATAAGATATTTATATTTTAAACCTCCAAATTACAGTTTTAAATCTTGGGTTTCAGAGGTTTAATACTTGTTAAGTATCTATTTATTTTATGAATTTTGATAATAAGTTTCCTCATTAATTTCTCCTTAATCCACTTCAGAATACAGTCAAGTATGTAAATATACACATATTCTTATTGTATTCCTAAATACATTAAAATATTTTATTTTAGATACACCATGGGAGAATTAATAAAAATAATACTTCTGAGGATGTGTTACTTTCAAAGTAATTGTGATATTATCCCTGTACTGTGTCTGGTTTGTCTAGTGACAAGATACCTCTAGTAGAATGAGGGAAAAGTTGTGGAATTAAGGTTATAAAGAGCAGAACAGGACTAGCACATGAAAAGCAGCAAGTAAAATAAAAATATTTGTAGAACTTCCACACATAACTAGATGTTACTCAAAAAATAAGGAATTCCATTATGAGTATATAGACAAGATGTAGGCATTGGGACTGGTTTGTTGACCTGTTGCTTGCAAAATATTAGCCCAGAATTGAGGAGTTTTCTGTTCATAGGAAGGATATAGTTGAGCACTGTAGACCAAGGCTCATATAGCAAAAACTACAAAGAGGTAGATAAAATTACCTATTGTCAGAACTAAAAGAAAAATTGGAAAATATATATTCATTCATTTTTTTACATATTACTATACCTTTCTCATTAACATTAAGCAACCAGGAAGAACCCATAGAGATTTAGCAGGTTTGAAAAACACAGCTAACACAACTAACAGTTAAATATGACTGACAGCTAAATAACAAGGCACCCAAAAATCTATAATTTTATATTCATTTCAAAATCACCATTTACTGGACCATACAGAAAGTCTCAACAAGTTTTCAAGTGATATAATTATAGAGTATATTCTCTGATCAAAATAGGAAGTAAGTTAAAAACCAATAATAAGACTATATTTCCACCCTAAATATTCAGAAATTAACGATCCACTTTTGCATAGGTATGGAGACCAGAAGAAAAAAAATCACCAGAAAACATAAGAAATAATTGAAAGTGAATTTGAAATCAAGTGTGAAAGCATGACATTTTGAAACTTATAGACTGTGGCTAACACCCTCCCACAGCAATCAGTTTTTAGAAATTTTGCATAAAGTTTCTATAAACTTTTGTGACAGGTTTTTTTTGTGGATTCATGCATCACTTTCTCTTCAGAAAGTATATAGGAGTGGAATTGCTTTGTTGTATGCTGCACTGATTACAGTTAGTCGAATGAAGAAACAGCTCACATGATTCCATGGGATTTATCATCTCTAAAAGATGCCGCTTGCTTTGCTTCCTCTGATGACTGATCATAAGGAGCACACTCAAAGATCACCCCTATCACATGCTCTTCAACATAAATTCCAGTGTAATGTGGGAACACTTTCATGCATTTCCCTCTCTGTTGAAATATGACATTTTGACATAACCTAGGACCAGATGATAATTTGAGGTGTCAAAATAATTTTATGTTCTTCTATAACATAATCAAATTCAACTAATGCCCAACAACAAAGGAGAGTGTAACCTGAAGAAACATCAGGTTATTTTCTAGTCCAAAATCCCAGAGGTTGCTTCTGGGAGTCAAATAGGTTTGTGTCAAAGGCTCAAATCAGTATGATCAAGCATAGCAGACTCCAATATAATTTGAGCATGGGGAGGCCAAATGTACCAGGGCAATTGATTGAGCAATGTCTCTCAGAAACTTCAACAAAGGTTTTTGTTGTTCAGAGCCTTCTCAATTTCAGCTGTTTTCCTGGTAACTTTGTAAACAGAGGCTAATAAAATTCCCAGATGTATTATGTGGTTTCTCCAGAAACCAAACATCTCAATCGATAAGTTTGAGCTGTCAAAGACAATGTATTTTTTATTGTTGAAAGAATATTTCTATTAACTCCAGTCAGAATTACATAAGAATTGTACCTTTTTTGCTATGACCTATACTTTGTTCGGGTTAATCAGCACAGCATTCAAGAGTCCTTATGAAGTTTTCCACAATCCTCAACCCATTTTATCTATACTTACGCAAATGGCCTCTGGTCCCCTGTTGGGAGTTACACCAAGAGATCTTGCATCTTATCACTTGCAATCATAATTCTCTCTTTTATCTGGCACCCATTTAATAAGCATGGATTCTAGAAGTTACTTCTTTTTTGATATCACCCAATTTCAAAGTTAGAATAAATTAGTATGCTAAAATCTTTAACATTTTGAGGAGTTGTTGAGACAGCTAAATTACCTAATGTCTTATAGTGATCTAGTAAAATTTTAGTCATTTCAACAGTGTTCAGATGGCTAATTAACAGTGAAATAAAAAAAGGAATACATGAATGAATAATACTAACATTCTCTCATCATTTATTCCCATTGGTTTGAGCTGGGCAAGGATATTGGTAACAACTTCCTCACAATATTCTCCCTATTCTCCTATCAAACAACAGAAGATAATAAGATGTTGAGTTGGAACCCCTCTTATCAAACATCAAGTATCACTTGGGGCAAAGGCATAGAATTAGAGGAAAGTTTATATCATATTAAAGTCATATAAAATAGTCATATAAAAATAGGATATAAAAATCAACAGGTTGATTGTACTCTCAATATTTCACTGGACTTAGTGTTTTATCACTTCAGTTCAACATTTCAACAGCAGGTTTCCATCAGTTTTTGTTATGTATGCAAGAGCCCCTGCTTCATGAATAAGAGTTGTGCTTATAGATGCAAAGACTCATTAAATTTCCCTTCAACTTTTTTCTAAGAAGCAGGCCTATTCTGAGAACACCGCACATCTCAAAGGAAAGTAGTTCATTGTTTTGAAGTAAGAGAAGAGAATTTCTGGTCCCCTCCATCCTCATTGTCTCCCTATCATATTATGTCACTCTTTACTTCTCCTAATCACTGTTTTCTCTCCACTGTATAATTAGCCTTAATTCATTGTTTACATTATTTGTGCCTGAGGTGAAATTAGCAATCATGTGAATGAATTCTACCTGCCATTTCCTCAACTTTGTCAATCCTCAACTTTTGCTCAACTACATATTAATTTCCCAATTTACTGTCATCTGATGACATGCTTTATCATCCAGAATCATTGTATCTCTACAATCATGAACTCGAATGACTATAAACTCTAGTATTTATACATATTATAGTATTAAACTCTACATTAGTAAACTCCAGTATTATAAATCCCTTTCCTTACATCCCTAACACTCATTTACTCCTATTTATTCATGCTTTTCCTCTTAGGTGTGTGGACTATGCAATCTCAACATGATCAATCTGGTAACTGCATTTCCCAGGATCACCTTCCCTGTATGGTCCTGGGTTAGAGTTGACATGAGGAGAAACTCAGGTAGAATTTGGAATATAGATGTGAAGCTATGCTGGGCAGCTGCATCTGGGAGGTCTTTCCCTTTGCACAGGTGAAACCTCAGCCTAGATGGGGGAGGATTCTTGACTCTGTAGGAGAAAGAATTCTCCAGCAGGTCGGACAAGTGTTAGGTAAGGAAGGAATTCATTAGAGCAAGAGCGGAAATTAGTGGCAGCGGCTTTGCAGATGGCTGAGAACAGGAAAGTGCAGAGGGAAAGAGAACGTTCACTGAACATTTCCTTGGTATAGGGCAGATAGTTTCCCTTGCCATCTCTTAAATTCAGGGTCACTTAGCATCCTGTGTCTACTTGGATCTGCGCTGCGTGGACACTAGCCCTTACCACCCTGGGATTTGGGGAGCCGCAGAGCACGGGATGGAGTGAGATTATGTTCTGAAAACTTCTCAAAGAAAGAAGATTTTCAGGCAGCCTCCTGTAGCTGCAATTCCATCCAGGTCACCCAGGCCACAGGAACTTGCAGGCCTAAATCTGAACTCTCAGCAGCCCCTCCTACGTATAAGGAGTAAAGTGGAGACTAAGTGAAGATTAAGAAATAAAAGGAAATAGCAAAGAAACAAAGATGCTTACCACTGGAAAAACTCAGAGAGATAAACCACAATTAAGCTGAGCAGTGAGAAAGCTTTTAAGTTACACACTTAAAGAGAGAAGTGAGGGCGTCCTCAGAGAGGAGGTACACTTAAAGGTTGGGGGTTCCCTCTTTTAAGGATTTTTCCGAGGGTCAGTGGGTATAGACTTGTAGAGTGGTCTCAAAATGCTTATCTTCAGTGATAGACATTAAGTCTCTTCTATTATCAGTCCTCCAGGTAATTCTGCAAAATTAACTTAACAAAAGAAATTGGTCAGTTCTTCTCCAGGATAGCAGCTTCCCTCTGGGAATATATCAATCAAGACCTCTTGCCCTGTTCTCAATGTGAGCTGCGTCACTGTCTGTTTGCTAAGAATATGTTCGGAATCTTACTTCCTAACTTCCTGGTTTTTAAAATGGAATCTTAGCTTAAGATGGAATCCTTCCTGTTCATATTCTACTGTTCATATTTCAGCATTTTTCATCATAGGCAGGAAAAGTTAACTATGATGCTTGTCCCAGGTCCCTGCCCTCCCTCAAAGCTATTGACCTTACTCTCAGAAGATCATTGTCATCAGATATTTTGATGCACAGAGTCCTTGGTCTTATTTATTCTTTCACCACTTTGACTTCTAGTCCTGATGATCAGCAGCTGCTCCAGTTTCGCCAGCAAAGTGTGATAACTACAGAGACCATAGTAAGATGACTAGTCATGCCAGTTTTCCTGGGATTGAGGAGGTTCATTGGAGATGAGATTGACAGTACTAAAACTGAAACAGTCCCAGAAAAATAGAATGTATAAATAGAATCATTCAAGTATTAGGAAATTCAGAGGCCATCTTTTTATATTTTTATGATGAGTGAGAATTTTTGCTTAAATATATTTTTCATTTTATCTCTCATTTATCCAACAAATATTTGTGTACCAGGTACTGTTTTATGTATTGAGAATATGTGGTGAAAGGGGTATCACAATTAGTGCACATGGTGTGTGGGGTCACAGAGAAGACAGTGTAGCTCAGAGAAGACAAACAGGGACTCTGTGGCATCTTACTACACTGATGGACAGTGACTGCAATGGGGTATGTGGGGCACTCAATAAAAAATAAGGGTGAATGTAATAACTACATTGTTTTTCTTGTGAAACCTTCATAAGAGTGTATTTCAATGATACCTTAATAAAAAAAAGGAAAAAAGAAAGAACATGTACATGGGGGTGGACAGACTGGTCTGAAAATAGTAAATAAACAAGATAGTTTAGTAGTGGTAGTTCTTAAGAGAAAGAAGGGAAGGAGGTGAGGAAGGAGGTGAGGAAGGAGGCAGGCAGCAGGCAGGAAGAAAAAGCAGGCAGGCAGGCCACCTAGACTGATATGATTTTAAATAGTTGGCAAGAGGAGATTGAAAGTCCGGATTGGATTTGGTGGTCGTGGGAGGATCTGTTGTTGGTCAGTCTTAAATATCAGTAAGTAGCCAACAATTAGAATACCCAAGGCAAAGAATTACAGAGACAAGGAAAAGTGCAAAGTGCAAAGAAGTATGAATAAAATAAACTTGAAGACGAGAAATGTAGGTTGTTTGGTGAGCATAATGTGTAGGGGATCAGAAATGGCCCATGCCATTCAGGAATTACTTTTGATAAAGCAAGGATTTTCATCCCTGTAAAATAATTTTTTCTTTCCATTTTTGATTTATGAAAATCCCCATCTAGAGACATTTCCAACACATATTCTTACATCAAATTATACTTTATAACTTCAAAACCTCACAACCACATATTCTCTGTAATGGTAGAAATAGAATATGGTAAATCATTATGGTATGGTATATATAAAAATATAGTGAAAATACAATAAAGCCAGATACTATTGATAACATAAACTGATGATACTTTAAAGCCAGTTTGTTCTACTCAGTTTTTCATAGTGGCCAATGGAATTTAAGTTTCCGATGTCAAGATTCCTTTAAGGAAAATCAAAGTTACTGAGGGGACCCTCCAGGAGAAATGCTAAAATCTTTGCAGTAACACAGGGCTTTCTTTTTTAATGTTAACGCTTAGCTTTTTCTAATTAAAAACTGGAATGACCATACTGAGTCCCTCAGGAGGCTAATGCCTTTTCCACGTGCCATTTCATGCCCAAGGAAATAAAACAGGGAGCATGGTCAAACAAGAGCAGTTACTACCTTGATTGGGAAATGGCTTTAAGAAAGCTCTGTGCCCTTGCTTGTATTTGATGGATTATCTGTTCAGTGTTTTAGTGCTTTGTTCATCTATAATTGACCAAGAAAGTGATGAGCTACAGATGGTCCAGGTTTTTTACGGCACTGAAGCAGCATGCAACAGTTTGCTTGCTTTTGCACATGCAAGCAGTTAAGTTTCACAAGTAAAGCGTAAAAATAACTTCTGTGCATAGATAACACAGTTCATCTGTTAAAATACGGGGTAAAACCAAATCCAAAGAGCATTTTCGTTGAACAAACAAGGAATTATAATGAACAATGTTGCTGCAATGTAACAGATGTAGGACAATGACAGTCTGGCTGATGTATGAACATAAAAATGTTTTAGACAGGAAGCCATGGGGGCACTACTGTTTCTCATTACTTATTTCTAAAAAAGTTAGAATCTAAAATCAAGTTAGTGATATTTAAGAATCAAATTTCTGCTTGTTTGTGGTTGAGATTTTATCTGTTTAATTTTAGATTTATGAACTAGGCTTCTTTAAAAGTAAAACTTTGTCTTCCAAGTAAAAGGAAATTAAACTAATATTGACATTAAAGTTATGTGAAAAGTTTTAATAAGAAAAATACTTTTTTTGTCTCTAGGCCTCCTAATGCAAACATAGTGCTTTTGTTAAGTTTATGTTCCTTTTGACTGTTATTCAAAATTTTTCTAAAATGAGAAGACTGATTAATGAAAATAGTATTTGAAAGTTGGTGTGTTTTATTTACCTCTATGATCTCTGAACTTGGATTAGTGTCTAAGGATTCAATAAATATTTTTGTTTAAAATAATATATGGAATATACTTGATCATTCAGCTGCTATTAATAAAAAAAACTTTTAGTTATAATATAAAGGAGTGGGATATAAAAGTGTTTATATTTTATAATCCCTTATAAAAAATATTATGCACAGAGAAAAGAAACAACCTAAAAATACTATTTTCTCCTTGAGATAATTAAGAATAGTTTATTTTTTTCTTCTGCATGATTTCTTGACTTTTGCATCTCTATAATATTTTAAATTATATATATGTATTTTTCAATGAAGGAAGATTAGAATCTATTTCACGGAACCCACCAAGGGAAAAATATTTTAGAGTTTACATAAAAATATGCAACTTCCTAAGCAAATGCTTCCATTTTATTTTGTGTAGCTACATAAAATCTGCATCCTTTGGGAAAATATGTAAATGTATTCAATATTGTCACAGATATATAATAATAAGGAAATAAGAAAATGACTAGCAAAACTGCTATCTTAATTAATTTATTAAGTTAATTGAGCATACTTTTTCAGATTTAACCCAGTCATCTCTTTTAGCAAAAATTTGCAGTGACGAAGGCTTTTGGTTACTTTTTTATATTAAATATGTCATGATATTTATTTTATATTTATATAGAAACCATTTTTTGAAAAGAGGATTAAGAGTTTTCAGTATTTTCCTCTTTTTACTACACTAGATAATATGATTCACCCTTTCTTAGAGGAATGTGCCCTTTGGTTACTTGTCTGAGAGTAATGATAATTTTTGATCATCTGTCCTGCTTTATTACAAAACTTCCCTTAGTTATTCACAGATTTCTGAACATGCTGTTTGTGCATAAAGGCCTAGACAGTGATAAGATCTTTAAAGATACACTTCCTTTTACCTCGTGGATTCTTTGCCCACTTATTCATTTAATGAAAGAGCATTTATTAAGGCTCTATTACATTATTATGTACTCTGCAGATGTGAAAAGCCCCCACAGGAATTGAACCTATAGACTTGGCTTGCTAAGTGCTTTGCTTTAATTAGCTGAGCTGCTCCAGACAAATTCATGAATATAATCTACAGACACCCTTACACGGAAATCACACACAGAGGCACCAACCTATTCATAATTCACATATTCAAATACAAAATCACTACTAGCATATACATATCACTCACTTAAATGCAACCCATGAGTGAGAAGTTTCTCAGCATTATCAAGCCTGCGCAGCAAGTAGCATCCGCAGTGTTTGGGTTTATTTTCAGTTTGGTTCATGTTTTCAGGATAGGACATCACCCAGGCAGTGTTTGGACCACAGTACTTAACACCTGCAGTCAAGAAAGGCTGTTGAAACTAAACTTTTCATGCTTCTCAAACCTGCTTTCACCAGTTAATGCTTTATCGGAAGCCTGCCCGCCTCCACCACACCTACTTTACCTCATCACCACTTGCACGTTGATATGTGCCCTGGACCTGTCCTCGTTCTCTCCTAAACTCAGATCCATCAGCTTTGTCCTCTAGGACTATTATCCTAAAATTAATATTTTTCCACATCCCAAGCTCTTCTCAATGAATTTCCTCTACATTTTAGTCTTAACGGACATTTGGCTCTCTCATGATGATGCTCTCTCCTCTGGAGTCTCTCTTACTCATCATTCATACCTGCTTCTACCTTCCTTTAGGAAATCCTGTTCCATTGTTCCACTGAAGTCTAAACAACTGTGAAGAGTCTACCCTTAACCCCTGGCCTGATTTTACTTACTTATTAACATCAATTGGCCTTTAGTTAAGATCCATGTATGTTTTAAGAATCTAACAACTGATACAGCCCTTATCCATAATCTATGCATTCAATTTTTTTGAATGTCTTCAAAATGCACTTGGATAATTTCCAGATTTCTAGCCTCTTAGCTCCTTTGCCTCCTTTGCCTTAAACTGTTCTCAGTGAAGCCTGCCAGTCTGTGCTCACCCCTTGATACACAGGATTTTCCAAATTTCTATCACGTATTCTACTGTATGACCATAACTTCCTCTTTTAGCTTTCTTTTAAAACCACTGCCAGGAAAGCCATTTTTTAAAGCAATGAGTCTTAATATTTTTTTACATGGTTATTTTTATTTTATTTACAATTCATTTTTAAAAATGAGATATTGTATATGGCACAGCAAACATAGTCTCAGAAAAAACCTAATGACTAAAAATTTGGGACAATCAATAATGAAATAAATGTCAAATACCACACAATAACTAAACTGCAATTAAATTTACCCTATAAATTCATCTAGGATTTAGTTTCCACAAATCAAGGCATCTTTTGGGCAATATCATTTTTCCATTCAGCATTTTTGAGAGATAACGACATATAACATTGTGTAAGTTTACGGTGTTTACTGTGATGATTTAATATATACATATATTGCAAAATTATTACTACAGTAAGGTTAGTTAACATGTCCATCACCTCACACAACTACTATTTTTTTTGTAGTCACAGAATTTAAGATTTACTCTTAGCAACTTTCAAGTATATAATTCAATATTATTAACTATAATCACTATGCTGTTTGTTAGATCCCCACAATGTATTCATCCTAAAACAGGAACTTTGTACCTTTTGACCAACATTTTCCATTTTTCTAACCCCCAACCTCTGGCAACCACCATTGTACTCTCTGTTTCTATGAGTTTGTTTTTTAGAGATTCCATATATAAGTGAGATCATCCAGTATTTGTATTTCTCGGACTTATTTCACTCATATAATACTCTCAAAGTCCATCCATTTTGTCAGATTGACAGAATCTCCTCCTTTTTATGGCTGGATAATACTCAATATATATATATATATATAATATATATATATATATATATAATATATACATAAATAACATTTTCTTTATCATTTCATCTATAGATGGATACTTAGGTTGTTTCCATGTCATGGCTATTATGAATAATGCTGCAATGAACATGAGAAACTTAAAATCCCTTCTTACTAGATAATTCCTACTCTTGTTTCCACATGTTACTTCAATCTTTACTTCCTTAGGGGAAAAATCCCAACTTCCCTCATTAACTTCTCAAAGAATATGATTTCACTATATATTGAAATAACTCATTGACTAATGAAGGTCTTCATTAAACTAGAAACTTATAGAACAAGTTACGTTTTCTTCATCACCATATCATCAGCAACTAACGTAGATCTGGCAATGTTTCCATAACTATCACTAGATCTACTGACAGAAGGAATCATACACTAGCACACTTCAAGTCTAGGAAATGACTTTCATTTTTTGTCTTTCTGAATATATGTTAGCACAGACATAGCCATATTATAAAGATTTTGAGTATATCTGAATAAAAGGAGACATGGGTCAGGTAATGAGTGAATACAGGCTTAAGTAAAAGAAGAGTTGAAGTGAACAGACAAATAATTAGTTGAAAATTATAGTAGTTATATAAACTGATAACTGAAGGATATGGATTAACAGGATTGTAGGTTTTACACAGTGAAATATCATCACTTAGAATCACTGAAGAAAGGCATTTTTGCATTTATCATTTTCTCAAAGACTTTCTATATGATGCGATTTAGAGATGTACGTGTCT
This sequence comes from Manis javanica, assembly GCF_040802235.1. Classification (NCBI taxonomy): domain Eukaryota; kingdom Metazoa; phylum Chordata; class Mammalia; order Pholidota; family Manidae; genus Manis; species Manis javanica. The sequence continues at coordinate 38,342,280 of NC_133164.1, forward strand.
GAAAATTGAATGATGACTAAACAGATGACACTACTGAGAGAAAGGTTCAAGACCCTGCTCCAAATGAAACCTTCAGATCCAGGAGGAAGCAGAGAGCTCCAGGACTCTCTAAAGTCTTATTTTATTTATTTACAGAGAGAATGTAAGAAAAGAGATGCAACTAAAATCTGGAAGCGCCTTCTAAGTTTCTACTGGGTCTGACCATCTAATTCTCTAGTGCTAGTTTTAGATGACTGAAAAAAATTTCCGGGGAACAAAAAATTTGTATCCATGGAAACCTTTTTATGAAGTTGGTTGGGGTAAAGTATGGTTGTCTATATTTTTGGTAAGGATGAACTCTGCTACCTGTAAAAGCAATATTAAAAGTCCCCTAGTGAGAGGTAAATAGAATGAGTGATTTTGTTTTTTGTGGTGTGATTATAGACATTAGTCTTTTAGCTGAAAATAACCCTGTCTTAAAGGAAGTGGAAAAGTGCACACTCAAATACTAGGTAGCTTTGGGAACAATTACGCAAACATTTGAAGGCCGGTTTGTACACCTGATGCATCACCTCAAGCAAAGTCTATTTTTCTCATATTATTACATTTTTACTTCTTCTAGTATTTTTTTGGTAATTCTCACTCGTACATCTGTACATTACTAAGTATCCATTGACATGATATGTTTTATTTTATGCAAAATAAGTGAAATAACATGAAGATTTTATTTTCAATAAATTTGGGATCTAAAGTAGACATCCTTACGAAGATTTATACATACTGCGCCTTAGGGAAATCTACATTTCTAAAAACAAAGTGACAATAATGGACTGAGGTTTTTTAAATGCAGTAGATTCTTGTTATTCACAGTAGTTATGCTCTATAAAGTTGCTACCAATATTGAATCAGCAAATACTAAACCATTGCTTCTGGAGGGGCAAGTATATATATGTTTTATATATAGACATATGTATATGAGTTTTATATTTATATGTAAAATTTCACATAGATTATAATCTCAAACCCTAAAACCAATTCATCATGGTAGATTGTATTTCTGTTATTCTGCCAAAAAGTAAACGAAGTAGGGAAGTGTTAGGTGACTTGCCTGAGGCCAGGCTTCTAACAGGTGCCAGAGTCAGGATTCAAACCCCATCCATCTGGCTGCAGAGCCAGAGCCTCTTGCCCTGCACTGCACTTGCGCCTCTGGCCATCTCCATCCACTGATCATTTCTGTGTGAGAGCTGAAAGCCGAGGGACACCGTGTTGGACTTGAGCTAAGAACATGTCCCTAGGGCCATTCAAATTTTTTATTCCTCTGAACATGTCCCTGAATGACTGCAAAAGCTCACAAATATTGAATATGGGGTAACAAATTTTAGCAAGCAGGTGGAAATACAAACATCCAGGAAAATGAGGATCAACTGTGCCCCTTTATGAATTTGATTCTGTCATCATTCTGATTTCTAGTCAACTCAGTTTGGGAGATTGCATCTATATTTATAGAATAATGATTTTCTACATAGACTGTTATTAAATTCTAACTACCATAAATACTTGGTTTACTTTTTATAGGCACATGAAATCTATACATACCTTAGATACACTACTGCAGAATAGTGAAAAATAATGAAGTGGTTTGAATAATATCTGAATGCTCCATTATCTCTCCTAGATTGACTAATATGATTTTACTGACATTGACTCTCAAAATCATCTGCCAGTGGCATGAAGTTCACTGGGTTAATTTTGGGAGAAATATTCTACCTTTCAATTTTTCCTATGTGAATAAGCTAATCAATCAAATGATGAAAATTACTGATTTTCTATTAAAAATTTAGTAGAGCAGATATCCATAAAATAATTACAATATACAATATATAACAACAAAAAAATAAACTTTTTATAGAATAGAAGACTGAAGTTGAGAAGTGGTAGGTGTTTTGTCTAATGTATATTAGTAATAGAAATTGAAATTTAAGGCATTTCCCCTGCTTTCCAGATTAAGGCTCAGTAGCACTGCCCAGTACTTTTGGGCACAATTAATTTTCCAGAAAGCAGTTCATTAACAGAAATATATTGAGAATGAGAAAGTCCCAGAGTCTAGTATTACCACTTCAATAATTGATTTTTAAATTCAATTGTGAAATGATTTTCATATAATAAAAGACAGAATTTAAGTGTATAGTTATGAGTTTGACAAATGACTACACTCATGTAACCATGATTCCAATAAAGAAATAGAACATTCCTATCACTCCAGAAAGTTCCCTCATCATTTAGTTAATTTCTGCCGAAAGAATTAATCACTGTTCTCATTTCTATGATTGGGATTAGTTCTAGAAATTTAAATAACTGAAATAAAAAAGTATTCATTTTTGGCCTTGGCTATTTTGCCCAACAAAATGTTTTTGAGATTGAACATGGTTATGCCTTAATAGTTCATTTTTTCTCCTCTTTCTCTGTACTTCATTCAGTTTGGATGATTTCTGTTGACCTGTTCAAATTCATTGATCCTCTTTGCTGTTGTGTCCAGTAATCTTGTCTAAATCAGTATTTCTTTTGTATGTAGTTTTTGTTTTTATGATTTTCATTTGATTCAACTTTTTTTCAAATTATGAATTTCCCTTTTAATATCTTTCCATAGGTTCATTAAAATATTTATTTTAATTATTTTTAAATTATTTTCTGCCAAGTTCAACATTTGGGTTACCTTTCAGTCTATTTCTACTGACCTATTCTTTGGACTATGGGTTACATTTTCCTGTTTTGTGCACATCTAATTAACTTTTATTTTATACTGACACTTGTGAATAAATATATAATAGACAGTCTGGGTTTTGTTTTCTTCCCCTGGAGAGTGTTCTCTTTGTTCCATCAGATAGTTTACTGACAATTCACCTTTGTCCTGTGCAGGCTTAGTTTTATTCTTGCTTAGTTCTGGTTCTAGAATGTAATCCTTATTTCTAAGTTGTGACCTTTTCAATGATGCTATACAAGCCTGATTGCTATCACTCTCTTTTTCTTACTGAAGTATCATTGACACACAATGCTATATTGGTTTCAAATATACAACACAGTGGTTCAACAGTTACCCATATTATTAAATCCTCACTCCCTCTGGTGCAGTTATTTCTATGTCAACATAGAAAGATGTTACAGAATCATTGACTATATTCTCCATGCTGTACTAATATCCTCATGGCGAACTTATATTATGATTAAGAATTTTTGTGCCCCTTTATCCCTCTCACCCTCCTGACCCCATCCCCTCTCCCATGATCACCATTCCCTTTATTTCGAGGAGCTCTAACTTCCCAGTGTCTTTCTTATGGAGGGCAGTTACTTGAATATTTGCTCAGGTCTAAAAATGTCCTGGCTGCTGTTTCCTCCCTGAACCCCTACCATTTTCAATTCAGTGACAAGTAAAGGACTGAGGAGAGTTTTATACAGATTTTGATTCTTTTTTGTGGCTTTATCTTTCTGGAAGTTCTGCCTTAATTTCCAGAGACTTTGGTGACTCCAAATTCTATGCTCTGACTTCTCAAACCAATAAAACGCTGGCTCTCTGTTCGATCTTTATTCACTGTTCCACCTGTGGATTAAGAAGGGCTCTCATGGAAACATATAAATGTGGATTTCATCCAACATATTACCTTCTTGGAAGGATTATATTTACTAAAATTTCTGCCTGTTTGGGACCAGCTTAGGTACCTTCAAAAATTGTTTTTTATATTATTCCAGAGTTATTAAAAGCAAATTTATCATTACTGGAAGTCAATTTATTTCTTAAGACTGAATAAATCACTACTGAACTCTATTTCAGACTTTCACCTATAAGAAGTAGCTAATGTCTGCCTATTTTTTTTTATTAGGAATATTATAAGGTAAACTGAGATAATTTAGGGAATCCCACCTCACAATGTTTACAATAAATTTGGTGCATCCATCAAAGCCTCATTGTTATTCTTTTTCCAACTCTTTCCTTTCCAACTCTTCCGTTTTCTAAAAGAATTACATGGCTTCCTCTAAGAATGTGAAAAAGTACAGCTAAACATGCTTACAATACTGAGGCCATATAAACAAATTAGAAGATACATAATAAGAATTACTGAGAGTCCATTTTCAGCTGTTATAGCCACTGTATGGATTTCAAAGATTAGCCCAGAATATATGCAAGGGGATTGTTTGCGCAATTTCAAAACTACCAAATTTCATCATTTGGTTATTTGGAAATAAATGTATTAATCTTAGTTTTATCCTTATTTCACAAGAGTGACTGATGTGCTTTTAAAGAAGAATTAACTTATTGTCAGTGAAGTAATTTCTACCTCACAAAAATGTAATCACTTAAATGGCAGAATATTTTTCTCCAGCACAAAAACAGTTTACCCAACATGTCCTGGTGTGAATAGAAAAGGGGATATGATGAGTAAGGTGAGTCCCAATGAGGACAAAATAAGGATGATGTTTTAATAACTCAAACTATCTGTAATATATTATGGTTTACCCACTCACAGTTTAAAACTATCATGGGTGATTACACAGGATCCTTGGTGACATTTAGAAGCAGCAGCACTCTATCATTGTTTCTATAAATTAGGTCTAAAATAATCTATTATAACTTGACATTTAACCTCAAGAGTTAAAAGACTCAAAGTCAAATCATTTAATTAGGAAGAAATGACACTGAAATGACCTGGGGTAGTTGACTAATGGCCCTGATTTATGGTACCTTTGGTAAAATGAGGATATTCAGAGAGTCAGTTCTGGTTTTCCCTTAAATGCTATTATTTGCTATATAAAATATGAAATTTTGAGTTTGGACCACAGGATATGTTATCAATCAAAAATAGTCTTCTTCTCTCAGATGTATCTAAAAACACCCTCCACTTCACACTACATTTTTCTACTGTACTTTTAGATTCTACTCTTAGCCTTTTCTTCAGTCTTCTCACCTACTGTAAAGACAGAAAATTACATTTTTGTTGGACTTTTACAATTTCCTTTGGGTGGAAAGAGTAAAAGCCAAGCAACATTCCATTTCAGGAAGGCAGTTAAATAGCTTGCATTAAAGTGTCTGCCAAAACGATGGACTAGCATTCATTTTTATTTTTCCAGGAAACCATATGAAATCGCAAATAAAAGCACTCACTACCTTTAATGTCAGAATTTAAATAAAAAAAATCTTTCATGTTCCTGCCTCCTGAATCAAAAGTTATTGTGAACAATTCATATTGACTTCAAAGCCTTTTCCTTTTTAAAATATTTTCAGAATCTGAATTACATCAAAATAATCTTAAACTCAAATGTGAAACAATCTTTTGTATCAGGAAAATAAATGGTTAAAACTGTATGTTCAGTATTTAATTTTTAACCTTATTTATTATGAACTGGTTGGAAAAAAGATTTATGATGTAAATGGGTCAAATATAATATGATCCTCATTCTGTAAGGAGATATGGGGAAAGCTTAATGTTTAGTTGGTAGTTTATCAGAAAGAAAAGAGAGAAACCATTGTTTGTATTAGGCATTTTTGTTTGTTTTATAAACCATTGAATATTAAATCTAAATATAAGGAATAATAGTCACTACAGCTGCAATGATGAATATCATATTAAAAATGAAAACTACTATAATAATAGTTTGTATCAATTGAGTGCTAATTACAGGTCAGTCACAATGATAAGTGATTTACTTAAATAAGGTTTTGTTTATTTAATAATTTAATATTCTTTAAATTGATACTATAAAAGCAATGTTAGAGTCTGGAAAAAAAATACTGCTGAACTCATATAAAATAAATTAATTTCAAAGTTATCAAACTGGATGGTGGTGTAGCCTTCTGACCTCACATTTCTGGTTGGTTTCAGAGGGGAATGCAGAAAATAGAAAATATCTGTTTTACAATTTGATGCAAATATTTACTTTTTACAAGAAGCAGTACACTATACAGAGGAAAGATCATAGACATTGATGAAGCAAGCCTGAACTTGAGTCCTGGCTCAGCCACATCTTGCTAAATTCTTGTCTTAATTCTTTGAGTCAATTTATTTCTTTCATAATAATGACTATATTGTTAGGGTCACAGTAATAGGAAGCAAGAATGACATAAATACAATGGCATGATGTGTAGAAGCATGGCATTAGCTATTGTTCTGCATGCAAAAATGGAGTACATAGTCATGTGCATAGGTTTTCACTGGGTAGTGACATCTGTACCTTTTGGGGGACTGAAGTGAAGTCTGGTGATGAGGAGGATGAGTTACTTGGGAAACATCAAATAAAAACAAAAGACCTCTTTCTACTTGAGTTGAAATAGCTTCAGAAGTGAGATCGTCAAATAGCAATATTTAACAGTATACAACTGTTTCTATATGCATACACAAATATTATGTATCTTATATGTACTTATCCACATACCTTATATTCTCTACAACATGAATATCTAACCAATGAATTCATAATCACCTGGGGGGTCCTTCTACAGCAACACCAGCATGATTAGTGCATGAGCATTTTTCTTTGTTTTGTTTTCATAGTAATATTTTACTTTTTCTCTTCGTTCTTTCTTCCTCTTTTTTTTTTTTTTAATTGAGAGGTCAGTGTGAATGCTATCCTGGACCTAGAGGCAAGGAGTACTACATAACATGCTTCTTTCCTTTAAGAATTAAAAAATGAACTAGGAACTCAACACTTAAAAAGAAGAACAAATTTAAAAACAGTGAAATTTGTAAATGACCAAATACAAAAATTCGTGCCTAGTTTACCAATACCAAAGGTTGAGGTTCCTCAGTCTTTGACAAGTGAGATGGCCAGTCTCCCTGAGATGTTAACTCTCTTACCATCCTAAAATAAGAATGCCTCAAGGAAAATTTGTGTGCAAATAACTTATCAACTGATTGATGTATTTACTGAGATCAATACATTGGTATTGATCTCAGTAAATATTAGAGAACCTATTTTATACCAGATACTATTCCATGTCAGGAGCAATAAATATATATTTTCTGTTAATACTGGAGTCTAGCATAAGGAGAAAATACATATATGCAATTATTCTGCAGCTCATACATATTTAGTGGGATAGCGTCAATTCCATGATCCTTACAGTGAGGAGCTCCTCCTTGTACCTCTAGCTATAAGAATAGAAAGAAACGTAAGATAGAGCTGGATCTTTTATAAAGTTTACCAGGCAAACAAACAGAGGAAGAGGTAGATGTACCAGACAATAGCCAGATAGATACATCCTGCAGGCAGTTTGAAATGTAGGTATGGAACTCAGAAGAGAGGTAGCAAACTGCACCCTACTTTGTTGTACCAAGCTTCTGTGAAGATTTTACTTTGAAGTATGTTAGTATTACTGTTGTTATTGTTATTTTACAAATAAGAAGCTGAACCTCAGGGAAATTAAATAATTTGTTTAGAGTTACACAACTAGGAATTGGTAGAATTACACTGAACCCAGCTAATCTGGCTATTGTGTCTAACTCTGTTTTACTGTTTCTTCTTAAAGTTGTTAAAATATCAAATATTAAATCATTAGCTGTATTATTTGGGTAAACCTGAAATATTAGTAGCTTAACATATGCTTAGTTTTCACTCATCTGAAGTCCATTTTGAATTAGGAAGTTGAGGAGAAGGGGCTTTCTACTCTGGTCACTTAGGAACCCAGGCTGATGAATTCTCTGTCATTAGCAACATGTGATTTTTAAAGTCATGTTGGATGCCAACCAGCCAGAAACTGGGACGACAGAGAATGGAGGCTAGTGTCAAAGATTTTTATGGGCCATGCTTGGAAGTAGTGCGTGTAGCTTCCATCTGCAATCCAATCACTAAGACTTAGTCACAAGGTTCCTTTTACATGTAATTTTAAAGATGGGAAATATATCTCGGGGCATACATTTTTAAGTAAAAACTCTATACGTTCTGGACAACTCTGCCATACTCCACCTATTATAGATTCCATCCACTCTAATCCTTAAAGGAATACTTCGGTATTTTAAAAAAAGTCTTTAATATAAGCTATAAAACTAAAATGGATAGTCATCCATGTAAAATGATATTTCTCTCACAAAATTAAACTAAACATTATATTTTTCTTCGCTTACAAAGAAAAACTATTTTAGGGAAGGAAAAATATGGAGGTCAGCTGACACTGCTCTGTCATCTCTTAAAACAGGGTTTCTAATGAATAAAAAGATAGGATGAGAGAAATAAATAATTTATTCTCCTATATTCCTCCATCAATTTTCAATTTTTGTTCTCTGTCTTTTCTTTCTTATGGGTACTGCTTATGTTTCACTCAGAGTATTCTATGATTTTATCCTTTGCTTTGCTCAGGATGAGACATTTGCATAGATCAGAATACAGACAGAGAAGTTTTTATGGATATAGATATAGATACATGATTATATAGCACAATATAGTACAAAGGTATTTTTAACCAGTGTAATTTGGTAAATATGTACTTAATGTTTTCCACTGTTACTACACTTCTAAACAAGTTTATGATTGTTTTTAATCTAATAACTTTTAAGGTGGTGACATAAATGTATCAAGATAATGATAAAACCAATGAAGTTATTTAATATTATTCATCAACTTTGTCTTTATTTCTAGACAATCAACCAGAGAATATAATAATGTGGAAAAGACCTGATAGGACTTAGTCACATCTTTAGTAATCCTATGTTTAATAGCAATACCATATAACTCTTGGACACCAAAAATAATAATAATAATAATAATAATAATAATAATAATAATAATAATAATAATAAAAATAATAAAGTAGAATTAGGGAAAATTTTCCTATCATTTTCTCCAGCCATTAAAGTGCTTAAAATGAAAAGTATATTTTGTAACTCATTATTATGAATAATATTTTTCTATTTTGTTAGTCTAAAAACACTTTTTCATTGTACCTATGAAATTTTCATTATGTTTTCAATATATTAATAATTCATAGAATGTGAAAAATAAAGAATATAAATGATAAAAATGTAATGAAGCTATCTTCATTTAAGTGTCCCAAGAGATGAGAAGATGCCTAACTTTTTCCAGTATAAACAGCGTCCCAGAATGATTAGAGGAAATAATGTTTTATCTTTACTCAGGATTTCTATATACATATCATTATAATGGTGATATCAATTTATATGAATATACATACATATATAAATTTACCAAAAATTATAGCACATGTTGGATTCTGTCCATATTTTCATAACTATTTTAGTTAACCAATCACATAATTTCTCATAAATAAGCAAAGGATTATTTGAATTATTTGTGTGTGTATGTGTATGTGTGTGTATATATATATATACACACATATATAATATGTATGTACCATATGTTACATATATATTTCTGTGTGTGTATATATATATATATATTCATATTATATGTATGTGTGTGTGTATATGTTTTAAGTAATGGCTGTGTTTTGCAACATCTATTACCAAACAAAGTCAAATATAATAAAAAGGAAAAGCAAGAGTACACAAGGTAAGTGTCTTCTCTTCTCTATGGCTGTCAAGGGTGAATTCCAAACTTAAAGAAACTTCGTTTTCCTAGAAGTCTCTACATATACAGATGAATTCCTCAAAAACAAACAAAGGGTCTCTACACTGTAAGTTGGAAGATTAGACATTGGTCTAATTGAATTCAAATAAAACATATTAGCTTTAATAGCAAATAATGACATCTCACTTTGATGTTAAGTCAATCAGAAGGTAAAAAACAGCAGATTCTAGCAATCTGGGAATGAAAAAACTTTTTCTTGAATTTCACTTCTCACTTTTAAGTGTGAAAAATTCAACAAGCTAAAATAGATGTTTTTAAGAGACAAACAGTAGAATATCCTAGTGGAAATTCTATTCTGGAACAAATTCTAAGGCTCAAGCCCTATAAAACCTTTTAAATTTCCTATATTTATAGAGAAAAAATAATTTATATATATACACACACACATATATGTATGTTTAATATAACAGCTGTCTAAGGTGCTGATAACAGTTGGGGCAAATGACAAACTAAATACAAAATAAATTTCAAAGGTAACATTGGTAAAAAAGATGTCTACAGGGGGCTTTAAATATAAAAACTTATTTTGGGGGATTAAGACCATGCACTTATGTAGGCCTGTATGCATGCTCAGGAAAGACTTGAGTGGGCTCTGAACTCTCAGTATGGCTCACCTCGAGGATCTGCATAAGCAGGAAGTGAATGCTGAGACAGAGTTGTAACTAAACCCTAAACCCTATCTGAGAACTGACAGCGTTGCCTCAACTCAGAGAGAGCCCCTTAGCAAAAACCAAGAGACATACTGGTTCCAGGCACTGCAGGAAATCTTTCAGTCAGTAGCTGACTATTAAGCTAAATGAGCAGAAAGTCAGACAGCACTTGACAAAGAATACACACGTTACAGACCACAATTCCTGGTGAAGAAGTAAAACCTGACTTCAAGGATGTACTTGTTATATTATTTAAAATTTTTAGGTTTCAACACGAAATAAGGAAACATATTAAGAATCTAGAATGCATATTCCATACACTAGAGGAAAAAAAATCAGTAGAAACTGTTGAAAAGGAAACTCGGATGTTTGATTTTCTAAACAAAAACATAAAACTATCTACTTTAAATATGACAACATCAGGAAACCATATCTAAAGGGAGGTGTGAGAATAATGCCACACTAAATAGGAAAATCACACCAAAGATAGAGACATTAAGAAAAATAATCTAAATAGAAATTCTCAAGTTGGAAAGTGTAACTAACTAACTAACTGTAAGTTTCAATAGTATATTTAAGCTGGCATTAGTGACTAGAAGATAGGTCAATTTAGATTACCTAGTATAAAGGACAAAAAGAAAAATAATGAAGAAAATGAATGAGTTTCCTAGACCTGTGGGACAGTATCAAGATTACTAAGATACATAAAATGGAAGTCGCACAAGGAGAGGAATGGGAGAAAGAGGCAGAGAATATTTGAAGACATAATGGCCAGAATTTCCCAGATATCAAGATAAGTATTAATCTACATATACAAGAAGATCAAATGAAGGTCAGGTAAGATAACTGCAAAAGGTCCAGACAGATACAATGTAATCAAACTGTTGAAAGCTCAAAGAGAATCTTCCAAGTAGCAATAAAGAAAAGATTCAGCATGTAAAAATGTAAAAAGAAATCCTCAGTAAGTTTAACAACCAGTTTCCTACTGGAACCATGGAGGCCAACATGGGATGGCATATTCAGAGGGAAAAACCTAGAAAATAAAGAAAAGAAGAAAATATTGTTAACCAAGAATTCTATGTCCAGTGTAATTATCCTTAAAAAATAAAGAAGAGATAACAATATTGACAAAAATTAAAGGAAGTTCTTCAGTTATAAATCAAAGGACAACAGACAGTTCATCAAATTACTAAGAAATAGAGCATCCCTACATGTAACTAGTTAGGAAAAAATAAAGACAGCATAAATGTAATTTTGTTTGTAGCTTTTATATTCCCTGTATGGTGTGAAAGACAACTATATAAAGCTGCCTTAAAATTATAAAACTGTTTTGATGACTTATAACATATAAAGATACAATTTTTATGACAATAACAGCACAAAGGAGTAAAGAGTCAATGGAGCTATGGCAGAGAACAATTTTCATATTCTATTGAAATTAAACTAATGTTAATTCGAACAAGATTGTTGCAAATTGATTTAAAGTAAAAGGATGGAAAAATATACGTCATGCAAACAATAACCAAAAGAGCCAGATAGCTGTACTAATATCAGACAATTAAGGCAACAACAACTTTAACAAAGAGGATATTCTGCAGTTATAAAATGTCAGTCCATTAGGAAAATATAAAAATTATGAACATATGTATATCTAAAAATAGAGACTCAGGATACAGGAAAAAAAATGGAAGAAGTAAGAAGTAGAAATAAGAATTGAAGATCAGAATTAAAGTAAGAATTAGACAACTTAATAAAAATATTTGGTGACTCAGTAGTCCAATTTCAGTATGGATAGAAAAACTACACAGACAATAAAAAAGGAAATAAAACATTCAAATAATACCCTAATCCAACTAGACCTTAACAGACATCTCTAGAACCCTCCACAGAGCATAAGCAGAATGTCCAATAAATACATGAAAAGATATTCAATCTTATTAGACATCAGGTATATGTAAATAAAAACCACAGTGAGAGTCCACTTTACACTCACTAAAATGGCTATAATAAAAAATTCAGATAATAACAAATATTGTCAACAATATGGGGAAGTTAAAAACCTTATGCATTTTGCTTTTGGGAGTGAAGTGAGTTGAATGGTGTCTCTCAAAAATTCATGTCCACCCAGAGCATCATGATATGACCTTACTTTGAAATAGGGCCTTTGCAGCTGTAAAAAATTAAGGATTTTGAGAAAATCATCCTGGACATAAAATGGGCCTTAACTGCAATAGTTGGCAACCATATAAGAAAAGAGAGGAGGGAAGACACACATTGCCGTGTGAATGGAGGCAGAATTAGGCCAAAGTATGCTAGGAGCCCGCAGAAGCTGGAAAAGGCAAAGATAAGTATTTGCCTGCAGCCTTCAGAGGTAACACAGCCCCCTTGAAATCTTAATTTTGGATTTCTGTCATCTAGAACTCTGAACTGATAAATTTTTGTTATTTTAAGCCACTGTGTTTATTATTTGTTTGTAATGGTAGACTTAGGAAACTAATAACTGTGGAAAACATATTTGCATAGTCTTAAAAACCAGAATAGAGTTATTACATGATCCATCAATTCCATTCATAGGGAAATATATGTCCAAGCAAAATCTTGTACATGATTATTCATAGAAGAATTATATATAACTGCCAAAAAGTGGAAAAAAATCTCAGATCTTCATCAATTGATGAATGGATAATCAAATGTGACATACCTACCTATAAAGTAGAATATTATATGTCCATAACAAGGAATTAAATACTGTTGCATGCTACAGCATGAATGAATTTTGAAATTACACCAAAAAAAGGAAACTAGACTCAAAAAGCTATATATATTATGATTGCATTTGTATGAAATGTCAGTAACAGAGAGATCCATGGAGACAGAAATTAGATTAGTGGTGGCTGGCAGCTGAGGAAAAAGAGAACAAAGGATGACTGTTAATAGTACAGTTTCATTTTGGGGGTGATGAAAATATTTTGAAATCAGATAGCAGCAATGGCTGCAAAAGTTTGAGGATATATTAAACATCAATGAGTTACACACTAAAATTTTATGGTATATGAATTATAGTTCAATAAAAAATAAAAATATCTATACACTATATTGTTCTAAATTTTCAAGATTTTATTTAATCCTTTCTCTTCTGTATGTTCTCTTTATAATTTTACAACTAAACAAAATGAATTTACTTAAAATTTTTGTGACAAAAAATATCTGACATAGTCAGGAAGTATCATTATGCTGTCTAAAACCTGGTCCATATAACATTATCTGATGTTTTAAGGATTCCAGGCATTCTGTATTTCCCATTTACCCTTAAACTACTTTGTGCAAATTACACTTTAGACTTGTAATTAGACCTATAGATTACCAAATGTCTACTCATGAAACTCCTGTTTAATCTCTCATTTATATGCAGAGTAGCAATGGTAAAGAGATTAGGATTTTTACATTTAATGCTCTTCTCCCCTAAACAAGCTAAAGAGCTTCCTAACTTACTTTCCTGTGGTTCCTATATTAAAATAATAAATTAAAAAAATCAGTATAATCTTATCTCGGCATTATTTGTATTTGTGCAAACTTTCTCTATTTACTGGTTGTTCACTGGAGACAGTAATTTGTCACTCCAGAATAAATGGAGCAAGATTTAAATAATCAGATTCTAGGGAAAGTACTACTATGTACAGACTGAGATAAAATTGTATTTCTCCAATGTTTTTTAAAATTAAACTGAAGTTAGAATAAAAATAATACAGAAATCTTCAGTAATACGTTTGCATTTGAAGAAATTATACATTTCAAGATACTCATAGTATAAGATGTACTTGTTTTGAATGCTTCTTTTACAGTGAATATGTTGAATAACATATTCATTGAGTTTTATTATGTACTAGTAAAGTTCAAAGTATTTACACACTTTCATACACATTTAATATTTAAAAAAACTTTAAATGGCCTTGCCAACATCTCCGTTACAGATAAGGAATCTGTGGCACAGAAATATCAAATCTTTGCCTAAGATTATACAATTATTAAAAACTGAATGTAGAACACAAAATCCAGCCCTCTGGTTTCAGGGATCTCCTTCTTCTTACTGTTCTGATGAAGGTGTATTGAAGAATTTTTTTGAAAAATGGTCATTCTCAACAGTACTATAAAAACTCCAAAATATGGGCACAAGAAAAAACTCTTTATCATTCCAGTCCAGCATATATGATGCATTTCCCTCCCTCACATTTAACAAGTGCTACCAGAAATCATAAGACCAGAGTAACATTACTCTGTATTATACTACTGAGAAAAAGTTTTAAAATTCTATCCATTTTTTGCCATGTTAGGGCATAGTATTTTTATTGCATTAGTATTATTAGAAATTCCAGAAACATATTGTTCATTTTACTGTGATGTAGCTGTTTTGATTCAGCATTTCCCTTGAAGTTAAAGTAACTACATTGAATCTTATAGTTAACCTTATTTATTTTATGAAATGGTACAAAATGGACTAAAACAAATAATCATTTACCAGAAACAAACTCAACATGGTAAGGTCAAAGAAGTTTTCACTGCAGCATGAATGTACATGATATGCTCCTCAGTGTACATACTATACTATGTTAGCGATAATTCATGCAAAGCATTTTTTAAATGCTTTTAAGGTATACCCTAGAAGTGCTTTTCATATGAAATTATGTAAACTAGATCTAATCTATAGTAGATAGTTGCTTTGCATATGATAGTTTCTTACATGAAATTTAATTCAACTCCATGGATCATTAAGTATTCACAAAGAATTAAAGCATAAATCTCTAGACATCTTACTACATGGAAATCTTTTAAAAAGGTGGCTTTTGAAAGTATAAGTATCCTGCTCCCAAATTAAGTATTTGTAGTAACTTGTCAAACTTACAGATAAAACTGATGAACAGGCAGTTTTTTAATAAATAATGTAGTTTTATCTTACAGTGACCTTTTTGCCTCAAAACCCTCTTTAAAGTTGAAATTAATTGTTTATACTAATCTTATGGTTATGTCAAAAATGAACAAATACAAGTATGTATATGGAAAATCTTAATGTCCCCCCAAAATTCAGAAATATAATTTGTATCATATTCTCAACTTTATTATAAAATATTAATAATATATTTTAAGGAAAATGTGTTTTGCAATTGAACTTTATAAAAACTTGTTCACTACTGGCAGTAGCTTATGAAAATTACTGTCAAGTAACATTATGTACTGTTAACCACTAGGTATTTAGACATACTTTTCTCTCACTGAATATATGACTTGAATACTGAAGGTCATTCCTTAGATTTGAAAATAGCATATATATAATAACTGAGAAAACTAAGTTCTACACATTTTCCAATTGCTTATTATGCAGAGAGCTAACACTGTCACTATGTGTGGCATCTCCAGATGGCAAATTCATCAGTAAGAGATTGGGAAAACTTGTAGAATCAACTACAACTTCAGGTAAAATTAAACTTGGAAGTGAAATCATTAATATGTTGAATATGCATCTGGATACAATTCTTTGAACCATTTAAGAACATTTCTATCTTACTCTAACTCATGTTCCTCTTACATGTTGTAACTGCTAAATCTCTTCTGCTTAAATTAGGACCATATGTGAAGTTTAGGCTTATCCCAAAGAAGCCCATCTGGAGCAACTGTTGTCTACCCCATTGTTAAATCTTGATGTCCACACACAGTCTCAGGGAGATAGGTAGCTAAATGAGTTGACTAAACAGACACTTCTATGTACTTTTTAAATGTATGTGTTTGTGAAACTTAAGCCAAAGGTAGTTAGTGGGAGTAGAACAGGACATGTTGCCCCTGTAGAGATGGGCCAAGCAGGACGCTGACACCACGCACTGCAGTCAGCCTGCCAAACCAGACACCTAAGAAACCACTCCCCAAAACAGCTAGCCTGAGAACAAAGGGAGTTTTCTGATTCCAGCTCAGCCCTAGCAACAGGTTGTAGGCAACCAGATGGACTTGCTGATTCCGTTTCCAGTGTTTATAATCCCTTAGACACTGCAACCCAAATGGGTTCCTCCCATGGAGCCCCACCCGATTAGTGGGAATCCTCTTTTTTTCACTCTTCACTAAAAGCTTTGCTGGTTGCTCTGTACTCTGGTCTGTTTGCTTCATTCTTCATTGCTTCCAAGACACAATCCTGGGAAAAACAGAATCTTAGCTGATAGCACTAATATTTAGAATTTATGAGATTTAAGATGACTTTCATTTCAAATTAAATGTATTATTATTTATATTTTGTGAAACAATATTATTTAATGGAATGTCTTGCCTAAAAACATAAAATTTTGTTGCAATTATTGCTAAACTCTTAGAGGATGAATATTCAAAAAATCTTTTTAAAACACAAACACCCACTGCATAAAACATTGCAGGCTATCATATGTACATATTCTATAGCTCTAAACATTTTGGGTTCTACAACTTTCTTATTTAGGTGAAAGGAAAAATATGGAATTCAAAAATACAGAATCAGGAGCAGATACAAGACCCCAGATAACTTTTGTAAGAAATAAAAATTTGTAAAACGTAACCAAAACTAAGCCTCTTATAATATCTGTTTTTCATTTTGGTTGTTCAGTCATTTTCATGAAAAATATGTAATATACATTTATATGTAATGAATTTATTTTTGTTATACTAAAATAACTTTATGAATAGATGGTGAGTTTTTCATTTTCATTGTAAATATGGAAAGTACTGATACATGAAACCACATACACAAAAGCTCTTTGGGGTGTTCAATAATTTTTAGAGTACATAGTGTTTCCAAAACCAAAAAGCTGGAAAATCATTGCATAAGGGCATGCATTTGTATTTTCAGTGGGAGCAATATCATTTATGAGGGAATGAAAAGTGGTTCTTGGAAGTGAGTGAAAATAACTCATTATTTTCATAATGAAGCACACACACACACACACACACACACACATATATATATATATATACACACACAGTACTTAAATACATATACAGTATACCTGGTGCTATTATTAATGGATAGATCATTGAATTATCATAGAATGATAGGCATAAAATAAAATGAAGTGTAAACCACAAACCAGTAGCTTGATTGGAATGTGCCAGGATCTTTAAAATTCTGTTTCTCTAATCTCTTCTTTTAGACTATATTTACTGACATTTGTTACAAGACTGATTTTTTTCTTACATTGTTAAATTTTAATCTCCTCCTGCATTTTGGCATTGATTCTGATAGAAGTTCTCAGTGTTCCCCATTCACAAACAGAGTACATTATTTGATAATCTTCTTCTCTCAGTATACTATGCCTGGCCATCAAGTGATTTTTGATTCCCAAACTTTTACTACAGTAAACTTTTGAAAATTATTACAGGCAACTTGTAGTTGAAATTGCTCTCTCACATTATAATAATGCTAGAAAGCAACAAAGTTGTAAACCTTTTTTTTGTATTTCCTTTGTACTTTGTACACATTCACACACATATATTCATTTATAATTTGAATCTTCAAAATAAATTTCATTTTTTTATTGCAAAATGAATATGTGAGCATTATGAAAAAAATAAACCTATGATGTATTTGTACTCTGGGCTATAGTTGAGTTATGTTTCCTGAACTGGGTACAAGGGGGAGGCTGAAAGGTCTGATGGGGTGAGAAGATCTGATAGAAAATATAACCATATGTTACACAGCATTTATATCTACAAATCCACTAATTATTCCAACTCAGCAGGCAGTCATACAGCAAACTATGTAATCTAGGAAAGAAGGAAGGAGTAATGTAGTTTGAACTTCTTTACCTAACTGTGGTTTTTATGAAACAGTTTGTAAAACTAATCATATGTTCTAGATTTATTTTTAACTCTGGTTCTCTTATAAGTTGCTGAAATTTACTATTCTTTTGCAGAAAACCATTTATTAGCATGTATAGAGTGAGATACAACTGCATATATATGTATATATTAAGAGAATAAAATTCACCTTCCTCACTTCACACTGAAAGTAGTGTGAAGAAACTGTTTATTATTCATATGCTTCCATGTTTTAAAAGAACATTTAACAAATATACATGTACATATACATATACACACATGTATATATATATATATACACACATACACAGAAACACATCTATAAAAAAGTCAATTTTCCTGATGATTATAGGCTAAGTACCAGATGACATGCAAGGATCCAAAAACATGTAAAATAGGTGGATTGGTAGTTACTCCCAGCAGAAAGATGAAACTATGACTTCTAGAATATATTTGAAGAAGAAACTAAGAATAAAGACATCAAATGAGCTATTTCAATCTTCATAATAAAATAAAATATGAGCTAATTATCTGAGATGATGAAAGACAAGAATTGGAGTTCTCCTACCACCGGGTTGCCAGATATAGCAAATAAAAATACAGGACCCATAGTTAAATTGAAGTTTATATGAATTACATATATATATATATATATATATATATATATATATATATATATATATATATAACTTTTAGTATAAGTATGCCTTGCAATGTATAGGGTATGTTTATACTAAAAAATTATTTGTTGTTTATCTAGAATGCAGAATTAACTGGAAGTCCTTTATTTTACCTTTAAACCTCATCTCAGTTCTGTCTAGAAAGGTGGTAAATGTTTGGATGCTTTCTCTGAGGAGAAGAATAGAATTAACTTAATTTGAATAAAGTGATTAATTAAATCCTAGGAGAAGCACTGAGAAAGAATTAGAGGGATTTTTTTTATGTGTTTGTTTTTAATATAGTCCATCATTGCAAGGTAACCTTTTCCTTCAATGCTTAATAATCTTCTAAAAAACTGGAAGAGAAAATAGATTCCTAAATTTATATCAAATTTGGAATTGGCAGAGTGACTATAATTAATAAAATGCTGGAATTAGTTAAGTTTAATCAATGAAAAGGTTATTTAATGTATCTGGAGGGCAGATTAGTCAGGGAGGATGTTTAGAAAAGAGATAACTGGTAGAGAAATTAGTCATCAGACTAGAAAACAAAATTATGAAAAAGAAAATATGGCTGCAGCAAAAGTTTAAAGAATGGAGGCTGATCAGGGATTGGGGTGCATTCTTTCTAAATTATAAGCTTAACATCAAGTTGTTGCCATGCCTACAGTTGCTTTATAACTTCTATCTGTATATATAATTTTAAGAAATAGTGATAGACAACGGAGTAGAAAGAAATCAGGGTCATGAGCAATTTTTATTTAAAAAATAAATCCTTGAAAAATGCTGGCAGAGGTGCTTCTTAGAAGTTTATAAATGATGAAAATTTATATAAACATAGAGAAGTACACAAAAGTAAGAAACTAGAAATAAATTACACAAAGAAAACAAAAATGCCTATAAATACATGAAGGCTTAATAACATGCTCCTAATTAATCAATGAATCAATGACCAAATAAAAACTGAGATCAAGCAATATATGGAGACAAATGAGAACAATAATTCAACACCAAAATCTGTGAGACACAGTGAAGGCTGTGCTAAGAGGGAAGTATATTGCAATACAGGCCTACCTCAGGAAAGAAGAACAATCCCGTATGAACAGTCTAAACTCACAATTAACAAAACTAGTAAAAGAACAAATGAGGTGCAAAGTTAGTAGAAGGAGAGACATAATAAATATTACAGCATAAATAAATAAAATTGAGAAGAATAAAAGAGTAGAAAGAATCAATGAAAGCTCCTGCTTGTTCTTGGAGAAAATAAAGAAAACAGATGAGCCTTTAGACAGACTTATCAAGAAAAAAAAGAGAGTCTACATACATAAAGAGAATCAGAAATGAGAAAGAAAAAATCACTTTGGACCCCACAGAAATACAAAGAATTATGATAGAATACTATGCTAACAAATTGGATAACCTACAAGAAATGGACAACTTTCTAGAAAAATACAACAATCCAAGACAAACCCAGGAAGAAACAGAAAATCTGAATAGACCAATTAACAGCAAGGAAAGTGAATTGGTAATCAAAGAACTACCTAAGAACAAAATCCCTGGAACAGAGGGAATCACCACTGAAGTTTCTCAAACATTTAGTGAAGATGTAACACCCATCCTCCTTAAAGTATTTCAGAAAGTAAAAGAGGAGGGAATACTCCCAAACTCATTCTATGAGGCTAGCATCAATCTAATAGCAAAATGAGGCAAAGACATCACAAAAAAAGAAAATTACAGACCAATATCCTTCATGAACATAGCTACAAAAATACTCAAACAAATATTAGCAAACAAATTCAAAAATACATGAAATAGATCATCCATCATGATGAAGTAGGATTTATTCCAGGGATGCAAAGATGGTACAACATTCGAAAATCCATCAACATCATCTAGCACATCAACAAAGAGAAGGACAAAAACTACATGATCACCTCCATAGAGGCTGAAAAAGCATTTGACAAAATTCAACATCTATTCATGATAAAAACTCTCAACAAAATGGGTATAGAGGGCAAGTACCTCAACATAATAAAGGCCATATATGACAAACCCACAGCCAACATTATACTTAACAGCAAGAAGCTGAAAGCTTTTCCTTTAAGATCAGGAACAAGACAAGGATGCCCACTCTCCCCACTTTTATTCAACATAGTTCTGCAGGTCCTAGCCACAGCAATCAGACAAACCAAAGAAATAAAAGACATCCAGATTGGCAAGGAAGAAGTTAAACTGTCACTGTTCGCAGATGACATGATATTGTACATAAAAAACCCTAAAGAATCCACTCCAAAACTACTAGATTTAATATCTGGATTCAGCAAAGTTGAAGGATACAAAGTTAATACACAGAAATCTGTTGCATTCCTATACACTAACAATGAACAGCAGAAAGAGTAATAAGGAAAACAGTTCCATTCACAATTGCATCAAAAAAAAAAAATACCTAGGAATAAAACTAACCAAGGAAGTGAAAGACCTATACTCTGAAAACTACTAGAAACTCATGAGAGAAATTAAAGAAGATACCAATAAATGGAAACACATCCCATCTTCATGGATAGGAAGAATTGATATTGTCAAAAAGGCCATCTTGCCTAAAGCAATCTAAAGATTCAATGCAATCCCTACCAAAATACCAACAACATTCTTCAACA
The DNA here is from genome assembly GCF_040802235.1 of Manis javanica. NCBI lineage: Eukaryota > Metazoa > Chordata > Mammalia > Pholidota > Manidae > Manis > Manis javanica. Next base: position 38,363,643 of record NC_133164.1, read on the forward strand.
AACTAGAGCAAGCAGTTCTAAAATTCATATGGAACCACAAAAGACCCCAAATAGCCAAAGCAATCTGAGAAGGAAGAATAAAACAGGGGGGATTATGCTCTCTGACTTCAAGCTCTACTACAAAGCCACAGTAATCAAGACAATTTGGTACTGGCACAAGAACAGACCCATAGACCAGTGGAACAGACTAGAGAGCCCAGATATAAACCCAAGCATATATGGTCAGTTCATACATGATAAAGGAGTCATGGATATACAATGGGAAAATGAGAATCTCTTCAACAACTGATGCTGGCAAAACTGGACAGCTACATGCAAGAAAATGAAACTGGATTATTATCTGACCCAATACACAAAAGTAAACTCAAATGGATCAAAGACCTAAATGTAAGTCATGAAACCATAAAACTCTTAGAAGAAAACATAGGCAAAAGTCTCTTGAATATAAACATGAGCAACTTTTTTCTTAATGCTTCTCCTAGGGAAAGGGAAACAAAAGTAAAAATGAATGAATGGGACTATATCATTCTAAAACGCTTCTGTACAGCAAAGGACACCATCAGCAGAACAAAAAGGCATCCTACAGTATGGGAGAATATATTTTTAAATGACATATCCGATAAGATGTTAACATCCAAAATATACAAAGAACTCACATGCCTCAAAACCCTGAAAACAAATAACCATATTTAAAAATGGGTGGAGGATATGAACAAAGACTTCTCCAAAGAAGAAATTCAGATGGCCAACAGGCATATTAAAAGTTGCTCTTCATCGCTAATTATCAAAGAAATACAAATTAAAACCACAATGAGATATCACCTCACACCGGTTAGTATGGCCAGCATCCTAAAGACAAACAACAAATGTTGGTGAGGATGTGGAGAAAGTGGAACCCTCCTTCACTGCTGGTTGGAATATAAATTAGTTCAACCATTGTGGAAAGCAGTATGGAGGTTCCTCAAAAAGCTCTAAATAGAAATACCATTTGACCCAGGAATTCCACTCCTAGGAATTTACCCTAAGAATATAGGATCCCAGTTTTAAAAGACTTATGCACCCTATGTTTATCGCAGCACTATTTACAATAGCCAAGAAATGGAAACAACCTAAGTGTCCATCAGTAGATGAATGGATAAAGAAGAGGTGGTACATATATACAATGGAGTATTACTCAGTCATAAGAAGAAACAAATCCTACCATTTGCAACAACATGGATGGAGCTAGAGGGAATTAGGCTCAGTGAAATAAGCCAGGCAGAGAAAGACAAGTACTAAATGATTTCCCTCATTTGTGAGTATAACAACGGAGCAAAACTGAAGGAACAAAACAGCAGCAGACTCACAGAACCTAAGAACAGACTAACAGTTACCAAAGGGAAAGGGACTGGGGACAGTGGGTGGGAAAGGAGGGAAAAAGGGAATAAGGGGCATTATAATTAACACACATAACATGGTGGGGGGTGCACGGGGCAGGCTGTATAGCACAGAGAAGACAAGTAGTGACTCTATAGCATCTTACTATGCTGATGGACAGTGACTGAATTGGGGTATGTGGTGGGGACTTGAGAATGGGGTGACTCTAGTAACTACAATGTTGCTCATGTGATTGTATATTAATGATACAAAAAAATGTTGAGTAAGTACAGATTGTTGAATAAGATGTTAAGAAAATGGTAAGAAAATAGCACTTGAGAATAAGAAAATTCCCCTATTTTTTTGCTTCATAAAACCAGATAATTGCAGGTAATGTATCTCTAGGGGAGGGAGGAATAAGTTCCCCGCCAGAGGTAAATTAGCTTTGAAGCCAAAATCAGTCAAAGGGAGAAATAAAGTGGGAGAAATCCATTTGTTGCCTACCAGCAGTCATCCAGTTCTGCTCGCCTATGTCCATTGTTACATAGCTGATTAGTGAACTCTATTACATAATAGTAATGCCCACACTTGTATATATTTGTTATTTCTCTCAAAAAATACATATTTTGATGCAGAAACATGCTGTTGATTAACAAGTAATTTAGTTTAGAGAAAGTTGAGATGAATTTACTATATTTGTTACATGATGCTTGAAATGTTTTTCTCAAGTGTTATGTGAGCTAAACACCATTGAGTTTTTACTAATGATTTTTTGTTAACATTTTAAAATAAAAAATGTAGTATACAAAAGTAATGCTTATGTTAACAAATTTATGTTTATATGAAAGCTATTCATTGGCTTTGTGTAAAACAGCAGCCAAAAATAAATTTTAAAAAATTATAGTTTAAATGGTACATTATTTAAAAAATTAATAAATAGAAGTTTTATCCTCAACAAACTGGGTTTTAGTACATAAATGTAATAAAGGCCACACATAATAAGCCCACAACTAACATCATACTCAATACATAGGAATGCATTTACCCCAAAGATGTGTATAATCTCTATGCTGAAACTATAACATTCATGAAAGAAACTGAAGACACAAATAGAAAGATACTCCTGCTCATCAACTGAAACAATTAATATTGTTAAAATGTCTATTCTACCCAAAGCATCTACAGATTCAATTCATTACCTATCAAAACTCCACTGGTATTTTTCACAGAAATATCAGATGAGACAATCCTAAAATTTATATAGAACCACAAAAGACCCTGAATAGCTAAAGCAATCTTGAGCAAGAACAAAGCTAGAGGCCTCACACTTCCTGATTTTGAACATATTACAAAGCTATAATAAGTAAACAGTATAGTATTGGCATGAAAACAGACACATAGATCAGTGGAACTGAATAAAAAGCTGAGAAATAAACCCAGGCATATGGTTAATTGTTTTCTTAAAACTCATTTAATTAGACACATTAAAGTATTACTGTTCATTTAATCTCTTTATAAAGATATTCCATCCTACATTATTATAAATTTTTTTCAGGTATGAAACTTGGGTTTGACTATTATAGTCATGAACAGAAATATTTCCCCCAGGATCTCCTCCACATAGAGATACACATAACTATGTGTATAATTATTTTTAGTCTTCCTAACTTTGGGAAACTTTGTCCTACTTCCAACACACACACACACACACACACACACACACACACACACACACACAAACACATAGATGCATCAATTTTTTTTCAAGCCTAGAATATACAATGGAGAAAGGATATTCTCTTCAAAAAATGGTGCTGGGAGAACTGGATAGCTATATGCAAAGAATGAAACTGGATCCCTATCTTACATCATTCACAAAAGTCAAAAGTCAACTCAAAATAGTTTAAAAAGTTGAACATAGAGACCTAGACAAAAAAATCCTTGAAATTGGTCTTGGCGAAAATTTGATGAGGGGTTGGTTTCTAAAACAAAAGCAACAGAAACATAAGCAAGAAAGACTACATCAAATTAAAAAGCTTAGGCACAGCAAAGGAAACTTTTTACAAAAGGAAAATGCCACCTACATAATAGGAGAAAATATTTGCAAACTACCTATCTGAGAAGAAGTTAATATCCAAGATATATAAAGAACTCATACAACTTAACAGCAAAACAAAAATAAAAACAAAGACAAAAGAAAACAAAAAAAAAACAAAGAAACTCAATCAAAAAGTGGGCAAAGTACCTGAGTAGACATTTTTCCAGATAAGATGTACAAAGGGCCAAAAGGCATGTGAAGAGGTTCTCACTATCACTAATCATCAGAGAAATGCATGTCAAAGGCATAATGAGATATCACCGGAGACATGTTAGGATAGCTATTATCAAAGATGAGAGATAACAAATGCTGGCAAGGTTGTGGAGAAAAGGGAACACTGGCACACTGTTGCTGGAAATGTAGTGTCACAGCTACTATGGACAATAGTATGGAGTTTCCTCAAGAAATTAAAAACGGAACTACCATACGATCCAGCAATCTTACTTCTGTGTACTTACAAAAGAAATCAACTATCTTGGAGAGAGATCTCTACTCCCAAGTTCACTGCAGCATTATTCACAATAATCAAGGTATAGAAACAACCAAAGTATCCAGATGAACGGATTTTTTTAAATGTGAGATATATATCTAAAATACGGATGAAACTGGTGGTCATTATGCTAAATGAAATATGTTATACAGAGAAAGACAAATATTGCTTGGTATCACTTATATGTAGAATCTAAAAAAAAAGTCAAACTCATAGAAACATAGTAGAATGGTGGTTGCTAGGGTCTGGGAAGAGGAGGTCCTAGTGAGGAGATGCTAAACGGTACAAACTTTCAGTTATAAGGTCTGATATAATCTAGTGAATAAAGTTGATAATACTGTACTGTATAATTAAAGCTTGCTAAGAGAATAGAATTTAAGAGTTCTCACACACAAAAAAGGTAAATATGTGAAGTGATGAAGTGATAGATATGCTAGTGAACTCAACGGAATCCTTTTACAATGTGTACATATATCAAATTATCATGTTTACACTTTAAGTATATTATAATTTTATTTTAAGTTATCTCAACAAATGTGAGTAAATAAATAGAGGTATTAGTTTTAGGTAAATAGAGAGCTGACAATAAGCATTCTAAAACATATTAGGTGCTCCCAATATTGAAAGCTGAGAAGACATGATTTTTAAATTGCTAAAAGTAACCTGTTTAGTGTCTTCAGTTTGACTTTAATTTAGGTAGCAGTGAGCTATGAGCATTCCAATGTATCAATAAGGGTGCGTGATGACTAATGAAGGTAAATGTTCATCTTATCTTCATTCCTACTCAACAATTTGAAAGCTTTCTTTAAAAAGTCAGGAAATATGATACACCATGCTGTAATTGTCTATCTTTTGGGCACTCTGAGTACCTACTTAGGACTTAAGTATGGACAGGAAATAATTACACTGTCAAATATCTGCTCCCATGCTTTTCTAAGTGTCGCATCTTTTTATTACAGAATTTTTTGATGTCTTTAACTTTTACTTGGTTTATTACCCTTTGTGATGCATATCACATATTCATGATATAAATTATACATACTTAAATAACGAGAGTTAAAAGAAACCTTGGTTACCTCAGTAGATTTTTGATAGTGGACTATGTTTTTATAGACTTATATTTTATTTCTTTCACAGTACCCATATGTAACTTCAGGGAGTAGAAATCCCAGGGCAAAATACCTCTAAAACAGAAATCAGTCAAAGGGAGAAATAAAATTTAAAACGCGTTTATTGCTTACAAACTGCGGTCTGGGGGCCGACTCTTTCCTGCTCTGGCAGAAGCAAACGAAGCCTCCCCCCAGCCTCTCAGGTTCAGATAGTTACCCTCAGTAGCCCAGGTAATTACCTGTGAATTGGAGATGAACTAAAGCTAGGTGAGAGGTTCTGGGATATTACAATTTTACCCACACCACAGTAAAAAGAAATGTCAAAAATCTTGTTTTTTCATAGAAAACACAGGTAATAATGAATTTTGATTAAGGTTTTTTTGCCTTATAAAAGGATCCTCTTTGAAAATGCAAGATTTATATATGCCAAATTATCATAGGAAACTTTAAATAAGCAATAGAGTAGCTGATTAAAAGATGGTTCAAATATGCATGTTACTTCATTCCAAAGAAGGAATTGCCACTTTAGTAATGTGAAAAGTATCTGAGATTTTCTATACAATCATGGCTCTTTCATGGTAATTCTTAATTTGCTATCCCTGTATGTAATTGTACTTGAAGTTTTTATTAACACTGTGAAGGTAGCAGATTCTATGTATTTTCTCTTCACCTTTCCCCTTTTTCCTTATTTCTACACAGAAACAATACACTTAACATTATTATAATTTTAGAATTTTATTTCTTTCATACAATTCCAGGTGAATAATTCCCTTAATTTTATTCTCTTGTAAGAAATTAGTGACTTAAACAAACCATTCATTGCCAAATATACAAATTATATGATAGATTACCGATGGAAAAATTAGTTTCTTCTTCAGATCCTAGATAAAATGATTTGATTATGTATATTCAAAGATGAATTAAAAATATACATGTATAGAATGAAAGTAAAGTCTTCCTACCATATTTTTAATATTCTTGTATGTAACTTGACTATGCTTATGAGTAAACCAGTCAACTAATATACTGAATTATGTATTTATATAATTTTTCAAGTCAGCAAGATTAAATAACTCTTACATGCTCAAATATTCAAACGCCATCTTTTATTCCCCTGAAATTTTAGTATACATCAGGTTTTTTCAGCATGTTTTTGTAAGTCAGTGTGGAAAAATTGATGAAATAAATATGGGAGTTGAAAATGTCAAACCCAAAGGTGACAAAGAAAAGACATTTTTTAAATGTTATTTAATTAAATTTTCATTCAGTACAATACTTATGATAACATGTTTATTGTTCATTCCCTGTCTTGCAGTGCAATGATACACATGAGACAGTAAATATGGAATTAAATGCCAATAGGTTGCAGCTTTGTAAACACATAAAACGCAAAACAGCATAAAAGCTCTTGAGTCCTGCTGATTCCTAACTGTGGTCTATGGCATGCTTTATTCCACACTGCTTCGAAGTAGATGATATTACATTAAGCCCTAAATACCTCGTAACTAAGGAAAACTTTTTTTTTTAATTATGAGATTCTTAGAAATTGCATGAATTCTTTACATAGTTAATAAAATTCATGCTCGAAAATTGCTTTCAATTACCAATTGTAATAGAAAGCTCTGTTGACTGGACATGGTAGGAAAAAAATGCAGCAACAAAATCATTATCACTTTCTTAAAGCACTTTAATTTCTATTAGCAATCATTAAAAAAATCAGTTTCCTCATTTCTATAAATTATATTTTTTTTACTCTTACTTTATTTCACCCCACCATTATTTAGGAAATATATGTGCTGTGTTATTTTTAAATAAATTTATTTTGTGACATGAAGCCTAATATAAACTCAAATACTTTTATGACTTTCATTTTTTTCTCCCAAGAAATGCAAACATCCTTGGGGTTACTGATGAATTGGTTCTCATGGTAAATGACCAATACTAATGTACCAGCTAAAAAATCTGCTTAATCTGAATTAGACCAAGCAAATCCAATCAAGATGGCATATTCTGAATTCCATTCCTTTCTTTTAGGAAAGGAGCTCTATTCCTAAACTTTTTAACCACAAATCCGTACGTAGTTTTGAACAGTTCGAGTCTGCCTCTGCTGTCCTCTCAGTTTCCTCTGGTATGCTATCTGCTTTCTCCCCACCGCACCCCACATGTTGTTAGGCTGAGGGTATTCTTCCTTAGCAAGCTCTCATGATCCACTTGTTGTATGTAAACAGGTAGCTACACACCCATGAGTCTGCTGCTTCAGAAGGAGTTTACTATGTCAACTCTGGAAGTCTCAAGTTAACTGGACTCCCAGGTCACATAATTGGACATGGGCAGTGAGCACAATCTTTATTATTAAAGGTATCTTCCCTTTCTTCCTGCTTGCAGACTAGCTGCTCTAGCATGATCCCGTCTCTTTCTGCAGAACTCTGAAAAGGCTGCCAATAAATTCCAATAGTCTGAATGTTTTCTACAATTTTTCCTGGTGCTATAGCTTCAGGTGATGGAGGCACTCTTCACTCTGGAGTTGGTAACAGTTTAACCAAGTATTTTGCCACCATATAACGAAGAGTAGCCATATTATATCATGAGTTGCCATCCCTCCAGCCTGGAATATTTGAGTTTTCATTGCCTGTTTTCCACTCACCTTAATAAGGCAATGAGAAACATTTTTTGTTTGCTCTGCCATTTATAATACTTAAAGATGATTGATATTTTAGATGGAGGAGAGGATCAAAAGTATACTCTTAACATGTTCATTCTGAGATATGTATGTGATTTTTAATTTGTGATATCATGAAGGCAATTGGATATATGAGCCTAAAATACAGAGGAAAGGCAAAAGCCAATATAAACATTTTGTGAGCCATCAGCATTTATTAATATGGATCTTAAAGCCAAGTGATGAACATGCTAAGTTTTCTAGTTAATAAACATTAGATAATAGAACATAATTAGAATTACATAGAATTTATTAAGAAATGCTACTGAAACAAGAATCTAGGAAAGTTGAAAGGATAGGAAAAGTATTAGCATAGTGAAAGTTTTTGGCATATATCTCTCAATAATTGTATAACAAAAAAGAACAACAACAAAAATAACGATGACAAGTTTGAGCCACACAATTAATATGCTTAATCGAATGTATTTAGAATTCTAACACTTAGAGAATATAAATTTTTCAGGGATTCACTAGCATGTAAAATCTTATATTTGACAGTAAGAAAGTCTTCAAAAATATTTTAAAATCTGTTTCATACATACTCTTTCATCACATGCAAAGAAATTAGAAAAAAATTATATTCAGGCTTTTTTAGGTTATTTTCTAAGGCAATGAAAGATCTATTGGAAATACACTCATAAAATGAATCGGAGGCCATTTATCCCCCTACTTCAAAAATACATCCTAAACATTTTGTATATATGAAAAATAAATAAATAAAACAAACTTCTGGCTAATTATATTATGTATAAATGACAGCCAGGAATTACTAGTTATAGTTTTCTTATTAAAGTATTATAAGTGTATTTAATTTCTAAAATACTCTCCATATTTTTTTTGTCCATATCTGTAATACTATCTGCTATTATTACATTTATGTAGCATGTGTAAGAGGTCAATATAGGAAAGGAGGGCTTTTACCAAATAAATTTTATCACAAAAAATCACATTCATTTCTTCAAGTATAATAGCTGTAGAATGAAACTAAAGTCATTTTTATGCCTTGAAGGGGTGACAATTTGATGTAGAAAAATAAGTACAAACACTCTTATAAAAATAAGCTCAAATAATACTCCCCACCCCCACCCAATCAGTAGTTCACTTATGTCAGCGAGGGCATCAGTCCTGTTTTCTCACTATGACACAAATCATGTATGAGTATTATCCTAGGTTTGCAATAACTTTTGTTATCATATGAGAAAAAGAGCTGCTTAGCTTAATTGTTTGAAATTTTAATTCTTACCATTATTTCCTACTCCATTGTAAGAAAAAATATTGATAGCATATGTTGACCAATACAAACAATCTCTCTAAACCTTCATATGAAAAGTATTTTTTGAAAGGAGAATAAAATCTATAAACCCTTAAGAGTTTGAATTTTATCTGGGTCAAATAGGTGCAAAATAAATTAACACAGTAAGTGTTAATCATAATTCAGAGTTGAAATTTGCATAGAAAAGTTAAGCATAGATAAGTGGATAGCTTACAGTCAGTTTTACATGTTTAACATTTTTTACATAGTCATTGATGAACGATATCAGTTAAGACAGATTTAAGTGAAAGGCATGAAATACTTAAAGTGGGATGAAGAGTGTGAATGCAGCCTAATGTCAGGAAATATTGGATATGCCACCTCAGGACAGAAATTGTCTGTTAAACTCCACATATAAAATTAAAAGTGACTCACTCTGAGTTCTATATGAAGAAATTATGCAAGGTAAAAGCATGACATGGGAAGGGGATGGTGGTGGGGTATTGGTTGCAGTCAGAATTTAGAGGGCTCTGTATGCTTAGCTTAGATGCTTCAATAGCATCTTATAATCAACAAGTAGCCTTGAAAAGTTGGAAAGCAGAAGTGAGGATGTGATGGTGTTAACTGCTTGAGATCTTGTTTCTCCCAGGATCGTGTCTTGGAGGCAACGAAGAATAAGACAACAGACAAGAGTATGGAGCAACCAGCAAAGTTTTAAATTAAGAGTGAAAAGAAGAGGACTCCTGCTATATGGGAGGGGATCTAAGGTAGGAAGCCATTTGGGCAGCAGTGTCTAGGGGATTATAAGCACTGGAAAGGAGCAAGTCCACCTGGTTGCTGAGGACCTGTTGCTAGGGCTGGACTGGGAAATTCCCATGGTTGCCTAGAACTTGTTGCTAGGGCCAGACTGGACGATCAGAAACTCCCTTTTTTATCAGGCTATCTATTTCAGAGAATGGTTCCTTTCACATCCCTCTTGCTCAACTGACTACAATGCCTGGTGTCAGCATCCCACTTGGCCGATCTCTACTGGGGCAACATGTCCTGTTCTACATATACAACTGGTTACCCTCCTGCCTCAATGGCAGCAATTATGATATGCAGACTAAATGGGTAATAACTAAGATTTAAAAGACAGGAAATCTAATGAAAGGAGCTGGAGATAGCTTTGCCATGTAAGTATCTAAAATAGAAATTGTAACGGGAAAAAGAAAGCAAAATGATGTGTTATTAACTAGGTAAAAGAACAGATATTGCCAAGTTGCCGTATGTGCATATCCATCTAATGGGGTGGATGAGAAGCAAAAAACACTTTTAGTGGTTAAAATCATGGACCTGATATACTCCAGGATTAAATCCTATTTCTACCTTATTATTTTGGGCAAGTGACCTAGTATCTTTATATCTCAATTCCTTTATCTGTTAATGGATGTAACAGCAGTGTTCTTGATAGGATTCTTGTAAGATAAACAAGATACTATACTGAAGCATTAAGAAAGCTCATGGTTCATAGTAACCACTCAAAAGGGTTAGTAATTATTATTGGTAATGTTACAACTTAATGACAGTAATACATGAATGTATTCATTTATCATACTAATCCTTAGAATTGATCCTTTCTGTATTTTAGTTTCACTTATTCAAATCTGCTTCTCTTCTGCTGGTTGTGCTTTTGCACTTAATATTTAGTGATTTTTCTAATATTATTAAAACATTAATATGAGGCTACCTTTTCAAAAACATTTAAAAAATGGCTTTCAAAACCATACAAAGGATGCCTACTCAGCTTAAATTCTGTACTGGCAAATTGTATGTGAAAAGTATGCAAAATGTGTAGAAATCAATACAGAAAGCAACAAATTTATACAGACATTATAAAACAGAAATTTGTAAGTTAATCATTATGCTTTACCAATCACAAGTAATAGTAAATGATCAAGAAAGATTGTTATAAAAACATTTGAAATATAGCAAAACTCATAAAAAATATACTTCACATTGTAGGTATGGAACTTGTTAGCTTTCTTCTTCTAGAGAAATGTTATTCCTCATACTCTTCTTCCATGTTCTTAAATGCAATCAAAGTGGATTCCCAGACTTTTGTGGTGCACTGTACATTTCCTACATCTTATGAAGTCGAATGACAATTCTGTATGATCATGTGGAGTAGCAATATTTTGTTTTCCTTTTTAAATGCAAATCCATGGGCCTTAACTTAGACTTAAATCAGTTCTAACAATTGTCTCAGAAGCAATGTTAAAAAGAAGGTCATAGGAAAACAATGTTTCATGGGAAATGGTTAAGGATTAAGGACATTCTAAAATTGAAAAGTGAACACTTTCCCTTCTGGAGGTAGAGCAAAAACAAACAATATTTTTCTACGTGTTTAAGAAGAAAAGAATCAGTTTCTTTTTGAAAGGATTATTTATTACAGACTCATTGCTCCTGTGATGTACTGAATGCTTGACATTGTTATAGAAAATCAATTGGATTCAATCTGAGAAAGTTGTGTTATATGCATTCAAACCTGACAGTTGCATAAATCAGTATTTTTTGAGGAAAAAAAAAACCAACTCAAAATAAAATGAAATTCATTTGTTTACTTTCTTAAGCCAGATGTGATGGGATCTTTATTTTCCTTTGGAAGGGATTACAATACAAATGGACTTTGAACTGCCCAGTAAAGTTGAGCAGTGAAATATATCTCTTTCTAAAAAATCTGATTAGAAAACATGTTTTTAAAGCATTTGCATCTAGTTCATAGAACAAAAAGAAAGGTGGAAGATTTTTTCTTTTGTAGGAAAAAAAATAACCTCTTAAAGTGCAAGGTCAAGTATTTAATAAAGACTTTTAAAAATATCAACTGATAGTACAGAACTAATAAATAATTACTTTTGATACTGTTGTCTAGCATTAGGGTTGGAAACATTTAGATTGGATTAGACATTGGTTGATACCAACTGGATTTAAAATTTTTAATGAAAAATTTAGTCACTTTAGTCACTACATTTTCCTTGAAGTTTTACATATGTAGGCACTTAGAAATACAGTGAGTTATTTCTTTTTTTTTCTTTATTGAGGTGCTATTGATATATACTCTTATGAAGGTTTCACATGAAAAACAATGTGGTTACTACATTCACCCATTATATTGTGCTCCACCATACCCCATTGCAGTCACTGCCCATCAGTGTAGTAAGATGCTACAGTCACTACTTGCCTTCTTTGTGCTACACTGTCTTCCCCATGATCCCCTCCACACCATGTGTGCTAATCATAATACCCCTCAGTCCCCTTCTCCCTCTCCTCACATTCTCCCCCTCCCCTCCCCTTTACTAACCACCAGTCCCTTCTTGGAGTCTGAGTCTGCTGCTGTTCCTTCAGTTTTGCTTCGTTGTTATACTCCACAAATGAGGGAAATCATTTGGTACTTGTCTTTCTCAAGCTGGCTTATTTCACTGAGCATAATATCCTCCAGCTCCATCCATGCTGTTGCAAATGGTAGGATTTGTTTCTTTCTTATGGCTGAATAGTATTCCATTGTGTATATGTACCACCTCTTTATCCATTCATCTACTGATGGACACTTAGGTTGCTTCCATATCTTGGCTATTGTAAATAGTGCTGCAGTAAACATAGGAGTGCATATGTCTTTTTGAATCTGAGAACTTATATTCTTTGGATAAATTCCTAGGAGTGGAATTCCTGGGTAAAATGATATTTCTATTTTTTGGTTTCTGAAGAACCTCCATATTGCTTTCCACAATGGTTGAACTAACTTACATCCCCACAAGCAGTATAGGAGGGTTCCCCTTTCTCCACATCCTTGCCAGTATTTGTTTTTCTTAGTCTTTTCAATGCTGGCCATCCTAACTGGTGTGAGGTGGTATTTCATTGTGGTTTTTATTTGCATTTCCCTGATAATTAGCAATGTGGAGCATCTTTTCATGTGCCTGTTGGCCACCTGAATTTCTTCTTTGGAGAATTGTCTGTTCATATCCTCTGCCCATTTTTAAATCAGATTATTTGCTTTTTGCTTATTGAGGCATGTGAGTTCTTTATATATTTTCGATGTTAACTCTTTGTCGGATATGTCATTTACAAATACATTCTCCCAACAGTGAGTCATTTCTGACCATTACATGTTTACTTTAACTCAAGCATGACTTGGGAATCCCTCCCTGATTACAACCTGTGGTCTAAGGATCAACTCTACCAAGATAATCAAGGGTGAAGATATTTTTGCCCTGCTTTGTTTTTTATGCAAAACCATAGGCCTTCTTCCTCAGATCTAAAGAGGACTGTGTGAGTGGGCAGCACAAATACATGAATTGATAAGTTTCCTAGGTGGCTTTCATGTTCACTAAAGGTAGAGAACCACAATTCCATACATTCACAATCGCTAATCTTCTTGCTTTTTTATCTCTCTGTATCTTACCTTTAACTCAAGAATGATCTCAATTTCCAGTATACTCATTGTCTGACAATATCAGCTAACAGTGCTATCTTTCCTGAACTGTAATAACTTGTAATTTTTTCTATATGTTATTGTCTTAAAGAAATTTTATTAACTTGAAGGACTGTTTTCACAGCAGTACATAATGAGCATTTTAAAGAATAAGATTTAATACGTTTTGCCATATGCATACACTCACAAAGCTTCATAACAGTCAATATAGTGAAACTATACATCTCAATCTCACCCAAACTTTTCCTCCCCCCATCCCATCTCCAAGCAATTAGCTGAGGAGACTTTGTAACTTTCTGTAACTTTTCTCATATTTTAATCTTAGCTTAGTTTTCACTGCTTCTACTATATATATGACTGTACATTAAGAAAAGCTGGTGCTTACTTTAGCTCTGTATATTCTCAGAGCATTTACCTGTGCCTACCACATATTCTGCTTTCAATAAGGTTTGTTAAGGAACAAATTAATAAGCAGCAAGTTCTGAAAGTATATTTTATAGAGAAATAAATAGTAAGAGAATTTATACTTAATATAAAAGCATTGATTGCAGATATCTGATTAGTATTACACAATAATGTAAATAAGATAAGAGCTGGTCAGTAACTATTCTGTTTATAAATAATAAATATAAAGTATATTTTTTCTTATAATGAGAAAAAATAGTGACACTGTATGGTCTATAAAGGGGTCTTAGTAGAAACCTGAACTTTTTAGATCAGGCTTTGAGATACGTTTCATAAGGTCATTGATATTACCTGATCCAAGTGCCTTTCTCTTACACAGGCCTTGCTCCAATTTTATAAGAAAAGGCCAAGTAAACAAAAAAACAAATTAGGTAATAATGTGAGAATTAAAGAGGTCAAACCTTATGCAATAACTCCCATCCTATAGATTTTAATGCAAACATGGAGATACTACATTATTGAGAATATTGACAAATTAGCAATTAAATACTTAAATATATGCTGGTTGATGTATGATTAATTTGCCTAAAGTATTAGATGTTATTTTGGCCAAATGTCACATAAGGGTTCATACCACTCTCTAATTTCATAATTAAAAAATTGGAAGTGAGCAAAAAATACATTAAAAAGCTGAAGTTATACCACCATACCACATATTATCAAAATTGTGAGAGATATATTTTAGAGAATATTGACTAACAATTCAATTATTTAGATATAATGTAAGTCTTTTATTCAAGAAAATGTCATTTAAATGCACTTTTAAAATACACTTTGAGAAGATAAGGCCATGTTACATAAAATCATTACAGTTCAAATATGATCTCTTGTGATTTTACAGAAATAGTTCATTTTGTTTAACCAAAAATAAAGTTAAAAATATTAAATAAAACACTATACTGCAAAATTGTGTCATTTGTATTTCCTTTGTATCCTGTAATAAATATGGCATGAGGGTTAAGATCTAGAGTTCCAGAGATAAAAATGCCTTGGTTCAAATCTGAGCTTTGTCACTTTCTGGCTATGTGGTCCTGTGCAAGTTCCTTAGCCTCTCTGTGCTTTACCATTCTCATGTGTAATTATTGTTGAAGAATTAGCACTTCTCACAAAGCTGTTGGGAGTATTAAAAAGTGATGTATATAAAGAAGTTAGTCTAATATAATAAAATGGAATTAGTCATGTTTATTACTATTAAGAACAGAAAATAAATGGGCTAACATTTAACTGTATACAAAAATTAAAAGGGTAGCTCTAACTAGTATTTTTTATTTGCCTATATCATATCAGTGAAAACTGGAATGAATTCCTATCAGGAAAGCTTGGGACCAATAGCTGCAAACTTGCTTTTATATTTATGGCACCTATTTGAGGTAAAATAACCAGATAAAGGAGAAAATTTCATTTTTAATGAATAGTGTCTTCAAGATTTATACTCTTAAATATCTTTTATTTTCTGTATAGCTACATATTTTATATGTATTAATACAATTTCTAGGAACATTGCAGTAAATATTATTTGATTGAGACTCAAACTTTGGCTGAAATCATTTACTATTATTAATGATCACTAACTGAATGTTTACAAATGCCTACCACCCTTCTAAGATATGCTGTCTTATTAAATCAGCAGCCTTGGTATTATCTCTGTCTTAGAGATGAGAATACTAGGTCTCAAAAACTTAAGAAATCTTTTCGAAGTCACACAGTCTAGTGTCTGAGATAGGTTTAGAGTCAGGGCTCTCTGACTTCAACAGCTTCTCCTTGTGTGCACACTAGACACCCTCAACAGAAGGGGCAAATAAGGATGCAGACTGCATTTTGTCATTAGCTGTTCATGTAATCCACCATTCTCAACAATTTTTAGATTTATATATACAAAGGACTATTTTGAATGGATATATCTCAATAGTTAGTATGTACATATTTGCATGCACTATACACCTTATTTTTCTCCTGCAAGATTAGAGAATATTTCTCAATTGTTGAAAACAGATTCAATGTGGAAACTTTTAGCTCTTTGAAAACGTTTACCTGTAAAATAATTCTTTACATCTCTTTTCTGTTGCAGAATAAAATCTAGATATAATAATATAGAATACATTAAGTAATTACAGTTAATGATTAATTATTTTAGTATATTATACACTAATAAAAATATATTTTAATGGCACAAACCAGAAAACTACATTCTATACTAAAACCCTGTGAAAAAAATCAATGTACTTACATCTTTTTTTTCTCTCAATGCAGAGTAGAACACTTGTGAATCCCCATGAAAGTAAGGTCAACCATAAAATGTACAAAGACTCTATTTTTTTACTGTTAGGCATAACAAAATGCAATTTTGCTTTTTTAATGTTAGTCGGAGAATGCCATGACTCCTGTAGAAAAAGTTCACCTACCATTAGCCTCTGTCACTGTCAGCCACAGATACTCAACAGGCCTGCCGTTTTACGTGGCATAAAGGTTAATATTGAATCCTTTGGTAAAATTTGAAAATTTCCTTGATCTTTGAAAATCATGGGGAAACTAATAAAGTTCCAGCATGGAATTTTTACTCAGTTCAACCTTATGATAAGTGGACTGATAGTTGAAATGTCTAGTGACCAAAAACTAATGAGCATATCATTGTGGGACAGTATGAATGATACAAAATAATTATAAAATATGATGTTTTAAAGAAACACCTACATACTTTCTTCTCTGCTGTTTCTCTCTCTCAATGTTTGTTTTAATACATCTGCTGGAATAACAACAAAGTCATAAAATTCTTGGGGAATACATGAACATGTATATTTCTAACAGTTTATTGAGTGAAATTACCTAAATTATTTTCCAATTATATTTACAAGTTTAAAAAATGATTTTCCTTCCACAAACTCACCAAATACATGACTATACATGAATTGATTCCTTCTAAGAGAAAATCAGAAACTAGTTGACTCCTAACATCAGCAACTGAGAAACTAACCATAGTGAAAAGGGTAGGAAAAGTTGAGACACACATGTACCACAAACAACACTCCAGGCACAGTTCCTTACAGTTGGAGGGAACCCCCAATTCCCAGTTTCTCCTGTATGAGTAAGGGATTTGGACTGTACACCTAGCATCCTTTCATGGCTACCATCAGAGGGTCTGACTCCCAAATCACCTAGACTGGAGAGACAAGGGGGCATGGCATTCATAAGCTCCCAGGAGCACATTAAACAAAGTTTTCTTAAAAACTAGACAGCAGGCACTTCCTATAGTCATCCCCCCAGGCTCAGCATGGAAGAAACAGGCAAAAATGTCCGGCTCCCAGTTTCTCCCCAAAAGGGAATGGACTGCATATGTTCACAGGTGCTGTCCAAGGATCAGGTTTCTAATCAGCCTGCAACTACGAGCTGGCATGGATCCTTCTGGGA
This sequence comes from Manis javanica, assembly GCF_040802235.1. Classification (NCBI taxonomy): domain Eukaryota; kingdom Metazoa; phylum Chordata; class Mammalia; order Pholidota; family Manidae; genus Manis; species Manis javanica. The sequence goes on from NC_133164.1 coordinate 38,381,005, forward strand.
GCATGAAAGAGCTTGTGGATGCCTCCCCTGCCTTCCTTCCTTGTTCATTCCAACAATAAAAATAGTCTCCAGCTTCTCCATGAAAGAAGTTTGTCCACATATATAGCACACCAACTTTTACAGCTGCCACTGGAAGGGTAGGCTCCCAAATCACCTACCTCTAAAGGTCAATGGACTCTGAACTTGAAAGTTTCCCAGGACCATATTAAACAACGAGGCAGTTTTTAAGCAGGTGCATAAACATTTATCACAGCTATACCTCCAGGTGCAGTGCAGAGTGAGTGAGCAAAAATACAATTTCTTTCTGGAAGGGGTTTGCCTTCATAATTTCCTGGCTGCTGCCTACGCCAGGCTTTTAATCAGCCTGCATCTGGAAGATGACAGGGCTCATTACCAGTAGTTCTCCAGGAGCTTTAACAGATGTGTGGAAACTTCTGAGCCTTCTCTTCCCTGGCTTATTCCAGCAATAAAGCCACATCTCCAGCATCTCTCAGAAGGAGTTTGCCCACTCTTCTAGCTCCCTGACTTCTCTAGCTGCCAAGAAAGGGACTGGCTTCTTAGTCAGTTAGCCCTGGGAAGTGATGGGGCTTGACATTTGTGAGTCTCCTGGGACCACAGAGAAGAAAGAGGTGGCTCTGTCTGGACACACAAGCACTCCCAGCAGCTGTTCCCCGGGCTCAGCACAGTGAGCAGGGAACACACCCAGTCTGGCTTTCTCTCCATAACGGCCATGCAAGTTAGTTTGTATCAGAGCTGCAGGCAAGCAATCAGTAGTCCTCTGGAAGTCAGGATCTATGTGCAGGCACTTCCTCCACCTCTGGAGCATGGTGGAATGTGGCACACCTGAAGCCCCAGGGAGCCAATTGCAGTAACACTTCAGTAGCATTGTTTGCCACAAAAGCCTCTGTAGAGTCATTTTAAAAAGGGAGCTTTGGTCTATCTAAATGGACTCTATCTCATTTTCATATTTTTTAGTAATGGAGATATAATTGACATAAAACACTATGTTAGTTAGGTGGACAACATAGTGCAAAGTTGAGGAACCTGTTAGTGATTAGGGAAAACTTCTGTGGGGAAAAATAATCGATGAGGAACACATAAAAAGATCATCAAAATTGAGGGTACAAAATAAATCGGAAACTATGAAAGTCTGGCACAACCTATCTGCAGAGTCTGGTAACTTCTTTTTGAAATATTCAGCAGCCTAAATGTGGATCACTATATTAAAATCAAAGAACATGAATGAGAATATCAAGAACTTTCTGTCTCCTCCTTTCTGTTTATTGTATGGAGATATATATATATATATATCAGAGCCAGTAGAGCACACAGGCTAAGGAATCAGGTGGTTCAGGGCTTAAATCTTAGCATTCAATAGCTTTGTAACTCTGATGAATTATTTAACTAGAAGTGTTTGTGAAGTGTGGATAGCACAGTGCCTGTTGATCACAATCAGCTTTGCTCTGGTAACAACTCCAGCCCTCAGTGGCATCAAATAACAAAAGCCTGCACATTGCCTGGGACTGTGCCCCACTTGGATCTGCTCCTCTTGGCCAGCCTCCACTGGGCTTGGCTGTAGGATCAGATAAGCTTCCGGTCTTTTCCAGATGTTTTTTCTGTCCAGGCTGACGAAATGACCACTATTTGAGACATGATCTGCTTTCCAAAAAGCAGGTCTAGAGCTCAAGTAGAAATTTGCAATGCCTCTGAAGAGCTCTTATTAGGACATGGTGTTCTTTGCAGCCTTTCACCCCATAGACCAAAGCAAGTGACACAGCCATGTCAGCAGTGGGGGGAAGGGACACTCAATATAGCTGGCACACGTCATAACTCAGTTAATGTTTGCTGATTTCAGTTTTATTGTTACTTATAATTTAATATTATACATTTCTGTATACTGATGATTAGTGGGCTGTACACAGTATAGGAAAGGAAGCAAAACAAGGAGGAAACTGACAGGTTAGGTGAAAATGTATTATTCCAGAAATGTGATATTTCACTCAAAGAGGCTGTGGGGAAAACTGAAGTTCCTATGGCCAGGATCCTCACCTGAACCTAACTACCTGAATATAACTGACCTGCTGCTAGGCTACTGCTTCCACACCTGTAGGCAATAAGCTATTATTGACTGAGTCACTATACAAAGAGCTCTGCCCAGTGCTCTGGGTGGAGGCAGACAAAGGAGGATTACAGACTGCAGACTTTTGGATGCAGTATAATTCTAGTGTTCAACCTAAGGCTAGGAGAACAAGTGGGAGTATTTCTTATCAATGAGTTCAGCCCCAGACAAGTTCACTATGGATTCAATGAGATCGAAAAATGACAATGGAACGTTCATAGGGTGAAAGTTTTTGCATCCAGCATCAGAGTTTAATAACTTTACCAAAACAGATGGCATGTAATAATATGATCTATACAAATCCAGTGTTTTTAAAATGAAAGGTTGATAATGTATATTTGAAATAATGCTGCATAATTTAGAAAATGCTGAAAGAAGACTGTTTTAGGCTTGGAAGAAAGAAAAGATGAAAAAACAAGAAACCATGAGGGGAAATCGAGTATTAAGTGCTTATTCTTTACTTTCCCAACACTAAGACATAAAAAGCTATTTTTTTGCTCTTTTGACTTGTTGGTTTCCTCAGCTTATATGGGTTGCATTGACTACCAAACTCTGGAGGTGTCACTATGGTAAATATGGAAGGCATAGTACAGCTATGTCCACTTGCTCATATTCACATATTTTATATCTTCTGCATTGCTTATTTCCAGTTTGCTATTAAACTGAAGGGAAACAGTCTCCCTAATTTTTGAACCCAGAGCAGCTCTTTGTGATTGTGGCTAGCTCCTAATCTTTTCTCTGATGATAAGTGAAAAACAGCCCTCACCTGAAGGGAATCTGGTGAGTTAAGAAATCTGCTCAGAGTTAAGGAAACAGAAAACCTGGGAATAGTTTATTCCGAAAAGAGGATAAAGTTAGTGTGATTATTTATGAAGAAATAGGAACTTCAGAAGCCTGCCTTCCTTCACAGGATTGCTGAAGGAGAAAGGGCTTCTTGAATGAATTAATTGGGAGGATAGAAGAGTTTTTTTTATAAAAGATTATTTAATTTAAACTTTAACACATTATTTGGAATGAATTTCCTCAAATTTTATGTATTTGCTTTAATTTTCATTAGTCCAGCTTATTTTTACAATTGCAAGATATCATGTTCTCTCACTTCTAAATTCATTGTGCTGTCATTACAAACTGTGTTGTGTGAACACACAGAACTAGTGTAGAAGGTGCCTTAGGCTCTGGAAGAACACATTTTCTTCATCTCTAAGTTTGGTTATGTGGGGCTCAAATGTTAGTACTGATCAAGTCAGTGCCTCACAAAAAAATATTTATGATTATTTTCTGTTAAACATGTTTTCTGTCAAATAATCTGGAGTGCTTTAAGGAACAGCTCATAGGGTAAATATTTTTACATAAATTCAACCATTTCATTTCTGAAAAATCCGTTTTTCTTAGAAGCAGATCCATTTCCATTTCTTAGAATCATAGAGTTTTTTTGACAAGTGCATCTTAAATTATCAAAAGTGTTTAGATCTTAATTAATAAAGTCATTAAATCTGACATCACTGCATTGAATGAAATTAACATAATGCCAATTAACACAATGTCAATTAACACAAATGCTAATGATGGTTTTCTTATTTAGAATAAATTAACATTTGTATTTAATAATCACTTGTTACATATATATAATTAGTAAAATTAGTAAGAAAACAATTGCATATGTGACATACTCACTATATAGTTCTATCTATATATGATCCATCTTTCTACCTCTAGCTTTGAAACAAAAAAAGAATAATTAGAAGGTGAACTTTCAATAGTTTTACATACACATAAAAAGTAAAATGCTTTGGCAGAATTCCACTTAGATCATAAAAGTCTGCCATCATGATTTTCATCTTTAGGGGCACATGCTTGCTATGGCTTCATGATTTTCTCTCTTCCCAATGAACAGGGATTTTCCCTGGCCTCCAGGTGTTCAATGCAGCATGCACAGATTTGCTTTTCCATGGTTCAACCCAAGGCATAAATATTGCCAAGCCATTCAATTCTATCAATAAATTTCTCTTTCCATATGCTTCCTAAACTCTTCTATAAGCTGACCCCAGCTCATTCTCTTCTCCCAGTCATTAAAAAAAATTAAAATGTATTTAAATATAATTCCATTTTTTGTGTATTAACATTTTCTGATTTTAATTCAAACACTGGTACAAATATTTCAGCATTACTTAAAAAAATTTCTCCCTTGAATTCAAAACTAACATCCTAAATATTACCTATAATGTGGTTTTTTTGACTTTTTTTTCTCAAGGGACCCTGAATCCGATGTAAATAATAGCCAAGTTTAAAATCAAATTTAATACTATATTTTATTCTGAAAAGTAAAATAAAATAGAACTCCCATGGGTGGAACACGAACATTGTAGACAGACTGACCTCTGTTCAAATAGGAGCTGAACCACATGCAAGTTAGACGGCTATAATCTGAAAGTCTGAAAAGTAAAATAAAATAGAACTCCCATGGGTGCATGGGTGGAACACGAACATTGTAGACGGACTGACCTCTGTTCAAATAGGAGCTGAACCACATGCAAGTTAGATAGCTGTAATCTGAAAGCAAGTCTCACTTTTCCTAACTGTAAATTGCATTTGATATAGATATACAGTGAATATCTGATTTTGAATCAGTTTCTTTAAAGCATATTGAGAATCATACTCTAAACCATAGAAAAATTATCAATTGTTTTTACACTGATTAAACACTATCTGAATATACATTGTAACAGATAATATAATTGTGAAATTTATATGTTGGGACGTCTTCATAAGAGATTGAATAAAAAGTCTTTACCTGAAAACAAATAGGTCAAGATTTAGGTCTTTTATCATAAATTAAAATCGTTCTTAAATACTTTAAATATTGGAGTCTAGGGGCCTGACTTGCCAAGGGGTTTCAGTCCCAGGCAAGTTCACTATGGAATCAGTGTGACCAAAGAGAATGACAGTAAAACGTCATTGGGGTGAAAGTTTCTTACCTGGCTTGTTCTCCCACCAGTAAGTTAAGCAGTAGCTTCTCTGCCTCTGCGCAGAGCACTGGGCGGATCTCTCTACATAGCGCAATAATAGCTTATTGTCTACGGGTGTGGAAGCAGTAGCCTAGCAACAGGCCAGTTACATCACCAAGCCGTTTAAATTCAGTGAGGATTCTGACCATTGGAACCCCAACTGCCCACAGGCCCCTTCTCTCCCAGCCTGCTATGTATGACATCCTGTTTTGTTTCTTTCCGAAGACTAACTGCCATCCATAGCGTCTTTCTTTACTTGCTCACAGGATAATTTTCTGTTTCCCCCACTAGAGGTCCCAGAAAAGTTCATGGCATAGATAGATATCCAACACATATTTACTAAGAATGAATCTTCTGTGTCCTGAAGGGAGATCCAGTTTTGTTTTCAAGTTTATGAATTGAGCCAGACACCACTTGTAATTTCCAAGTATCTGTTTTTTCAAATAATATGTATTTGCTACACAAAATGGAAAGACTATAAAGTCTTTATAGAAAACTTTTTGGGCAATGAGTGGTTCAAAGAAGAAAGTGAGAGCTATTTTGTCTTTTGGGACCTGACAAATTGTGGATTTCATCAAATTTTGTGTTGTATTGATTTAAGCAATTTTTGTGATTTTCTGGGCCTGCTAAGAACCACTGCATTTACTTTTTTAAGGTAGAAATTTAGAATGCAGAAACTGTATTCTAATTGATGAGAAAACTCTGTAAGTGTGCATAAAAGTTCGGCTTGAATAAAGAGCGAGCACTGGTGTACTTTGTGGAGTAAATAAAACTAAGCCTCCCCCACAACTTCCTGCTTCCCTGCCTCCTCCCTGACCCCCTAGCCTCCAACCCCATCACAAAAGTTGGAAGGAATAAACAGCACATTTTTGTGATAGTCATTTTTATCATGCTAGCTTGAGAGAATTTGAGAAATTGAGATGGATACCAACACTTTATTAATGAAGAAATCATCATTTAAAATTCCATAATGGTTACACATTTTGAAATGTATTATATTACAAATTAAGTCTTATATCAATATTTATTCAAGTGCATTAACACTAATTAGAATTCTTTATAATACACCTAAGTAATTGCTCTTATTTCTTACAATTCCTACATTAGCTCAGCTACAGCTCCATGCACCTCTTAATATCTCCTTAGCTATTTCTTTGCCAAGCTACATATATTTCAATTTCCTAATCTTTCTTAACAAATCAACCCCACTTATGCCTTCATTATATTTCTCCAATATTTATCAATTGCATCCCTTTTCCCATAAACTAAACTTTTTCAGGAATTAAAAGAATTCACCAAAAAAAACATTAATTTCTTTTCTACTAAATGCAATAATTTTTTTACAATCTGGATTATGATGTGACTTTTTTGTTCCAATTGCCCTCCTATAAATGAACCCTTCAATGATTTCCTTATAATTGGAAGACTCTAGACATTTTTAATTTCTAGATTTTTATTTCATGAACCTACTCAGATGCCTCCATTTAGGCATGCAGTGCTTGAATAAAGACTAAGTGCTCAGTTATGAATTTTTGAATGTAAACTGTTTGCCACTAACATCCTAGGACAGGTAAAACCTTTCTTCATTTGTAATATAGCAGAGATGTTTAAAAGTTGCATAGAGTGCTCAGTATAATGGAAAATGACAAAAATCACCAAGAGACAACACACCAGAGATAAAGAATGAACACAAAAACTTCCAGAGAGAAATAAATGGGTCAACTATAATAAAACAAGGATCAAATAGTATAAGTTGGGGCAATAATACACTAGATATTAGAAGACAACAAAATAAGACCTACACAATTCTGAAGGATCATGATTTTTATCCTAAATTTCTGTACCTAGAAAATCTGTAAGTGAATTTTCATGGTTGTGAAGGCCAGCAATATTTATTTCTCATTCATGTCTCAGGATATGCTCCAGCAAAATAATGAAGTGAAAACATGTAATCCAGGAAGAAAAAAGAATGGGTCGGGAAAGTATTGAAGGGAAGTTGTCTAGGCTTCCTGGAAGCCTGGAGGTCATTCATCCTGGAGTGGAAGCATCCTGGAAAGGATGGTTACTCAATAGACATTATTCAATATGTGATAACTTTAAAAATTCTCAGTTTATTCATATGGCAAAATGTTAAAATTAAGTTGTTGCTTTAATTAGCATAGAGAAGTTAATGAAAGTGTGACCATCTTTTTCTAAAAACTCAGATCAGAAAGTCAGTGTGATCAATCACACAAAGGCTCTTACAAGAGATGAAGATTGTGCTTCACAGACCTGTTAAAGCCAACCAAAGGACCTCTAAGGTGATTAAAGTCTTTGCCCCTCAGCCATCTCAATAAGAGGTCACATCAAAGAGAGGATTACTCCCAAAAGATTTATGGATACGGCTTTTGTGTAATGATTGAAACTTGGCGAAGTTTACAAAACACTGAAAAATTTAATGAAAATTTCATCAGTAAAAATGCTGACAGTTTAGAATTACAGGGAAAAAAAGAGTACAAAATGAAAGGAGGTTGTTGAACTCCAAAAAATCTACTGACAGGAAGCCAGCTGGTAAAACTAGTTGTTCCCCCTCATCTGATGTTTTGTTTTCTGAGGTTTCAGTTACCTGTGGTCAAGGGCAGTTAGAGCAGATGATCCTCCTCCTGACCTATCATCAGAAGGTCCACAGTAGCCTGACTTTATGTCACAATGCCTATCATTCACCTCACTTCATCTCATCATGTAGGCATTTTATCATCTCACATTGCAAGAAAGGTGAGTACAGTACAATAAGATATGTTGAGAGAGAGATACCACGTTCACATAACTTTTGTTATAATTACTATTATTGTTCTAGCTTATTATTAGGTATTATTGTTAATCTCTTACTGTATCTAATTTATAAATAAAATTTATCATAGGTATCTACGTACAAGAGAAAACATAGTATATATAAGGCTCGGTACTATCCACAGTCTCAAGCATCCCCTGAGAGACTTTGAGCCTACCCCTTATGGATAAGGAGGGGCTAGTGTACTCAGCTGCAACGTTTGTTACTACTCATAATTAAGGAGAAATGGTGCAGAGGGTGGAACCAAGAGTTCAGAGGAAGAAAAGAAAAGGCAAGAGGTTGGAGGAAAAGCCACAGAAGGGGATTATTTTAAGTCCTGGGAACCTTGATAGAGAAATATTTACAAGGTCAGCAGTCTAGTCCAGGTGGCTTCCTTCTGCTTCTCTTCTTTGGCAAAGTCAGCAGAAAAAAAACTCCCAGTTCCCCCTACCCTTCACTCCCCTCTCCACCGGCACTCACTCCCCAAACTCCCTTTTTCCCTGTGCACTCAGAAATGTTGCAGATATGGAAGCAGAAAGATATATATTGCTCCCCTTGCCTTTGTTTGGGGCTCAGACCTTGGGAGATTACTTCCCTCTGAGCCCACTGGTGAAAAATAAAACCTCAACACTCCAAGACCTACAGCTGCTGCTTGGTTCTTCCATCAGCAATCCAGGCCAGGTTTTCCAGTTTTTTCCATAACAACCTAACCAAGGAATCTAGCTGAAGTTTACATGACAGTTTCAAAACTGCTTTGGACTGCTAACTCTTCCATCTTCCATTTTCCCATTTTTAAACCAGATAGTCTATTACTATTATTCTACATCTGTTCCACCATTGTATGTTGATGTTTGGAGGCACATGACTTTTTGTCTTTATTTGTACAGGTTGACAAATTAAAAATAATTGTGCCCCAGAATGGATTACACACAGAAACCTCATACAAACTGAATTTGGGTAATTTAGATGATGAGATTTAGATTTAAATGGGAAGATTTGGGATTTTACTTGATCTTGACATGGAGATATTTTTAGAGACCTAGAGATGGAGTGAATATATCTTGCCTGTGGAATAGATACGGAATGTCAGGACTGTAGAAATAACTGGGGATGACTGACATCTTTATACTGTTAAGTCTTCTCATCCAAGAGGAGGAAATAGCTCCCAAAGATTCTATTAAGGTTCCTAAACTCTGTACATAAGTCTTGTATCTTTAGGTCTTTAAGTTAGTTCATTCCTGTATACTTTATAGAGAATTTGTGGTTTTGTTACATGAATGGCATCTTAATATTTAGTATGTTCTATCATTATTTTTACTGTTTTACTGTTTATCTAGAAAGATGCTAATGAGACTGATAAAGCTTATATTCAGTAACTTTTCTAACTTTGCTTATTAGTTCTTATATTTTACAAGTTGATTTCAAAAGTTATATAAGTATATGATCATATCATCTGAAAGTAGTAAAAGTTTTATTTTTTTAATCTGTACCTCACTTTTTTCCTTTTCTATCCTTGTACTTTGGCCAGGACCTTGAGTCCTAGGTTTAAGAATAAATACATAGCTCAATTTTAAATACAAAGTTCTCAGTTGTTTGGAGGTATGTAATTTTAATCAAGTTAAGAGCTTGCCATACTTTTCAGTTTTCTAAAATTTAATCATAAATGGGTGCTGAATTTTCTGAATGCTTTTTTGATAATCAAGGTAATCATACCTTTTGAATATCAATGTGGTAAGTATTATATTGATACACTTTTAGAGGTCTTCCTAAGGAGAAAACCTTCCTGATCAAGATTTATCAGTTAATATTTGCTAATATTTAATTTAGGATTTTGCATTTTATTTATGAATAAAAGAGTTTTGGATGTTTTCCACAATGTTTCCTTTATTCTGGAACAAAGTGAATGAGGAGAAATTAACTGTTTCTTAAAAATTTGTTAGAACACCTAATAATAAAAACCTGCAAGGATGTTCTTTACTATTATTCAAATTTCTTTCATATTCCTTTAGTAAATTTTATATGACCAGTTTTGCATCTTTACTATATAGTAGCTTGTTTCTTCTATACAGTTATTCTTTAACACAATAATTTTACATTTTCCTTGTATCTGCACTTTTTCAAATGTTTTCATTCTTTATTTTGTTCATTTTTATTTTAGTTTACTTTTTCTTTGATCCATCTTGTCAGAAGTCTGTACCTAGTATAGGTTGTTTAAAAAACTACTTCTTAAAAAACGTTTCTTTCAAGCTCATGTCTTCTGCTTCATTGATTTTAACACTTTGTTTTATTATTTCTTTTATTTGCTCTTTTGTCTGTGCTTTTTCCAAAGCCCTGATTTAAATGCTAAGCTTGTTTACTTAATTGGTTTACTAGTTACTTTCTTATTTCCTGAAAAATGCATTTAAAGCTGTAAAATTCCCTCTAAGAACTGTGCTTATATCTTTCTACAATTTTTTCATTGTAATATTTTCACTGCCCTTTTGCTCCAAGCATCATCTAACTTATTTTAGAATTTCCTTTAGGACCTAAAGTTTATTTGGTAATATGTTAATTCATAACATGTAAGAACATGTCTAGCTCTCTTTATTTTTAATAATATCAAAGATTATTGCATTATATTAAGTGTGTTCTAGTGCAATTTACCTTTTGGAATAACTGAGACTACTTTGTGGCCTGATAAAATTCTATTTTTTAAAAGCTCTCCGTCTGTTCAATAATCATTTGTATTCTATGTTGGGATCTAAGGTTAAAGAAAAAGTCCTTTACCTAAAATTTCCCACCTCTAATTAACTTTTTTCTTCCTTCTAGTACAATTATTTCTTATATGACTTAGTTTGAAATCACTAATTTGCTGCATAGCTTATTAATTCTGCTGTTACCACGTACACTGTGGTATTTAATTAATCATATTTCTCATAACAAATATTTGCAATTATTACTTTAAAAAAATAACTTTCTGATCATACAGTTCAAATGTTCCACTATTTAAGTATATCAGTAATGTTTATTTTAAATTATTGATCTGATCATTGATCTGTCTGAAAATGGATCATTGATTCTTTTGCAGTTGATATATTTTGCTCAGTGTCCTCTTTCTTTCAGATGACTCCTCTAGCGTCTAGCTTTTAGGACCTTTGATACCTTAATTCCCTAGAAGTAATGTTTCTGGGATGACCAGTGTGTCTGTATCTTCCAGGTGTCTTTACAGATAACTGAAAGGAAGTGTTCAGGACCTAAACCGCTGATGGCTTCTGTGGCTGTCATTCCACCAGACAGTTTAAATCAGTTAGAAATAGGCAGCTTCACGAAGAGGCAGTTTCCTTAATTTTTAATCCACCAGCCACTGGGGAGGAGGCAGGTGTTGAAGATGGAAGGAAAATGGAGAGACAGACCCCAGAGAGCTAGTGATCTGCCCACACAAGTTTCATCACATCCTAGGCAAAGTAGTTTTTTTTTTACCTAAAGTAACCTCACTGGCACTGGGCTCTCCACAGTGCAGAGATGGGCAGTAATTGTCCTGTAGCAATGGGGGAGAAGGTAGTAGCAGACCTTAAAAGCTTCTCTCCTATGCTCCCTCTAAACTGTCTAGTGAAGGTCAGCCCAGGGCTGTAGCTCCCAACTGAAGTACACAGAGACCCACAGCAGTTCACGCCACTTTTATTTCTCACAGCTTTTTATTTAGTTCATTCTTCTGATCCATAATTCTCTCTTGCCTTTGCAATGTCTAGTGTTGATTAGGTCAGAATAAAGCCTGAAACTGGTGCTGCTTTTCATCTTAGGAAACAAGAAGGCTGAACTTTGTCCTGAAGATTATGAATTTTAAAAGACTTTTAAGAACAGAGTGATAAATTCAAGGTGACATACCGGGAATATCATAATAGCCATTTGCTAGAGGTTTTAGGTAAAGTATGGAACATGGAAACTTGAGACAAGGAAACCAGTTAGCTATGGTTGTGATGCATATTTAGATGAAAAATAAGCATACCGAAAATAATAGTTACTATATTAGAGGATATAATAATATTGTAATAGCACATTTATAATAGATTTATCACAGAATGACTAGAACTCTTTAAATTTAAGAATAGACTAGGATTCTTCAAACTTTCTGCCTCTATAAAGAGAATAAAGAAAAGTTTTGGTAAAATTTCCCTAAATAGCAAAAAGGAAAAGGGAAAAAAAAGGTCTGGAAGCTGAGGAACATGATAGACAATGATTTTGGATTTTAACTAGCTGTATTTAGAAATATTTATCAGTTATCTAAGCATTTCCTCATTTTTCAATGGTCTTGTTTATATAAAATGAAGCCTGGGTTACTTTTTCAAAGTTTGGTTTATCAATCTTATACATTTTAGTGCTTCATGTACTCTGCTATTACGTTTTTTTCTCAGTTGTAGCTTTTGAAATTGTGAGTTTTTGTCTCTCTGGCTTGGTTTTAATACTTAAAGGAAAATTAGGAGAAACTACCATTGAGCTACAGAAATTGTGTCATTTTAATAAAAAACTTAAGTACTGATTGAGGATTACCATATGATGAGTCCCTCATTATTTTATTTACATTTTAAATCTTTCATTGTTCAGTGTCTCCTTCACTCAGCTCCATTTTAATAAATCATCCCAGTTTCCTTGGCTTTTAAAATACAACTCAACAGAGTAAGCAGATTTTCTAATTTCCTGTGCAAAGCAAGTTATGCATCCTGATTGCATGTATTTCAATATGAGCCAAGTACTATGCTATCTTCTGTTTGTCAATAAGTAATTCAACAAGGTCTTCTTCACTTCAAAGCTTTCCACTTTACCTGCATTTTTCATGTTAACGACAGATTTTTAAGTGAGTTGAAGATTTAAGCCTATTTTTTGAGTCATTAATTTTATACATCTTGTGATTTATTAAGTGCTGTATATTGCTTGGTAATACTGACTTTAAGAATTAAGAATAAAAACGTGTCTTGCTGGGTTTTGCCCTGTAAACTTAACTAATGCTATATTTTACTTTGATTCCTTTTTTTTTCCCCTTTCATTTAAGGGTGTTGTAATTCATTTCTTTAATAATTCTCAAGCTGTGGGAAAGTCAAAAAAATGTTAATATATACATTTTTAATTTGAAAAAAACTTTTTATTTGAGAATAGTTGAAGTGTTTTTTTAACAACAGAAACATAAGTATCTTTAAGTTTGGAATACTGAAAAATATGTTATTTACTTCCTAAATTCTTGATTTTAATATTCTTTCTTGTGCAGTATACTAGACAGTTGAGTTTTCAAATTTTAAAATATAGTGAGAGCTCACACTTATTGTATGCATTAACATTTTAAACATTTTATATGCATAGTCACATTTCATTCCAACAACAATCCTATGATGTTTTTTTCCCTTTTTCCAGATGTAGAAATCAAGACACCGATTGGTAATGTCACATACCCATGATAAAATAGGTATTAGGTATCCTTTGTTTAAATAAAATACAATCAGGAAACCAAATATATACACACATGAAAACTTCTGCTTTTAAAAAAATGGGGTATATGTCCTTGGAGGATGCCTACTCAACCGTCATGGGTTTTAAAAAACCTTCATATAGTTTACAAACCCCCATGATACATTATTCCTCATAAATAGGAACTAAGCATTCTTTATTTTGTTTATCTATATAAAATGAATCTATTTCTAAGATGTAAATTTCTCACATAATCCTTGATTTTAACACTTAAAAGATTTGCCATAGTCTCCAGTTTTCTAATGAACCATTGAAAACATTTTTCAGGGTAAGTGTAGGAGAGAATCTGGTGTAGGAAAAATGGCAAGCCAATAGTGAAAGGGAAAAATATGGTATACAAAATTGCATACACTAAGTATCTGAATTATTTCTACAAAATTGTCACTTCTTATCTTAACTATTTAAAGAGTCATGATGGTTTTCAGTTTCCAGAGATTTAATGAGCAAATTGGAAATGATAGAAAAAAGAAAAGCAAGAAAAAGCCCAGAAAATTCTAAGACACACATTCATTTATAGTTTTTTTTTTCTCTCCTTTTTTTTGCCTTACAGATACCTTTGTTGTTTGGCAATCCAATCTGGGGATGTCTCCCTGTGAGCTAGGTGAGACCTCAACCTAGGAGGGGGTTCTTGACTCTGATGGGAAAAGGATTCATGAACAGGTCAGATGAATGTAGGTAAGGAAGGAATTCGTTCAAGCAAGTAGTAGCAAATGGCAGCAGCCATGCAGGCAATAGAGAGTAAAGAAGAATAGGAGGAGGAAAAGAAAATTCTCCGAGTAGGAAAAATCCCTTGCCAACTCCTAAAGCCGGGGGCACCCGACATCCAGTGTACACTTGAATCTGCACGGCCGGGGAACTAAGTCCCTACCACCTCCGAATCTGGGGTTGCTGCAGAACACTGGATGGAATGAGATTATGTTCTGAGAACTTCCCAATGAAAGGAAGGAGATCTTTCAGGCAGGCTGCTAAAGAATAAGATCGTCAGCTGCAGTCCTATCCAAATCACCTAGGGGATCAGAACTTGCAAGTCCAAATCACAGGTCTCAGTAGCCTTTTCCTACTTGTCTGAAGTACAACAAGACAGAGAAGACTTGTGCTTGAGATGAGAAAACTGAATGAAACAGCAAAGTGACAAAGACACTTACCACCTGATGTGGAGGTTGGCGAGTTCTTGCCTTTATCATGAAAAAGAGTTCAGAGACAAGTGCAAGTAAGCTTATGCAACAAGAAAGTTTATTTGATAGGACAGTACACACTCAGATGGGAGTGTGGGAAACCTCAGAGAGGAGGTGTGCTTATAGCGTTATGATTTGGTTGTTTAAGGATTTCAAGAATGGGGTAAAGAGCCAGGGGAGCATAGGTTGATGTGTGGTCTCATGATATCTATCCCCGGTAAAAGACATTATGTCACCATCCATAGTTCTCTTTATATTCTGTAAGATAAACTTAACATAAGGAACTTATTTGTCCTGTTCTTCTCCAAGATAATGGTGGCCCTCAAACACTGAAAACACGTCATTTAGGGCTGCTTGCCCTCCCTTAAGATAGGGTCAGCTGTTGGCTCATCACCGTAAAATACATTAGGGATCTTACTTCCTAACTCCCTGGTTTTTAAAATGGAATCTAGCCTTAAGATGGAGTGAGAATCCGGACCTGAGTAACATCTTTTGAATAAGCCCACCCACCATCCCAAAGAGACCTAGTTTTCATCTTAGGCTACAAGCATCCTCCAGAGGACATGTCAGCAAACCACAAGTCCACTTTTCCCCTGACCCTCCCCTCAAAAAGCCTGCCAAAACCCTGGCCATAGAAAGCCTCTTGACGTGTTAGAGACTCTCTTTTTCCTTTGCTCTGCTGGCCAGGACAGAGGGGACCCTATCAGGTTCAGCAATAAACCTGCTTGGACTGTTGAGTCCGCATCCCCTCTTTTTTCTTTAATCCCTCTCATGGAGCCTCTCCTGTTCTTATTATACTATTAATATCTCAGCATTTTTCATCATAAGCAGAAAAATTAAACATGACACTTATCCCATGTCCCTATTCTACCTCACCCTGAAAACATTTAAAGATGTCATTAAAAATATATCAAGTGCCTGAATTCAATGGGAGTTCAAAAGTATAGAACATTATGAATTTCTCATTGTTCTCTGAGACTACTCAAATGCTTTTGAGGTAAAAGTGGATAAAAATACCTTTTAGATATTTTGAGATAGAAATTTTGGCATAGAAAAATTTTAAGAAATTTTATTTAAAAAAATCTATTATCATATTTCATCAGGTTTCACAGCTGAGTCCAGGTTAATTGAAAAACAGTACCCTCCTTGACTTTAATGGGAGTTGTGGAAAATCTCATGGTTATATATGGAAATATAGCGATATGTGAACACATGGCTTGTTTTATCAGTTACTTCTCAATTATTCTAAGTAATTTATCTTCCATGCCAAATTTGTCATTAAATTTTTTTGTAACCACTATGGATGTTCTTATGTGTAAATAAAAAGTTATTTTATAGTTCTAATTCCTAAAAAAACTCTCTTTGCTGCCAAATGTTTTGTTTGTATCTGTGGAGTTAGCCATATAAGTTTACTTTTTTATCCAGCTAATGTGGTTAATTATATTAATTGATAATCTAATGTTAAGCCAAACTAACATTCCTGAGATAAATTCCACTTTTTCATAAGGTGCTTATCCTTTTTCTGTATTAGTGGATTAGATTTGCTAATATTTTGTTCAAGCTTATGAAGAATATTAGTGTTCAGAATCCTATTTCCTATAATTAATTTCTTATGTTTTGGTATTGTGGCTATAGTAGGAAATATTTCTGTCTTGCCAGTGGGTTTCAGCCTTGGGCAAGTTCGCTATGGATTCAGTGTGACCAAAGAAATTGACAGCAAAACATTCTATGGAGTGAAAGCGTTTATTACCGGCTTGTTCTCCAGCGGTAGGTGGAGCACCAACGTCTCTGCCTCTGCCCGGAGCACTGGGCCAAGTTCTCTGTATAGCGCAATAATAGCTCATTGCCCAAAGGTGTGGAAGCGGCAGCCCAGCAACAGGCCAAGTTACATCATCAGGTGGTTTAAGTACAGTGAGGATCCTGGCCATAGGAACTCCAACTTCCCCACAATTTCCCTTCATTTTCTAAAGGAATTTGTGTAAGATTGATTTATTTTTTAATGTTTGAAACAACTAATTTAACAATCAGAGTCTGGAGTTTTCTTTTTGGGAAGGTTTTGATTAAAAATTAAATTCCCTTATTAGATAGTAGCTCTTAGAAATTCTACATCTTCTTGTTTCTGCTTTGGCAAACTGTTGTTGGTTTTGTTTTTTTAATGTCCTTTCATGTACATTATCAAAATGAACGGTATGAGTCTATTCAAAACAGTCATTCTTATTATTCTTTTAACATCCCTGAGAGCTGGGTGATATCCTTTCAAATTCTGCTTATTGGTAATTTGAGTTTTCTCTAATTGTTTTATAAGTTTTGCTAGGGTTTATCAACTCAGTAGTCTTTATGAATAAACCATTTTTATGGGTAATTTCTCATTCATTTCTATTTCATTTCCGTTTTTATCTTTACCATAAGCTTTCTTTTGTTTACTTAAGGCTAATTGTACTTAAAAAAATCTAGCTTCTTATATTACTCTGATTTCTTTCCATTGTCATTCAGTTTGAAATATTTTTAAAACTCACCTCATGATTTCATGATTTCTTTTGGCATTTGAATTATTTAAAAAATATTTTAAAATTTCTAAAAATATGAGGATTTTCCATGTATCTTGTTATTTATTTCTAATTTATAAGTTATGATCAGATAACGCTTTAAGATTTCAGTCTTTGAGAACTTGAATTTTACTTATGGATGAGAATATGGCCTCTCTTGGTGAATATTCTGTGCACACAAGGTATACTACTTAGAATGTAGAATTTTTAAAATGTATTTCTTATGAGGTAAACATTTGTTTGAAAGTTA
This sequence comes from Manis javanica, assembly GCF_040802235.1. NCBI lineage: Eukaryota > Metazoa > Chordata > Mammalia > Pholidota > Manidae > Manis > Manis javanica. The sequence goes on from NC_133164.1 coordinate 38,398,405, forward strand.
TCACATTAATTCTTTGAATCTCAAATCTGATGTATTATATATTCTTGGAAAATTGGTTAAAATGAAGACTCCATGGCTTCAATTCCCAGAGAATTGATAGGACTGAATGAGGTCTAGGCTTCTGCATTTCTTGTAAGTACCATCAATCTATGCAGGCATTCTGAAAATAGGTTTGTATAAATACTAGCTAAACTGATTTTAAGACAAGAATCCATGCCTTTTTGAGATAAATGTTTGTGCTTGTCCAAAACTAAATAAAAATACCTGTGAAAATACTTAACAAACAAGCAAATAATACAAAATAAGAGGCTAGAAATAAAAAGACTGTCTTAAATTACTTCATTTGTTAAATGCACCAACAGTCATGTAGGCTACATCAATGAACCAGAGATTAAGCTCTACACCCTAATGGGACTGACTTTCTAAGGTGCATGACAGGCAATAAACTTCAAACATGATGTATAAATATCTTACATGATATGTTAGGAGATGAGAAGTCCTTTTTAATAAAATAAAAATAAAAATAAGGAAATATAGGTAAGAGACGGGGGGCAGGGAAATGTCAAGGCTTAAATGATTGTTGGGACAGGTTTGACAGAAAAGGTGTTATTTGAGTTAAAGATTTTAAGGAGGCTGGGGTTATTTATACAGATTTTTTAGGGGAAATGTTCCTGGCAGAGATAATAGCAAGAGCAGAGACCTACAGGTGAGACTCAGTCTGTTGTATTATAGGAAAACAGCAAAGAGGCTCCAGGGACTGGAGTAAGAGAACAAGGGGAAGAGGACATGAAGTCAAGGATGTAACCGAAGGACAAGAAAAGATCTCTGTCTCCTACCCTGACTAAATTGTTAAAGATTGAAAGGTTTTGAGCAGACCAGTAATGGGATCTAAATTTTTTTTTTTAATCCATCTTGTTGCTCTGTTTAAAATGCACTTTAGGCAGGATACAGGTCTAAAAGTGGAGTGCTCATTTAGGAAACCACTGCAGTATCAGAGGTGAGAAAACAGAGTGGCTTGGACTAGTTTGCAAATAAATGTTTACAAACTGTGTATAGCAATTATCAGGCAAGTAGCTTTGCAAGGAATGGGAAGTGGTGAGAATCTCAATGTATTTGAAGGTAGCAGTAGCATGATTTTCTGAGAATTTGGAAATGAGTGGTGAGAAAGGGAGGCAACATAGGATCCAGAATGATATACAAGATCTTTAAAATTAAATTACTTATCCAAATTTCTGTGAATTTTGCCAGATGTAAAACATAATGAGCTTTTTTCCATCCCTGTATTGTTTCATAGAGTTTACAACTCTTTTATGTTGCTAAGACCAGTATTATTTTCCTCAAATTGTTAACGGTGTAGTTGAAGCAGAGTTTAAGTGCATGGATTTTGATAAGGCTATTAAATGGAAGAGACAAAGCTTGAACCCACGTGATCTGACACCACACAAAGTGCTCATTCTACAATATTAAGGAATCCTTCAGTGTTTAGAGGCCCTCTCTTATCTATCATATACTCATTTATATCCCTGATTTTAAAACACTTGTTTTGAAATTAAATTTTTTTGTCATTAAATTTAACTCTAAATCACTTATGATAGTGGAAGAAAGAGGAGAAAGAAAAACAAAAAATCTGCTTGTGGATATGTTTGTGAACATATTACAAAGGAAGTTGTACAAGTCCAAAAACTTGTTAATTTTTATCCTTTAGAATCAACAGTTTATAGAAGATAATTGACTCATAGAACTCCTAAAGATTCAAAATATTCTAAATGATAATAGCAAAAATTGGAAATCAGATTTTTCAGTCCCGGTTAAATAGTGTAGGCAACTGTAAAAATCACCTAATGTCTTTTTTTAGACAGGAAGTTTGGCAGGAGCTTTCCTCCCTGACAACAAATTTGTCTCCTGGCAGTAATGATTTGTAGCAGCTGCTGCAAATCAGCAATAATTTGGGATCATTCCATTGCACAGGTGTGGAAAGCCTAGAATTTAAGAGGTTTACAAACTCTCCTTATATTATCATTAATGAATAACTTGTGTAACTTTTTTATAATATTTATTTTTTTGCAGAATCTGAAAGTCTTTTTTCTTCAGAGTCAAAATGATTGGTCAGATAAAAATCTGCAGATTCTAAGTACTCTTTTCACAAGGATAGAGGAAAAACTGAGATGGGGTTTTCTTTCTCAACTCTTTCCTAAATCTTTACTTTATGAACAATTGGGGTTTTCTTTCTCAACTCTTCCCTAAATCTTTACTTTATGAAAACTGGGAAGTTGTAAAGACCTGCACCTCTCCAAGGCTAATATCCTGCATATGCCACTTCTGTTACATTGCTATATTCCATAGATCTTTATAAAGTCTAGGGGTGATGAACTTATATTTCTTCACATTAATATCCTTGCATACATAACAACATATAGACTAAAACAAGAAGCTTCCTGTAACATGTTATTGATGCAGCTGCGGGACCCTCTGTTGGATCTTCATTGATGTGTGCTAGGCCAAGAGTGTATGACTTATCCTACTGAGTTCTAGAATCTCTGCATAATCACATATAACATTATCCTTTAATCAACAGGCAAATTATCAAGGTTATGGCATTTATCTCCACAAATTTATGTCTTAGGTAATCATATGTCACTGTGGACCACTGAAATTCCCACTAGTGTCTATTATAACCCTTTCTTAACAAATTAGTCTTGAAGTTCACATTTTTTAAAAAATTTAGTTAATCATTTCTCTTGAAAATCTCAGAGTGATAACATTCTTCAGTATAACAGAGCAACAATGAAAAAGGATTAAATTCTTTATTTATTATACTTAGCTTTTTTGTTAACCAGTATCAGACACTCATTTCCTACAGTGTAATATACTAGTTTGCTACATCAGTGGAAGAAACAATTTTCCTTAAGCTTATGTAATCCAGTTCTTCCACAAAATTAGTGATACAAAAGCTAACACTTATTAGGTCCCTCTATATTTTAGGTACTTAATTAGCATTATTTTATTTAATGAATAGAACACTTTATGTTTTACAAAGCTAGGATTTGTACCCAGACCATATGAGTGCAAAGATTTTTGTGGCTGTACAGTCCATTTCACTGTATTCAAGTTAAATGCGTCAAACGTACACACACATTACATTTTTTTCCTGGCATTTTATGCTATGGTTACAAAAAAAACCACATAAATCATAGAAAAGGGAGGACATTGTATTAATAATAGTTCTCAGATGAAATTTTAAAATATAATTAACAGTATTATATATATGTGTGTGTATATGTATGTGTGTGATACACAAAACCATTTGTTTTATCTGTCCTTTCTTTAGAATAATACAATCAAGTGTATTTTTTTACACTATTCTATAGAGAACACTGCTCAGAAAATCAAACAAAACACATTAAAGCAAAAGTGATTGTCTGAGGGGAATCTGATAGTCATGTTTATATTTACCAGCCAGACCTGGATAGCTCAAACTTTTGCCTGTGGTCCTGACGCAGGCAGTAATAGCTCCACAAATAGAATGCAATTAGCTACTTGGACACATATAGATACCAGTTGCTATTTGTAAACATTTTTTATATTGTTGTGGTATTGCCATGAATTTTCTCCCATGTGGTATTTAAATCAAGTCCCCATATGGTTACTGGCTCTACCTTCAGCAATTCACTCATATTGTGATTCCACAATGTCCCCTTGTTGTGATTGGCAAAGCTGCAGAATGGCTATAATTTCTGGAAGGTCCATTCTAGCAGATTTCATAGTCAAGTATGATGTTTACTCAACAATTTCTTTTCTAGTTTTAGTGTAATAGGTAATATTTAAAATAAGTTCTATTTTTTTTTCTAGCATGTCTTTTTTAGAGTTGTATTTCAGGTACATGGATAAAACATCAAGATATGGAAATTCCTTATGAGGAATGCCTACTTCTGATTTGTTTTCTTTAAATTTTGGGATTAGAGAGGCCCACCTACTCTCTTTCAACAATTATAAGTCAGCTTATAAAGTGATTTTTACATTTTTACATTCTCCTTAATTAAATTTAATTATTTTAGACCTGTTGGATTCTTTATAATGAAACATTAATTTTATTGAGGATCTTTATCAGAGTCATTGTTAAAAAAAATCATGCTTACAAATCAGAAGACTAGAGATCTAATATCAGCTCCCAAACTTAACTGATTGGGTGACCCTGGGCAAGTCCATTAACTCCTCTGTTTTAAATGTCTCATCTCTAGAGCTTTGAGGAATGTGAAATGAGATAACCTATTGGAAAGAAACTTGTATAGCATGTCATCAAACTTTAAAACCCTAATCAAATTTAAGGCAAATCACTATCATCATCACATGCCCTACTGCATACACCTCCCCGTAGTGACTTCATTTACTTAATCTGCTTTTTTGAAATCATTATACTTTTAATATAGAAATAAAACTTTAAAAAATTACTTTAAAAGCAATCTGAAATAGATCTATAAAATTTATCAGTATTATAATATTTCCTTACACTAGAATTATGTTTGTGGCTCATAAAGGTAAAGAAAGGTATATTCAATCTGAGGCAAATTACATAGGTTTTATGACCTCACTTACTTATATGTGAAATGAAAAATATTATAGGAATCTAAAAGTGTTGCCTTCAGAGTTAAGTGAAATAATACCTGTAGAATTCAATGCAGTTTCTTGTATATGGTAAGTCTTGTTTATGGTAAGCCATATTTAGTAAATACGGCTTTCCCATATTCTCCAAACTTCCTGTACTTAGTTTTAACTGAGTTTCTTGGACCCATGGATTTGCAGTTTGCATAAAATTTAGACAATTTCACCATTATTTATTCAAAGTTTTTCTACTTTTATTCCCCTCTGGGAATGACAATTATACATATATTAAGCCACTTAAAGCTTTTCTACAATGCTTTTTTTTTCTTCTTCATTTTTCCCCCTTTCTATCTGTTTTATTTTGGATAGTTCTATTGCTGTAACTTTTAGTGCATTAATCCTTTCTTCTGCCATGTCGAATTTGCAGTCAAGCCCATCTGGTATGGTTTTCAGTCTCAGTCTTCAGGTAGTTCACGCATCAGTATGCTCTGATCAGTGCGCTGCTGAATACTTGAGGAGAGTCCTCTGCACATCACTGAGTTTCCCTTTCTGGGCAGCTTTCTCCCTGGTAATCTGTGCTAGGAACCATAGCCACATTGGTCTCTGTGGAGACCATCTCCTCAGGCTTGTCTCCTCAACACAGGGTTAGCACAGGTTCTGTCTGGATACTGCTCCCTGTAATATGGCCTGGAAATTTTACAAGGCAGTAAGATGAAGTAGTCATTGGGCTTATGCTCTTTGTTCCTCATCTTTTGGAGATCACTGTACTTTATTGCCTGATGTCCACTGCCTTATACACATTCTTTTCCACTTTGCAAAAGTATTTTGTCTTTTTTGTTTGTTTGTTTACTCGTTTGTTTCACATGGCAGGGTAAATTTTGTGTTACATTGTCAAGTAAGGAACTGGAAAAGAGCCTGATATTTCATTTTCTTGCAAAGTAGTAAGTTAACCCACCACAGTTTCACAGATACTGACAGAGGGACATGAGATTTCTCAGTCAGTAAGATGCAGTAGCCCGAATAACACTGTAGTTTCTGAATACTAATTACCATAGATGCTAAGGGCCAGGTGTTGCCTGTACATGCAGTGGAGGTACGTGACAGGAAAGGAACCCAAGGTTAAGAGATTTGCATAGGGACTGCCTGAAACCATGCCCATCCTCCCTACTATAGAGATGTCATCTTTATTACCTTGGAATGTAAGGACATCTCTCATCAGAGAGGAGAGGAGTGTTTCATTTTTGTTATCATGGAATGTCTTCAAGAAGGAGAATGTCTCCATTTTTACTATCTGAAAGTGTAAATAAGTTGCTTCAGAGGGAGTCCTGTTTCTCTGTCCAGTTATGTACTTACATAAATATTCTTGAAAATATAGCCCTACAGCACATGGCCTTTACTACCTAGATGTGTAGAAACATGTAAGACATTTATGGAAAATTGTCTCTCAACATCTGGTCCCTATTAGCCCATCTCAGTTGGAAGTAGAAATTCTTCATAGCCTCTTAAGAAGGAAGAAGAATAAACTTTGGGAGGCTTATCACTGAGTTTTTAAAGTTACAACTGTACTATGTTGCGAATTCTAACAATAGTGCATGTCAGTGGGCATCTACATACCCTCAAGTTGTTAAGGAAGAGAGACCTTTAGACACAATATAACAAAGAGATGCTTTGTAGATCTGTTGAATGTGTGTCCACTCAGTTTCCCAATAAGAGGAACCAAAATCAACAATGCATGATGACTTCTCTAATTCTGAAAGTCAGGAGCCTCACTCAGTCAAGATTATATCACTGATCAGAAACTCTAGGAAAATGTCATCCACCACTTGAAGTGCTTCAGAATCAACTATTATTCAGCTTTTAAATTTATAGATACAAACATCTCACCTAGAACAACTGAATCAAAGTAACTTGAATACAATATTTGTATGATTAAAACAAGACTAAACAAAAGAAAAACATTCAACAGGTGATATTGGTGAATTTCAAAGGAAGGGGAAAACTGAACCTGGCAATACTCCATGAGTACCAGAAAGAGCAGGGACCATCACCTAGGAGAGTGATATTTCCCAGCATTAGAAAGTAGCAAGTGGGACTTAATATCATCAGTCAGTATGTTCACTGCCACTGTTAGGAGGGCAGTAGATCTATGGGTTTCTGCACCAAAAGGCACAAAAGCCAATGAAAAATGACAGCGTCATTGTCAGCAGGCACAGTGCTTCAGCCTCCTGGTCAACTTTTCAGAGACGACAAAACACTAAGCTGGCAGTGAGACACAGAGACATTCTGGATTGAAGGAGTGAGGGTGTGTTCAGCAACCATGCTTGCACCAGTGGGGGAAAGCTTTAGGTCCGCCTCTATTTAGTCATTGTGTGAATCAATTTCAAATCTTTGAGAAGTATTTATACTTCATAATTTTTGAACAACTTATATGAGAAAGCTTTTTTTTATTTTGATGTCATTAATGTACAATTATTCAAACAACATTATGGTTACTAGACTGCCTATTATCAAGTTCATGCCAAATACCTTATTACAGTCACTGTCCATCAGTGTAGTAAGGGCTCTGGAATTATTACTTGTCTCCTCTGTATATACTGCCTTCCCCATGTTCCCGTCCCTCTATATTACGTGTGCTAATCATAATAATCATTTTCCCCCTTATCCCTCCCTTCCCACCCATCCTCCCCAGTCCCTTTCCTTTGGTAACTGTTAGTCCATTCTTAGGTTCTGTGATTCTGCTGCTGTTTTGTTCCTTCAGTTTTTGCTTTGTTCTTATACTCCACAGATGAGTGAAATCATTTGGTTCTTGTCTTTCTTCACCTGGCTTATTTCACTGACATAATACCCTCTAGCTCCATCCATGTTGTTGCAAATGGTAGGATCTGTTTTCTTCTTATGGCTGAATAATATTCCATTGTGTATATGTACCACATCTTCTTTATCCATTCATCTACTAATGGACACTTAGGTTGCTTTAATTTCTTGGCTATTGTAAATAGTGCTGCGATAAACATAGGGGTGCATATGTCTTTTTAAATAAGGTATCTTATTTTCTTCATGTAAATTCCTAGGAGTGGAATTCCTGGGTCAAATGGTATTTCTATTTTTAGTTTTTTAAGGAACCTCCATACTGCTTTCCACAATGGTTGAACTAATTTACATTCCCACCAGCAGTGTAGGAGGGTTCTCCACATCCTCGCCAACATTTGTTGTTGTTTGTCTTTTGGATGTTGGCCATCCTAACTGGTGTGAGGTGATATCTCATTGTGGTTTTAATTTGCATTTCCCTGATGATTAGCGATGTGGAGCATCTTTTCATGTGCCTGCAGTCCATCTGAATTTCTTCTTTAGAGAAGTGGCTGTTCAAATCCTATGCCAATTTTTTTACTGAATTATTTGCCTTTTGTTTTTTGAGGTGTGTGAGTTCTTTATATATTTTGGATGTCAACCCTTTATCAGATCTGTCATTTATGAATATATTCTCCCATACTGTAGGATGTCTTTTTGTTCTACTGATGGTATCCTTTGCTGTACAGAGGCTTTTCAGTTTATTATAGTCCCACTTGTTCGTTTTTCTTTTGTTTCCCTTGCCTGGGGAGATATATTCATGAAGAAGTTGCTCATGTTTATGTCTAAGAGATTTTTGTCTGTATTATTTTTCTAAAACTTTTATGGTTTCATGACTTACATTCAGGTCTTTGATCCATTTGAGTTTACTTTTGTGTATGGGGTAAGACAACAATCCAGTTTCATTCTCCTGCATGTAGCTGTCCAGTTTTGCCAACACCATTCGTTGAAGAGGCTGTCATTTCCCCATTGTATATACATGGCTCCTTTATCATATATTAATTGACCATATATGCTTGGGTTTATGTCTGGGTTCTCTATTCTGTTCCACTGGTCTATGAGTATGTTCTTGTGCAGGTACCAAATTGTCTTGATTATTGTGGCTTTGTAGTAGAGCTTGAAGTCAGGGACTGTTATTCCCCATGCTTTATTCTTCCTTCTCAGAATTGCTTTGGCTATTCAGAGTCTTTTGTGGTTCCATATGAATTTTAGAACAATCTTCTCTAGTTCATTGAAGAACGCTGTTGGTATTTTGATAGGAATTGCATTGAATCTGTAGATTGCTTTTGGCAGGATGGCCATTTTGAAAATGTTAATACTTCCTAGCCAAGAGCATGGGATGAATTTCCATTTATTAGTGTCTTCTTTAATTTCTTTAAAGAGTGTCCAATAGTTTTCAGGGTATAGTTCTTTCACTTCCTTAGTTAGGTTTATTCCTAGGTATTTTATTCTTTTTAATGCAATTGTGAATGGAATTGTTTTCCTGACTTCTCTTTCTATTAGTTTATCATCAGTGTATAGGAATGCAACAGATTTCTGGGTATTAATTTTGTATCCAAAAACTTCGCTGAATTCAGATATTAGATCCAGTAGTTTTGGAGTGGATTCTGTAGGGTTTTTTATGTACAATATCATGTCATCTGCAAACAGGGGCAGTTTGACTTCTCCCTTGCCAATCTGGATACCTTTTATTTCTTTGTGTTGTCTGATTGCCATGTCTAAAACCTCCAGAACTATGTTGAAAAAAAGTGGGGAGAGTGGACATCCTTGTCTTGTTCCTGATCTTAAAGGAATAGCTTTCAACTTCTCACTCAAGTATAATGTTGGCTGTGGGTTTGTCATATATGGCCTTTATTATATTGAGGTACTTGCCCTCTATACCCATTTCATTGAGAGTTTTTATCATGAATGGATGATGAATTTGTCAAATGCCTTTTCAGCATCTATAGAGATGATCATGTGGTTTTTGTCCTTTTTTGATGTAGTGGATGATGTTTATGGATTTTCGAATGTTGCACCATCTTTGCATCCCTGGGATGAATCCCACTTGATCATGATGGATGATCTTTTTCATGTATTTTTTAATTCAGTTTGCTAAAATTTAGTTGAGTATTTTTACATCTATATTCATCAGGAATATTGGTCTGTAATATTCTTTCTTTGCAGTATCATTGCCTGGTTTTGGCATTAGAGTGATGTTGGCCATGTAGAATGAGTTTGGGAATATTCCCTCCTCTTCTACTTTTTGGAAAACTTTAAGGAGGATGGGTATTAGGTCTTCACTAATTATTTGATAAAATTCAGGGGTGAAACCATCTGTTCCAGGAGTTTTGTTCTTAGGTGGTTTTTGGATTACCAATTCCATTTCTTTGCTGGTAATTGGTTTATTCAGATTTTTTGTTTCTTCCTCGGTCAGCTTTGGAAGGTTGTATTTTTCTTGAAAGTTTTCCATTTCTTCTAGTTTAGCCAGTTTGTTACCACATAATTTTTCATAGTATTCTCTCATAATTCTTTGTATTTCTGTGGTGTCCATAGTGATATTTCCTTTCTCATTTCTGTTTCTGTTCATGTGTGTATACTCTCTTTTTTTCTTGATTAGTCTGGCTAGGGGTTTATCTATTTTGTTTATTTTCTCGAAAAACCAGCTCCTGCTTTCATTGATTCTTTCATTTTATTCTCAATTTTATTTATTTCTGCTTTAATCTTTATTATGTCCCTCCTTCTACTGACTTTGGACCTCATTTGTTCTTTCTTTTCTAGTTTCATTAATTGTGAGTTTAGTCTGTTCATTTGAGATTGTTCTTCTTTGCTGAGACAGGCCAGTATTGCAATATATTTCCCTTTTAGATCAGCCTTCACTGCATCCCACAGATTTTGTGTTGTTGAATTATTGTTGTCATTTGTCTCCATATATTGCTTGATCTCTGTTTTTATTTGGACATTGATCCATTGATTATTTAGGAGCATGTTATTAAGCCCCCATGTGTTTGTGGGCTTTTTCATTTTCTTTGTGTAATTTATTTCTAGTTTTATACCTTTGTGATCTGAGAAGCTGGTTGGTACAATTTCAATCTTTTTGAATTTACTGAGGCTCTTTTTGTGGCCTAGTATATGATATATTCTTGAAAATGTTTCATGTGCACTTTAGAAGAATGTGTATCCTGTTGCTTTTGGATGGAGTGTTCTGTGGATGTCCGTTAGGTCCATCTGTTCTAATACATTGTTCTCTTTAGTTATTTTCTGTCTGGTTGATCTGTCCTTTGGAGTGAGTGGTGTGTTGATGTCTCCTGAAGTGAATGCATTGTATTCTATTTCCCCCTTTAATTCTGCTAATATTTGTTTCACATATGTAGGTGATCCTGTGTTGGGTGCATAGATATTTATAATAGTCATATCCTCTTGTTGGAATGATCCTTTTATCATTATATAATGTCCTTCTTTGTCTCCTGGACTTTCTTTGTTTTGAAGTCTATTTTTTCTGATACACGTACTGTAACTCCTGGTTTTTCTCCCTGTTAGTTGCATGAAATATCTTTTTCCATCCCCTTACTTTCCATCTGTGTATGCCTTTGGGTTTGAAGTGAGTCTCTTGTAGGTAGCATATAGATGGGTCTTGTTTTTTAGTCCATTCAGCGACTCTATGTCTTTTTATTGGTGCATTCAGACTATTTACTTTTAGGGTGATTATTGACAGGTATGTACTTATTGCCATTGCAGGTTTTATATCTGTGATTAACAAAGTTTCAAGGGTAATTCCCTTACTATCTAACAGTCTAATTTAACTCACTTCGTGTGCTATTACAAACACAACCTAAAGGTTCTTCTTTTTTTCCCCTCCTTTTACTTCCTCCTCCATTCTTTGTATGTTATGAATCATATTCTGTACTCTTGTCTATCCCTTAAATGACATCTATTTAGCCTTAGGAATACTTCCATCTATAGGAGTCCCTCCAAAATGCACTGTGGAGGTGGTTTGTGGGAGGAAAATTCTGGCCTGTAAGGTTTCTGTTGAGAAGTCTGATAATAGCTTGATGGTTTTCCCTTTGTATGTGATAATTTCTCTCTCTCTCTCTCTCTCTAGCTGCTTTTAAAAGTCTGTCTTTATCCTTGATCTTTGCCATTTTAATTATTATATGTCTTGATGTTGTCTTCCTTGGGTCCCTTGCGTTAGAAGATCTGTGCATCTCCATGGCCTGAGAGACTATCTCCTTCCCCAGATTGAGGAAGTTTTCAGTAATTACCTCCTCAATGACACTTTCTATCCCTTTTTCTCTTCTTCTTCTTCTGGTACTACTCTAATATTAATATTGTTCCATTTGGATGTCACACATTATTCTCAATATTCTCTCATTCTTAAAGATTCTTTTTTTTCTTTGTGCCTCATCTTCTTTGTATTCTTCTTCTCTAACTTGTATTCCATTTACCATCTCTTCTACTACATCTAATCTGCTCTGAAATCCCTCCATTATATGTTTCATTTCAGATACGGAATTTCTTAATGATTGAATTAAGACTCTGACTTAAATTTGTTCCTGAGTTTTTGAATATTTTTCTACACCTCCATAACAATGTTTATGATTTTTACTTTGAACTCTCTTTCAGGCAGATTGGTGAGTTCAGTTTCATTAGGCCTTTTTCTGGGGTTTGTGTGATTTTGGTCTGAACCGTGTTCTTTTGATGTTTCATAATTCTGTGTGGTGCCCACTAGTGTCCAGAAGCTCCAGTCTCTGGAGATTCTCAGCCCCTAGGGTTAGGCTGGGGGTTATAGGGGAGTGGAGCTGGTGCCTGGGGGGAGGAAAGATCTGTTTTCTGATTCCTATCTGCAGTGCCTGTCTCAAGTGTCAGAGCCAGTGGGCCAAGCACACAGGTGTAAGCCTCTGTGCTTTGTGTCTATCGCTGTTGAAGGCAGCACCTCTCTCTAGCTGGCCTGATGCCAGAGCACTGATTGCCAGTTTGTGAACCAGTGCTGGCAGGCTAGGAGGAAGGCACAGCCAGGTGCGTGTCACAGTGGGGTGCCTCAGAGCTGAGCAAGGAGCCAGGGGTATGGGGAACCCAAAGCTCCTCACAGTTCCCAACCAGCTGGACAGAGTGCACCCAGACAACCTTGTCCAGCTCTCCCCAACCCTGCGCAGCAAGTTCTGAGCAAACCCCACCCCTTCAGCATCCATCTCGTTGCTAGGAAGCCTCTCAGACAGCCTGCCTTTCCCTTGTCCCAGAGTGCCAGATGTGGATCCCCTCCTCCGCAAATGGCCACAATATGTCTCTCAAGCACTCCACCTGTCTGAGTCCCCCAGTGTCCAGAGCAACCCACAGTGTAGGTTTCTGCTCCCAAAGCAGACCTCCAGGGCTGGGTGTTCAGCAGTTCCAGGCTTCCACCACCTTCCCGGGCTCCATTTCTCTTCCTCCTGCCTGTGAGCTGGGGTGGGGGAAGGGCCTGGGTCCCACCTGATAAAGGCTTTCATATGTTACCCTGTGTTTTTGAGGTCTGTTCTGTTCGGGAGGTCTGCATGCAGTCTAGTTCAGCCTTCTTCTTTGTTGCTGTTTTAGGGTTAGTTGTAGTAATTAACTATATTTTCATACTATTTGTGGTTTTGGGAGGAATTCTCCATCTCACCTCTCATGCCACCATCTTGAATCTCCATGAAAGCTTTTTATAACCCTTGAATATTTGACAAAGGAGCTTTAGATTTCATAGCAATGAATTGTGGCTGTTAGGGTGTATCTTCAGATGGTATTGAGTACAATGTCTGAAGACTGACAGAGAACTAGAGAAAATTCGAAAGTACCTTCAAAGTATAGCCAGGGGAATGGGCAGCAACAATGAAAGAGATCCAGTTGGATGACAGTAATAGAAATGGACCTTGAACAAGAGACTCAAGGCATCCAGGCAGAGCAACGTTTGGGATAAAGATGATTAAGTTTTTGAAGCTTGTGGTAAGTTAGCAGAAATACAGAAGGATTGTATGCTTTGGAAACCTAAGACTATAGAACTATTTCAAAGTTTTGAGCAGCAGTTTTGGAGAAGGTTCAAAGGCAAAGACAAACAGAAAAGTAGTGTATTTTTTTTATTAATTAAATAATTTATTAATATTTCGGCTGATGTGTCACTAAAAAAAATGTTAAATGTTAAAAAAGTAGACAAAATCTATTTTTGTCCAGAACATTTAATTGTAGAAAGTGATACTAAGGGCCAAATAATTTACAATTTACAAAGTGTTTTATGTACATTATTTTATTTCAAATGCACATTAGCCAGGTAAGCAACTACAGCACAATGAAATTTTCCTCTGGGACAGTGTTTATATGTGAGAATTCACTGGAATTGACTATGTATCCTAAATTCAATGATTTTTGCAGTGTATAATGCAGCTTGTAAAATAAATACATTAACAAGTATTTATATTTTTAATACTATTTCCAGAAGCTTGATATCCTAAAGTTACATCTCAACTGGCTAGAAACTATTTTCTGTCAGAAAATAAATAAATTTTAAATGTATCAAACAACTACTCACTTATAATCTTGTCACACACCAACATTCTGCTTAATTTTTTTACTTAATAATTCATGGGTAAATATTACTCTATTTCTACATAAGATTGCAAGACAAACCAAAGTAAAACTTAAATTCTCCAGTTCAACTTCATCTTCTAATTTTAAGTTAAGCCAAAATATCAAATATCACACTTAAAGTATAGGTATCTTAAGTATGGTGTACCTAAGCTCTTTCAGGGCATTGCCTTCTGATAAATTGCACAGTCCTGATTGAGAATGATTGTCAGGGCATCATTTCAGTGTAATGAATCTTAATGATTCCACCATTGATTAATTGCTTGCCTAATTGTGAAAACTGAATTAAATAAATTGGGAGCAAGAAAAATCAATTTGCCAGCCACACTGCCCAATTAAACTATAAAGTTGACAAATACAGGTTCCAAGTTCAGGAAAAAAAATCTTCAAATGTCTCTTGATAAAGGCCATCTTTTATTTGATTAGGAAGCAAGTTATATTTCCTTCAGAAAGTAGTAGTTACTATAAAAAATTCAACTTGATTCTTTTCTTTTTTAGCATCAAGATCAATCTTATAAGAAGTTTCTCAAATTTAATTTCTCAACTCTTTCACCATTCCTAATCAGTTTTATTATTCTTTTACCCTGAATATGGCTTTTCAAAATTTAAAATCTTCATGCGTACTATGGCTAATTATCTTTTTCACATGATCCAACGAATTTCCATTGCCTTACTCTGTAAGGTCTACAGTACAGTCAGATTTTCAACTATGAGTTTAAGATCCATTCTGATCAAATGACAGATTTATCTCATTGCTCCTCTATATACAAATAATTTCATTGCTCAACTGTTGACATTACTGTTCTCCCAAACATATTGATGACCTCTATATATCCTTCCATCTATCTCATTCAATCTTTAGGGTTGATGAAAATGACATTGTCTTAGCTTACATTTATATTGCACATACTACATTCCAAACCTTGCTCCAGGAACTTTACATTTAATAATTTAAGATTCAAACCTTATGAGGTGGATACAATTATTTGCATTATTTTGCTAATGAGAAAACTGAACTGTGGAGAGGCTAACATTCTATACTTAGTAAAAGATGAAACTAAGGTTAGAATTTCAACAGCAGGGTCAACATTCTGACTTTCATGGAAACCAGACACTTCCTCCATAAAAGAAAATAGTAAAAATTATCTTTGATTACTGACATGATATACAGATAAATATGTTGATATTGTATATTAAAATCTTTTATTTGGCATGGAAGTCCATTTTTCTTCTATTTTTTTAAGAAATCAAAACTTTTCTGTGGTTCTCTAAAGGTACTTTGGGCCCCAGGCACTGTGTAATTGTATCTAAAGTGTAAGTCAGCCCTACATTCAAGTCTGATGTCATTCTGGCCTCTAAAACACGATGTGTAATTTTTTCCTGAGTTCTCTAGATCTAAAGTCTCTCTCTCTTCTATAAAATGTCATTTTTGCCTTTCTGCAATGACATTCATCATATTAGGTTTTGTGACCTAATAATCTGCACATACATTCCTTCCCTTAATGTATTATTGACTTCTTTAGGATATGACCTATTACTATATATTTGCCTCTGACATCACAGTGCCAAGTAGTGTCTCATTTATATTAAATTTCAATAAACTCCTGTTGTATTTTTGAGCAATGCAGTAAATACCAAATCTTTATTAAGCATTTTCACTAGTTCAATCCTACTAATTTATGCAAATGTAGCCCAAATGAATCACATATCATTAAATAAAATTTACTGACCTGAAATGCCCAGAAATAATTTTGTAATTGCTTCTGTGGGTTATACCTTTTTTTATGTTCTACATAATCAGTTTATCAATCCTAAAAATTTCATTTCAAGGAATTTAGAAATACCTACTATTTTGTATGAGCTTATTTTAAGGACCCTTGTTGAAAACTTTAAATTTGAATTTTGGACTCAACTAAGTCCTTTTTTTGCAGTTGATATGTAGAATAGCATTTGTAAATCCTTGAGGGAAAATGTAGTCATAATTTTATATGTAAAGCTTTGTTTTTCCCTATTAAAATAATTATATTTTCTAGAATGTTAAAAATATGCCTGTTACATTTCTACTTGGTTTCATTCACATCTCATAACTACCATATGAATTTCAAGCTGATGTTCAAGTGGTAGAAAAAGATACAGCTTTTGATACTCAGCTTCAATTGGTACTCTTCCCACTCTGTTAGTTGCAATGCCAAACTTGCAGACATAAATAATGATAAATGGTAGCAGGAATTTCCTTTTTCACATTCATTCACTTCTTAGCAGAAAATAACTTAAAATCAGAAGGAATTTTCAAATCATAAGAATGTGTTTAAGAGGTTGTTGAAAAAACTTTATACTTACTAAATATATTAATGGTATATGGGACTACTCAATATTTTTCCATCTTTTCCTCCCAGTCACCTAATTTCCCTGCCTTTATAGTATCACCAGTAAATACTGTTGCCATTGTTGAAGAAAATATAGTGCAAAATCACATTTCTATCATTATAATCAGCATGTCACTTAATTGGCAATTTTTGCTTCAGTGGAGTTGTGCCAATTAAAATTTTACTGTACTTCTTTTCTACATGCACACTCAGATCATATCTCAACTTCTATAAACCATTCATGAAATACAGGAATTTTCAGACTCAATTAAGTCTTTTTGTGCTTCATCAAGTATAAATACATTACCCAATTCCTGTTAAGTTTTATGGATATTTTTAACTTGCTTAGGCTTTGTTAGTGATTCAGAATAGTCTGGTCTATGATATTATAGAATATGAGGTAAGGGGATTTCTAATAAAGGAAACTCTTTAAAATTTCATTTAAACATGTAAATTGAAAATATTTTCTCCTGATGAACATTGACTCTAAGATTTATGACAAATTAAAGCCTTTAGAATACAGTAGGTATTGCATGGCTGTGAATTGTTTACATTTTTATTTTCTGACATTGACTTGCCCTTCATAATGTTTAATCTACAAAGGAATCTGTTTTGCCAACAGAGGGTAGGCTCTTATATACTAAGACAAATGGACAACTACTCAATAATGCTAATTAGTCATGCATTTAAATGTGATAGTAAGACATTTCAACATATGCTAATTTATATGTGATCTAATGAAATGAATTCTAACCTTGACCAATCAAGATAATCACGTGTGAAACTTTGAAATAATAATTACCAAGGTCCCCATTCTAAGTAAATTGGCATTTAACAATGTGACTGCAGGGAAATCTGTATTTTTAAGCATTTCTTAAGATGATTTTAATGAGAAGATTAGCTCAAAAGTATGGGAAGGAGAGGTGTCCAAATATTGATGGTGTTTAATATAAATAATACAAAACACTCTTGACATTTTTGTTTCATTGATAAGTAATCATTTTGTAGTCAAACAATTATTTGAAAGTATAAGCAAAGGAAATAAAAGACTACTAAGACTAAGGATAAGTCAGTACAAAGGAGATTTCAAGGAGAAACAGTTCAGAAGGATAACAGGGCCCAAGCTCTCTAGTAGGAAATGGGAAACTTATACCTGATGGAAATAGTAGGTGGGAGAGAGAATATGGGGTTATGAAAGATTTCAGAAATCACCATAGAGTTGAGGAACTTTTGACTAAAGTTGCCAAGACACAGACACACAGACACATTCATGCCATGTGGACTTTTAAGAGAAACCTGGATCAAGTCCAAGCCTGAAATTTGAGTTGAAGCTTGTGTTGTTCTAACAAGACCTCATTGAGATCAATTAGATAAGGTATATCTTAAGGCATATATTTTCAATATTCTGTGCTTATCTTTAAATGCAGGTGCTATTGTTATCTGTGTGAAATTCAGAATTACATGGAAATCATAGTTTAGCTATCACCTATTTGCTCTAGAAAAAAATTATGAATAATGAATAATTAAATTTGGCTTAAGAGTAATTTTGTGCAGAACTGTTCTTAAAAAAATATAATTTAGTAGCAATATATTATTCTACAACATATAAAATGTTAATAATAAACTAATGAGATTAGTTAGAAAAATATATTAAGGCAATACATAATTTAATTATGATCACTGTAAAACAAACTCTCTTAGATTACTTTTTATTCACCTATATTTTACAGATATACCATAAGCCAGCTTAAGGTGTGGTTTTAGAATTTCATACAGCAGCAAAACAAATAAAACTATGCCAACATAGAGCTGTTTAGGTTCTTTATATTAAGCATGTATACAGCTCCACCAGGTGCTATATATATATATATTCATTTAATATTTTTCTTTATTAACAAAACATTTATCAAGTACATTTTCAGGGTTAGTCAACATTTTGGGACTTGGGCATGCAAAAGTTAAAGCATGTTTTCTGTCAAGTTTTCAAATCTCTAAAAAATGTGAAAGTGGTGGTATCAGGATAGAATATGTTCCTAGGTGATATGGGATCCCTGAAAAGTCACATATTTCAGATTAGTTGGGGATGCAGGAAGTTAGCTGAAGCATTCACATCTGATCAGTGTTTCCAATGATGTGCAGAAGATAGGTGAAAAATGGCGTGAACAAATAGATCCAAAGAATAATAGTGTAAGAATGCATCCTCCCTCTCTCATTACTGGTTTAAACTTTCTCTGTGAAACTCATTTTTCCTTGATCCTGTTTAAAATCTAAAGTAGGGTACATAAGTTAACCATTCATTTTAGATATGAAAAGTCCTCTCTATCTAGTTTAAAATAATCAAATAATAATTAATTAATAAGCAAACATTCCATTTTAAAAATGAGTAAATAAATTAATCCTTTGTAATGATGGAATTTCAAACTTTTATTTGAAGTTAGATATTATCTTGTATCCCTTAAACCAGATGCTTTAAGCAGGAAGGAGTTTCGGTTTGTAGATTTTCTATTCCTTCACCTAGATCCCCTATTTCCTCATCAATTTTTTACCTCTCTATAGTCAAAGTAGGTAAGAGAAAGACAGACTGAAAAGGTCTTTCTTGGAAGACAGTGTAATTAGCTGTTATTTTTTCTGGCCATGATAAATGTTTAAAATTCAGAAATGTCCCCATAGACTCCCGGGACACTTCTTCACTAGGCTTACTTACCTTGGATGCCCAGTATTGACCTTCCCTACCTGCTCTGCAATAAGCATGCCCTCTGATCCCTCCTCAAAGCAAGCACGGAACTCCCCAAGGCAGCTTTCTGCTCAATATCAAAACAAAACTCTGCCCTACACCCTGTTCTGCTCCTTCCTTACCTCCTTCCTTCCTTCCTCCCTCCCTTTCTTGTTTCCTTGCTTCCTTCCTCCCTTCCATCCTTCCTTCCATCTTTCGTCCTTCCTTCTGTCCTGTCCTTCTTCCCTTCCATCCTCCCTTTCTTGCTCCATCCTTCCATCCTTCCTCCCTCCCTTCTATCCTTCCCTCCTTCCCTCCTTCCTGCCTTCTTTCCTTCTGTCCTTCCCTCCTTGCTTCCTCCCTCCCTCCCTTCCTTCTGTCCTTCCATCCTTCCTTCCTTCCTTCATTCCCTCCTTCCCTCTTTCTTTCCTTCCTTCCATCCATCCATCTCTTTATGTCTGTCTCTTTCTTCTTTCTTTCTTTCTCTGTGTGTTTGTGTGTGCATTGCTTCCAAAGAAATTTAATCTCCTTTTTTCATTCTTAACTTTTTAACTTCCTTCATTGAACATAGGAGACCAAAGATCACAAAAAAATGCCATTTTTCACTTTCTTTTTTGATTTTATACTTGATCTAGTACTTTTCCTCCAAATATTCAATCATTGTTACTTTTTTTGGTTTTAGTATTTGGCTAAAATTGAAATTAATTGTTAAATGAACTATGATATAAATAACACCTCTTAAACTTTTAGATCACCCAGTTTAATTTTGATCTTATGGGTAGGCTCTATTACTATAGTGAACAAAAGACAGCAAAAAAGAATGCATATATACAAATCATATGATTTCGTTTATATGACATCCAGTAATTGTCTCAGGCTGAAGGTGGGGCTGTGAGGTTGATAAGAAAGGGGTCCAAAGGAAATTTTTGTGGTGAAGAAAGAGTTGTCTCTCACATGAGTAGTAATTAAATATATATATATATAATCGCCCAAACTCATAGAAATGAACACAGTATCTGTGATTTTTCTTGTGTGCAAACTGCATCTCTATTAAAAACTAAACACTCCATTCCTAAAGGAGATTCAAGAGGAAAGAGTCAGCAAGTGGGGTTAAATTAAGGAAGAGTAATTGATTCACTGTGAGAAGACAGTTGGGGAATGGACCAGATTGATAAAAGCTTCTGGATTTCTGAGTGTAGTGATCCCTGCATACCTCCATTCTCTCTGTACTTTGGAAGTCAATTAATTGTATAAAGAAAAAATTAATATAATGTAATCTGTATTGCTGTTTTTATCCTGACAATTCTGTTGTAGAAACATCTTTAGAAAGAGAATAATTTATTTTTCCTGAAGACCAGAAGGGGGAGAGTTTAGATATTCATGGTTCGGACATGTTTAAATCATGACCAGCTGCAATCCATGGACAGCAGCTGAAACAGGGTTAACAGGAAGAAAACACCAGAATATAGATACAGGAACACAGAAGGTACAGACAGGAACTGTTACCATCTTTCCATTGGCTAAAACATCTCCTCTCTGTCTTTCTCTTTCTCTCTCTCTCTCTCTCTCTCTCTCTCTCTCTCTCTCTCTCTCTCTCTCTCTCACACACACACACACACACACACACACACACACACACACACACACACACACATTGATACAAAGAAGTTTAAGCGGATGCCGGTCATTCTTAACTAAGTATTTTTGGAACATTGAAATTTTAAGTACTGCCATAAACGTGACAAATTATTATTTCCTGGAAGATAAAGCCTGAAGCATACCTTCTTTTAAAAAAATTTGTTGTAGGAAACAAAAGTCATTTTCATATAATCTATCTGCCTTTATAACGGAAATGTGTCAAATAAACCATGGACTTGGATATCCTGGGCATTTTTAACACCAAAAAAGTGTTTGATTTAAAATTTTATAGTATATAATTACAAGGAGTCTGATGCTGAAGTTTTCAAAACTATCCCTTATTCTTTCTACAGAAAAAGACATCAAGTAGCTGAAGCAAAGGAAGGGAATTCTTGCAAGGAATACAAATCCATATTTAAGATAAGTAATGAATGTGAGAAGACTTTTTTGCTCTCCCACAGTTTTATGCTATGTCTGGGAATAGGAAGGAAGTCCAATTTGTCAATAGAAGGAATGAGTATGCACGTCCCTTTATATAGGAGATACTTAAAGTGTGTTTTATAACTTCATGAAAGAGAGACACCCTCTGAACTGGAAGAAGAGAGAAACAGATCACCTCAAAGTAACTATATCCACAATTGAAGCCAGCATATTCTAACTTTGCTAATGGGAATACAGTCACAGACACAGGGCACTCATTTCCTAATGAAGAGACAACATAGATTCCGTTATTAGAAAATATGTTCAATGTAGGATGTGTTTAAGGCTTTTAATGCATGTTCAATAGGACTTAGACGGAGGCACGATGGATGGGTCCAAGACAAGAAGATGTAGAGCAGCGATTTCCATGCCCCAAGGGTATCTATCTACCTGGAAGTGGTTGGTCTTTGCCCCCTAAAGCTATCTTTATCTGTCTGAAATATAGCCCCTGACCTCAGAGGAACAGATAATTAGTCGGTTGGGGACAAGTAGACTCCAAGGGAACTAGCATAAATAATATCTTTAAACATTGTGTTGTTGATTTTTTTCTTTACATCATATTTGACAAACAGGACAGGTATTTGCTCCAGGAAATTTTTCAGTTCCAACAATGTGTGTTTTTAAGTGAATACTTTGCTAGAAAAGAAGCTGTTTGATTCACTTCCACATAGGAAGCTCATAAAAAATGGAAAGGCTTCAATAATTTTAAATCATTCTGTATTGCTCATGTAGATTTAAATTTCAGTGCTAATTTTTTTATTAGCACTTTAATTTGGAAGGTACCAGGCTTCTACAAGATTTAAAATTATTGGAGCATTTCAAATTTTTATAAGCTTTCCAGTAAGGTTGTGGCTCTGATTCTGTGCTTGTAAAGTAAAGCACAATTTAAAGTTCATTTAAATTATTTAAGTGCTGCAGACTTTAGGGGAATTGTTTTCTCTTTCAAACTAGAATTCAGATAGAAGCTTAGAATCAGGTTATAAAAAGGAAATACTTTTCTAATAAAAGTAACAATTCTGGTTCAAGTTGAAATTCAGGTATTTATTTTGTCAATTCATGTTGACGCACATTCTGATAATATTATCATTTTTGCATTGTTAATTTTTGAGTAGTTTTATTCTAGTAATGTTTCTCAGTATCATCAAACTAGATTGTTAACTCTACTGGCAGATCTCAGATCCATATCCTTACCCCTGTGTTGTTCAACAGTATGATGGTCTGGATCATGATTTTGGAAAAATGCTTATCTCACTGTCTGATAGAAAGAAGCTAGGAATTAATTGATTGAATAAGAATATTGTTATTTGAGAAGCCCTTATGATAATGATTTGCATTTAAGAGGGTACATTTTAAGAAAAATAAATAAAATTACTTTTATTTGAATACAAATATCAAACTGGGAAAATTCAGAGTAGAAGGAACATTATTAATGTATTTTAAAAAAGACAAGTTATTTGTTCATATTTTTTCTTAGAGGAAGCTTAACATGAGTCATGGATAAAACAACAAAAACCCTAAATACAACTATAGTCAATATCAGTAGATATATATATAACTATGTGAATAAGGGAAGTAGAAATTCCTTTCATGTGCATGGATAAGGCCACATAGTGAATATGAATTGTTTTCCCTTCTTTCAAGCATTTCTGGACATCATATTTTAGTATTGGAATATGTTTATAAAATGAATAATTTCCAATGGCAAATGACAAAATACATGCAAGGAAACTGACAGAATTCAAGAGTTTTGCACCAAGAAAAAACAGAAAAGTCCCATAGATATTTAAGTATTGTAAATAATTGAAAGACCATCATGCAAAAGTGGGATGTATCCTGTTTGTGTGTTTATTTGGAAATAGCAAATCTTACTCTGACAGCCATCAAGATCTGAATTCAGCTATTTAGCAACAAGAGAACACTTTACTACAATGAAGACTAGGAAATAAGAGTCTAGCTGGAGTTGTGTCCCCAGAAGGAAAGGGAGACAAGTTTTGTGAACAGCTAGGTATTTGCCAAATGCAAATATATTTAAAAAGTTCAAGAATTTTATGTCAGGTCTCTTGGAAATAAGTTGACTGCATGACATTCTAGGTTCCCTCCAACCTTGAGTAGTGAAATGTAAATTAAAGAGTAATGAAAACTTAGGGCTGCCGCTAAAATATAATAACTTTTATATACTGATCAATATGCACTTAGGAACAATCTAGGTTAAAATATGAAAAATAATTACACTTATGTTGCTTCTAATCATCTAGTAGAATTATGTATCTAGAAAAATGCTACAGAAGAATAGCCACAGTGAGTGCCACACTAAACTAGCAAAAAAAAAAGGGAGGGCAATTTTCCACCTTTGTGTAAACCTTATAATCTTTCACAAGTTTACATTAGCTTTCAATTAGTCATTATAGGAGCTGAGGCTTACCAGTAAAATACCTCAGTGTATTATAGTGACAAGAAAATTATCTTGTTATTTAATTGGGTAGTATTCCATGTATATATTCTGTGTGTGTGTGTATGTGTGTATACAAAATATATTATCAGATACATATGATATGTACATATAATGTGTATATATGTATGTTACATAACTTATACTATGTATAAAGTATTGCTTTATATATGTATGTTATATAATGCATGTTCATTATGTATATACATTATGTATATGTGTATATATGAATTTTATAAATTCTTCATATATTTTTCATGTTTATAGTTTAGGAATATAAAACATATTTTTAAATGCATTTGAACATTATCATCCTTAGTGTAGGGTATTAAGAAGGAGATGAATTACTATTCAAATTTCCCTACTAAAATAACTTTTCCAATTCCTGCAGTTATACTTCAAAAAAACCTTTATTCTTTGACTCTTTGAATAAATGGAGACTTAAATTATTTTTTGTAATATCTGTAGTCCGCCCCACTTCTAACCGAGGCTTATCTGACCTCGTCTTATTCTCCCAAACCTGATTAATCCTCAACAGACGCAGGATAGTCTCCTGCTTTCTTTTTATTTCTGTGCTGAAGCCAATATACAGCATTTTTAAAGTTTAATTTATTGAGAAAAATTTGATATGTAGAATAAAAGGAAAGAGAAAAGAACAATGAATATATGTTTATCATTCAGATTCAATAACTCTCAAGATTTCTTCTAATCTTCTTCACTTAGCTTCTGTTGTTGGTGGTGGCCATGTTCTTCAAGAAAATCCTCATTCCAGATCTCACAATTTTTACCTTACATGCTTCATTATGCGTTTGTCAAAAAATATAATTCTTTGTTTGCATAATCCAAGTGATAAAATTATACCAAAAAATTAACAGTACTCTCTCACTGCCCATTACATAGTAAAATTTCCCTCATGGTCTTGAATCTATTATTCTTGTGTATTTGTTCAACTCAGGTTCCAAATGAGGCATATGCCATATCTTTAATTATTATGTCTTTTAAGTGTTTACACCTCTGTGACATTGACTTGTTGAGGAAATTCTGTCACTCATCCCAGAAACTGTTTTACATTTTGAAATTTTTTTTCCTCATGATACTGTTAAACATATTCTTCCTTTTCCCATATTTCTTGTAAAGAATTTGTACTTAAAGGTTTTATTTAAGTTTAACATTCTGTGTAAAAATACATCATGGCTGGTGTTGTGAGCTTCATATTACATTAAGGGGCCATCTGTGCATGGTTTTCCTTCTTAATGATCGGAAAAGTAATCTGAAGGTTGAGGTGATTAGAGCTAGCTTCCATTTCCTTACCATATATCCCCCTTTAACATTTCATTGAATATTTTCACCAACTAATGGTCTTTGCATGAATCAATTATTTTATTAGATTAGGGGATGCAAAATTACGATTTTCTTATTCTACCATTTCTTTCACATTTATTAGCAGGAATTCTATTTTAAAATATATTTTTCACATTGGGAACTAAGGCTTTATTTCTGTCTATCTTGTGTCAGCCCTACAGCAATTGGGTTGGTGAATTGACTTCTCCTGATCAAGTCTGAAATTTGTGAGGATTTCCTGTAACCAAATTTTGTCAAAGAGGTAGTATCAGTCATGTTAGATCAGAAAAACAGAACTATGAGAAATTGTATGTAATAAGGAACTTATTACACAGGCTTGATTCAGACAATTGTGGGAACTGGTTTAACAATCAATGGCCATTTCCTTTGTGTCAGTAAGCAGACAGGTGGTTGGGAAGAGAAGATGGATATGAAAGGAGAGAAGGACAAATTGGTATTTTTGAGAATGAATGTAATCTTTGTTGGTCTTTCATTACCCCAAATCCCCAGCCTAGATCATGCTAGTATCTTTTAGGAGAACTGGCTGCCCTCTTCTTGGAGCTAAATGCACATCTGGTCCAAGAGAATGGCGAGAGAGAGAGTTGTTGCCGGCCCAGCTGCTGCCCCAGCCGAGATGGTAACAAGGCAGAGAAGCAACCCAAACCTAAAAGCTAGCATCTTGTGCTCTGAACCTGACAAACTGAACAAGAAGAAAGCTGCTACTACACATCTGACTTCTAAATCTCACATCAAATATGGTGTGGACTTATCCTGAACTCTGCAGGGAAGGACATTCTGGTAAGTACATTTTAAACTTTATTAAACTGATACAATACAAACCCACCACCAATGTCTTCCATTCTGCCATTATAAAAAATAATCCAACCCAATTGTTTTGGAAAAACAATTATCTGGGAAAGATTCATGTAAGATGGCTGCTCTGTCCTCATCTCCTTTTCCCCCAAAATAATGAGAAAACAAGTTAGTACAAACAAGACAATGGCAATGACAAGTATTTAGTCATAAGAAATTGATGCTACAAATAAAGCAAGATGAAAACAACTCCCTTGTATGATTTCCTTTTCTTTCCGCAGACAAAAAGTCATAATGACTAAACTCATTGCTTTCTCAATCAGACAGAACTGAGTTTGAATCTGTCATGTACTATTGATGTGATTTTTGTTAGTTACACTTTACTTTCAGAACTTCAGGGTTTTCTTTTGTGCAATTGAGATAACAATACTAATCTTTGAAGGTTACTGTGAAAGATAAATGAGACTGTGTAGGTATATTGGGTGCACATATTAAAAACCATTAAAATGATGGTTTCTAAACTTATTCTCACTACTATAATTTTCCTCTCCCTCTCCCCGCCATACACACACCATACTTAGAATCTACAGATTATTGAATACTTGGGTGATCTTGACCTTAAGTCATTAGCTTGTAGACAGCACTCTAGATACTACTCTCTTCATTCAGAATTGAGCCAAGAATGATTATCTGCCTATCTTGCAGTTTTCCATTTGGGCGATATAATTATTGAGACCACACATTCAGCACCTTCAAAATTCATATATCATACTGAAAAAATTAAAAGCTCAATTGAAATAAAAATATATTACATTTAGTGCTTCCTTCTATCTACAAATCCTGTCATTCTGTCATTGTTGGAATTTAGAAATTTTTGTCACAACTTCTCCTAAAACCATGATGGTTTTCGTTTTGTAAGCTATGATTTCTTGGTATGGGCAAATTTATTACTTGGCTACCCTTTCTTAAGCACCTAGTAAGTGAAATAAGCTGTAATTTGATTATGTGGTCATCTTACTTAAAAGTATGAAGTTGAAGAGTTTTCTTTAAAAATAATCCAATTTTTCAATATGTCACATTGTTCTCTCATACTAATAATGTTCTTTATGATTGTTTCCAAATCCAAATCTCATAATGTAGCTCTTTTATTTTTGTGTTTCAAATTAAAGTAAGAAAAAAGAGAACTGAAGCAACAAATTCACTCACCAAGTGCCTGCTTTGTGATACTGTACTATGTGAGGTAGTTATGATAAAAGCAAAACATTTCTTATGAACAAGGAGATAGTCATGTGGAGGAGACAAGACTTGTAGTTACCCTAAATTCCAGAGCATCTGTGAAGAAAACTTTTGATATAAGTTCAATATGAAAAAAATTATGAGATTACAAAAATGTAGCAATCATTTTTTACTATCAAGTTTTCCAAAGATGTTGCTCAGACAGTAACTTTTGATTTGAGTTTTAAAGGAGGATTTTGACAGGCATAAAAAGGGGAGGAATGTCCAAGCAGAGATGTCAGCATCAGTTAAAGTACAGAGGAGAAGGTGTGCATGTCTGCCTATTAAAGAGTAGCCGATGGTCTTATCTTTGTTGTGTGGCCAAGCAGATCTGTCAAATGTCTATGTAAATAAATAAAAAGAACACTAAGTAAAGATAAATTTAGAAAACATGAAAACATCTTCAAAACTATTTTGTACATTAGAAACAAGTTTGGGTTTTGACTGGTCTAAATAAAATACCTGACAATAACAAAAACCACTGGGAAAATAGGAGATAGGGTCTCGGAAGAGCATGATACAAAAAAAGGATACAAATAAAGGAGAAATACATCATAGATGTTGGAGTAGGGCTTTTATTTGATTCTGATTTTTAAAAAATTTTTTATTAAGTTATTATTGATATATACTCTTATGAGGGTATCACATACAAAACAATGTGATTACACATTTACCCATATTATCAAGTCCCCACCCACACCACATTGCAGTCACTTTCCATCAGTGTAGTAAGATGCCACAGATTCACTGTTTGCCTTATCTGTGCTACACTGTCTTCCCCGTGACCCTTCACACCATGTGTGCTAAACATAATACCCCTCAGACCCCTTCGCCCTCCCTCCTGATCTGCCCCTCCCCCACCCCTCCCCTTTGGTAACCACTAGTCCCTTCTTGGAGTCTGTGATTCTGTTGCTATTTTGTTCCTTCAGTTTTGCTCTGTTGTTATACTCCACAAATGAGTGAAATCGTTTGACTTGTTTTTCTACAACTGGCTTATTTCACAGAGCATAATATCCTCCAGTTCCATCCATGTTGTTGCAAATGGTAGGATGTGTTTCTTTCTTAAGACTGAATAGTATTCCATTATGTATATGTACCACCTCTTCTTTATCCATTCATCTACTGATGGAAACTTAGGTTGCTTCCATATACTGGCTACTGTAAATAGTGCTGCATTAAACATAGGGGTGCATATGTCATTTTGAATCTGAGAACTTGTATTCTTTGGGTAAATTCCTAGTAGTGGGATTTCTGGGCCAAATGGTATTTCTATTTTTAGTT
The DNA here is from genome assembly GCF_040802235.1 of Manis javanica. Classification (NCBI taxonomy): domain Eukaryota; kingdom Metazoa; phylum Chordata; class Mammalia; order Pholidota; family Manidae; genus Manis; species Manis javanica. Next base: position 38,426,777 of record NC_133164.1, read on the forward strand.
TTTTGAGGAACCTCCATATTGCTTTCCACAATGGTTGAAGTAGCTTACATTCCCACCAGCAGTGTAGGAGGGTTCCCCTTTCTCCACATCCCTACCAGCATTTGTTATTCTTAGTCTTTTCGATGCTGGCCATCCTTACTGTTGTGACGTGATATCTCATTGTGGTTTTAATTTGCATTTTCCTGATGATTAGTGATGTAGAGCATCTTTTCATGTGTCTGTTGGCCATCTGAATTTCTTCCCTGGAGAATTGTCTCTTCATATCCTCCACCCATTTTTTAATCAGGTTAGTTGCTTTTTGGGTGTTGAGGCATGTGAGTTCTTTATATATTATGGATGTTATCGCCTTGTTGGATATGTCATATACAAATATATTCTCCCATACTGTAGGATGCCTTTTTGTTCCGTTGATGATATCCATTGCCATACAGAAGCATTTTAGTTTGATGTAGTCCCATGTGTTCATTTTTGCTTTTGTTTCCCTTGTTCAAGGAGATGAGATCAGGAAGAAGTTGCTTTTGTTTATATCCAGGAGAATTTTGCCTATGTTTTCTTCTAAGAGTTTTATGGTTTCATGACTTACATTCAGGTCTTTGAACCATTTCAAGTGTACTTTTCTGTATGAGGTTAAAAAATAATCCACTTTCATTCTCTTGCATGTAGCTATCCAGTTTTGCCAACATCAGTTGTTGAAGAGGCTGTCATTTCCCTATTGTATGTCCATGGCTCCTACATTGTATATTAATTGACCATATATGCTTGGGTTTTTTATCTGGGCTCTCTAGTCTGTTCCATTGGTCTATGGTTCTCTTCTTGGGCCTGTATGAAATGGTCTTGATTACTGTGGCTTTGTAGTATAGAGCTTCAAGTTGGAGAGTGTAATTCCCCCCACTTTATTCTTCCTTCCCAGGATTGCTTTGGCTATTCAGGGTCTTTTATGGTTCCACATGAATTTTAGAATGATTTGCTTCAGTTCATTGAAGTATGCTGCTGGTGTTTTGATAGGGATTGCACTGAATCTGTAGATTGCTTTGGGCAGGATGGCCTTTTTGACAATATTAATTCTTTGTATCCATGAGGATGGGATGTGTTTCCATTTATTGGTATCTTCTTTAATTTCTCTCATGAGCGTCTTGTAGTTTTCAGAGTATAGGTCTTTCACTTCCTTGGTTAGGCTTATTCCTAGGTTTTTTATTCTTTTCAATGCAATTGTGAATGGAATTGTTTTCCAGATTTCTCTTTCTGCTACTTCATCATTAGTGTATAGGAATGCAGCAGATTTCTGTGTATTAATTTTGTATCCCTCAACTTTGCTGAATTCTGATTTTAGATCTAGTAGTTTTGGAGTGGATTCTTTAGGGTTTTTTTATGCACAATATCATGTCATCTGCAAACAGGGACAGTTTAATTTCTCCTTTAGCAATCTGGATGCCTTTTATTTCTTTGTGTTGTCTGATTGCTGTGGCTAGGACCTCCAGAACTATGTTGAATAGAGTGGGGAGAGAGGGCATCCTTGTCTTGTTCCTGATCTTAAAGGAAAAGCTTTCAGCTTCTCACTGTTCAGTGTACTGTTGACTGTGGGTTTGTTATATATGGCCTTTATTATCTTGAAGTACTTGCCCTCTATACCCATTATGTTGAGAGTTTTTATCATGAATGGGTGTTGAATTTTTTCAAATGCTTTTTCAGCATCTATGGATATGATCTGATCATGTAGTTTTTGTCATTCTTTTTGTTGATGTGGTGGATGATGATGGATTTTCTAATATGGCACCATCCTTGCATCTCTGGAATAAATCCTACTTGATCATTATGGATGATCTTTTTGATGCATTTTTGAGTTTGGTTTGTTAATATTTTGCTGAGTATTTTTATATATGTGTTCATCAGGAATATAGGCCTGTAATTTTTTTTTTTTGGTGTCTTTGCCTGTTTTTTTTATTAGAGTGATACTTATTGGCTTGATGCATGAGTTTGGGAGTATGGCCTCTTCCTCTACTTTTTGGAAAACTTTAAGGACAATGGATATTAGGTCTTCACTAAATGTTTGATAAAATTCAGCAGTGAAACCTTCTCTTCCAGGGGTTTTGTTCTTAGGTAGATTTTTGATTACCAGCTTAATTTTATTGCTGGTAATTGGTCTATTCAGATGTTCTGTTTCTTCCTGGCTCAGCCTTGGAAGGTTGTACTTTTCTATAAAGTTGTCCATTTCTTCTAGATTATTCAGTTTGTTAGCATACAATTTTTCATAGCATTTTCTAATAATTTTTTGTATTTCTGTGGTGTCCATGGTGATTTTTCCTTACTCATTACTTATTATGCTTATGTGTGTAGACTCTCTTTTTATCTTGATAAGTCTGGCTAGGGGGTTATCTATTTTGTTTATTTTCTTGAAGAACCAGCTCTTGGTTTCATTGATTCTTTCTATTGTTTTATTCTTCTCAATTTATTTCTCTATGTTCTAATCTTTATTATGTCCCTTCTTCTACTGACTTTGGGCCTCATTTGTTCTTCTTTTTCTAGTTTTGTTAATTGTGTGTTTAGACTGTTCATATGGGATTGTTCTTCTTTCCTGAGGTAGGCCTGTATTGCAACATACTTTACTCTTAGCATGACCTTCTCTGTGTCCCACAGATTTTGCAGTGTTGAATTATTGTTGTCATTTGTCTCCATATATTGCTTGATGTCTGTTTTTATTTGGTCATTGATCCATTGGTTAATTAGGAGAATGTTGTGAAGCATCTGTGTGTTTGTGGGAATTTTTATTTTCTTTGCATAATTTATTTCTACTTTCTTACCTTTGTGGTTTGAGAGACTGGTTGGTACAATTGCAATCTTTTTGAATTTACCAAGCCTCTTTCTGTGTCCTAGTATATGACCTACTCTGGAATATGTTCCATGTGCACTTGAGAAGAATGTGTGTTCTGCTGCTTTTGGGTGTAGTGTTCTGTAGATGTCTGTTAGGTCCATTTATTCTAAATTGTTGTTCATTGCCTTTGTCTCCTTACTTATTTTCTTTCTGGTTCATCTGCCCTTTGGAGTGAGTGGAGTGTTGAGTCTCCTAAAATGAATGTATTGCATTTCATTTCCCATTTTAATTCTGTTATTATTTGTTTCACATATGTAGGTATTCCTGTGTTGGGTGCATAGATATTTATAATGGTTATATCTTTTTGTTGGATTGACCCCTGTATCATTATGTAATGTCCTTTTTGTCTTTTGTGACTTTCTTTGTTTTGAAGTCTATTTTGTCTGATACAAGTACTGTAGCACCTGCTTTTTCTCCCTGTTGATTGCATGAAATGTCTTTGTCCATCCCTTCACTTTTAGTTTGTGTATGTTTTTGGATTTAAAGTGAGTCTCTTATAGGCATCATATAGATGGATCTTCTTTTTTTATCTATTCAGTGACTCTACATCTTTTTATTGATGCCTTCATGCCATTTATATTTAGGGTTATTATTGGCAGGTATTTCCTTGTTGCCCTAGCATGCCTTAGATTCATGGTTACCAAAGGTTCAAGGTTAACTTCCTTACTATCTAAGAGTCTAACTTAACTCTCTTAGTATGCTATTACAAACACAATCTAAAGGTTCTTTTCTTCTCTTCCTTTTTCTTTATATATTGGGTATCAAATATATTAGGTATTACCTTATCTATGAGGAATGACATAGATAATATATATTAGGTATTACCTTATCTATGAGGAACTGACATAGATAAGATCATTATGGCAGTGTTATAATGAGCCAGAAAACTAGGAGTAGATGATATTGGGCATTATATAGAGACCAAATAATGGACAGTTTTCAGCCATGGGAGTTGACTAACATGTTAGAATAACTCTTGCCTGATATTCTGTACTCTTTGTCTATCCCTTGATTGACTTTGGGAGCAGTTGATTTAATTTTGCATTTGCTTAGAAATTAACTGTTCTACTTTCTTTACTGTTGTTTTATTACGTCTTGTGACAGCTATTAAACCTTAGTAATACTTCCATCTATAGCAGTCCCTCTAAAATACACTGTAGGGATGGATTGTGGGCACTAAATTCTCTCAGGTTTTGCTTATGTGGAAATTGTTTAATCCCTCCTTCAAATTTAAATGATAATATTTCCAGATAAAATATTCTTGGTTCATCACATTAAGTACATCATGCCACTCCCTTTTGCCTGTAAGGTTTCTTCTGAGAAGTCTGATGATAGCCTGATGGCCTTTCTTTTGTATGTGATCTAATTTCTCTCTCTGTCTGCTTTTAATACTCTGTCCTTATCTTTGATCTTTGGCATTTTAATTATTGTATGTCTTGGTGTTGTCTTCCTTGGGTCCCTTCTGTTGGGAGATCTGTGGGCTTCCATGGACTGTGAGTTTATCTCTTACACCAGATTGGGGAAGTTTTCAGCAATTACCTCCTCAAAGACACTTTCTATCCCTTTTTATCTTTCTTCTTCTTCTTCTGCTACCCCTATAATGTGAATATTGTTCTATTTGGATTGGTCACAGTTCTCTCAGTATTCTTTCATTCTTAGAGATCCATTTTTCTCTCTGTTCCTCAGCTTCTTTGTATTCCTCTTCCCTAATTTCTATTTCATTTATCGTCTCTTTTACCACATCTAATTTGCTTTTAAAACCTTCCATTGTATGTTTCATTTCAGATACTGTGTTTCATAATGATTGGCTGTCTGACTGGAATTCATTACTCTGTTCTTGAATATTTTTCTCTACCTCCATGAGCATGTTAATGATTTTCATTTTGAAATCTCTTTCAGGAAGATTTATGAATAATGCCCAATATCATCTACTCCTAGTTTTCTGGCTCATTATAACACTGCCATAATGATCTTATCTATGTCAGTTCCTCATAGATAAGGTAATACCTAATATATATTATCTATGTCATTCCTCATAGATAAGGTAATACCTAATATATTTGATACCCAATATATAATGGATTTCATTTGACTCTTTCTCTGGTGTATTCATAATTTTGCTCTGAACCTTGGACATCCTTTGACATTTCATATTTGTATGTGGCACCCTCTAGTGCCCAGAAGCTGTACTCTCTGTAACTGCTCAGCCCTTGGAGCAATATTGGGGGTAGTCTGGGAGTAGTGTTGGTGCCTGGAGGCAGGAAAGAGCTGTTTCCTGCTTCCTGGCTTTTATGCCTATCTCCACTGCCAGAAGCAGTTGGCCAAGCACACAGGTATAAGCCACTATGCTTCGTATTTGTAGCTGTGGTAGGCAGGGCTTCCCTCTGGCTGGCCTAATGCCAGGGTAGGGTTTGCTGGTTTGCGAGCCAGGTGGGGCTGGCTGAGAAGAAGGCGCAGCAGCCTGCATATCATGGAGGGTGGCCTTCATGCTGTGTAGCTAGCCAGGGGGCTTGAGAGCCTGAAGATCATGAAAGTTGCCCACCTGCTGGGCAGAGTGCAACTGAACAATTCTGTCTACCTGTCCTTTATCCTGAGCACTAAGTTCTGTGCAATCCTTGCCCCTTTAGCTGCCCTCTCACTGTTAGGAAGTCTGTCAGACTACCCACCTTTCTTTTGTCCCAGAGCAGTTGGATATGGATCCTTGTTTTCCACAAGTGGCCAGAATCTCAGTCTCTCCAGGTATTTTGCATGACTTAGCTTTTCAAGCCCTCTAATCATGAGCACACCATGAAATGTAGGTTTGTGCTCCAAGAGAAGATTTCCAGAGCTAAATGTTCAGCATTCCCAGGCCTCCACTCCCTCCCTGCTCTGTTTCTCTTCCTCCCACTGGTGAGTTGAGGTGGGGGAAAGGGTTTGGGTCCTGCCAGGCCATGGCTTTGGTACATTACCCTGTTCCATGAGGTTTATTCTTTTCTCCAGGTGTATGCAGTCTGGTGCAGCCCTCTTTCCTGTTGGTCTTTCAGGACTAGTTGCATTAATTATATTTTCATATTATATGTGGTTTTAGGAGGAAGCCTCTGTCTCTACTCTCATGCCGCCATCTTTAATCCACTGGAGTAGGGCTTTTATTAGCCCAGAATTATGTTTGCATATTGACTTTTTGCATATTTCTATTTAAAGCTCAGGTATTCTTGAATAGTTTGCCACTGGAAGTTTTGAATACAAAATATTCTAAGTATATTATTTGCCATTAAGTGGCCTTCTACAGTACAAACTTCAATTTAAGAAGTTGACCATGGGTTATGAAGGAAATTGTTGTAATAAAACTACAATGTATATATTTGAACCATATTTAGAGAAGTTTATAACAAGATTTCCTGGAGGTATTTGACCAACACATGACAACCTTTTTATAAGAATGCCCCTGGGAGGGAGAACTTTGGTTCTAATGTTGGTTTCATGAATGTCTGCCCACTGGGCCATCACTGATCAGAGCAGGGATGGACTATTGATCCATATTGTGATTCTCAATTATATCCTTTTCTAAATTTGTGAGTGAGAATCAGAAATTAACTTAATCTTTTAGACTTACTTGATCTAAGGTTTTGCACAATGTAAGACAGCTTTCTTCTACCACAAACGAGAGAAAACAAGTCAACCAGGAAATTAAAAGAATGATCTAGACATAAACAAAAAATGAAGGGCCAAGAAAAACCCAGAATGTATGTGCTTCTCTTTCTACCAGCTCACCAGTTTCCTATTCCAATTATTAGCTCTAACCATCCCTCCTGCCCTCTAGTGTTTGCAATTATCCTTAAAATGCACTTTTACTGTTTTGAATACACTAGATCAATAAATTTTCTATTACTTATTTGAACCATGCAAGGAAAGCAACCCTACCTGCAAAACAGGATGAGAATTTTAGCAATCATTTCATAGGAAACTGGATTATTTAAGAAGCACACCATTTGATTATAATGATTTTACTGATTACTGCCCTACAATTTCTCTTTTTCTTATCTTGAAAGTCTAGCAGTGAAAGCTTTTACTGCAAATTTAAACAACTTGTGAAGAACATAAAGAGAAAGGGACTTGATGTGTTTGAGGAACTGACATAGATAAGATCATTATGGCAGTGTTATAATGAGCCAGGAAACTAGAAGTAGATGATACTGGGCATTATATAGAGACCAGACAATAGACAGTTTTCAGCCATGGGAGTTGACTAATATGTTAGCATAACTCTTGCCTGAGCCCAAAGGAACAGTACTTTAGATTTTAAGCTGAGGGTAACGGGATAAATTTTATTTCATAAAAGTGGTTCCTAGGTAGATAAAGGAGTAGATCACAAAATATAATACCATTGTGTTTAGTGATAGTGATATGAACTGAGGTGTCAGTGAAATTAAAATAAGTAAATGCAGTAGAGACATATTTTGGGATAGAGTTGTGAAGACTGGGAGACAGGCTTAAGTAATAGTTACATGCCTGGTTTGGCCACTGAATGAAGGCTATTAACATTTGATGATGTGAGAAAGTCAAGTGAAGAAACAAGAGAAAATAAAAAGATAGTAGTGATTATAAAAATACTGAAGTATTACTGGGCTATTCTTATAGGGTTGTGAAGAAAAAAAATTGTGTATAGAGAGAACATAGCTTATAATTGAGATTAAAGAGATAGATATATATTCTTGAATTACCCACATAGTATCTGCATAGTATTTAAACACATAAAAATGGATGAGGTCACTAGGAGGAGATTGTGGAGAGAAAGCAGAAGTCTGAATAAGGACCAAGCTATGAGAAACTCCAAAATGTTGAGTTGGGTAATTTAAGTTAGCATAAGCAAGTGAGATTGAAAGAAGTAATCATAGACTAGGATGAAAACAAGAAGAAGCAAGAGAGGAGAATGTTTAAAGAGGCAAGAGTGATCTACTACCATAAAAGACGATGATGGTAAGCAATATAGTAAGATGAAGACTAAGTTTTAAAAAAGTTTTTTAAATTTGGCATCATAAAAATTATAATGTTTTCAAACTCCATGCTTCTGTACAGTCATGCATATGGGTGCCTCATTTGGGTGGGTTGAATAAAGAACAGGATGTGAAGAAATAAAGTCGACCTAAGTTGGCAACTAATTTGTGATGACAACTAACACAGAGTTTGGCTATGATGAGTAGCAGAGAAATAATGTATATTATGGAGGGAGATCTGATGTTACTATTTGTCCCTGAAATGAATGACATCATACATTTCTTTTATGCTGGTAGGAAAGATGAAGTACAAAGAAACACTAGTTTTGCAGGAAAGAGAAGGAACAACTAAAGTAACAAGACAAGTGACTGCAGTAGGCAGCCTCCAGCATGGTCCCCATGATTGCTGCCTCCTGGTATTCTTCACACCCCTATGAAGACTCCTCCTATATTTTACCAGGGATGGTCTGAGGGAACAATAAACTATGCAAAAGTGATATGTCATAAAAATTGGATTACTGAAACTCATGCCAGATCTTATGAAATGAATATCCAAAAATGGGAGCTGGTGTTCTACATTCTTTTACAAACTCTTCAAATAATGCTTATACACACAAGAAAAGATAATAATTGTTACACAATAGAAAGGAGAGCATTAAAATTAAAGAGAGTAATGACACTGAGTGCATTTCAAATGTTTCTGATCAAAATGTTTTCTTAAGATGGTATATTTTTTACCCCAACAAAGTGATTAAATAATGGCCTAAGTTTCTTCTTTTTGTATGTCTTAGATGGTCCCATGTTACGGTATTTTTTAATCTGAAGTGTGTATTCTGTGGATTACACAAAGTTGGATGATTTTGGAAAAAATCAGTCCGATAATTGATGCCTTTCAATTGGATTTCCAATGCATTCTCAGTTAATGTTATTATTGATATAATTGGATTTACTTATATCTGCCATTTCTCACTTTGCTTTCTATATGTTAGTATCTTTCTTGTTCTTCTATTCTGGCTTTTCTAATTCTTTTTGCAGTGAATAAATACTTTCTAGTATAACATTTAATTCCTTTAATGATATTTTCACAATGTTTTTTAAACCATTTGCTCACCAGTTGCTCTAGAGCTTACCATACATATCTTAAGTTGTCAGAATCTACTTCACATTTATACTAATTTAATACCAACAATATATATATGTATGTGTGTGCACACACATATATAAACATTATATATATAACAATATCTGTATATAAACATTATTCCTACATAGTTGTATTCTATTTCTACTTTTGTGATACTTTTCTTAGACATATTACATATATTTCTATTACAAAACCAAATACTACATTATTACAAGTATTATTTTATATACATTTATGCCCTTTATAAAAATTGGGGGTAGAAAGAAGTGTAAGTATTATTTATAATGTTTGTTGTAATATTTTTATTTATTGTTCCTGGTCCTCTTTATTTGCTCCTGTAGATTCAAGTTACCATCTAATGTGATTTCCATACTCCAGTGCAACCTTTCTACCATCCACATTTTTTGTGTTGTTGTTACCAGATATATTTCTATGTGTTCTAGGCTCAATAATACAATCACATACTCTTAAAAATTCATTTGCTTTTTAAATCACTGAAAAGAAGGAGAATATGCATTTAGACATTCATTTACAATTACACAATTATCTACACTGGTGCTTTTTGCTTTTTCATGTTGATTTAAATTACTATATGAGGTCACTTGTTTCAGCTTAGAATTTCCTTTCGTATTTGTTCTAAGGTAGATTTGCTAGCAACAAATTCTCTCAGTTTTTGTTTATATACAATTGTCTTTATTTTACCTTCATTTTATAAAGATTTTCTGGATATAGAATTCTTGTTTGACTTATTTTTTTTTCTCAGTATTTTGAATGTGTCATCCCACTGGTTTCTGGACTCCATGGTTTAGATGAGAAGTCAGCTGTTACTCTTATTGGATGTTGCCTTATAGAAAGAGACAACTTTGTGTCTGGCCTTCAGTGTTGCCTATATGATGTATCTGGCTGTGGGTCTCTTCATATTTATCCTATCTGGAGTTAATTGATATTTCTTGTTGTGTAGATTAATGTTTTAAAATCAAATTTGGGAAGTTTTATGATCATTTCTCTCTCTCTTCTCCTTCTGGCTCTCCCTTTCTACATATTTTGGTGAGTTTAATGATGTTCTACATTTTTCGACTTGCAGTTCCAATTTTGGACCTCTGCACTTTGAACAAGGTTGTATAAGGGCACTTGAGCTTCAATGTTCTTGGTGTCTGCATCTGAAGTAGAATCTCTGCAGTCGGTGGCAAACTAATTTGCATATTAGTTCCTGGGAGAAGATATTCAGATTATGATTTTGTAAAAAAGCAAATTATATTTTGTAAATGAAGTGGAGCCTAAGACTGTGTCTTTCTAAAGAAGTTCCCAAGTAATACCCATATGACTAGTCTACAGGGCAAGGCTTAATGCCATTAAACCTCGAATATTATTTTACCTATAGAATAGGTGAAACCTATATTAACCTATAGAATTAAGCCTATAGAATATTATCTTCTTTAATTATTCTCTTTCCTTTTAAATTTTGCACCCTTATGACTGACAAAAAGAAGAAGTGGATCCATTACTTCACTTTGTAACTCTGATAAATGTTTTAGTTTTATTGACATTTTAGTCAAGAAGCTTCTCTTTTTCAGTATTAATGTGGTTCAGTGGGACAGGGCTATTTTTGTAACTAATGGGATAGGGGGATAAAGAGAATGTAGATAATTTTTGTTTTGAACAGAGTTTATTTAAAAATTTATTGAAAAAAATTTTAAGATAATTAAAAAATATTTTAAATCTTGTTTATTGACTTCTTCATTTATGTTGATAATCCAGACCCTGGAGAATCAACTCTCCAGTATGAAGTGATTTATTCACTTTTCTATCAGTAAAGGATAGAGTTATAGGATCTACCTGTAGTCTTTGAAGATCAACTGTAAATTATAAACTCTGCTGAATAAAATCACCTGGATGATAGGAACTAATAATCTGAAGTTATAATCAAGATCCTATTCTTAATAAAATAGGACTTGGTTAGACTAAATGTGATACAAGTCACAAATTTTACTATCGGAAATTTGAAAGACTATCAGAGAATGCAGGTTCAAATGTAATTATCTTTACAGAGGAATCTGGAAATGAATCAGAAGTTCTACATTTTAGAAGTTGTTTTGCTGAGTTCAACTACATGTTATAAGGATTAGAACATATTTGAGAAATATTTAAAATACTCTATTTTCCAGAACAAATATTTACTTTTACGAATACAATTTGATTTAATTTGCTAAATATCTAAAAAGATTGAATTTGACTTAAAGCTTTACATAATTATGTTTTGTGTGTGTGTGTTTTTCAAAATATCTCTTCAGTTTCATAGCAAAAGAAATGTCATTCTTTGATGACAATTCAGTATAACTAGAATAGAATCTGACACAGGAGAGAATTAGTAAATATTTGTTGAAAGAAAAGTATATGATTTACTGTATGAAATGATACAAGGTAAACTTTATTTGTAATGAGATGATTTTTAAATTATCAGTAAACCACTTACCTCAAACTCAGTGGTTTAAAGCAATGCACATTTATTATCTCACAGTTTCTGTTGATTTTAAGTCTTGACCATAGTTTAGTGAGTCTTCTGAATTTAAGGGCTTCCTCTCGTCTAAGGATTGACTAAGGAGGACCCACTACCAAGCTCATGTGGTTACTGAAAAAATTTATTTCCTTGCAGGCTGCTGGGCTGAGGGCCCAGTTTCTAGCTATGGTAAGAGGCTGCCTGTCGACCATGGCCGTGTAACCTTCTTTATAGGCAGCTCACAAGATGGTAGCTTGTTGAGAGCTAGTAGAGGAGTGTGCTAGCATGCTGAGTAACATTTCTACCTCACGGAATCACATACGCCTTTGTCATATTCTATTGGTCAGAAGAAAGTCACAGATCCCATTAACTCTCAAATGGAAAAGTGTGTAAAAGAGTATAAACACTAGGAACTCAGGATCCTGGAGACAATCTGAGAGTTGTCCCTTATAGTATAAAAAAAAAAAAGGAAAGAAACAGTTTCCTTTGTCATTATAATGAATTACTCTCCCATACTAAAAAAGTAAACTACAGGAGAACAGAAACTTTATCCACTTTAGTTTTATGTCCTCAGAGGATAAAACAGTGCCTCTTATGTAGCAGATGTTCAGTCAACATTTCCTGAATGACAAATTATTAAGTGGCATTTTCCTTAAAAGAATATCACATTTCTATAAGCTGCAATAACAGGGAATCAGTATCATGTAGTGATCAGTGGTGTAAACTCTGTCAGACTCCCTTTAGTAGAGATCTGCTTCATGGCTACAAGCTCTGTCTCTTTAGAAATAATAATCTAACAGCAACAACAATTTTATAGAGTTGTTTTCAGGAACAAATAATAAATAATAAGCATATATAAGGTTTCAAACAATGCTTAGAATAAAGTGAACATTCAGTAAATGTTGGATATTATTATCTTTACTATTTTAGATTTATTAAGATAGTACGTTGATTCAAATTCTCAAGTGTCAATGTTCTTACCTCACTTGGGTATCTTGTTAAAATGACAATTCTGACTCAGTAGTATGAAGATGGACCTGAAATTCAGAATTTCTAATAAGCTCCCTGGTATTCTCTACAGTGTATCTCCAAGGAAAACAATTTTAGGAACATGTGATTATATTTCTCTAGCAAAGTCTTTTAATCTATGCAGTGTCTAAATACAATCAAATATTTTTTTTGACAAGGAAATATTTTTTTTCTTTTTTTCTTACTAGAATTTGAATTTCTTCAATGAGTCCGTTGTCAACCAACATTATAATTGTAACTTTAAAATCTGGAGAAGTTATTTTACTTTCTATTGAATATCTTTTTTTCTTTTTCCCAAAGAAATCTGATATACTCTATTAATTTTAACATACTTTTTGGATGGTTATATTATCTGAACCAAATATTTACAAATACATGCTAATGAAGATACATCAGAAATAAGCCTCTCTCACATTAAAAGGTGATAAAATTTAGTTATTTCATACTAACAGGTCTTTCTCACATTTTAAATAAGAAAATGGACTGTATAATTGATACAGTCTCTTCTGGTGAAAAAGCAAAAAGTAGGATATAAAGGTAGTTAGTGAGCCATATCCTTTCATAAAATGCCTTAAACTTTCTAAACAGATATTAAAATGTATGTCTAATGTATGAAGAACTTCATACAAGTTTCAATCTAAAAATTTCTGTTTTAGATTCCAGGGGGGAAAATATTTTTCATTTCATGGCTGTTAAAGTAGCTAAAGAAATCCTCTTTTTATTCACTCTAACCAAATATTTGGTCAATTGGGGATGTACATTCTTATCCGAAACCATTGTTCTAGTCAGTAAAAGAAAATTTGGATCACATTTGTCCTACCTAGAAAATTACTTTGGGGAGGATGCTTCAGGCACTTCCCCAATCAATTCTGCTTTTTCTATATAAATGAGAAAATGGTTATTCATCACAAGTCCATTACAGTTATTTCTTTCTCTGACAGAGTGAACAATCAGCTTCTGATACCCTTAGATTAGAAACAATTCTTCTGATAAGTATGGACATATGGTGCTTCCCTATTGCAATACAGGTGGGTGACTCTCATGAGCTCTCCCATTTAACCACAACAAACATCTGGAAATTACGTGCCCTAAAACGAAATTTATGTTGTAACAGTTTTTACAATTAACAGGTTGCCTTCCAGGAAGATCTTGAGCAAATCAGCGTCAAAGCAAAAGGTATAATTAGGCTAGGAAATCACTCTAAAAATGAGAGCTCAAAGTGGCTCTGATCCCACTGAAGCAATCTCCATGAGAGATTATGATTTTTCTTAGAAAGCAAAGCAAAACAAAACAAAACAAAACTTCGTGTTTCTTACGCCTCCTCTGAAGAGAATCAAGGACTCGAGATGTGTGACCATTTTTCTGTTAAGCAACTTTCTGCCTTAAAAAATACCAGTGCCTCTGCTGAAGTTAAAAAACAGGTTCCAGCTAATGTGATGAATTTAATATAAAGACGTATTTTCACTCAGAGTTAAGGATAATTTGTAATGAAGACAATTTGTCTCCATCTGGTTCCTCAGGGCTGTTCCTAATGACCCCGCTCTAAATGGAGAGTAATCTCATCAGACTGTGAGGTTAGATGCGGCCACTCCTGTGACCATTTGGCATTTCCAGATTTCCCTTAAAGAGTTGTGATTGTCAGTAGGAATAAAGAATTGGAGCATAGATATAAACAAATTATCTGGGATTACTCCTAAGAAGTGCCTTGGCAAGGCCAGTTCCTAGGACTCAGTCCAGCACTAGGCAAGGGACAGGCAGCCTAATTAGTCAGCGGTTATGTTCCGGTTCAATCTCTGTGCTAAATGAGTTGTTTTGCATAGTTCTCATCCCCTGTCTTATTTCTTAAATGAACCTCATTAAGAGCAGTTCACTCTATAATGCTGACTTGTCACCGACTTACTTTTTAGGTCAGTTATACTATGAATAAAGAACCTAATATGACAAAGATTTCTAAAAGATTAACAAGTGAAGTTTTTGTATGCATTTGTATCTCTTATATTGTGATCTAAGTTAATTTATTATAGGACTGGCTCTATTGACTCTGTAACTTTTCCTAGAATTCATAGTGATAAGGGCTTATGACAACACAGTATTTAAAAAAGCATAGACCCCAAAATTACTATGTTCAGGTGTTTTGTTTACATAAACAGGGTAGCAGAATTTACGGGGGTGGATTCTGTTGTTAACCAAGCTAGGAAGCAACCGTTCTTTAACACATTCAGCGTGCTGATCTGAGTTCTGAGAAAATCTTATTACTTCCTGGCCACTATGCCAACACCACTGACCTAACCTGTTACCTGTGGAGAATGGATAAGGGTGCTCTGTAACAGTGGTCTTCTAATTAATTATCAGAGTGTATAAAAACTACAGTGTATTCGGTCATGTTCACACTCAAAAATAAATTATTGAAACAACATGGGGGTACACAATCTACTATTTAAATTTAATATAAATAAGTTGTAAATATTGTGAAATAAATCTAAAATCCAAATACTGTGAATATCTTAAAACTAAATCCTTAATTTTTGAAAATGGATAACAAACCCCTGGCTTTTGAATATGGATACAAAAGACAATAATAGAAATCAAATGAAATAAAAGGCAATTTATGACAATTTAAAAATAAGATTTATTTTTACCTGGGCTATAGAATTATTAAGCATTTCTGCAATCAAAGTAATTTCAATTACATACTTCAGAGGAGGATATCTGAATATTACATTTCAATAGGTTTTTTGTGCACATAATAGTCTTTTCATGATTGATTGATAGCTCCATCTTTTCTAAATTAATAAAATATATTATGGAACTTTTTACAAGCAAAGCACTCACATGCAAATTCTAGGTGTATGACTGTTAGATAATCCTAAATTATCAGAAAGCTGATCTTTGTGTTAATTGGTCAATACTGTTCTTTCTTGTTTTCTCTGAAATTTTAAAATAAATATTAGAAATTTCTCTAAGGATTAGGTATTAATTGATTAGGGTTTTGGTTTTAAAAGTACAGGAAAGAAAAAAATTACAGAATCTGAATTTTGGATGCCAAGTTAATCAACTCTTTAATGCATTCCAATAATTCTTTCTTCAAATAACTACATATGATCAATATCAGGATTGAGAGGGGTAACATGACTACATACTCTTCAGATATTAAAATAAGTCAGAAAATATTATTTCATTTGAGAACTTAGATAAAATGGGAAAACTTCTTGAAAGCCACAAACTACTAAAGACTTTCAAGACAATATCCATATATCTATCACATTTATTTTTTAGTTAAAACCTTTTCCACAAAGAAAACTCCAGATTCATATAGATCCAATGATCAACTTTTCCAAACATTTAAACATAAATGAAAACAATACCACAGGAAATCTTGCAGAAACTTTAAATGAAGGGAGTAATCTCAAATCATTGTAATGAGGCTTGCATTATTTCAATACCCAAACCTGATAAAGATATTAAAGAAAAGAAAGTTAAGTCCAATATCTCCCATAAATATATAGGCAACAATTCTTAGGCATTTTTTAGCACACTGGATCTAGTAATATGTAAAAAAAAGGATAACACATTATAAGTAAAATTAGATTTAATCAAAAAATGTAAAATTGGTTTAACTTTAATAATAATCAACCAATGTAATACACGGCATGTAGATAAGAGAAGAAAAAACTGTACATATCAACAGATGCTTCAATAGCATTTGACAAAATTTAACATTGATTTCTGATAAACTCTCAGCACCCTAAGAATAGGAGGGAATTCTCTAAACTAATAAAGGGAATCTGTATAAAACTTATACAGCTAGCACAATACTTAATGGGAAAAGACTGAATCTCTTTACACTAAGACCAGGAATAAGGAAGGATTTTTTTTTAAACATTGTACTGGAGATTATAGCTAATGAGACAAGAATAAGAATAAAAGTATCTAGATTTATAGGAAGAAGTAAAATCATTTATATTTACAGATACCCTGATTGTTTATGCATAAAGACTACTGAAATCTACAAAAAATGCTACTAAAATTGATAAGTAAATTTATCAAGTTTGTAGGACAAAAGACTAGTAATGTGAAAATTGATTTTAGTCTATAATTTAGAAAAGAATAATTAGAAATTTAATTAAAATTATATTTAAAAATGCTTCATAATATGAATTTAATTCCTTGGGGTCAATCGGACAAAATATGTTCAAGATTTGAATTCCCAAAATGTAGATGTAGATATAAATATAAATGCTAATATATACACTAATATATATATATTTATATTATATAGTATATATATATTATATATATATACGCACAATATTGCTGAGAAAAATAAAAGAAACCTTTAATAAGTGGAACAATATATCTTAATCATGGGCCTAAAGACTCATTATTATAAAGATGTTTATGTTTTCTGAATATATTTGATTCAATTTCAAACAAAACTCTAGTAGGCTTTTTTTTGTTGTTGAAATGACAAGCTGATTCAAAAATTCTTGTGGGAAAATGAAGGACCTAGAATATCCAACATAACTGAAAAAGAAGAGTAATGTTGGAAGACACACATTGCCTGACTTTAAGATTTATTATAATGCTATAATGATTAAGATGGTTTGTTACTGGCAGCAAGATAGACGTATATAAAGGAAAAAAAAACAGAGTCTAAGAATAGACTCACACACACATGAATCAATGAAAAATAATGAAAAAATCATTTGAATAAGTTGTCCTCAATCCTATTTTCACATATAACCACCTGGGGAGATTTTAAACAGCACAGGGGCCTGTATCCCATCTTAAGTTTTTTTTTTTTTTACTGGATTGGTCTGGGATGAAGTCCATCTAGTATTATTTTCATAAGTTCTCAAGTAAAGATCATCCAGATTTGGGAATAACTAATTTATATCGTGAAACTTTGCCATTATAGAAGGGCCAGCCCTTTCTTGAATTTCTATATCTCTTCTCCACAACTGGAATAAGAAATCAGTTTTTCATCTCTAAGACTGATATATCAAAACAACCCAAGGAAGAATCCATGGTTTTATATTTTAAGAGATGCTTGATATTTGCACATAAACTTGGCGTATTCAGAAGTTTATGTTGAGTCTAGCACCAACTGCTAGGTTATCATTACCAAAGACTGCTTTGAAAAGGGTCCACGCAGGTAATGGGAAGCAGTAGAGCTACTTATTTCTAGGTATCTTGGAGCATGTGTCTGGCTATACAACTCAACTACAGATCATGTGTATCACAAGATCTAATTGCTACTTCTAAGAGGTTTTTCAACAGACTCTGTTTACCCAACAAACATCCTCAATCTTTCATTCATGCAATACCTATTTGTGTATGTGTGTGCATACGGGATTGGTTCCAATTTATTTGGGTGGTATTTCTGCAGCAGTCAGGACAGTTTCCCAGGAATTTTTCTCTGATAACCTTTCACATCCCAAATGGTCTCTTGCCAGTGTTGAAAACTATGGAGTCTTTGACTGTTTTGTATGATTTGCATAATGGTGTGATAGGCAGAACCCTAAGATGACTGTCAAGATTTCTACTCCCTGATGTCCATGCCATGTATAATTTCTTCCCTTTGGGTATGGGCGAGATCAGTGAATATAATAGGATGTCACTCCTTTGATTAGGTTATCTTATATGACAAAGGTTAAGGGTTTTTACAGATGTAATTAAGGGTCATCATCAGTTGACTTTAAGTAAATCAAAGCAGTATTATCCTAGGTGTGTCTCACCTAATCAGGTATGTGGCATATAAAAGGATCTAGATGTCAGAGATGATCAGAGAGACTCAATGAAGCTGTGACAATCTCTTATTGACTCTGAAGAAACAAATAATGTTGATGTGGGATGTAGGTAGACAGAACTCTTGGTCCCAGGGAACTATGATTAGGGCCTTGTAGTAAACAAAAACCGCTTCATGGAAAATTCTGTCTGAAATGAAAAGGTCTTCCCACACCTATACCGGCATCTGCAGCAACTCCTAGTCAATCGCGGGAGCTTGTTTCTCCAAAAAAGCTCCAATTCAACCCAGCTATTCTAAAGTACACTTAGGCAGATAGACCTCAGCCCTGATTGATGCCCTATGTAAATGATGCATTGTACTTTCAGCCAATCATGAATGAGTGGCCCTATGCAAATGGAGCATCATACTTTCAGCCAATCAGGAGTGAGTTGTGATGTCATCAGTTCACTTATCTATTAGGTCTTCAGGGCTTGGACTTCCTCCTTCCTAGAAGCTTATATACCCCCTGACCTAGCCACCTCAAAAGTATCCTCTCTTAGAGCCCCTTCTGGCTAGCAGGAGTTATTCTTTTTGTTCCTCATTAATTTTCTGGTTGCTCTGAACTCTTGTCTGTTGGCTTCATTCTTCATTGCCTCCAAGACATGACCCCAGGAAGTCCAGCATCTCAGCTGATAATATGGAGAGGGCCTGAGAGTCTCAGTACTACAGTCATAAAGAACTGAACTCTGCCAATAGCCAGTGAATTTCAAAGAGAACTCAAGACTCAGATGAGATTGTAGCCTGAATTGACACCTTGATTTTATTCTGGGGACATCCAAAATAAAGAACTCACTAATCTGCACCCAATTGATCCACAGAAAGTGAGAGTTTGTTTTAAGATGCTAAACTTATAATATTTACTTAGCAATAAAAAATTAATATAGCTACCCATTCATTTTTATTGCTTGGTCAGAAATATGGGATAGAAGAGAGCACATGTCCTTTTAAGTACCTAGGACCCAGACACATCTATCATTTCTTATCATCCAAATTTGTACCAGTAATTACAATTTTCTGTTTATAGCTCAAAGTCGATCTTTGCAATAGGCTAAAGGCAGGTTTATGGCATTTCCAAACATAGAGATATATAATTATTTTATTGAATGAGAATATTAATTACATAATAAAAGATTCTGAGAAACATCTGGAAAAACTCTCAGAGAACAGCATTTATCCCAGAATTAAAACACACATACACATATAGCACACAGACACAGTTTGCCTTCTTCAAGTGGTATTGTGTTTGCAATTGCTTCGCTACAGTCAAATTATATACTTGTTTTATGTGCTGTCTGGCTTGGAAAATACATGTGTTACTAAATTCATTTTGTACTATTAGTAATATAAAATACATTTGTACTGGACAATGTACTACTAATATATAATTAAATTTATTAAGATCACAAAGCCAAACCCCTGATATGTAATCAGATATGTCAAATTAGGCAAAATTTCCCAGTTTGATATTCTAGTTTATTTTAGTCATTCCTCTAATAATAAAGTGTTGCAATCATATCAAATATTAACAGCACTTGTGTAAGCCTTGATGCTCTAGTATTACTCTTCCTCATCACAACCACCAAAGACCTGCTTGTTGTCCTGAAATCATGCAGGAAGGGTTTAATATACTAGTACCAACCTATCTCTGGAGTCAGGGTGTGGAACATCCAGTGATAGAGGGCAGCACCATATATAACAAAGCAAGCAAGTTAGTGTCTTAAGATACCTTTGCAAATGTGGCAAACAGATTCATTTCAATCCATAGCAAAATTGAAGCAGATTTTAAAAATAAATTGACAAGCTGATTACAAAATATATGTAGAAAAATAAGATATGTAAAATAGTCAAAGTATTCTCAAAAATATTAATATTTCTTAATAATCTTTTAAAAGAAGATGACATACTTAAAATAACACAAGATGAAGATTTAAAGATAATAAGATGATGATGGTTTATTTTATTTTTTCATCATCTTTCTGGACAATTCCATTATTATTTTCTTTTAATAATTTTAATAATTTTCAGCATAGGTGGGAATAATTGGTAAGTGACAATTACATGATTTCTAGAGTAATAAAATAAGTGAATAATGTATTTTAAATTTAGAAAGTGTCCAGTTGATTACAAAATCACTGCAAGATAAAATGTTTTATTTAGTTAAAACAAGAAAATTTTCTTTTGCTCTTTGGAAGACCCCTAAGAAAGTATGAAAGTCCTAAAAATAGATATTTACAAGGAGTTTTTAACTTCTCAAAAATATGTGCTTATTTCCATCTGAGGTCAAGGACTCTGATAATATGTGAGGTTTAAGGCAGACAAATATCAATTTACACCAAAAAATACAAAGGAAAGAAGGCTTGTTAGGGGAATTAGTTTTAACAATTTAGTACATAAATAGCTTTGAGTGATGGCACAAAGGGAGACCACAGGCTTAGAAATCAGTTTCTGAAACAAGAAATAGGTCCCATAACTAGAATAGCATTGGACATCAGAAATGTGAGAAAAAGGGAATATGGTTCAAATTATAATGTGTTATTTTCCTCAACATTTAGTGATACAGACTAGATACTCATTTTGGTACCATTTATACCCTTGATTTGGCAAATGTAATCATAATATACTTTATTTCTACTTTTGAGAATAGGTACAGTCTTTCAAAAATGCATTATATCAATAATCAGTAAAAATCACCTAAGTTTTCCACGCATGTTGGTGGATCTCTCAAAGAATTGTAGAGAATTTTATATTCTGAGTAGGCAGAACTAGGTGAGCAGAAACTTTGTTACAGAATGTAACCATAGGTGTATTATTTTGGGGTGTGCTATTTCTGGACTATGAGTTCTGTATCTTAAATCAGATTTTTTTTCCACACTCTATTTAGGTTTTTGACTACTATAGCACAGTTCATGGTAGGCACTCTAAATAATTATTAAATTAATGAAAATAGTAGAATAGCCTCAGGAAACTTCACCTGCAAATATTTGTGGAAACAACTCACTTTTTCTATTTGTGACAAGAGTCAATAATATAATATTAGGTCAAATCAACTGAAGAGGCTGATAAGAGAGTGCATTTTGAGAACTGTAAATGAAATGGTTTTTGCTCTAACACTAATTAATTCTGCAAAAAGAACAATCTAAATAATACTTCTACTTTAAAAACCATATTCAACACCCAAAATTTGTAGAAAACCTAACATGTACGTAAAAGTGTTTTAAAAAATCAGTTACTAAAAGATTTATGAAATGTTTGTGATAATATAGAAAACTTTTTTCAATTCTTGGATTTTTTAAGAATTCTCAAATGTAAATATATCTAAAACAAAATTAACATTTTAGACACCTCCAGATTACATTACTGATTTTTACTGCAAAAAATCTCAGTAGCATTTCTCTAGTCAGAAGAAAGTCATTTTAAAAAAATGGACCAGCATTTTTTGGGGATTACTGTATTTAACATCTGTAAAAGTTTTTAGAAAAGACATTTAAACTATAATATAAGTTTGACTTCTAAAGGAAAAGATTGAATCAGGAATGGAAAAAGATATTACAGACGGAATATACTTTGTTGATCACACTCAGCCTACTCTTGCTTCAATATTAATTATTTCTTGCTTGTGCAAGTACAGCATTTGCCTTTGGCAAGACATGATAATGGAAACAGAAAACAATACCATCTTGAAAATGCAAAATTATCAACTAAACTGTGATACGACATGCATAGTTAAAAGTATATTCATTTCATCTGATACATCTAAATCAGCAGCATGTTCTTCCTACTGCTAAGTCACTAACATGCAGCAAAGGAGATAGAAAAGGATTGCACAGTATTCAATTCAGTCATAATTTCATCATTATTTAAGTTCTTTTGAGGATATTTCATGTTCCAAAAATGACATGTTTGCCTTATAAAAGTTAAGGTTCTTGTTTTAGCCTTTCATTTTACCTTGACAACACTTAAACACTGAGCTAAGTAAAACTAGGGTTTGAATTGAACTGAACTCAGTAGTTGAATAATCAAAATTTTTTTCACCATATAAAAAGATGTTCTTATTTCTACACTGTATTTTTATATAACTAATACATGTTACCCCAAATTATTTTATGTTAATGGCATACTTTTACATATTATTTTTCCTCTTTTAAAAATTCATTCATTACAGATATTAAGAATTTTAAACACATTTATGCTATAAGCAAAAATCAAAGATAATTTTTATTTTTAAAGAAATTGGAAATACAAAAAACATGCTATGTTTCATGTAAAATTCCAAAAGCACTGCATTGTGTTTAGAGTGGTGGCTTTTTCCCTTTCTCACTCAAGAGAAATAGTACATAAATAGGATTCTTAAGGTTTGGGAGAAAACTGAAGTTCTATTTTTAGTAATATATTTAGGAGAAATGCTTGTTTTTGTTCCAGATTCTAATGTATATTTGAATTAGGACAGTCTCGTGTGGTTTTGCTCATTTTCCTTCAAATAAATTTTATGAAGGAGCACCATGAGAATTGTGTAAAACATTTTTCTAGGGATAGAACAAATCCAAAGAATCATCAATTACCTTGAACTTCTCTATATTCCATCTAAGATAGTTAGTATAAGATGTCAGCTTTTTTAATCTTTGATAAAATAATCATGAAGTTAAAATTTCTTTAATTGGAGGCTTCAAGGAAGGTGCTTAAGGAACATTGTTCTTATTTTGAGACATAAGCCAATGTTTCCCAAGCTGTGGAGTGAGAGATGTTAATGAGTTTCTTGAAAATGTTTGGGCACTGTATATCAAAATGAAATTGTGCCAGAATGTAGAAACAAATATGTTTAATCTGTATGAAGGTGTATTTGAGGAACTTGACTGACTTAACTAATTTTATGTTAACATAAGTATGTCTAAATCAATTATTTTCAAGTTTATATCAGAAAGTATGTAGAAAATTGATCTCATAGTAGTTTATTTCTTATTTGATCATTCTTATGTTTAGCCATGTCTAGCCATATTTAAGGAACACTTGAGGGAACACCGAGGACCCTGGCTAATAACCCCATCCAAACTGCCCACTGACAGCAAGGACCGCTTCACCAGTCATCTTCTATGAAGAACAAGACCACAGCCTCACAGGTGGTGAGGAAAATTGTTTCCTGGCAAATCAGCAAACTGGACCAACTCTGGTGGCTTTAAAGAAAGAAAACTTTACCAAAGTCTATAGATACTGCAGATGAAAACTGATGGAGAAAGTTTTGAGGGGGCTGAGTTCCTATTATCAGGTAAAAGAGTAAATAAAAGAAGTTTTAAAAAGTCCAGTCATGTTTTCATAATGATATTTCTACATAGACATTAATTCTTTGACATCAGGAATTGCTCATTACAGTGTGTTCAAGGGAGTTTCTCTGGTTAATTGACATCTCTTGGTGTATCTGTTAGGAATATCAGGTAGAAAGATAGACATGAGCAGCCAGGGAAGGAGAAGATAAAGTTTAAGGGAAAAAACTGCCCAAATTCTTCCCAGGTAGGGGTTCCCACATGAAGACAACAAAGGTTTTATAGGTAGGTAACTTCTTGCCTGTTGGGACCAGACCAAACTGGTCCCAACCAGGTACACAAGTGGTGCAATGAACTAAGAACTGTCCAAACCACACCTCCTCATAATCCACTGAAATGACATGGTGGTGTTTGCCCTCCCCCACCCCACCACCATGGGCTCTTCTGTGTGCATTTTGGGAAAAGACACGCACACCAAGAGGAATGGGTGCATAATAGAGCTGTCAACCAAATGACATCTGTCAATCAAAATAAGTGCCTCCTGGCTAAGTAGTGATAAACAGACCCTCCTCTAAAAGTCTGGAGCCTTTGTCTACCTTGACTCTGGCCTGCTCCTCCCTTGGAGAGTATTCAAATAAAATTTTCACTCTGCTTTGCTGTTGTGTCTCTGCCTTTCAGTTCTTGCAGTGGGACAAGGACGGAGGACGACAAACTCAACCTGTAACATATCTATGTAAGTAAGCTGGCCAAAACATGGGTACACCTTCAATTTCATGTGATTAAGAGTGATCTTCAGAGATTATTTATTATTTAAATGGGTAGATTGTTAAGAAAATATATTTAAAACATTTATTTTAAAACTATTTAGGTAAAAATTCAGTTGCATATACTTTTAATGCTCCACTGGGTTGTTGCTTCACAAATTCACCCAACATTCATTATTTACCTTTTCAAATGTTATCTTATATGCCTTACATGTTCTTGTTAGAATTATATATGTCAGGGTGCAGTTAATAGGAAAGTGGAGTCATTCTGTGTTCATATTCCAAATCTACTGGTTATCTGTTTAACTTACAGTATATTCTATAAGTTAACATTCATTTAAGAAAGATATAACCATTAACACAACACTTAAAGAAGGTAGCAAAGCTGAGGAAATGTCCTGTTCACTTTGATCAGAAATATTAAGCTTCCCTAGAAACACCACCTCTACCACACCTCAGCAATTTTCCACTTAGGTATCACTGACCAGAACTGGACATAATGCCACTATAAACAAAAAGCAACAGTGGGGATTTGCTAATAGAAGTGACCTATTTCTTTAAGCTGGGTCCAGTGTCACCCTGAAAAAAATTGGGATTTTATTAATATAAAAGTGGGAGAACATTTATTGTGTCCTTTAATGGTGTAGTAAGGTTCTATCTTTGTCTACCCAAGCAAGATACATACACATATTGTTTCCATACATAAAATTTGCAGGAGATGCATTCACCTCCACTCACCTCCAAAGTAAATTAAGTCTTATGTGGCTTTGGCTTGAGTTACAGTATTCCAGGGATACCTGACTCCATCAAGTCCAGAAGCGGCTCCATGTATGATACACTGTAGTCAAAAAGGCATGCTTTCTCCCCAACATATCACCAGTACATAATGGTAGAGATGGGACCTGATAACTACAAATAAACTCTTCTGTTCAGAATGGAGAATTTAAGAAACATCTAGGAGTACATTTGAAATCCTGATTGATAAAAATTACAAGAACTCATTGATACAGTAATGGATTTGTTTTCTTAGTTCTGTCCTCTTAGATGATCTTTCCTGTCTGTTATCCTTCATGACTACAACTGGAGAGCCTTTTTAGGGAACATATATCTCACAGTCCATTTCTCATAGTGAAAATTCATGAGTCCAGGAAATATTTTAAGTGTTGAAGAATCACAGGAAATGTCTAGCTAGTTTTGTTTTTTTCTTGTTTCTGTTTGCTTGCCATTACAGTTCTTTCCAATACTTCATAACCATAGGCAATGAGTCTTTAGATATAGCTTTTAAGCCTGAGGGTTTGTTTGTTTTTGTTTCATTTTTGTTATTTTACCTATTATTTTATGCACTCTGCTCTTCCATTAGTCTTAGTTTAGCTTAATGGTCACTGCTTTGAAGTATTTCAAAACTATAACTTTTTGTTAAAAGGCAATGCTCTTACCTACATTTGCTTGGCAAAGATCTTTTAATGTTAGATACTTAACAAAATCCTAAAGCTGAGACTATCTTTTGCTGAGTAATTTATTATCTTCAGTATGGTTTATAATTTGGATTTTTCAACCATTTTTGCAAAGCTCCAAATTTTGGAACTCTCAGTCAATTTAAGATGGTAGGCTACAGGCAGAGACTGACAATCTAGAAAACATTTTAATTCTCAATTTCAGATTGATCACTTCTTGTCTCAGTATGTATCTTGTAAAACTTGTTGAAAGTAGTGACAAATCTACACATTTTTCCCCCATCCTACATTTTAGTATGACAGCCTCCTTCAGCCTATATTCTGAGACCCAAAATATAGCAATAACAGTTTGACAAAATGTTCTGCCACCACATCAAAAAGATACCTATTTTCAGTTGAAGATAGCTGTCGATTCACTAATATCCTATTTTCTACATTGAACAAATTCAACACTTATAGGTTTTATAATTTGTACTTATTCAGATACCAAATGCTATCTGAATTTTCTTGCCTATAAATTTTGAGAGGGGGTAATAAAAATGTGCACATAATAGGATGGTTGTGAAGATTAAATAAATTCATCTACAGATAACCAACCTTAAGATAGATCCTGGCAGGTAGGCAGATAGATTACCAGCCATTTATTATTCATTTGTGTATTTAGAAGTATCAGGTTTCAAAATTAATTAATGTATATAAGAAAACAAATTGGTTAAGCCATTTCCGATAATCAAGAGCTAAGCACACATCTCAAGTGAAGATGTATAAAGATATTATTAAAGCAAAGATATAAATAATGTTTTATACATTTTAAGAAATTATGATGTAAACAATTAAGTATCATTCACTTATAAACATCCACAGTTTAAACATATCAATTGGAATACATATAAATAATTATTTACTAGCACTTTTTCTTACTGGACTCTGGAATAATCCTGCCTTAGCAGGTTAAGTGGGTTATTCAGCCATTTGCCATATGATAACATTTCTCTCATTTGGAGATGAAAACTTAAGCACTGATCAAGAGTGCATATTGAAGTGAGGTCTAAGATTGACATTTATCAATTTAATTTATGTATGTTTTAACAAATGAGTAAGAATAAAGCACAACATTTCATATACTTGAGTATATTATAAGATGTATTATAGACCAGAGAATATCCAATTTTTAACATCTCCAATTATGAAATAAAAATTGAAATATATAACATTTTCTCAATCACCATTAAAACCAAAAATAGAAGAAAGTCATTTCAAAAGGATTAAAGAGCTACAAGTTCATGTTCCTGTGGATAAAGCAACTTCTGACAAAAATCTTATGAGGTGTTTTGAATATGTATCTAAAGTTTTTCTGGATTTCTCAAACAATTCAAAAACTGGGAAGTTAGGAGCAAGGAACTAAGAAATAAGGAAAATATGTGATTGTCTCAGAGTTATCTTGAATAGAAAAATTAGGAGACCTTATTGATAAAGCTTTTTTGACAGAAGTTTTTCTCTCGGAATTCTGAACCCTTCCCTTGGTTTTCTATAAAAACAATCTATTAATTATGCTAAGCCCTGACAAAGATCTTGTTCTTTATTGTTTAGTCAAAAAATTCTTCTTTAACAAATCCATACTGCTTTAGCCTCAATATACACAGGGCTTTTAAGGTGTTTGAGGAAAAGTTGCCCTTTTCATTGAACTACCCATGTTTGAATACACAGATTTAGAGTTAAACCCAGTCAGTACCAGAAATTGGTTCAGTTTTCTTTGACAGCCTACAGACTTGTTTTCTACTTTATCCTTTGTCTCAAAACCTCTACCATTCCTACACTGAAGGAAGAAAACTACTGATAAATTCACATTGAGGTGTAGGCGTTTAATGTTTTATCCCTACTGCATCTGGCAGCAGTGAAATTAATGAAGGATGGCCAGGCTTACTTTATTTATTTATTTTTGCTGTTTATGGAAAATGTAATAAATCTAACTTCATTCTAAGTATTAACTGCATATAGTTGATGAGTAGAAATATCGACAATTCAATAATGAATTGAAATAACAAAATAATATGTAATGATAGTCACCATTGGTGGATATAATTGCCAACAACAGTACATATTGTAAAGTGACATTGTGATGAATCAGTAAGTTATCCATCCAACATATGAACATCCAAAGTTGGAATTTTTGGTACAGTGACTGAATAGGATGCATGATTTTTTTAAAGTTTCTCTTCCAGGGCCTACCACAAGTCATGTCCTAATAGTCTGCTCCCACAATTGGTAAAGTCATCTCTTTACAGAGGTAAAGAGTAAAATACTGCCTAGATGTAGCCATTAACCTATGTCTGCAGTTCTTTCCTGGCACGGCAAGCATTCCAGCACAAAAACAAACGACAACAAATGAACTGCGGTGAACAGGATATAATTAGAAAGACAACAGTATCTGCGTTTCTAAAGAGGTAAGATGAATTCCTACTTTTCAGTATACTTAACATTGTATTCAGAATAACTGAAATTAGATCAAAATCATAACTGCTGGTAAGATAGAGTCATCGCCTCCAGAGTGTAGAAAGCATGCGGTTTTTATCTCCTGCTTACGGAGTCTGTCTCCATTTTGTGATGTTTGACAGCTGATAGCTTTTAAGCCTCAACCCTCCCCCACCCTCTTCTGTTACAAATCCAAACTGAGGAAACCCTAGCTCTCCCTGTTCTGGAGGCTGGGAAATGCCACCGTCACAACCCTTATTCTCCATCCACTTGTTGTGTAAGTGGGTCGTCACAATAGCCAAGTGAGGCTCCTTTCTCTTGTTTTCTCAAGCCATTTTCAGACCTGCGTGGGGACTTCTCCTGTTTGCTCCAGAGAGCCTCATTATGGAGCAATAACTCTCTTCACATTATTTGATGTATGTGTGACATTATCAGTCTCAACACATAAAGATATTTTACTAAGCTTGGCTCACCAAGAGTTTAATTAAGATGGTGCTAACTAACTAGACCAAAATAGACTCTTTGAGCCACATACTTTGAAACTAAATATGTATACTAGGATTGGTAACAAGAACATAAACAAAGGAAAAACATTTTTAAAAATACTCTATTTCTCTTGAAAATGATTTTCAAATCATTTTTTTTTTGGAGACCATATCTTTACATATAAAAACAAGTGTTTGCAGACATAATTAAGAAAGGTGTTAAACGGGTTATCATTTACTTTGCTTCTGTGAAAACATGACTAAGTCCAGAGGAAAATATTTTTCCAGCATAACCTTATTAAAGAACAGCTTTGTGAGACCCAGATGCACAAATATACTAGAGTCACAAGAAAAAGCTTATAACACAATTACTTTTGGGTTTCAGAGTGCTAAAATACAAGTTCATTTAACTATTTCACAATGACAACTATGAAATCAGTGTTTGAAAAGCAGTTTTAAATTTGGTGTTTTAGAGGATAGACATCTTTTAAAGTCTGTATGTGTTTTTAAGATATTCTTTCCTTTTGGATATCTTAGAAAAGAACATTTCACAGATATGTGAATTCTTCATTGTTATACCAAAGTTCTCCTATTACCATACGTTGACTCAGAACAGATGGTTCTAGGTATTATTACCACAAATAGAGTAATTACAAGCCCCCAAATACTAGAACATGAAGTATGGTTTCTTAGATAATGAGTTTATTTCATCCAAGACTTTATTAGTAGAAAAGCAGATGGATAAAATTAAGCTATAGAACATACTAGCGAGGCAGCAAGTTCTAATTTGCATACATCATATTATATTTTATATGAGATATAATATGCACATTATATGTTACATAATTTTATATCCCCTATATATTTTCTATTTTCATTAATTATCTTGGTTACTTGTATATATAAATATATATATGGTCATATGGTTGCACATATAAAGTGCAATGGTAAATTATCATTAACTGCTCTGAACTAAAAATGCTCCTTCATTATAGTATTTGAGTCATTTGGCCAGAAGCAATCAGTTTAATGCTTTTGGGAAAAACATCCTAAGATCTGAACCTGAGGTCATTACCCAAAGCAGCGACATTGCTTGGAATTCAAATGTTCTATATTTGATGTCAATAAAAATATAATATTTATCTGTCATATCTCTTTACTCTCTATAAAACATTCATTTTAATCATCACTAGGGGATTTTGACCCCATGTTTCCAGGGTCAATTTTGATAAGCTGTTCAATGAGTGTCTCACTTTACTGAAACAGGCCTTATTAAAAATGACCTGACACTTATTTTTAGCTTTTTGAGGAACCTCAGTACTGCTTTCTACAGTGGCTGCATGGATTTACATTTCCACCAACAGTGTAGGAGGACTCCCTTTTCTTTGCATCCTATATACACAATGGAATATTATTCAGTCATAAAAATGAAAGAAACCCTGCCATTTGTGGCATGGGTAGACCTAGAGGGTATTATGTTAAATGAAATAAGCCAGGCAGAGAAAGACAAATACATATGATTTCCCTTATTTGTGTAACCTAACAACAAATGTTTAAAACAAAAAGAACAAAATAGCAGTAGACTCATGGACACTGAAATGACTGGTGGTTACCATAGGGGAGGGGTTAGAAATGGGTGGAGGGAGGCAGAGAGCAATAAAGGGGCACAAAAATTCACAATCATAATAGAAGTTGGTCACAGGGTTGGTAGTACAGCATGTAGAATATAGCCAGTGATTCTGTAATATCTTCCTATGTTGATAGATTTTAACTGCACTAGTTGGGGTGAGGATTTAATAATATGGGTAACTGTTGGACCACTGTGTTGTATACTTGAAACCAATAAAAAATTGTATATCAATGATATTTCAATTAAAAAAAAAGAAATCATGAATGAAAAAAAAGACCTGATATTAAATATCAGCGTTCTTTTTCAATTTAAATAATATATGCTTAGTCTCTGTCTTGTGAACTGTAAATTTACAGCATACCTTGAGACTTGAAAGAGGGACTTGGTAGCCCTCTTAATTTTTCTCCTACCCTATTATTCACCAGAAAACTCAAAATACTGCTCAATATATTATTAGTTTTATGCAATTAATAGCAATGATATATTAATATTTTCGGTGCTATATATCCACTTGAATAATTTGATGCTAGTAATAATTTATTTATACTATTTCAAACAATGGAAATAAAGGGCCAGTTTTTATAATTGCATGTTATATAATTAGTCCCAGAAGAATCAAAAGGTAGATTTGAATATGTTTTAAAAAGAAATGTTCTAGGGAGATTCAAGATGGTGGCGTGAGAGGTGAGATTGAAAAACTACTTCCCGGGAGGAAGAGAATTGGAGCGGGGGAGGAGGTGGAAGCCTAGAACTGCTGAACACCCAGCCCTGGAGGTCTGCTTTGAGAGCAGAAACCTACACTCTGTGGTGCTGTGGACATTGAGGAGCTCAGACAGGTGGAGTGCTTGAGAGATTGAGATTCCGACCGTTTGTGGAGAAGGGGATCCACACCCAGCCGCTCTGTGTCAAAAGAAAGGCAGGCGGTCTGAGAGGCTTCCTGGCAGTGAGAGGGCTGCTGAAGGGGTGAGGTTTGCATGGAGCTTGCTGTGTTGCTGGGGGTGGGGGTGGTTGTCTGGATGCACTCTGCCTAGCAGGTTGGAAACTTTGGAGAGCTTCAGGTGCCCCATCCCCATGACTGAATACTCAGCCCCAAGGCCCCCCCCTTTGTGACATGCAGCCTGCTGTGGCTTCCTCCTAGGCTGATGGCACTGGTTTGCAAATCTGCAGTCACTATGCTGGCATCAGGCCAGCCAGAGGGAGGCCCCACCTACAACAGCTAGAGATGCAAAGCACAGAGGCTTACACTTGTGTGCTCAGCCCACTGGCTCTGATGCCAGAGACAGGGACCACAGATGGGAATCAAGAAATAGGTCTTTTCTCCCCACGGGCACCAGCTCTGCTCCCCTATGACCATCAATTTCATTCTAGGGGCGGAGAAGCTCCAGAGACTGGAGCTTCTGGGCACTAGTGGGCACCACACAGAACTATGAAACATCAAAAGAACATGATTCAGACCAAAATCTCACAAACCCCAGAAAAAGGGTCAAATGAAACTGAACTCACCAATCTGCCTGGAAGAGAGTTCAAAATAAAAATCATAAACATGCTTATGGAGGTACAGAAAAATATTCAAGAACTCAGGAGTGAATTTAAGTTGGAGATTCAATCATTAAGAAATTCCATATCTGAAAAGAAGCATACAATGGAGATATATAAAAGCTGATTAGATATAGTAAAAGAGACAGTAAATGGAATAGAAATTAGAGAAGAGGGAAACAAAGAAGCTGAGGCACAGAGAGAAAAAAGAATCTCTAAGAATGAAAGAATATTGAGAGAAGTGTCTGACCAAACCAAACGGAACAATATTTGTATTATAGGGGTACCAGAAGAAGAGAGAGAAAAAGGAATAGAAAGTGTCATTGAGAAGGTAATTGCTGAAAACTTCCCCAATCTGGGGAAGAAGATAATCTCTCAAACTATGGAGATGCAGAGATTTCCCAACAGAAGGGACCCCAGGAAGACAACATCAAGACATATAATAATTAAACTGTCAAACATCAAGGATAAAGACATACTATTAAAAGCAGCTAGAGAGAGAAAAATGATCACATACAAAGGAAAACCCACCAGGCTAATATCAGATTTCTCAACAGAAACATTACAGACCAGAAGGGAGAAGAATGATATACTTAATGCAATGAAGCAGAAGGACCTTGAACCAAGAATACTCTACCTGGAAAAGTTATGATTAAATTTGAAGGAGGGATTAAACAATTATCAGATAAGAAAAAGTTAAGAGAATTTACCTCTCACAAACCACCTCTACAGTGCATTTTGGATGGACACCTATAGATGGAAGTATTCCTCAGGCTAAGTAGATGTCACTCAAGGGATAGACAAAGAGTACAGAATATAATTCATAACATATAAAAGAATGGAGGAAAAAAAAGAACCATTATGTTGTGTTTGTAATAGCACATAAAGTGAGTTAAATTAGACTGCTAGATAGTAAGGGAATTACACTTGAACCTTTGGTAACCATGAATCTAAAGCCTGCAATGGCAGTAAGTACATACCTATTGATAATCAGCCTAAATGTAAATGGTCTGAATACACCAATCAAAAGACATAGAGTCAATGAATGGATAAAAAACAAGACCCATCTATATGCTGCCTACAGGAGACTCACTTCAAACCCAAAGACATACACAGACTGAAAGTAATAGGATGGAAAAAGACATTTCATGCAACTAACAGGGAGAAAAAAGCAGGAGTTGCAGTACTTGTATCAGACAAAATAGACTTCAAAACAAAGGAAGTAACAAGAGACAAAGAAGGACATTACATAATGATAAAGTGGTCAGTCCGACAAGAGGATATAACTATTATAAATATCTATGCATCCAACACTGGATAACCTAGAAGAAATAGACAACTTTCTAGAAAAATACAACCTACCAAGCCTGAGCCAGAAAGAAACAGAAAATCTAAATAGACCAATTACCAGCAAAGAAATTGTACTGGTAATCAAAAAACTATGAAAAGACAAAACACCTGGACCAGATGGTTTCACCCCTGAATTTTCTCAAACATTTAGTGAAGACCTAATACCCATCCTCCTTAATGTTTTCCAAAAAGTAGAAGAGGAGGGAATACTCCCAAACTCATTCTACAAGGACATCACTCCAATATGAAAACCAGGCAAAGAAACCACAATTAAAGAAGATTACAGACCAATATCCCTGACGAAGATACATGCAAAAATACTCAACAAAATATTAGCAAACTGAATTCAAAAGTACATCAAAAAGATCATCCATCATGATCAAGTGGTATTCATCCCAGGGATGCAAGGATGGTACAACATTCAAAAATACATCAACATCATACACCAGATCAACAGAAAGAAGGACAAAAACCACATGATCATCTCCATAGAAGCTGAAAAAGCATTCAACAAAATTCAACATTCATTCATGATAAAAACTCTCAACAAAATGGGTATAGAGAGCAAGTACCTCCACATAATAAAGGCCATATATGACAAACCCACAGCCAACATTATACTTAACAGTGAGAAGCTGAAAGCTTTTCCTTTAAGATCAGGAAGAAAACAAGGATGCCTACTCTCCCCACTTTTATTTAATAAACTTCTGGAGGTCCTAGCCATGGCAATCAGACAACACAAAGAAATAAAAGGCATTCAATTGGCAAGGAAGAAGTCAAACTGTCCCTGTTTGCAGAAGACATGATATTGTACATAAAAAAACCTACAGAATCCACCCCAAAACTAATAGATCTAAAATCTGAATTCAGCACAGTTGCAGGATACAAAATTAATACACAGAAATCTGTTACATTCCTTTACCCTAATGATGAACTAGCAGAAAGAGAAATCAGGAAACCAATTCCATTCACAATTGCATCAAAAAGAATAAAATACCTAGGAATACACCTAACTAAGGAAGTGAAAGATCTATATCCTGAAAACTACAAGAAACTTTTAAGAGAAATTAGAGAGGACACTAATAAGTGGAAATTTATCCCATGCTCTTGGCTAGGAGAATTAATATTGTCAAAATGGCCATCCTGCCTAAAGCAATCTACAGATTCAATGCAATCCCTATCAAAATACCTACAGCATTCTTCAATGAACTAGAGCAAATAGTTCTACAATTCATCTGGAATGACAAAAGATCCCAAAGAGCCAAAGCAATCCTGAGAAGGAAGAATAAAGCAGGGGGATTATGCCTTACTTCAAGCTCTACTACAAAGCCACAGTAATCAAGAAAATTTGGTACTGGCACAAGAACAGACCCATAGACCAATGGAAGAGAATAGAGATTCCAGATATAAACCCAAGCATATATGGTCAATTAATATATGATAAAGGAGCCATGGACATACAATGGGGCAATGACAGCCTCTTCAACGAATGGTGTTAGCAAAACTGGACAGCTACATATAGGATAATGAAACTGGATTATTGTCTAACCCCATACACAAAAGTAAACTCAAAATGGATCAAAGACCTGAATGTAAGTCATGAAACCATAAAACTCTTAGGAAAAAATATAGGCAAAAATCTCCTGGACATAAACATGAGTGACTTCATCCCTCCAGTCAAGGGAAATAAAAGCAAAAATTAACAAGTGGGACTATATCAAACTAAAAAGCTTCTGTACAGCAAAGGATACCATCAGTAGAACAAAAAGACATCCTACAGCATGGGAGAATATATTCACAAATGACATATCTGATAAGGGGTTGACATCCAAATTATATAAAGAGCTTACACACCTCAACAAAGAGCAAATAAGCCAATTAAAAAATTGGCAGAGGATCTGAACAGACACTTCTCCAAAGAAGAAATTAAGATGGCCAACAGGCACATGAAAAGATGCTCCACATTGCTAATCATCTGAGAAATGCAAATTAAAACCACAATGAGATATCACCTCACAGCAGTTAGGATGGCCACCATTCAAAAGACAAACAACAACAAATATTGGAGAGAATGTGGAGAAAGGGAACCCTCCTACAATGCTGATGGGAATGTAAACTAGTTCAACCATTGTGGAAAGCAGTATGGAGGTTCCTCAAAAAACTCAAAATAGAAATACCATTTGATCCAGGAATTCCACTCCTAGGAATTTACCCTAAGAATGCAGGAGCCCATTTTGAAGAGGACAGATGCACCCCTATGTTTATCGCAGCACTATTACAATAGCCCAGAAATGGAAGCAACCTAAGTGTCCATCAGTAGATGAATGGATAAAGAAGAGGTGGTACATATACGCAATGGAATATTATTCAGCCATAAGAAGAAAACAAATCCTACCATTTAAAACAACATGGATGGAGCTAGCGGGTATTATGTTCAGTGAAATAAGCCAGGCAGAGAAAGACAAGTACCAAATGACTTCATTCATCTGTGGAGTATAAGAACAAAGCAAAAACTGAAGGAACAACAAAACAGCAGCAGACTCACAGAACCCAAGAATGGACTAACAGTTGCCATAGGGAAAGGGACTGGGAAGGATGGGTGGGAAGGGAGGGAAAAGGAGAAAAATGGAGCATTACTATGAGCACATATAATGTAGTGGAGTGGGGGACATGGGAAAGGCAGTATATGCAGAGAAGAAAAGTAATGGTTCTGTAGCATCTTACTATGCTGATGGACAGTGACTGTAACGGCATATGTTGGGGGATTTGATAATAGGGGGAGTCTAGTAACTATGAGGCACCCATTTCTTCACGAGAGTACCTAGCTCAGTGCTTTGTTTGCAGTAGGTTTCGCGAAACATGTAACTGAACCAAAATAAAATTGGGTTGGAATCAAAATTTTCTATTAGAGCTGCAGTCTTCCCATGCTCTGTGACCCAGAAAAGAAGTGGAGGGTGTCAGTGGCAGGAAGCACCCCCATCCCACCAAGAGAGCCAGGGCCAGCTGTCACAAAGCAGTACGAAAACTTGCTCATTGAGTAATAGTCTTTTAGCCTCCCATATTACCCTTGGGTGCTAGGTTTTTGTGTTGTTGGTTTAAAAAAAAAAAAAGAAAAGAAATGTTCTTTAGCCTGTTTTGCTAAAATTAGGATGTTACATAAGGACCTGGAGAAAGGATTTAGCAGGATGGAAGGAAGTTAATAAACTGCAGTACATTTATTTGTCTTCCTATTACTTTGCCTCCTCAATTATCCAACTTTTAATTGTGTTGTTATCTGAAATATATTTACTCCTTTATCATGCTTTTTCACGGTTTAGAGAGTCCCATCCTGATTTGAACTCTTGTCTTTTAGTCCTAGGGGGTCTTCGGTGATCCCACCTCTCATCCCGGCAGCCCTAACCCTTCTAAGGAATATTATATAAAGGATCTTTGTTTTCAGATTAGGGAAATTTTATGCTCCTAGACAAGTAGGGTGGAAAAAAGTACTGTAAGGATGGCAAATTATATGGCCATTTGGAAGAGAATTTTATGACTCAGTTTAATTGCTGACTCTACTTTCTTTGCCATTCTCAGTAGTAAGAGCTCTGCAATGAACCCACGAGTCACTCTGAAAAATTCTATATGCTTTTGAGCGATGGCTTTCTTAGGTCTGGGGTATTTGTCTTGAATGTCATTACCATTCCAAATGCCTTTACTCTGAGAGTTTCATTAAAACAATACACAGAGAATCCCTCTCTAGCTTATCAGTATTTTTGTGAATATACTTGCATTTCTAATTCTATATTCTCTAATTTTATATTCTAAAATGCAATCACATATTCTAATTCTGTATTCTCATCTCAATGGCTTTTCAGAAGAGAGGGTAAAGTATGTCTGCTTATCTCACTATCTTCAAACAGATGATTTCATTTTTAAAGGAGCTCACATTCAAAATACATCTTTTCCTCACAGATCTTTTGGAAAACTTAAAGAACAATGTTATGATATTCTACTCATCTACTTATCCCTGGTACTTCAATGTGTCTCTCTGGTATTATGGTCCAAGTTCTTTATTAATTATATATTTTTGAAACAGTTTTAGATTTATAGATAAATTGCAAAGATAGTACAGAGTTCCCATAAGCTCCATACCCAATTTCTCCTATTTCTAACATCTTACATTAGTATGATAGTGTTTTTTTTTTTTTTTTCACAACTAATGAACCAATGCTGGTACATTATGATTAACTAAAGTCCATAATTTATTCAGTTCTTTGGCTTTTTCCTAATATTTTCTGTTCCAGGATCCCATCAATGGCATCACATTGCATTTAGCCTTGGTGAATCTTTAGGCTCCTTCCAGTCAGCTTTGATAGTTTCTCTGAATTTTCCCTGTTTTTTATTTGAGAAGTACTGGCCAGGTGCTTTGCTGAAATCCCTCAGTGCAGATTTCTGGGATTTTTCTTTTTTCATGATTAGACAGTTTCAGTTTTAAAATCATATTTCTATGCTAGTTTCTATATTTTTTTCATCTTTCTTCTGCACCTATAATCTTCTTGTATCAATTCAAACTTCAGGAACTTCTTTGAATTTAAGGCTTTTAAAAAATAATTTTATTCTCAACACTTGTTCTAAAACTTTACTAAATTTTAACTCTATATTATATAGTTCCTAGCTTATCATTTAAGAAAATTACATTTTTATTGTTTAATATTTACTTTATCTCAATTTTATTTTGCTGAAGCTATGTAGGTATTTCAATGCTGAAGATGCTATTTTTCTCACCTTGCTGCTGAAAAATACTCCCTATATATTACCTCCCATCCCTAGGAAATATACACTTCAGGGTGACAGAGGTTAATGATGGAAGTCTCTAGCTTTAAGTAGAGAGAAAGATTTTTTCCTTGTTGAGTGCTGTGTAGTTCATTCCTCATGGACTCTTCTTCACAAGTATTTCCGAACTTCTACTTTTAAATACCTCCCAATTTTTGCTGACTTTCATTCTGCTCTCAAAATAACACATTTGGAAACAGTTTTTAAATGCATGTTTTTCTCTTTATAAAAATTTACATGACTGTTTCTGTGAAAACTTCTTGGAATATATAGAAAAGTTAGAGAAAATTATTATTTTAGCAAACAGAAATGTAAACTGCACATTTGTAAATAATTACACATATGTAGAAAACATATTCCATGTGTAAATATGTTTATATATGCATATGTATAAAAATTTATTCAAACTCATATGCATATATACATATATAAAGATCAATTTTAATATTAATTTTTAGTCCTTCCTTATACATTATACATTATTTCATATATTTTTTTCTTTTACCGAATAGTATTCAAAAAATGATTTTATAATAATTTATAAATACCATTGTAGAGATGAGCTATTTTGTAGGAAATTTTTATATTCTCCATATTTTGATATTTCAAACAATGCAATGAATCGTATTCTTTTAGGTATATTGTTGGGATAGGTTCTCAGAAATGAGATTAACTTTTCAAATAAATAAAAGTTGTAAGAACTTAGAACTTAAACTAATTGTTTTTGGAAAAAATTATACAAGTTTATTCTACCATCATGGTTGCTCAACTCTTTTTTCACTCCCCTTCATTTTTAGTTCCGATTATTTATAATTCCCTTTATAATACAGTGTTCCCCAGTGTTTTCCCCTTAATGAGAAATAACTCCTTGACCTTCAGCACACTTTATTGGCTCTGTCTTTGTCTCTGTCAGAGAGTGAGAATATAATAAAAGATTGGTTACACTTTATTCCATCTTCCTTTCTGTTCTTCTGAAACATTATTATCAGACTCTGGTTCTACTTCAACAATGGAACAGAAACTTCTATTCAAGTAAGAGCTAAAAGTTCTCACATAATTTCTCTCTTTTTGACATTATTTTCCAATATTGAGCTCTAGCCCTGTTGGCCCTATTTCTGTGAATTCCTAAGTTGACACTTGCTTAGATCCTACGATATAACTCTAGCTATTTTCTGTGCTTGGAAAAAAAATTAAAAAATACCTTTTTCAAGGCTTCCTTCTTGCTCTGCACCACAACTAACATTTTACTTCCTCAAAAGAGTTTCACTACATATTTAATCAAAATAGCTCCTCTCAATTTAGTCATTCTCTATCAGATCACCCAATTGAGTTTCTTTACCTAATTCACATATTTCTGAATGTATTTTTTATTATTTATTTAGGTACTTATTTTCTCTAACCTCTCACTAAAACATAAATTCTATGAAAGCAAATATTTTATCATGATTGTAGGTGTATCTCTAAAATTTCAAATGGTGTTGCATAGTATGTATTCAATGCATATTTAATGAGTAAAGATATGAACCACAGTCTCTTCATCTTTTGTTTTTTTTCAACTTCATAGGAAAATATTGTGCCTTGTTTAATTTGAATTTTTGTTACTAGTGGGTTTAAATAATTTCCTGTTTTTTAAAATTAACTGTGTGTATGTATTTATATTAATATTTGTTTTTATTTTTGTCTTTTTCACTTCCCTTGGCTGGAAAATCCCATAAATCTGATAAAAAGACAGATATTTAATCTTTAAGAGAAGACTCTCCTTCACTTCACATATCACAAAGATTTTATTTCTACTAACTACAACCTTCTTTATTGGTAAAATGTACATTTGGAAAATGGAAAGACTTTTTAGACTCACTGGAACTTAAATACATAAATTAGCCTAAATCACCCTATCTGACATACAAAATGTGTATACTATTATGATACTAAAATATCTAATTAGACAATTTTCAGCATGGCCCTGGACACCTCTATCCATTATCAAAATACCAAAATGATAAAGAAGACATTTGCTGCTCAATTAAATTAGTCAAAATCAAACTTATGTGTCACTAAAGTTTAAAGTTAAATGAGAGGCTTAGGTAGAAACAAGAGACTGGTGAACACTAAGCATCATAGAAAGGATTGAAGACAAGAAA
Organism: Manis javanica; assembly: GCF_040802235.1. Classification (NCBI taxonomy): domain Eukaryota; kingdom Metazoa; phylum Chordata; class Mammalia; order Pholidota; family Manidae; genus Manis; species Manis javanica. The sequence continues at coordinate 38,466,976 of NC_133164.1, forward strand.
GTAAAAATCTAAGTTTAGGAACTGGACTTTGTTGCTGATTTTTGGTTATCCAAGTTGGCTATACCAATTCACACTTCTAACATATTTGAATCAAGAGAACTTTTTCATTGCTCTTAAATCTTTCTCCTCTACACTGGGAAATCTGTGCTTAGGACAACATTTCTCAGTGGCAGCATCAACATGGACAGACACTTTTTACCATTTTCTTATCATGGATTTTCTCCCTGCTTAATATCCCTTGTATTAAAAGGATACAACTGCAATGTTTTAGTGTTTTTTACAATGCTAGACTTTAAAATTATAAATTACCAATTATATGATCCCTATGACTTCTTGACATAGAAAAAAGCATTCAGTCCCAAATACGTGAATTCAAAGAAGAGATATTTTTGCTCCACAGTTTTTCACAGATTTACCAGAAAGTATGCCATTTCAAAAGTACAAAAGCTATTGTACACTCTTTCCAATAGCTTAGAAAGCCAAAGAAAGATAAAACTAATGTTAAGTGCTGAAGTAAAACAAATAAAGAGAGTTCAGGTCAACAATTATGACATGATATGAAATGTTTTAGTTTTGGATAGTGTGAGTTGACGATATATACATGCATGCATATATACATACAGTTAGTGTGTATATATGAGTTTATGCTTCTTAACCTTTATATATATATATATTTATATATAAATATAAAAATATAAATAAATGCTGTTTTCCTGCTGTTTTAATGTACTGACATCTTCAGGGGTTATCGATAGTCGTAGAGCTGTTAGTCCCTGAAATACATGGCCTCCAAGTTACGCGCATTGAAATTTTGTGCCTGCTTTTCACTGTTACTTTGTTCTTTTCATAGCCCCTATATTTGTACAACTTCCTGTCAGATAAATCCTACATCCACAGGAGCTGTGCTGGGAGGTCAGCTTTGCACAGATGCAAACCTCCATAATTTCATCTGATGACCCCAGACAGAGCAGGGCTTATTCCCATTGTGCAGATGGGAAAACAGAGGTTCGGGACAGATGCCTTTCTTGTCTTTTGCACTGGGCTCAAGTAGTTGGTTCTTAAGCTTTTTCTCCGAGGCAGTTTGTATGCTGGTTGGTGAGAGATTGCTGGCACCCTTTCTGGACCATGATCATCCCGTTCCTGGTGACCTTTCTCACCCCACATATACCCCAGCCTGTCTGCAGGAGGCTGTTCCCCTCCACAGTGTTCCCCTTGCTCAGTGACCTTCACCAGTAATTCCAAAAGTGTGTTCCTTGGAACACTAGTTCCACAGGGTGTTACTAGGTTTTCATAAAGAAAAATAAAGGGAATATACATGTTAAAAAAAATATATATATATATACACAGACACGTTTATTCACTTGAGTTGATTACAAATAATACTCTCAAGATTCTGTAAGGAATTCATGAGCACATCCACAAGCAAAAATCACATTTTCGAGATTTCAGGCCAGAGTCAGAAAATTTGTATTCAGTAGTCATTTCTGTAATATGAAGCTATTCTGAAAAACATTGATTTATGCTGGTTGTCATTAATTTTAGAAGGGAATATAATGATAAAGAAGAAAATTACCTTCTTGCATGATTATTGTCATTAACTTCAATTTAACGTGCTCTTAACAATAGTAAGAATATAACAATATAGATGCTAGCCACCTCACAGTGAATGCCTACTATGTTGCAGGCATTGTAGCTTGTGCTAATATTTTATCAGTTCAGTTGATTTGTCCCTACTTACAAATGTGGAAATGCAGAGAGGTTCGGTACCTTTTGCAAGTTTCCATTTAGTAATACCAGTATAGCGTTTAAACTTTCATTTCAGTAAGTGCTGTAGAATGAACTCCGGCATTAAATCAAGGCCAGTTTGCTTTCAGATATTTATATTTGGTTCAAAGTTGTCCAGGTGCTCCCAAATAAGGTCGCCAACAACATATATGAAGGGTCTTGTTTATGAGGCTCTTAAATATTACATAGCCTAATTTTATAGTAGAGAGAACATTTAATATGAAGACCTTCATTCAAATTCTGTGCAATAATTTTCGGTTCTGGAATGCCACACTTGTTTACACCAGGAAAAGAATCCAGTTTTTGATGTTAAAAGATCTTTTTGTTTCCCTGGACAAAATAACTCTAAACCTATTAGTAAATGCTGGAGCTGGGAGGTGTCTCTCTTCCTCTCTAACGGATGGTGAGCTTGTATCACAACAGGGAGTTTGTCATAGTCATTTCTGTATTTCCTCTGAGCATCGTTGTGTCAGAAATATAACATAAGTTCAATCCTTAGTAGTTTAATTAATATATTCATGGATATTAAAAGCTGTCATTTTTATATTTCTCATACATATTAATGAATTTGTTTGCTTAGTGGACATATTATCCCATAAAATATTTTGAAGCAATAGTCCTACTTACAAGCGTTTACAAATGCCAGTGGAAGAAGAGAGATCAAATCTAACGAAGAAAGTTCACATATTTACAAGTGCATTTATTTGCTTAATAAGAAGTCAACATTAAAGGTCTGACATTAATTTTAGTTTCCTAACTTGAGTATTAGCACATTTTGCCTATGTGTTATTTAAACATTTTTTAAATTTAACATTTATAAATACTGTTTTGTACTTTGCTTTACTCCTTGGTTATTATTCAGGCATAAACTTTAATTAATAATCTTAATAACAGATTATAGCACTGATATTGTGCTTACTCTGTAACACTCACATTTTAGGTGCTTTACATGTTATCCTTATAATTTCTAAATCTTCATATGTATTATCCTCAACAAGCCTGTGAGTGGGTTCTATTATTATCTCTAATTTACAGAATGGAAAAATGATATATAGTTAAGTGCATTATCCCAAAATTATAATGCTAATAAATATTAGAGCTAAGAATTGAACCCAGGCAGAAAGAATTTATATACCTTGCTCTTCAACAATCTATGATGCTTCTGCATAAAAAGTAATGTCATTTTTTTCTGATTTTTTAAAATTCCACCTTTATATTATTCCAGATTATTCCATTAAACAACTAATTCATTTTTCTTTTCCTAGAGGATTTTAAACAACTATTTATTATCTAAGAATTAAAAATGTTTTTAGGGGTCTCTCTATAGGAGAGAGTTCAGCAATCTTTACAACTTGGATTGAGATGCATTTTTTATTCTCATTTCTCTGGTTATAAATGAATATCAGACTTTTAAAATTTCTTAATATGAAATTTACTCCAAGATATTTTTATTTGTTTCTATCCTCCTTATTCATTTTCTTCTTCACATCTACTGCTGTCATCTAATCAGGAATAATGAACAAAATATTAGGTTAAATTAAATTGGGAAGTTATCGTGACTCACTCAGTTAAGCCTGTGAGGTCTCTCACAAATATTTGGAGCAATGAATGGATGTTCTAACAATCCTTATTGCACCCTATTGGTTTGATCCTCTTCACATTTTCCCTAGCAAAATTGCTTTTTCAATTGGTGCTTCACAGGATTTAACCTTTCACTTATATATTGGCATTTGCAGAGTGCTACCCAAGAAAATGTTTACTGATTATAACATACTTTATTTGTTTGGTTTCAGCAGATTAAAAGTGCTGCTCTTTCGAAAAACTGAACTGTCCTTCAAATTCAGTGCATATAACATTGAGCTCCAGGAACACTGCAAAGAGTAAATTGAAGAACTGATAAAAACAAAGGACAGAAGTCAGCAATAAAATGAAAAGGAGTAATGTCTTTGATGACAAGTATCACAGTACACTTTTGTCAACTTTTTCTCATACTTTCTGGAATTAATTTTTTATTGCAAACCCTTCAGTGGTTTCCATTTTGGTATTATTCAAGTCATGTTAAAGTCCAGATATCTCATATATAGCTTTAGAAAGTCCGATTTTTGAAAAACAGATGCTGAAGCAAAGATTCAGATTCAAATAATTTATTAAGGAAATGCTACCAAGAGAAACTGACAAAGGAGTGGAGGAAGCAGAACAGGAAAAGGGGAGAAGTCAGTGAGGATGCAATTTCAGTCAAGAACTGCTATTACATCCTGATTCCGTATGCAGCTGTGGGGCAGAAAGTCTACCTACCTGATGGCGAGGGTGCTGTGATCTGGGGGTGGGTGTTTAGATCAGTGTAAGTGACACAAAGGATCAGGTTGTCAAACCAGATGCATACTCATAAAAGATCTTACCTAGTTTCAAGATTTACTAATAATTTCATGGATACAGAACATTAAGAGCCTCCCATAGGGCAAGTCTGGGATATATGGCCATGTACAAGGCATGCACTTCTGGTACAGAATAATGGATGAGGCCTCTAAGTGAGGTTTCTGGAGTGATCTCACATAGGGAGGAAACATTTAAATTACAAAACATCTAATCTTACACTCTAGAGAAGTAGGTAGATAAAATGACACTCACCAGGAAGGTATGCCTCATAGGTGACCTTTTATCTAAAGACATTCAGTAGATTAACATTTTCCTCTTGTAAATATTTTTAGCCTGTGTACCTGGAAGGCTAATCAGCTGGAAATATAACTTAGGTCACATGCTTTGGTTTCTTTACCCCTGGGATTTCCCCCAGTGAATGGTCACGGGTCAGTTAGTTTGACTTTTTTCCAGGGTACAAAGAGATCTAAAGACATCTGGAAGGAACACTGACAGTAACCAGTCCACAGCATTTCCAACACCAATCTACATTCTAGACTCCCTTGCCTAGTGAAGTCCTGTGCATTATACTACAGCCCTAGCAAACCAGCTGAATTTCCCTGAATGAAATTTCATTACCTTGAGTTTTTTTGAACACAGTATTGTATGGGGACACTCCTGTGTAATTTGGTGCCAGGACAATTTCTGAAGTGGATTCCTCTGAAGACCCATAGAAGCGAGATGGGCTCCCTGTCTGCATCATCATTCTACTTTATGTTTATTATAGTATCTACCATACTCTAACATAATTATTTACTTCCATGAAAATGATTTCTAAGTACATTAAGGTTTTTGGACCAATGACTCCTTTCAGAGTCTGAAAATTTTCATATGATATCACATGCCACAGATTTTTTTTTTGCATTCAGTAATAGGGGGTCTGTGATCCCTAAATCTCAATCATTATCATTGACCCCAGAATGAGAACTCTTATAAAAATGTTTGTTAAGAGTGAGTTCTCTTATTCATCTCACATTTTGTGATCAGTTTAGTGCTTGAATATATGTTGGGTGTGGGAAGATTAATTTTTAAGACTTTAAGTATTGTAGTCTTTTACTTACAGATTGACTTCTCTTTCTCTCAACTGTATAAAGCACACTCATTACCAAACTTTCTACTTCCCCTTTTACTTTCTTTGTCCATTAAAAAACAATAGTTTATGTTACTACACACTGAGTACTGATCAACATACTGACTTTACCAATTCTCACTGCAAAACAGCAAAGTATCTTCTATTGGAATTTTAATTTAAAAGTAAGAAACTTGTTGCCCAAACTGGGTAAGTGAATTGCTCAGGATCACAAAATGACTAACTATCAGTATAAGGAAGTGACCTGATTCTAGAGGTCCCACTTTTAAAAATTATTATTTTCTAATTGAAGTATGATTGATATATAACATTATATTAGTTTCAGATGTAAAACATAATTTGATATCTGTATACACTGTCAAATTATCACAAGAAGTCTAGTTAACATGTCACTTTACACAGTTTTACATTTTTTTCTTTTAAGACTGATTCTCAGAAACTTTCAAATATGCAATACCTAATTGTTAACTACAGTCACCATGCTGTACATTATATCACTTTGACTTATTTATTTGATAACTAGAACTTGGTACCTTTTTCCCCCTTCAATCATTTAAAAATTTTTCACCCACTTTTTAATTTTTACTTCAATTGTTATTTTATTTTTTTGTTGCAGAAAAGTAATATATATAAACATATATATGTAAATATGTGTATGTATGTATATCTGTACTACGTATGTAATCTTTCCAACAACTAATTTAAAAGATAAAGTGTTATACAGATGTTTGGAGCCCTTTGTCCTCTTTCCAGTTATCTTTGTCTCTTTTGATCAGACATGACTATTCTGCATTTTGACTTTTGTTTTTGCCATTCATTTCTCTTCACTTCTTCTCTACATGAATCTTTAAATGTTTATAGTGATATCTTGCAATAAACATTTGCATGTATGTATTATACTGCATGTTATTTTCTGCAAGGCCCATTCCCCAATGTAATGTTTTTGAAATTAATTCCAAATTTAAAAAAACTTACAATAATTCACTGAAATAACATGTCAAAATTTCTTTATTCTTTTCCTGAAAGAATTTTGGCTTACTTTGAGTTTTTAATATAAGAAATAATATAGCTGAGAAAAAATTTAAACCTATTTCTTTTTGTATGAATGCAATATTTTCTTCAGAGTAAATATTTAGGAGTAATAGTTATCTTGTAGAACTTATGTATTTTCAAGTAAAAGAGAAATTGACAAATGCATTTAAATTTTGTTGGCCAATTTTAATTGTATGCAGTAATGTATAAATTTCCATTTAATTATATCCTCTCAATATCTGATATTTTTGACATGTAAATTTGTTACTTATGGAGTATAAGACATTTAAAAGTTGGGCATATTTGTATATATTTACGACATTTATTCCTCAACAGTTAATTGATTATTCACATCATGTTATTTTATTGTTGTTGTTGGCTAATTATATTTATTATTTACCTATACAGGCTCTTTAAATAAAAATGTTGAGCATCTGCCTTGCTTGTATCTTCTTCAAGGATGGGACATGTCTTACTTTACTCATAGTACTTACTGAAGCAAACAACCTTTTTACTTTAATGTAATCACATCAATCTTTCACTTATATTTTGTACATGTGTTATATGGAGAAATCTTTCCCTTCACTTGATCACAGAGTTTTGTAATAAAAGGGATCTATTTCTAGGTTCTCTGTACCACCATTTATTTATCTATTTTTCTATTTGCTTTAGTCCATTCAGGCTGCTGCAACAAAAATACCTGGATTAAGTTGCTTAAGCAGCAAACATCCCTTTTTCTCAGTTCTGGAGGCTGTTAAATCCAAGATCAAGACCACTGGAGGACTTGCTGTCTGGTGAGAGCCTGTCTTCTCACTGTGTTCTCACACGGTGGAAGGAGGGAGGGAGGTCTGTAGGGGCTTTTTATAAGGACACTAATGTCATTCATGAGGGTTCCACCCACATGACTTAATCACCTCTCAAAGGCTCCCACCTCCCAAAGTTATCACACTGGGGGATAGAATTTCAACATATGAATTTTAGAGGGACACAAACATTCTGTCTACAGCATTCCTTTTTCATTGCTACTGCAATGTCATAATAATTACAGCTTTGCAATAATTTTGATACATTAGAGCATTTGAAATCACTCTAGTCAGGCTTTAACTAACTAAACTCTCCCACAAACTAAGCTGCTAATTGCAACATCTAATTTACTCTGAGGGGTTGCTGTATATCTTTCCAAAATGACATTCGATATTTTTAACAAACCCATTTCTCAAACACCAATTTTTTTATTTCTGTGATTAGAAAAAAAATTCCTCCCTAGTTGTTTCTCAGACTCTTCGATTACTTTTTCAATGACCTTGAAATTTTCTATTCTTGGCCTGTATCTTGGACATTGTAATCCCTTCAGAGTTCCAATCTCAGCTTTCTTGTATCAATCTACATGTTTCACATAAATCATATTTTTTAGTATCAATTCATCAGCCCTCTTTAAAATGATGACTCCCAAATATATTAAAGCAACCATCCTTTCTTCTAACTCTATTTTGGGTTTGCTGTTTTGGTGAGATATACTGTTTACCTTATTGGCGACATAAAACCTGACCATTCACATCTCCTTTTCATTCACATCCTTCATCCAATCAGTGTCAGAGGCTTGATATACATAATGCTGTTACTATTCTCCAACATATTCCATCCTTTTAAAGCATGCTGATTCTTTCTCTGTCTAGATCCTCATTATTTTAGCTTAGGAAACACCACTTCTAGATAAGATTTTCTCAAATCTAACATGTTTCCAGGTGGTAGTAGACCCTTCTAAAACAAATTCAGTCATGTATCCTGTGCCTAAAAATTTTTAAATTACTCCTCACTTTTTACCTAGTAAGAACATGGATTTTATAATGTCACGAATTTGTTTTCCCAGGCTATTAAGAGAAACATGTGCCAAAATACCCCTGTATAGGTTAAAGTGTGACAAAATGCTGAAAAAATAATGTAGAACAGATATTTTTTACTGGAAGATTTCCCAACTCTCAAAGCTAATATGCATCAGAAATTTCTGAATGGAAATTCAGGCTTTGCATCTTTCTTATGTAATAGGCTCTCTTCTTCTCTTTTTTCTTTCCTTTTTGTTGAGGAAGTACTCATATGCACTCATTAAATCTAGTTGAAATAGGGTTGTCCAGAGAAACAACTATATATATGTATATAAACAAAGAGAGAGAGATTATGAGGCACTGACTCATGATTATGTTAAGTTGAGAGTCCCACAATGCAGTCAGTAAACTGTAGAACAAGGAAGGTGGGTGGTGTAGTTCTAGCTCAAATCAGAAAGCCTAAAAACAGGAGAAACAACAGAGTTCTAGTCAAAAGCTAAAGGCCTGAGAACTAGAGGGCCAATGTCATAAATTCCAGTCTAAGAGCAGGAGAAGTTGTATGTCTCAGGTCAAGCAGTCAGACTGAGTGAGAATCAATTCTCCTTTTCTCTTTTTGTTCTATTAGAACCTTGGTGGGTTGGATGATTTCCCAGCAATTTCAGACAATATACTTTACCTAATCTGCCAGTTCAAATACTAATCTCATTTGGAAACACTCTCAAAGACACACACAGTAATAATGTTAACCAAGTATCTGGGCATCCCATGACTCAGCCAAGTTGTCTTATAATGAATCTTTTTTTCTCTCTCCCCTCTCTTTCTTTATGTAAATATCCTACTGGTCCTATTTCTCTGAAGAATCCTAACACATCAGTAAGATCAAACAAACTATAACTCTTATTTCAGTCCTCATATTGTAAACAAGTATATTTTGGTGGTCTATATCATGCCACTTTTTTGCATTTTTGTGCTTTTTACTTGTGCATTCACTGTTTAAAAAGATCCTCCAAGGGTAATGCTAAAATTATGTCTAGTTTTCCTAAGTGTAAGAGACCGTGATGTGCTTTACGGATCATATACATGTTAGAAAAGATTTGTTCAGGAATGAGTTATAGTGTTGTTGGATATGAGTTCAATTTAAATTATCCAATACTATATATTAAATAAGGTGTATTTAAATAGAAACACACACAGAAAAAGGTTATGTGTTGATCTGTTGATGTAAATGTGACCAGAAGTTAAGAGGAAGTTAATCATGTTTTTCCTCAAGGAAATTCAGTAATTTAGTGTTTGTGGCAATTTATAGAACACAACTACTATGAAAAATGAGAGTTGACTGTGTGAATATGTGTGAATATATATGCTCACAAATACATATTTTAGAAAACTCAAGTTCACATTAGCATCTTCAAATCCAATCTCAGTTCTTATTGATGTTCTTATATTCTACATCTATAATCTGTTCCTCCAGACTGAGAGTGCTGACTCCCAACAATATTAGCACATTCATCTATTTGCTCAATCCTTTAATATATCTAAATAATTTTAATGTAACTTCATGTATAAAAATAAACTTTAGTAGGAGAACTACAAAAAACGAGTTTAGAATTTCTTTGCAGTTTTCAAGTATCTCATCCTTCTCAAAACAAAAGTAATATAGTCTATCACGGTGCTCATAAATTATTTGGATTCTTTTTTCATTCTCATTTTTATTCTTTTATCACTGGGATCTCATTGTTCATTTTAAAAAGTTATGATCGTTTGTTTTAATTTTATCTCATTTTTATGTTTTTTCCCCTTTCATTGCTTTCAATTTAATTTTTTGAATATGTATAACACTGACATGCTTCCATAGTCAACACTATATAAAACCATATTCTCAGACGAGTGCCATTTACTTTATATCTCTTTCATTCCATTCTCTCCATTTCAGCTAACCAACCTCATTAATTTTTTTATTTGTCCTTACTGTTTTTCTGGTATATTTGTACTGAAAACTAAAAACAATGATGAAAGAAACTAAAGGAGACACAAATAAATGGTAAGGTATCCCATGTTCATGGATTGGAAGAGTTAGTTTTTTGAACTAACTCCATTCCACCCAAAGTGATCTGTAGATTCAATGCAATCCCTATCAAAATTCCAATGACATTTTTCATAGAAACACAAAAAATAATGCTAAAATTTGTGTTGAAACACAACAGACCCTGAATAGCTAAAGCAATCTTGAACAAGAACAAAGCAAGCAGGAAGCACTGTACTTCTTGATTTCAAACTATTACTAACTATATTACAAAGCTATAGTAACCAAAAATATTATGTTATTGGCATAAAAACAGACACACAGACCAGTGGAACAGAACAGAGAGTCTAAAAACAACCCTACAATACAATCAACAAATTTCAGCAAGGTCACTGGGAATATGCAATAGGGAAAGATAGTCTCTTCATTGATTGGTGTTGATAAAACTGGATATCTGCATCCAGAAGAATTAAATTGGACCCTTTCTTATGCAACATACAAAAATCAAGTGAAAAGACTTCAACATGAGACATGAAACCATTAAAGTCTTGGAGGAAAACACAGGGGAAAATCTCATTGACACTGGTCTTGACAATAATTTTTTTCTCTATTTGACACCAAAAGCACAGGCAATGAAAGTAAAAATAGACAAATGATGCTAAATCAAATTAAAAAATTTCCACACAGCGATGAAAATAATCAACAAATGAAAAAGCAACCCATGGAATGGGAAAAATATACACCATATATCTGGTAAGGATTAATATACAAAATATGTAAGTAATTTACAAAAAGTCAACTTAAAAAATGGGTAAATGACCTCAATAGGCATGTTTTTCCAAAGAGACATACAAATGTACAATAGGCATATGAAAAGATGTTCCACATCACTAATCATCAGGGAAATGGTCATCATAACTCCACAGATATCACCTCACTCCTGTTAAAATGGCTATTTCAAAAAGTCAAAAAGTGTTGGCAAGGATATAGACAAAGGGAATACTTATGCACTGTTGGTGAGAACATAAATTTGTAGAGCCATTACGGAAAACAGTATGGAGGTTCCCCCCAAAAGTAAGAAGAGAACTACTATATGATACATAAAGCCCACTTCTGAGTATATATCCAAAAGAAGTAAAAGGTCTTTACATTCCCATGTTCACTGTAGAATTATTCACAGTAACCAATATATGGAAACAACCTAAGTGTCTGTGAATAGATGAATGTATAAGGAATATGTGGTGTACAATGAAATATTACTCATCTTTTAAAAAAGGACAAAATCTTCCCATGGATGAACCTGGGGAACATTATACTAATTGAAATAATTAAAATGCAGACAAATATCATGTGACCTCTCTTATATGTGGAATCTAAAAAAAGATGGAACTCATAGTAATATGCAGTACAGTAAACTAGTTCTTAACAGAAGTGAGATGTTGGGAGAAAGGGGAAGATACTGATCAAAGAGAACAGACATTCACTTCTAAGATTAGTAAGTTCTGGAGACTTAAAAGACAGTAGGATGACTATAGTTCATTCAAATGTATGCTTGAAATTTGCTAAGAGAGTAAATAAGTGTTCTCATCATAAAAAAAAGAAAAATTGAGGGGCAGAGCAAAGATGGCAGTGTGAGTAGAGCACGGGACATCTCCTCCCAAAACTATATATATTTTTGAAAATACAACAAATACAACTATTCCTAAAAGAGAGACTAGAAGACACAGGACAACAGCCAGACTATATCTACACCTGTGAGAACCCAGCACCTTGCAAAGGGGGTAAGATACAAGCCACGGCCCAGTGGTACCTGAGCACCCCTCACCCAAGCTCCCTGGAGGGAAGAGAGTAGTCAGAGTGGGAAGGGAGAGGGAACCCAGGACTGCTAAACACACAGCCCTAGCCATCCACACCGGAGCGCAGACACACAGTGCATGGTGCGCTGGATGCTAGGGAAACAGGGCAGTAACACCTGTGAGGGGGTCCCTGCAACCAGTGCCCGTGGAACAAAAGAAAAGCGAGTGGCATTTGAAAATCTTAAAAGGACAGGGGCCTCACAGCTGGACAGAAGTTCCCCAGCACAATCAGTTCAGTAACTGTGAATCCTGGGGAACTTCAGGTGCCCTAACACGCTGGGCGGCAGCGCAACTTGGAGGCCCCTCATGGTGATAAACAGCCTCCTGACCATTCCCTCTCCAGTGTGACTCCGCCGTAGTGGCAGCGGCCATGCACACAGCAACTGGGCAGTGCTTCTGGACAGCAGCCGGGCAAGAAACAGATACCCCGTCTGTGCATAGCTGCCCAGCAAATGCCACTAGGGTTTGTTGTTCTCCCAGGAGAGGAAGGCTACAACTAGCAAGAAGGGACGTTCTCCCAGCTGACACATGCACCAGCTCCCCACAACTAACTCTATCACCATGAAAAGGCAGAAGAATTTGATCCAGACCAAAATAACAGAGCCAACCCCTAAGAAGGAGATAGACCTAACCAATCTTCCTGAAAAAGAATTCAAAATAAAGGTCATAACCATGCTGATGGATCTTCAGAATAATACGCAAGAGATAAGGGATAATGTCAGGAAGGAAATTACAAAAATGAAACAATCTCTGGAGGGACTTAAGAGCAGACTGGATGAGGTGCAAGGGGCTGTTAATGGAATAGAAACCAGAGAACAGGAACACAGAGAAGCTGATGCACAGAGAGATAAAAGGATATCTAGGAATGAAACAATATTAAGAGAACTGTGTGACAATCCAAAAGGAACAAGATCTGCATTATAGGGGCACCAGAAGAAGAATAGAGAGAAAAAGGGATAGAAAGTGAATTTGAAGAAATAATTGCTGAAAACTTCCCTAAACTGGGGAAGGAAATAATAGATCAGACAACAGAAGTACACAGAACTCCAAACAGAAGAGACCGAAGGAGGACAACACCAAGACACATAATAATTAAAATGGCAAAGATTAAGGACAAGGACAGAGTTTTAAAGGCAGCCAGAGAGAGAAAAAAGGTCACCTACAAAGGAAAACCCATCAGGCTATCATCAGACTTTTCAACAGAAACCTTACAGGCCAGAAGAGAATGGCGTGATATATTTAATGCAATGAAATAGAAGGGCCTTGAACCAAGGATGCTGTATCCAGCACGATTATCATTTAAATATGAAGGAGGGATTAAACAATTCCCAGATAAGCAAAAGTTGAGGAAATTTGCCTCCGACAAACCACCTCTACGGGTATCTTAGAGGGACTGCTCTAGATGGGAGCACTCTTAAAAAGAGCTCAGAACAAAACACCCAATATATGAAGAATGGAGGAGGAGGAGTAAGAAGGGAGAGAAGTAAAGAATCACCAGACTGTATTTATAATAGCTCAATAAGTGAGTTAAGTTAGACAGTAAGATTCTAAAGAATCTAACTTTAAACCTTTGGTAAACAGAAATCTAACGCCTGCAATGGCAATAAGTACATATCTTTCAATAATGACCCTAAATGTAAATGGCCTGAATGCACTAATCAAAAGACACAGAGTAATAGAATGGATACAAAAGCAAGACCCATCTATATGCTGCTTACAAGAAACTCACCTCAAACCCAAAGACATGTACAGACTAAAAGTCAAGGGATGGAAGAAGATATTTCATGCAAACAACAGGGAGAAAAAAGCAGGTGTTGCAGTATTAGTATAAGACAAAATAGACTTCAAAACAAAGAAAGTAACAAGAGATAAAGAAGGACACTACATAATGATAAAGGGGACAGTCCAACAAGAGGATATAACCATTATAAATATATATGCACCCAATACAGGAGCACCAGAATATGTGAAACAAATACTAACAGAACTAAAGAAGGAAATAGAATGCAATGTATTCATTTTAGGAGACTTCAACATGTCCCTCACTCCAAAGGATAGATCCACCGGGCAGAAAATAAGTAAGGACACAGAGGCACTGAACAACACACTAGAACAGATGGACCTAATAGACATCTACATCCAAAAGCAGAAGAATACACATTCTTCTCAAGTGCACATGGAACATTCTCTAGAATAGAACACATACTAGGCCACAAAAAAAGCCTAAGTAAATTCACAAAGATTGAATTCCTACCAACAAACTTTTCAGATGATAAAGGTATAAAACTAGAAATAAATTGTACAAAGAAAGCAAAAAGGCTCACAAACATGTGGAGGCTTAACAACATGCTCCTAAATAATCAATGGATCAATGATGAAATTAAAATAGAGATCAAGCAATATATGGAAACAAATGACAACAACAACACACAGCCCCACCTTCTGTGGGCTGCAGTGAAAGCAGTCTTAAGAGGAAAGTATATAGCAATCCAGGCATACTTAAAGAAGGAAGGACAATCCCAAATGAACAGTCTAATGTGGCTATTATTGAAATTGGAAAAAGAAGAACAAATGAGACCTAAAGTCAGCAGAACAATGGACATAATAAAGATCAGAGAAGAAATAAATAAAATTGAGAAGAATAAAACAATAGAAAAAAATCAATGAAACCAAGAGCTGGTTCTTTGAGAAAATAAACAAAATAGATAAGCCTCTAGCCAAACTTACTAAGAGAAAAAGAGAATCAACACACATCAACAGAATCAGAAATGAGAAAGGAAAAATCACGATGGACCCCACAGAAATACAAAGAATTATTGGAGAATACTATGAAAACCTATATGATAACAAGCTGGGAAACCTAGAAGAAATGGAGAACTTCCTGGAAAAATGCAGTCTTCCAATACTGACCTAGGAAGAAACACAAAAATTAAACAAACCAATTATGAGCAAAGAAATTGAAGTGGTAATAAAAAATAACCAAGAACAAAACCCCCAGGCCAGATGGATTTACCTTGGAATTTTATCAGACATACATGGAAGACATAATACCCATATTCCTTAAAGTGTTCCAAAAAATAGAAGAGGAGTGTATTCTCCCAAACTCATTCTATGGAGCCAACATCACCCTAATACCAAAACCAGGCAAAGACCCCACCAAAAAAGAAAACTACAGACCAATATCCCTGATGAATGTAGATGAAAAAATACTCAACAAAACATTAGCACACCGAATTGAAATATATATCAAAAGGATCATACACCATGACCAAGTGGGATTCATCCCAGGGTTGCAAGGATGGTACAACATTCGAAAATCCATCCACATCATCCACCATATCAACAAAAAGAGGGACATAAACCACATGATCATCTCCATAGATGCTGAAAAAGCATTCGACAAAATTCAACATCCATTCAAGATAAAAACTCTCAACAAAATGGGTATACAGGGCAAGTATCTCAACATAATAAAGGCCATATATGATAAGCCCACAGCTAACATTATACTGAACAGCGAGAAGCTGAAAGCTTTTCCTCTGAAATTGGGAATAAGACAGGGATGCCCACTTTCCCCACTGTTATTTAACATAGTACTGGAGGTCCTAGCCATGGCAATTAGACAAAACAAAGAAATACAAAGAATCCAGATTGGTAAAGAAGAAGTTAAACTGTCACTATTTGCAGATGATATGATATTGTGCATAAAAAACCCTGAAGACTCCATTCCAAAACGATGAGAACTGATATCAGAATACAGCAAAGTTGCAGGATACAAAATTAACACACAGAAATCTGTGACTTTTCTATACACTATCAATGAACCAATAGAAAGACAAATCAGGAAAAGAATTCCATTCACAATAGCATCAAAAAGAATAAAATACCTAGGAATAAACCTAACCAAGGAAGTGAAAGAACTATACCCTGAAAACTATAAGACACTCTTAAGAGAAATTAAAGAGGACACTAACAAATGGAAACTCATCCCATGCTCCTGGCTAGGAAGAATTAATATCGTCAAAATGGCCATCCTGCCCAAAGCAATATACAGATTTGGTGCAATCCCTATCAAATAACCAACAACATACTTCAATGAACGGGAACAAATAGTTCCAAAATTCATATGGAAACACCAACGACCTCTAATAGCCAAAGCAATCGTGAGAAGGAAGAATAAAGTGGGGGGGGATCTCACTCCCCAACTTAAAGCTCTACAGTAGTCAAGACAATTTGGTACTGGCACAAGAACAGAGCCACAGACCAGTGGAACATAATAGAGACTCCAGACATTAGCCCAAACATATATGGTCAATTAATATATGATAAAGGAGCCATGGATATACAATGGGGAAATGACAGTCTCTTCAACAGATGGTGCTGGCAAAACTGGACAGCTACATGTAAGAGAATGAAACTAGACCATTGTCTAACCCCATACACAAAAGTAAATTCGAAATGGATCAAAGACCTGAATGTTAGTCATGAAACCATAAACTCTTAGAAAAAAACATAGGCAAAAATCTCTTGGACATAAAAATGAGTGACTTCTTCATGGACATATCTCCCTAGGGGAGGGAAACAAAAGCAATAATGAACAAGTGGGACTACATCAAGCTGAAAATCTTATGTACAGCAAAGGACACCATCAATAGAACAGAAAGGTATCCTACAGTATGGGAGAATATATTCAAAAGTGACTGATCCAATAAAGGCTTGACATCCAAAATATATAAAGAGCTCATGTACCTCAACAAACAAAAAGCAAATAATCCAATTAAAGAATGGGTAGAGGAGCTGGACAGACACTTCTCCAAAGAAGAAATTCAGATGGCCAATGGACACATGAAAAGATGTTCCACATCGCTAGTCATCAGAGAAATGCAAATTAAAACCACAATGAGATATCATCTCACACCAGTAAGGATGGCTACCATCCAAAAGACAAACAACAACAAATGTTGGCGGGGTTGTGGAGAAAGGGCAACCCTCCTACACTGCTGGTGGGAATGTAAATTAGTTCAACCACTATGGAAAGTAGTATGGAGGTTCCTCGAAAAGCTCAAAATAGAAATACCGTTTGACCCAGGAATTCCACTTTTAGGAATTTACCCTAGGAATGCAGCAGCCCAGTTTGAAAAAGACAGATGCACCCCTGTGTTTATTGCAGCACTATTTACAACAGCCAAGAAATGGTAGCAACCTAAGTGTCCATCAGTAGATGAATGGATAAAGAAGAAGTGGTACATATACACATGGAAAATTATTCAGCCATAAGAAGAAAACAAATCCTACCATTTACAACAACATGGATGGAGCTAGAGGGTATTATGCTCAGTGAAATAAGACAGGCGGAGTAAGACAAGTACCACATCATTTCACTCATATGTGGAGTATAAGAACAAAGAAAAACTGAAGAAACAAAACAGCAGCAGAATCACAGAACCCAAGAATGGACTAACAGTTGCCAAAGGGAAAGGGACTGGGGAGAATGGGAGGGAAAGGTGAGTAAGGGCTGGGAAAAAGAAAGGGGATATAATGACTAGCATGTATAATGTGGGGGGTTGTCATGGGTAGGGCTGTGCAACACAGAGAAGACAAGTAGTGATTCTATAGCATCTTACCTCCCTGATGGACAGTGACTCTAATGGGATTTGTTGGGGGGACTTTGTGGAGAGGGGACCCTAGTAAATGTAATGTTCTTCATGTAATTGTAGATTAATGATAACAAAGTAATAAAAAAAGAAATATTAAACAGGTAACTATGTAAGGTGGTAGATATGTTAATTAGTTTGATTGTGATAATTTTTTCATGATGTATACATATATCAGCACATCACCTTGTGCACCTTTAATATATACAATTTTTGTCAGTCATACCTCCATAATGCTGGAAAAAGTACTAACCAAAAATAAATAAAACCTGGAAGTCATATCATGGAATAAGTTTCTTGTCTATATTGCACTTAATGAATGATTTAAGTGGCAGACACTGAGAAACTTTTTCTGTATGAGTCTAGAAAGCAACATTTTAGGCTTTATAGGCCATATATAGTCCTTGTTACATTTTTTTCTTTGTTCTTTTTTACAACCTTCTAAAAACGTAAAAAAATATTTTTAGTGCATAGGCTGTACAAAAACAGTATGTGGCTGATTTGGCCTTCAACCAGGATTCTGCCAACTCTTGGACTACAGAATTTCAGAGTATTCTAGACTGTTACAATTGGATAGATTCCAAATAAAACCTGTTGTTTGGAGGCAAATTAGTGTGAAAGAGAGAGAAAAATACCATATCTAAAGAAATGCACATTTAAGTTTCTTTGCTTGAAACCGAATTTCTCTCTAAAGAGAATAAAATCTAATAGGTAGTTTTTTGTGTGTGTGTGTTGGTGGGGGGTGGGGCAGTAACAGCCTTACTTGCTTACCAGATGATCATCTAAGGAATTGCTAGAATAGCAGAGAACTGGAAAGATGAAAATCTTTCTGATCAGGTAGCTAGGTACCTGATCTGTTGAGCTAGGAGATGCATCAAGGGTTTCAAGTTTTATTTGAAACACTCCTCACAAATAAATGCCATTTTATTGTCTCAGACATTGAGACAACAGAATGCTGTTCTGTTTCCTGTGGACTGGTGCCTGAGGAACTTAGGCGGTGACAAAGCCACAGGTATGCAAAGATTCCTTGACCTGCACTGACAGCCTGGTTTTCATTCCATTCAATACCAAGCTGTTAAAGTCCAGTAGGCAGTGAGTTATTAAAACCTAGTAACTAGTAGTATCTCCAGCCATAGTATATTCTTCTATGTGAGTGCACTGGAATAAACAGTGGAAGATAGCTTCTTCCATTAAGGAATCAAGGAGTCCTAAAAGAAGATACATAATTTCATAGAAAAGTAAAAGAAGTGGAAAATACACATCAAAGGGCACATGATTCATATTAGCATGCATTGATTTTACATAGAACACCTATGTGTCCAAACATACCAATTAAATGAATATTCACAGATGAAACAGACAAAGTTCACTGGAGGAGTCCATGCAAAGGTACATTTATGAGTATGCATTATATGATTGCCACATGTTAATACATGATATATATCCTTGAAAGGAAAGTATTAATGTTTAAACATATTAAAATTTTATTAATTTCTATAATTCATTAACCTTATAAATTTTGTAGTTTTGTAATTTTATTAATCACATAAGAGTAATCTGTGTGAATCTATCTGACTTGGCCAGAGTGGCCACTCAGACATTTGAATGTTTTAGGAAATTGAATGCTTTTTAAATAACCTGTAAAAACATAGTTCTATTAGATTTCGGCACCTTATATGCCTGCATCAGCACTTAAAATTTTTATTTATTTTTTGTTTAGTTTTCCTGTTTGTAAAATGGAGATAATGTTAATTGCCCTCTCCTGGTTGCTGAGAAGGTTAGCTTGTACTTGCAAAGCACATTGAAGATGAAAAGCACTTGTGCTTATTATTAGCTATAATAGTGGCCAAAAAAGAGAAAAGAGTCATTTGTCTGAGGAAGCATTTGCTACAGAGCAGTGCAATAGAATTAGCAAGGGCAGCAGTACTGAAATAATAGATTGTAGAAATAAATACAGGAAGAAAGGTATTTAAATATTACTATTTTTTCATGATCTAAATTTCCTTAAAAGCTTTGTGTTCCTTCTTTTCACAGTGCTTATAAAAGGTTTCCTACAGTCAATATATATGAAAAGAAAACTTTCATTTTCTACATCAAACATAGGGAATTATCTCCAGCTGCAGGGAGATCAGTTTTCCTAATTTAAAAAATATCAGGCTGGGTTCAGACTGAAAAGAAGCATTTTAATTTTGCCCAATATGTAATTACAAAAGAGCCTTTATTGAATTTAACTTAAGTCATATATGTTAACTTTCATTGTTCTAAATTAGTTAAACATTTAATGATTAAAAACAAAAAAATATAAATTTCTCACTGAGACTGACAAGTGACTTGTAACAAATGTGGTATATATTGAATACATTTGTGAAAAGTATCTCCTGTTAACCACACTGAGAGAAAATAACAATGGTAAAGTGAAGAGCCTAACATTTTGTTTTATATATTATTTGTATTGTAAGTGCTTGGTTACAGGAAAGGGACCTGCTATTGTAATTTCATTAATGTGCCATCTGATTGAATTCTTTATTTAGTTATTTCGTTATACTGTTGTAGTTTTTTTTTATTAGTAGGGAGGCAGGTTTATTTCTGTTATATCATTGATCAATAAAAAAATCTATTGTAGTAAAACTTGATAGAATAGAAGTCTATGTGACCTTGATGCAAAATTAAGCAGTAACAGAGAATTGCTTTCAGACAGTTGCGATGCTTTGACTGTAAGACAAAGCAAAACAGCAATTTCAGGAATTGATCAGAGAACATTATCCAAAAAGGCAGAAAAATAGAATATATTAGTTGTATTTGTCAGAGAACTGTATTCACTTTCATCATTGCATATTCTAACCCAAGGCTCCTAAGGTGAATTTAATAAATGTAGAGAATATCCAAATTCCTGTGGACTAAAAGAAAACTGGTAACATTTTTTTTCAGTTGATACAATTATTATTTCATCAATAGAGAACTAACATTTTTATTTAAAAAGAAAGATAAAGAGGACATAAACTTCTAATTAAGGCAGATTGGTTAATAATTTTTATATGGTGGTTAGAATATACCATAGGATGTGGGAAAAAATGTATATATGCCTTTCTTTTTATTGGGTTTAATATGGAATAAATTGACTGCAGAAACAGAGGAATATTTCTCCTGTTTTGTTTTGATTTTCATTTCTTTATTTTAATTCCACTATGAACTGTGAGAAAAATATTCTGAATAGACTGCCTGTGTAATGATATGCTTGCTTAAAACATGATAGCAATATATATAGTTATCCTTAACATACACTTACATGAACAACATTGTGGTTACTAGATTTCCCCCATTATCAAGTCCCCACCACATACCTCATTACAGTCATGGTCCATCAGCATAGTAAGATGCTATAGAGCCACTACTTATCTTCTCTGTGCTGTACTGCCTTCCTGATGCGCCCCCTACATTATGTGTGTAACAGTAATGCCCAATTTTCCCTTTATCCCTCCCTTCCCACCCATTCTCCTCAGTCCCTTTCCTTTTAGTGACTGTTAGTTCATTCTTGGGTATTGTGAGTCTGCTACTGTTTTGTCCTTCAATTTTTGCTTTGTTCTAATACTCCACAGATGAGTGAAATCATTTGATACTTGTCTTTCTTCACCTGGCTTATTTCACTGATCACAATACCTTCTAGCTCCATCCAAATGGTAGGATTTGTTTTCTTCTTATGGCTGAGTAATATTCCATTGTATATATGTACCACATCTTCTTTATCTTCTTTATCCAGTCATCTACTGATGGACACTTAGGTTGCTTCCATTTCTTAGCTATCATAAATAGTGCTGCATTAAATAAAGGGGTGCATATGTCTTTTTCAAACTGGGTTTCAGCATTCTTAGGGTAAATTCCTAGGAGTGGAATTCCTGGGTCAAATGGTATTTCTATTTTTAGTTTTCTGAGGAACCTCCATACTGCTTTCCACAATGGATGAACTAATTTACAAATTCACCAGCAGCATAGGAGGGTTCTCCTTTCTTCACATCCTCACCCACATATGTTGTTGTTTGTCTTTTGGATGGTAGCCATCCTAACTGGTGTTAGGTAATATCTCATTGTGGTTTTAATTTGGATTTCTCTGATGATTAGTGATGTGGAGCATCTTTTCATGTGCCTATTGGCCATCTGAATTTCTTCCTTGGAGCAGTGTCTGTTCAGATCCTCTGTCCATTTTTAATTGGATTATTTGCTTTACATTTGTTGAGTTGTATGAGCTCTTTCTATATTTTGGAAGTCAACCCCTTATCAGATATGTCATTTATGAATATATTCTCCCATACTGTAAGATGCCTTTTTGTTCTACTGATGGTGTCCTTTGCTGTACAGAGAAGTTTTTTAGATTGATATAGTCCCACTTGTTCATTTTTGCATTTGTTTTTCTTGCCCAGGGAGATATGTTCATGAAGAAGTTGTTCATGTTTATATTCAAGAGAGTTTTGCTTATGATTTCTTCTTAGAGTTTTATGGTTTCATGACTTACATTCATGTCTTTGACCTATGTCAAGTTTACTTTTGTGTATGGAGTTAGACAGTAATCCAGTTTCATTCTCTTATGTGTAGCTGTCCAGTTTTGCCAACACCAGCTGTTGAAGAGGCTGTCATTTCCCCATTGTTTATCCATGGCTGCTTTATTGTATATTAATTGACCATACATGCTTGGGTTAATATCTGGACTCTCTATCTGTTCCACTGATCTATGGGTCTTTTCTTGTGCCAGTACCAAAATTGTCTTGATTACTGTGACTTTGTAGGAGAGCTTGAACTTAGGAAGTGGGATCCTGCCTGCTTTATTCTTACTTCTCAGGATTGCTTTGGCTATTCGAGGTTTTTTGTGGTCCCATATGAAATTTAGAACTTTTGTTCCAGTTTGTTGAAGAATGCTGTCGGTATTTTGACATGGATTGCATTGAATCTGTAGATTGCTTTAGGCTAGATGGCCATTTTAAAAGTATTAATTCTTCCTATACAAGAGCATGGGATGAATTGCCATTCATTAGTATCCTCTTTAATTTCTCTCAGGAGTGTCTTATAGATTTCAGGGTATAGGACTTTCACTTCCTTGGTTAGGTTTATTCTTAGGTATTTTATTCTTTTTGATGCAATTGTAAATGGAATTGTTTTCATGATTTCTCTTTCTGCTAGTTTATCATTAGTGTATAGGAAAGAAACAGATTTCTGTGTGTTAATTTTGTATCCTACAACTTTGCTGAATTCAGATATTAGTTCTAGTAGTTTTGGGGTGGATTCTTTAGGATTTTTTAAGTACAATATCATGTCATCTGCAAACAGTGACAGTTTAACTTTTTCCTTACCAATCTTGATATCTTTTCTTTGTGTTGTCTGATTGCTGTGGCTAGGACCCCAGTACTATGTTGAACAAAAGTGGGAGTGTGGGCATCCTGGCCTTGTTACTGATCTTAGAAGAAAAGCTTTCATCTTCTCTCTGTTAGGTATGAGGTTGACTGTGGGTTTGTCATATATGGCCTTTATTATGTTGAGGTGCTTCCCCTCTATAAACATTAAATTGAGAGTTTTTATCATAAATGGATGTTGAATTTTGTCAAATGCTTTTTCAGAATCTATGGAGATGATCATGTGGTTTTTGTCCTTTTTGTTGATGTGGTGGATGATGTTGATGGATTTTTGAATGTTGTACCATCTTTGCATCCCTGGGATGAATCACACCTGATCATGGTGTAAGATCCTCTTGATGCATTTTTAATTCAGTTTACTAATATTTGTGAGCATATTTGCATCTATGTTCATTAGGGATATTGGTCTATAATTTTATTTTTTTGTGGTGTCTTTCCTGGTTTTGGTATTAGAGTGATGTGGGATTTGTAGAATGGATTCGGAAGTATTCTCTCCTCTTCTATTTTTTGAACTTTAAGGTGAATGGGTATTATGTCTTCTCTATATGTCTGACAAAATTCAGTGAATCCATCTGGTCCAGATGTTTTGTTCTTGGGTAGTTTTTTAATTAATGTTTCAATTTCTTAGCTGGCAATTGGTCTGTTTAGATTTTGTGTTTCCTCCTGGGTCAGTCTTGGAAGGTTATATTTTTCTAGAAAGTTGTCCATTTCTTCTAGGTTATTCTGGTTTGTTAGCATACAATTTTTCATAGTATTCCCTTATAATTCTTTGTGTTACTGTGGTGTCTGTCATGATTTTTCCTTTCTCATTTCTGATTCTGTTTATGTGGGTAGTTTCCCATTTTTTCTTAATGACTCTGGCTAGGGATTTATTTATTTTGTTTATTTTCTCAAAGAACCAGCTCTTGGTTTCATTAATTTTCCCTATTGTTTCATTCTTCTCAATTTTATTTATTTCTTCTCTGATCTTATTATGTCCCTCCCTCTGCTGACTTTGGGCTTCATTTGTTCTTCTTTTTCAAGTTTCAATAATTGTGAATTTAAATTATTCATTTGGGATTGATCTTCCTTCCTTAAATAGACCTAGATTGCTGTATACTTTCCTCTTAGAACTGCCTTCGGTGTGTCCCACAGAAGTTGGGGCATTGTGCTGTTGTTTTCATTTGCCTCCATATATTGCTTGATCTCTATTTTAATTTGCTCATTGATTCATTGGTTATTTAGGAGCATGTTGTTAAGCCCCCATATATTTGTGAACCTTTTTGTTGTCTTTGTACCATTTATCTCTAGTTTTATACCCTTATGATCTGATTAATTGGTTGAATTTTTTTAATTTACTGAGGCTCTTTTTGTGGTCTAGTTTGTGGTCTCTTCTGGAAAATGTTATGTGTGCACTTGTAAACAATGAGTGTCCTGCTGCTTTTGGGTGTAGAGTTCTGTAGATGTCTGGTAGGTCCATCTGTTTTAATGTGTTATTCAATGCCTCTGTCTCCTTACTTATTTACTGTCTGGTTGATCTGTACTTTGGAGTGAGTGGACTGTTGAAGTCTCCTAGAATGGATGCATTGCATAATATTTCTCCTTTTAATTCTGTTAGTATTTGTTTCACATATGTAGGTGTTCCTGTGTTGGGTGCATTGATATTTATAATGGTTATATTCTTTTGTTGTGTTGACCCCTTAATCATTATTTAATGTCCTTCTTTGTCTCTTGTGACTTTCTCTGTTTTTAAGTCTATTTAATCTGATACAAGTACTGCAACACCTGCTTTTTTCTCCTTATTAGTTGCATGAAATATCTTTTTCCAACCCTTCACTTTTAGTCTGTGTATGTCTTTGGTTTGAAGTAAGTAAGTCTCTTGCAGGCAGCATACAGTTGGGTCTTACATTTTTATTCATTTAGTGACTCTATGTCTTTTGATTGGTGAATTCAGACCATTTACACTTAGGGTGATTATTGATAGGTATGTACTTATTGCCATTGTAAGCTTTAGATTTGTGGTTGCCAAAGGTTCAATGTTAACTTTCTTACAATCTAAGCATCTGACTTAAGTCACCTAGTGTGCTATTACAAACAATCTAAAGGGTCTTTTTTTCCCCCTACTTTTCTTCCTCCTCCACTCTTTATATAGTAGGTATCATATTCTGTACTCTTTGTCTATCCCTTTTTACTATCTCTGGTGACAGCTATTTAACCTTAGGAACACTTCCCTCTATAGCAGTCCCTCCAAAATACACTGTAGAGATGGTTTGTGGGAGCTAAATTCTGTTAGCTTTTGCTTATCTGGAAATTGTTTAATTCCTCATTTAAATTAATCAATTTAAATGATAGTCTTGCTGGATAAAGTATTCTTGGTTCCAGGCCCATCTGCTTTTTGCATTAAATACATCATGCCACTTCCTTCTAGCCTCTAAGGTTTCTGCTGAGAAGCCTGATGGGTTTTCCCTTGTATGTGATCTTATTTCTCTCTGGCTGCTTTTAATAGTCTATCCTTATCCTTGATCTTTGCAATGTTAAC
The DNA here is from genome assembly GCF_040802235.1 of Manis javanica. Classification (NCBI taxonomy): domain Eukaryota; kingdom Metazoa; phylum Chordata; class Mammalia; order Pholidota; family Manidae; genus Manis; species Manis javanica. The sequence goes on from NC_133164.1 coordinate 38,492,571, forward strand.
TATTATATGTCTTGGTGTTGTCCTCCTTGGGTCCCTTGTGTTGGGAGATCTGTGAACCTCCATGGCCTGAGAGACTATCTCATTCCCCAAATTGGGGAAGTTTTTAGCAATTACTTCCTCAAAGACACTTTCTATCCCTTTTTCTCTCTCTTCTTCTTCTGGTATGCCTATAATATGAAGATTGTTCCATTTGGATTGGTCACACAGTTCTGTCAGTATTCTTTCATCCTTAGAGGTCCATTTTTCTCTCTGCCTCAGCTCCTTTGTATTCCTCTTCCCTAATTTCTATTTCATTTATCATCTCCTTCACCATATTTAGTCTGCTCTTAATACCCTCCATTGTGTTCCTCAATGATTGGATCTCGGTCCTAAATTCGTTTCTTAGTTCTTGAATATTTTTCTGTATAGCCATGAGCATGTTAATGATATTTATTTTGAAATCTCTTTCAGGAAGATTCATGAGCTTGATTTCATTTGAATCTTTCTTAGGTGTATTCATAATTATGCTTTGAACCAGGTTCCTTTGACATGTCATAATTTGTGGTGCCCTCCATTGCTCAGAAGCTCTCCTCCCTGGAGCTGCTCAACCCCTGGAAGTAATGTCGAGGGTCACAGGGGAGCAATGTTGGTGCTTGTGGGGAGGAAAGAGCTGTTTCCTGCTTCCTGGCTTCTACATCTGTTTCCATTGCCAGAACCAGTAAGCCGAACACACATGTGTAAGCCTTTATGCTTTGTGTTTGTAGCTGTCATAAACATGGCTTCCCTCTGGCTGGCCTGATGCCACAGCAGGGGTTGCCAGTTTGTGAGTCTGAGCCAGGTGCAGGCTAGCCAGGAGGAAGACACAGCAGGTGCATATCATGTTGGGAGGCTTGGAGGTGCATAGCCAGCCAGGGGGATGGAGTGCCTGAAGACTAAGTTCCCAACCTGCTTGGCAGAGTGCACCTGGACAATTTTGTCTACCTGTCCTTTCTCTTGAGTAATCTCCGTGCAATCCTTGTCCCTTTAACAGCCCTCTCAGTTTTAGGTAGTCTCTCAGACTCCCCACCCAGATCAGCTGGATATGAATCCTTGTTTTTCCACAAGCAGCTAGAATCTCTGTCTCTTCAGGTATTCTGCCTATCTTAGCTTTCCAACTGCACTATATCACCAAAGTACCATGCAATGTAGGTTCATGGTCTGAGAGCAGATCTCTTGGGCTAGGTGTTTAGATGCCCCAAGCCTCCACTCCCTCCCTGTTCTGTTTCTCTTCCTCCCACTGGTAAGCTGGGGTTCAGGAAAGGCTTGGGTTCTGCTGGTCATGGCTTTGGTACGTTACCCTGTTCTGTGTGGTATGTTCTTTTCTCCAGGTGTATGCAGTCTGTTGCAGCCTCCTTTCCTGTTGCTCTTCCAGGATTAGTTGTATTAAATTATATTTTAGTATTATATGTGGTTTTAGGAGGAAGTCTCTGTCTCACCTCTCATGCTGCCATCTTTAATCCAATCCCATGTTAGCCATATTTTTAATACATTTTTCAAATATGCCACTCAAATTTTCAATTCCATGCTGTCTGACCTAAAAAGAAAAGTATTTGACTAGTTAACTATTTATCTTCCACTGATCTTATTATTGAGTATTATTATTATTATTGATCCTATTATTCCAGTGAGGAAAATGAAGGGGTTATATTAAATTGTAATGATTTAAGAACATTGGCAATCATTCAATTTGTGATATTCCATTAATATAAATGATTAATCTCCATTGACCATGTTGGCAAGATAACTGCCACTTTTTATTTAATGTTGACTATAAATTTTTGAGCATGATGAAGAATTGGAGATGAAAAAATTAGGGAAGATATGATATATGTCTCAGCAAAAAGCACTACAACAAAACAGTCATCAATAATAGACTTCCTATAATATTCTATTTTATTTAATAGTGAAAGATAATCAAAAGGTTCAAACTTCCAGTTATAAAATAAATAAATCCTGGGTCTGTAACATACAGCACAGTGTCTATAATTAATTATACTGTATTATGTGTATATGGCAGTTGCTGGGAGTAGATGTTAAACATTATCATTATAATAAAAAATTGTGTATTTATGTGTGGTTATGGATGTTAACTAGATTTACTGTGGTAATCATTTTGCAACACGCATATGTCAAGTCATTAATGTGTACACTTGAAACTAATATGTCAATTATATCTTAATAAAAGAATAGCTATTCTTTCTAAGGTTGAAAACATATGTAAATATGCTTTTGTTAATATTATTTGCTTTATAGATTCTATTATTTACTTCTAGATATTTTTGTCTCACCCAATGTTAACAGTTGACTGGCTGGAAATCTATATTATCATAATATGAATAAAATTGTGCATTTTGTGTATTATGGATTAAGATTCATATTCAAACCAAATTGCATATTTTCCCTTGTCCTTTTAAAAGACAACTTCTTTCTTTTCCTTCTTTTTCTCTCTTTTCCCACTGTTTTCTTCTTTTTCTCCTATTATAATTATCACAGTCACAATAGCACATGATGGCAGATTTTGCCACCATAAACAGAATCATAATATCTAAGTGAAAAAAAGAAAACAGTGGCAGGACATAACTTCTACCAGAAGAGTTACACTTGTCATCACCACAATCAGACAATTCAAATTAAAGCTTCAAGTTATCTATAAGAGAGAAAATATGTAAAATAACATGTGAACAATGATATCTCAATTTTAGAAATAAACTGGGTAAGCTCATTTCACTTGGAACTTCATTCAGAAAACTATTACCAAAAAGCCTAAAATGATTATCTTCAACAAAATTAAGAAGTTTAAATCTAATATTTCTACTAAATACATGAATTACAAAATAAAGATTGACATTTCATCTTAGAAAATAGATATATGAATCACCTTTTTAAAAGAGTAATATTGATCTGTCTTTAGGGCTCATAATTCTTTTTGTACATAAGTTATAAAATTATATGCAGGTTTCACATGGACTACCTTGTTATTTTTGTTCTGTACTTATTTATTAAAATAAGCCATCTCCGACCCTATATAAGATTACATGATTAAATATTTCATCACTGAACTAGGTGATAAGCAGTTATGATATATATTGCCATAACATAATATATTTTCAAAATGCTGTTCTTCACGTCAAAAAAGAAGTGAGTGTCTATGTATGTGTGAAAACTAAAAAAAAAATTGTTTAAGTAGTAGATGGATAAGTAGTTTCCCATTATATCTAATTTGACTTAATGAGAAGTAGTTTTTAACTTCCAATCAATCTCAATATAGCATAATAATCAACTAAGCTTTAGAGAAACCTTTTAAACCTGGAATTATAGCCCTTTTGCATTTTATTCCCTCGGTAATAGATTTTCTTATTTAGCTCTAAATTTTTGAGAAGTAATTATTAAAACATATGACATTGAGTCCATTTTTTATTATAAAACTTTTATATTAACTATGAGTTGTCTAGGCTTTCAAGAGAATTTATCAATTTATGTTAATCATTTGGGTCCATAATTAAACAATTCTTTGTTGAAATTTTTTTATAAAAATATGCAGTTTTCTGAAATGGGAAAAGGGGAAACTAGGTCTTAGATACATTGTAGGAGTGAGTAACATAAATCCCTAGAAAATTCTGTTAGAATCGTGACATTGTTTTATTATAAATTATATCAAATCATCTAGGTCAATTAAGCATCATGATGCTAAATAGTAGAATATCGTAATAGTAGGATATATTAAGATAGAATTAAGATATATTAAGATAGAAACTCCATTCACAGAAAATAATCCCATTTAAAGGCAATCTACTGTATGGGAGAATATATTTGCATATATATAAGGGACTAACATCCAAAACACATAAAGAACTCATACAACTCAACACCAAAAAACCCTCCAAATAATCTGATCAAAAAGTGGTCAGAGGACCTGTAGAGGCATTTTTCTAAAGCAGACATATAGATGGCCAATAGACACATGAAAAGATGCTCAATATCACTAATAAGGGAAATACAAATCAAAACTACAATGAGATAATACCTCACACCAGTCAGAACAGCTAATATCAACAAGACAAGAAATAGCAAGTGTTGGTGAGGGTATGGAGAAAAGGGAACACTCTAACACAGCTGGTAGGATGTAAATTGGTGCAGTCACTAAGAAAAGCAGTCATGGAGGTTTGTCAAAAAAATGACACTTCTGGGAATCTACCTGAAAAATACCATTAATTAGAAAAGATACACGAACTTCTATATTTATTGCATTGTTATTTACAATAGTGAAACTATGAAAGCAACTCACATGTCCTTTTATAGATGGCACACATATAAGATGGAATACTATTCAGCCATAAAAACAAAGAGAAATTTGCCATTTATGACATGGATGGACCTACACGGTATTACACTACATGATGTAAGTCATTTAGAGAAAGATGAATACTGTATTATTTCACCTATTTGTTTATCTGAAGAACAAAGCAAATCAACAAAACAGAAATGGACTCATTAACACAGAGAATGGACAGGTGGCTATCATGGCAGTTGAGATGTTAGTGAAATGTTGAACTGGATAAAGAGATACAAACTTCAAATTATTAAATAGTTTAGTCACAGGGATGTACAACAGAGGGAATATAGCTTATAATATTGTAATATATTTACATGGTGATCTAATTACACTTATCATGGTGAGCATTTATTAATGTATATAATTGATGAATCTCTAGTTGTTCATCTGAAACCAATACAGAATTGTATGTGAAGATGCAATAAAAATATTTTTAAAATGAAATTAGCCCATTTAAGTATAATATCATGATGTTCTTATATTAAGAACAAGCTCAGCGTGGTTGTGAGAATAAAGCAGAGGGAAGTTAGTTTTTAAAAAAGGGATGGGACCCTGTGATGAGAAGGTACTTCACTTCTGCGATATTCTTTTCTCGAAAACCATAAATTCATTTAATCATGAGAAAACGAGACAAACCCAAACGAGAGATATTTTATAAAATACTGGATGAGGACACTTCAAAGTGTCAAAATTATTAAAAATAAAGAAACATGAACTCACAATTGAGAACACTATGAAGAAAATGCAAAAATGTAGTCAGGAAAAAAAAGAAATGAATGGAAAACCTAGTAAAATCTGAATTAAAGCTGCTGCTTATTTCATAGTATTGTACCAAATGTTGACTTGTAAGGTCTGATAATTGTACCAGTGTTACGCAAAATGTAAACATAAGGGGAAACTGAGTGAAGAGTAATAGGGAGTCTTTAGACAATTTTTGCATTCTACTGAAAATATAAAATTATTAAATAATAATAATAATAAAGAATAAGGTGAATCAGCAAAACAAGGAAAAACAAGAAATAAGAGAATTTGTCGGAAAATTGAAAATAGGTCAAAGAGGGACAAACCATGTGAAACCAGTAAACTGCAAAAAATCTTATGTTTGCATAAGATTATAGGAGTTTATATTTATGTTGATCCCAAAGACATAATATGCATATTAAAATTAATTTGGGGTTGTCATAAATTTTCTGTATGTTTCTGAATTTAGATATTGCTAAGATGAAAACAGGTTTCAAATTACAAGTAACATTGGGGAAGGGCTTTACATTACAAAAATCTTTGAGAGTACAATATATTCTGCTGAGGCATAAAAGAATGGGCAACTTTTCACCCTGCTTCAAGGTATCACAGTAAGGGGAGAGGAGAAGAAGGAAATAAAGTATCCAAATTGCATCCCTTCCTGAAAGGCAGATTACATGCGATCAGAGACAGAAGTCAAAGATTTTTTTTTTTTTTTAGTTACTACATAGTGGTGATTCCAAAGTAGTAAGAAAGACCACAGTAAAGCACTGAATGAGGATAACAATAAATCAAAAGGGAAATGCTACAGATTTCCGCATCCAATGAGCCCATAAACTGACCTGAGTTCAGAGAATGGAGTCTGTAACCGCACACTGAGTAATATGAAAACAGTAAGTCATTTACAAACAATGAACTGAAGAAATAGCCTGTACCATTTTTAAATCCTCCTCTATGGACTATTGGTACCCTAGGATTGTAAGTATTCCATGGGAAAAAATAAAATAAAATAAAATAAAACCATATTTTGGTCAAAACATTTTTAAAAAGATTGTTTTAAAGAAAGATAAGGTATTTTCTTTTCTCACTGACTCCTCAGAGACTTTCAGATGACAATGTGTTTTATAAAGCCTGCTTTTGAAGGGGGTGGGCATTCAGGATGAGGGACGAATGAAAGAAAAGACAGCATTTGCAAAATTTACTTTTGCCACTGAACATTTTTTCTTTTTTCCTAAATAATGATACATTGAATATTCATACAACAAATATTTTTACTATCACTTTAGATGAGAGTACAATATAAATATGTAAATATAAATTTTACAAAAATGTATATATATACATATATATATATAGTAAAAAATACAGGTAATGTTGCAGTTTTAACTGGTTTCACTTAATAGGCACATTTTGACCTGATTTCAATTTTATTACAAATTCTCTTATTCCTTGTTTTTCCTTTATTTGTTTTGCTAATATTCCTTATTCTTTATTTTTATTATTGTTTAATGATTTTATATTTTCAGTTGGTGGGACTATTACTTTCCTCTACTGGAGTCTAATTTCTGGATCTCTTAGCACTAGGTCTCTGATTTCAATGTTTGCTGATGTTCCTGCCTGTTAATCTAGAGACATCTTAGGAGTTCTCTGGTCACTCTTAGGTAATGTAAAGATTAACATCAATAATTAATATGTCCAGATCAATGAAATAAATACACACATGCACACACACACACACACACACACACACACACACACACTGAATTGGGAGTAAGTCCCCTTCCCCAGTCCAGTCTACTGTCAGGGAGCCACAAGTTGGAGACTTCAATAGGTTTGTTTGTTTTCTCTTTCCCGATGAGAAGCTATGCTCTTCATCCTCCACTGTTTCTGACACTTCTGGAATCTGAATCGGGCAGGAAGACAGACAAATGCCAAGGTTGTAGGGAAAAAACTTTTTTTCTCTTAATGCAAAGAAAAAATATATTAGCTCATTTAAGTGGAAGTATAGACGTAAGGCCAAATTCAAGGTTTGGAGATTTGTTGGCTCACTGCTGTCTCAAGAACTTGACATCTGTCTCTCAGAGCAATTATCTCAGGGTTATAGGATGGCAGTCAGTAGCAATCAGATCTGCAGGCTGCTTTATAAATATCCAGTGAGAGAATACTTTTGTCTAATCTTTCCCAGGAGTCATCCTAAAATTCATCTTCATTGGCCCACATGCTCTTCTGAAACAACAGTGATGTCTAGGGGAATGTATTACGTTAATTGATTTAAGCCTACCAAAGTTTAACAGTGAAGCAGCAGAGGGCATGAAATCACTTTTACTTGAAGGGAGTGGAAGCTATTATATAGTACTTGCTATGCTCTTAAACTTTCTGGTTGACCCTGGGGAATTTTCTCAATTGCCTGGACCTTGGTAGGGTACTTCATTTTTAAAAGTTTAAAGATAAGATTAAATAAATTCCAAGATCTTTCAAAAGACTATTATTTTGAAAACTCAGCTTCAGAACAGAGTTCTTTTCAGTAATTCAACATTTCTTATTGCTATTATGTGATAGATACTGTTCTAAAATCTGGGTAACTGGGTGCTCATAAAAGGTAAACAATATTTCATAGAACCCATATTCTAGTGGAGGAGAAAGGAAATAAAAGAGAGTTTGTAGTTAAGTTGCTAGTGATGGGCACTAATTGGAAAAACAAGGCTCAGGAAAAGATTAGGAAATGTCAGAGAGGTTTTGTAAAGTCAAGGAATTGTGGCCAGTTATCTTATTCAAGAAGTTACATGTGCACAGATATAGGGAAGGTCATTGGGAAGGTTATGATGTGTTCAAGACATGAACATTTCTGAGGTGGAGAGAGAGAAAGTGAAAAATGTAGGTGATGATATCAGAGGTAATAGGCATCCAGACCTTTGAAGGGCTTTGTAGGCCACTGTAAGGCTTATGTAAATCCTTATGTAAGAGGCTAGAGAAAGCCTATCAGAAATAATTACTGAGAACAGTCCCTCTTATTTCAACGTTCAGCAAATACAAGTTCGATCTTGTTATGTCTCAAGGAGGCAGGAACTGGACACCAGCAAAGGACATTCCATTAAAATGTATGCATGTTTATGGTACTGAAATTTTTTGTTTTACATGATGCTAATAATACAGTGAAGTAGAATTTATATGTTACATGTTATATAACCTTGACTAGTGACAGTGATTTTTAAGCTGCTTTTGATCAAAAGATAGTAATAGCAATAACAGTTCAAAAGTTTCCAAAAGAAAAATACGTATTCCAATCATAGTTGTCAAACGTCTCACTTGACAAGCCACAAATATTTTGTTTCTAAAATGCAATGTACAAGTGCCAAGTAAACTAAGTTTTCAAATTTATACTTCAGAGTATCATGATTATCTAATGCTAAAATAGCCAAGGAGAACTCAGTTAGTTTTATACACAAATCACTATAAATCTCTTACAAATTTTATATAAAATGAAACCATTCACATGCACCTTTACTGTTCAATGCAGTTCTTTAGTGTAGCTTACAGTGAATTCTAACTAAAGTTAACAAGACTTACTTGAGTTAGGTTTATTCATTAATTGTTCATTTGAATAGAATGAGATAAAGCTTCTTATAAAATTTTATTACTTCAAAAACAAGAATATTGTTAATAATCATAAATTCAACTTTAAATGAAAATAAATACATTTTTGAGATATATTTTTAGCAAGCACAGACTTTAGATTTTTCACTCTGGTTAGAATTTCCCCAGTATTTCCATTTACTAACAAAATATCAATGATGTGCACTCAGCATTCTCAGTCTTAACAGTTTTACTCAAATCTGATTACTGTTGTTTGAGAATATAACTATATAAATTACAAATTTTATGGTCACTTCTTCCAGATCCAAATTTCACAGAAAAATTTTGAGATAGTAAAGAGTAATACCACTAAAAAGATTTAGTCGCCACCTCTCTTTAACACTAATTTTTCAAGTCATGGTGTTTTCACAATAAACAGAAGTTATCCTTCCAATTCTTATTCTTTCTATTTCTTGATAATTTTTCTTCTATGATATTGTTTTTCACCATACCTCATTCTCTGACTCCCATGGTCATTACCAAGATCTTGATATTGTCAATAATTCCATATACAACCTATAATGTCAGTATCATGTGCTGCATTTTCCAACCAATTATGTTTACTAATATGGGCTCCAAGCTTCATATGTCTTGAATCCAGAAATCCTTCCGCTCCACTTGGACCACTGTTACTACCAAGTTTTCATCCCCTAAACTGCTTCAAATCTAAATTACCCTGTTGCCCACTTTATATTTCATTGTCAATCACTATAATCAGCCATTCCTGAAAACTCTGACTTTCCTGGCCTTTGTCTCACTTTGTTGTATCATCTCAGGGATGCTTAGATGTAACTCACTGTCTTCTTTGCATTGCACTTACTCAGCTGAATATGACTGGGTAACTAACAGGGCTTTGTTGCTGCCAGGCAGTCATACTTGCTACCCATTATTCATTTGCTCACTCCTTCAGATGACTCATCCAGATGATTTTCTCTTTTCCTGAACCTCCGATACCTCTTTAGCTGATCTGTATTCTCAGGTGATGGAATTACTGCTTAATTCACTGAGAAAATTCTAGAAGCCACCAAATGTGCCTTCTCCCACCTACTGACATCTCCATCTCCATAAACTCTATATCTCCACCTTCTATCTAAAGCCAATTCTTCATCTATACATGAGATCCTAACTCTTCCAACTTACAGAATGGCATGTCTTGGTAATTCTCTCTCTTTCCTATATCATGTCTTCTAACTCTTTCATTCCCCTCAGCATAAAAGTATCCCCCATTTTTTTTCCCATCTGGACACCTTTTACACTTCTTCCTCCATCAGCTACTACTCCACCTCTTTACTTCCCTTTACAGCAAACCACCTTTAAAAAGTTCTTTGCTCACCATATATAATATTTTTAAAATCATTCCACTGAATGTTTTAGTTAAAATCACCATCTGTCCACCATTATACTAAACATATTTTGAATTTGCAATGCTCAGTACTCAGCTTTTAACAGTTGATCCCTTCATCCTCCTAGTGTACATTCTTCCCTTCATTCTCATGACACCAAAAACTTAGTTCTCCCCCTACTTCCCTGACCACTCATTCTAAGTCTTTCTGATGGTTCTTTGATTTTCCCTAGTCTCTTCAGTTTCAAGTATTCCAGGGATCAGACTTTGAACTCCCTTTTTTTCAGTAGCTGTAATATTTTCCAATCTTGTTTTCTCTCCTCATTTTTATTATCTGCTAAAATGTCCAGCACAGAACCCTCTTGGGAACTCCAGACCCATATGTATATCATTCTGCCTGCTTCACATCTCCACGTGGACATCTACTAGGCCTTTCGATGTTTACAAATCTAGAACTGAGTTTCTGATCTCACCCACAAACCTACTATCATCACAGACTTTCTCCCTCACTCAGTGATAACTGCACCAATACAGCTGCAGGACAGAATATCATGGAACCATTCTCAGCATCTTATTGCCCTATATCAAAGCTGTTGGAGAATGCTGTGGTCTCTACCTTGAAAACATATGTGGAATCTGACTAATTCTTCCCAACTCCCCTATTTCAACACCTCCTTGGTTGGAGCAACCAATATATAGCAAGGATTACTGCAACATTTTTCTAATATATCTCCCTGTTTTCTATGCCTGATTCCCAAGAATCTCTTAAACAACAGTCAGATTTAAAATCCAGTTCAGATCTCATCACTACTCTGCTGAAAACTACACTGTGATGTCCAATTCACAAAAGCAAAACCATGACCTTGTAAGGCCCTATTTGATTACCCCCAGTTGCATTTTTTTAATCCAGTTCCTGAGCATTCCTGTCCTGCTCACTCTACTTCAATCACACTGGCCTTCTTTCTCAGGCCCTGAACATAGGTGGCACCTTCTGCCACAGTTTCCACAGACTGTTGACTCCGTCTCAAATCTTTCCCCTCAAATATCTATATGGCTTGCATTTGAGACTTTGCACAAGTGTTTCCCTGTCACTAGGCCTCCTTTGAGCAACATATTTAAAACTGAAACCTGTACCATCACTGGCCCTCTCAAGCCCATAGCCCTGCTCTACATGTTTTTCCCTCCAATAGCCTTTTTCAGTTATGACTTACTTATTATTTGCTTTTAAATTATGCTTTTTTTGTAATTTATTTTCTTTTACACCTGTTAGCAGTGATATTTGGCTTACTAATTTATCCAGAGGACCCATAAATTTCCTGACACATGATAGGCATTTATTTCTTTTAACTAAATGAAATAACAAGAATTGATAGTAATGAGCACTTAACATCTGTCAGGCACTGTACTAGATGCTTTACAGTTCTTATAGATATTATTGTCACCAATATATAGCCATCTATCTATCTATCAAGAAAGGGGAGAGAGTCAGATGCTGTTCTAAGGGTTTTAGATACATTAACTCATTTTATCCAAACCACTCATATAAAGTGAGTACTTCTATATTTTCCATTTTGTCAAAGGAGAAAACTGAAGTACAGAGAATTTTCTAACTTGCTTAAGGCTACATAGCTAATAAATTGTGATGCTGGTATTCTCATCCAGGCAGTCTGGCTCTGGCATCCATGATTTTAACCACATATACACTATTTTATGCTAGAAAGTAGGAGAGCTGAGATTTGAAGACAAGCAGTCTGATTCGAGAACCCACATTCTTAATGACCAACACATATTTCATTCAGTGCTAGGCCCTTAGCAATAAATAAGGACCCACAGCCCAACTGAATTTTTCCTTTTCAGTTCTATTAAGTTGTCAACAGGCACTAGAAAGAAAAAGAGTAGAATGCTATAAAAGTATTCTAATGTCCACAATGACTCTGAGATATAGGGACTTAAATAGCTTCTTATGCTTATGTATCCATTAAATCTATGTCTGCACTGAGTGGTGCTCTAAGTGACATGTAAACAATAATAAGTACCTGGGTGAATGTAAGTAAGCATGCGACACTGTGGCTCTAGGCCGCATTCACTATTTAATCAAAATGTGACAAGATGAATTTTACATTTCCAATTTTAAAATGATAAGATCACAGGTGGCAACAATGAATTTACATTACACTTGGACCATTTTTGCCCAATTTAACATGAATTATTTTCCACAAAATATTTTTAAAATTAATTTGATCATCATCATCATCATAATCATCATCATAATGAATGTGATTGTTTCTCATAAGCCCACATATTAAATTTAAAAATTACATCAGCATTTATTTGCTAGTATATATATATTAGAAAGTGACAATAATAAGAAGGAATGAATTTATGACAAGAATTGCAATGAATTCTATTTGCAATTTTTCCTGCAATGGGACTGTGATTATTATTTTTCCTTTATAGTTTATTTCATAAAAAAAAATTACAATACATTCTTACAGTTATTAAATGTACCCATAATAGCTACAGATTTTGTTTATGGAGTTTGAAGACTCCTAAAGATATATTGTTTTTAAATGAACACTTTCAAGTCCTAACTTCTTTGTAAGTTTAATGAGAAAGTTGTGTAAAAGTGTCAGATAATGAAGGAAATAAAATTTACCATAGAGAAATTTCATGGAAACATCTGCTAAGACCTTTGCATGGAAATTTAAGGAGCTTACTCTGAATATTTTCAGACCATGACTTTTTTTATCAAGGCTTTCTATGCAGGTTTACTCATAAATAATTAAAATTTAATTTTCCTTTTCAACATAGTGCCAGTTTAGATTTAAGTGTCCCAAACAGTATAACTGAGGGCTTTCTTCCTGACGAGAGTACACTTTGAAAGCAGCTGTTGTCATCTGGAAGAAAGCTTGAGCAAAACTACACATTTTATCTTTAATTTTGTTCCCTAATGGTAGCAGAAATTCAAACAGAAACTGCCTGCCTTCTCACAAATACAAATTATAAAATGATTATGAGACTTTGGTCAGCATTTTTAAAACATATGAATGCTATTTGAAGTAATGTTTATCATGTAATGTGATATTTATGTTGCATAATAATTTTAAGATTCTCAGTAATTATTTACTAAAGCATGGTTGCTATATATACACATATGTATCTAAGTATAGGTTGGTACATTTGAAAATGGACACTAACAAGCTTGTTTATATAATTTGTGTTTCCTTTCTTGAAATATTATTTCCATTTTAAAAGTTTATATGTATATAAATATATAGACACAAATTGCATCTTTGTAGGTAAAAATTGGCTGAATATTATATACATGTACATATGCACATATATAATGTTTTTGAATGGTTTTAGAGAAATCACAGTTTAAAAAATATTTTATCTAACTTTTCACAAGATTAAATAGTATTGAAATGACAATATAAAACCACAAAATTACAGCTTATATATCATTCCATATAATATTAAAATCAGATTTGCATATTCACATTCCAGATAATAATATATTTCCTTTCCCTTCATAGAATTCCCCACCATCAATATCCAGGAGTGGTATTTGACAATTGATCAACCAACATTGACATATCATTATCACCAAAGTCTGTAGTTTACATCAGGGTTCATGCCTGGTGTTGTACACTATACAGGTTTTAACAAATGTACAATAACATGCATCCACCATTACAGTACCACATACAGTTTTCATGCCCTAAATTCCCCTGGCCTTGATGTATTTATCCCTTCCTCCCCCTAAACTTCTGTCAACCACTGATTCTTTCAGTGTCTCCTTAGTTTTGCCTCTTCTATAATGTCATAGTTGGAATCAAGACAGTGTGCAGCCTCCTTGTATTGGCTCCTTTTATTTAGCAAGGTAAGTTAAAGGTTTCTTCATGTCTTTTCATGGTTTAATAGTTCAGTGGAGATGGGTGTTGGCGACTCTAATTCAGGTCTGTATGAGTCTACTCATATATTTAATGAATTCAGTGCAAAAGGTTGTAAAATAAAAGTAAAACTAGTAAAACTAAAAATAAGGGGTTGTAACAAAAAATTTTTAAATAAAGCTAAAAATAATAAGTTAGTCTAAGAAATAAGAAACAGGATGGGTGAAAAAGATGGAGGGAAGCTTATGTAGCTTATGTATCAGGGACAAGATTTTGAAATTGATGAGATTTCTTTTTGTGAACACACCAGGAGAGGGCTTCATGCAGTGCTACTGAAGTGGATGAAGGAAGGATGTTTGCATAAATATACCCCTGGTGTGCCTGTTATATTTCTAGGAATCTCTGAGGCCTTACTACTGTATGCAAGAGGCAAGAACTAAATTTTGGAACTAAAAAAAATGAATGAAACAGGTTCTATATGTGTTCAAACACTACAATGGTATTCTTGTTTGAACTGATTTGTTTCATGGGCTAGTATGTACACTACCATAACTCCCTAAAATGTGATTCCCGCATCTATTGAACAGCTTTAGTTAGGCTGAATAAGTGAGTCGGGAAAGTCTGTCTACAATTTTACCACTAAGTATGTTCCAGTGATTCATATGAAAGAAAGAAAGAAAGAGAGAGAGAGAGAGAGAGAGAGAGAGAGAGGAAGGAAAGAAGGGAGGGAGGGAGGGAAGAAAGAAAGCAAAGAGAGAAAGAAAGAAAATGATCTTTACCCCTGTTTTTCACAAGGAATTGACACAGATCATAAACAATGATAATCGCTTCCACAGATGACAAACTGTTATTTATTAGTATCATAAGAAACTTTATGAAGGATAAGTGAAATTTGAGATCATAAACTAAAGTAAGCATACTATTATGGTTAATTTAAGACTCACTATTATATATTACTAGAATGTTGGAGGGCTACTCAATGCTTCACAATATTGCAAAACTTTCACTATTTATACATAGATAATTGAAAATTCCAGTAATTTCAGGAAAGCTGTTTTGTTAGCATCTCTACATTTTGCAATCCCCCATGCAATGAATGAGAGTTTCTGTCACTCCACAACCTTGCCAGAATCTGGTGTCGTCATTGCTTTGGATTTTAGCCATCCTAATAGCTCTGTTGCTTCTTGTTTCAATTTGTAAATCTCTGATGATGTATCACAAATTTTTATGTTTACGTGACGTCTGTATCCTCTTTGTAAGGTGTCCATTTATATTTTGTGTCAATTTTTAAGATTGGGTTATTTTTCTTTCTTTCTTTCTTTCTTTATTTTTTTTGAGAGGGCATCTCTCATATTTATTGATCAAATGGTTGTTAACAACAACAAAATTCAGTATAGGGGGGTCAATGTTCAATGTAAAATCATTAATCCATCTCAAGCCTAATTCTCGTCAGTCTCCAATCTTTTGAAGCATAACGAACAAGTTCTTACATGGTGAACGAATTCTTACATAGTGAATAAATTCTTACATGGTGAACAGTACAAGGGCCGACATCACAGAAACTTTCGGTTTTGATCACACATTATGAACTATAAACAATCAGGTCAAATATGAATATTCGTTTGATTTTTATACTTGATTTATATGTTGATCCCACATTTCTCCCTTTATTATTATTATTATTTTTATTTTTAATAAAATGCTGAAGTGGTAGGTAGATGCAAGATAAAGGTAGAAAACATAGTTTAGTGCTGTAAGAGGGCAAATGTAGATGATCAGGTGTGTGCCTATGGACTAAGTATTAATCCAAGCTAGACAAGGGCAGCAAAACATCCATGGATGCAGATTTCTCTCAAAGTAGGGGGGATGAGGTTCTGAGCCTCACCTCTGTTGATCCCCAATTTCTCACCTGATGGCCCCCTTGTGACTGTGCCTGTCTTAGGTTGTTCCTCCCTTGAGGAATCTTTCCCGTCTCTGGCTAACCAGTCATCTTCCGGGGTCATACAGGGAAATGTAAAGTTGGTAAATGAGAGAGAAGCCATATTGTTTGAAAAGGTTAGCTTTTTACTTCTTTGCAGATTTATGCCCTGTGGCTTCTATGCCCAGCACTTGTCTCGAGGTATCTTTACCACCTGGAGGAATTATGATACTCGGTAAATTCGATATGAGGCACGAATTCTATTTAAGGGTTGTAATTAGGAAGGAAGAAGAAAAGCTATAGAGGTAGCATATGGAAGAAAACATGGGAGGATTGATTATTTCTTTGACATCTTCTTGTAGAGTACCTTAAGTATGTATAGGTTTTAAACTACTGACTAATTTGCACACACATATTAACATAATAGGAATACGGTGACATAAACAAAGCAAATCTATAATTACCATCCATCTCCAGTGAAGCCAAGAAAACCATTTAGGCACCCTAGGCATTTTTGAAAATTTGTCTGTGATATGATGGATATTGTCCAACTGTACTTGAACAGTCTGAGAGAAATCAGACAAATTAAAGCAGCCCATTTCTGGGATCTGTTCACATCCCATATGTTCTTTTAACCGTAGATAGTCTATAGTCATGAGATTTTGGAGTGCTACAACTTGCACCCCTCCCAACTCCTGGTTGAGTTCCAACAGTACAGATTCGGTCAAATTCGTTGTCTCACTGTATGCACATGCCAGCCTAGACATCTCCCTCCTCATTCCAATGGCAAGTCCAGGAAATGGTGGGGTGGATGCAGTCACAACCGCAGCATCGCCCGGATCCCTGTGGAGGCTTTTTGATGATCATCCCCCTGCACGAGTCCTCCAGAGAGTGCTGATGCCAGAAGCTCCTCCTCATATCGTATCTTAGTTCATTTTTTGGGTATCCAAGCTAGGCCTTGATCTTCTGCATAGAAACAAACAGACCCTTTGCCCACACTTTGACATGCCCTCTATACCACTGTGCAGAACTCATTGGAGGTCAGCACACAGGGACTGCCTTTTTTTTTTTTATTAAGAGAAAGGAGTATTATCAGAAAAGAGTACCTCCATAGCTGATCATCTGACACCCTTTAAGTGATCAACATTAAGGATATTTAAAGCATGCGTTGATCTTTGATTTACCAATAGTTTTATCCTATCAAGGAGTAATCCCCCTTTTCTTTCTTTCTTTCTTTCTTTCTTTCTTTCTTTTTTTTTTTAATCTTTAATCTACACTTACATGAAGAGTACTATGTTTACTATGCTCTCCCCTATAACAGGTCCCCCCTAACAACCACATTATGGTTACTGTCCATCAGCTTAGCAAAATGTTCAAGAATCCCTACTTGTCCTCTCTGTGTTGTGCAGCCCACCCTCCCCTTTCTCCCTCCCCCCCATGCAATTTTTCTTTATTTTTGAGTTTTAAGACTAGTTTATATTTTGAAGAACAGCCCTTTGTCAAAGTTAGGCTAATTGTTGTGAAAGTCTGTTTCTAGATTCTCTTTCTGTTTCTCCTTTTGCCCGTGGCTGTGCAGCACCATGTGTAGATGAGCCTGCACCCTCTCCATCAAGTTGACTTGGCATTGCCTTTGCTCCTTTACCAAAGTTCAGCTGACAGTATTTGGATATTAGATCTACATCTGGCCTAATCTGGACCACTGATCTATTTTATTTATTCTTACTGATGTGAAGGATTACATTAATTGATTTTCAAAAGTTGAACCAGCCCTGAATACCTGAAATAAATTCTATTTCATCATAGTGTATAACCCTTCTATATATTGTTGATTTAACTTGCTAATATTGTGTTGAGGATTTTTGCATCTATATTCAGAAAAGATATGGTCTGAGGTTTTCTTGTAATGTCTTTATCTGGCTTGGGTATGAGGGTAATGCAGACTTCATATAATTAATTATAAAGTATTCTCTTTGCTTTTATCTTCTAGAAGAGATTTAGAGAATGGGTATAATTACTTCTTTAAATGTTTCGTTAGTGTTAATGAGTAAACCCATCGGGGCCTGAAAATTTCCATGTTGGAAAGTTAACAATTGATTCAAATTCTTTAATAGAGATAGACCTACTTAGACTATTTCTTCTTGCATGAGTTTTAGTGGATTGTGCCTTTCAAGGAATTGAAAGGTTATCAAATTTGTGGATATACAGTTGTTCATATTTTTTTATTATCTTTATTGTCCATGTGGTCTATAATAATGCTGGCCCAACTTTCATTTCTTGTCTTAGCAATTTATGTTTTCTCTCTTTTTGCCTTGTAAGCCAGGAGACATTGTCCATTTCATTGATCTTTTAGAGAACTACCTTTTGGTTTTTATGAGATTTTTTTATTGATTTCTCCTATAATTTTTGTTATTTCTTTTATTCTGATAACTTTGCATTTATTTAATGTGTTAGTGTACAGTTTTTGCAATCTGAGAATAGGGAAAGCAGATTATCTTGTGATCTCTTGCTTCAGCTTACTATTTTGTTAAAAAAAAAATTTGTGAAACACTAAGGTGATGGTAACCTTCAAGTTGCCCTAAAGAATAATTTCAGTCAGGCAGACTTTAGTGAAACTAAACAAAGATGCAATTAGACTTGCTGGCTGATAATTTCTCTTATATAAACTTATATTTAATCAGATTGGTATGTTTATTTTTTAAGGCTATGAACTCAGTTTTGGGTAATAAGAGTAGCCAAAAGTTTACCCAATCTTTTGCTCTTAAATAAAGTCCTAATTACTTTTATTGTGTTTCATTTGTTCACTGGTATATTTCCAATGCCTAGAATGTGGTACATAGAAAGCACTCAATAAATGTTTGTTGAAGGAATTATTTAGCAAATAAAACTGCAATATGGGTTATAAAATCATGTTACCTGGTTTTATAAGAGTACATAACAGGAATAACTTATGTTCAAAATTAATTTGGATGGTTCAAGAAGACTTTCTATATGAAATGAAGCTTGAACTGCAGTGTGATAAATGAAACTTTTTCATTCCAGGGTAAGAGGTGAGAGACATTCCAGATGGAGAATCCTACATGTGCAAAGACACTGTGGACTGAGAGAACATGACATAAGAACTGCAGCAGGGCCAGTGCATCTGAACAACACAGAACCAGGAGTGAGTGTGAAAATGATGGAAAGGAAGGTAGGGAACAGTCTAGCTTGGATTTTTCTATATAGTGTTAAATATTTTGTTATGTTTGTACTTGTAACTTAGACATATGCACTTTCTTTTCAAAGTATAAAACCAAGTGGCTGCACTTTTCATGTTACACAATCTATTTTAAAATCTTAATTACTTGGTAACATAACATGTAAAATTCAACATAACACTTCTTTCCTACCATGACAGAAGTAGAACACAGGAACTATATCTGCCCTAACAATGCAATTGGAGAAAAAGGTAAAAATAAGTGAAGAGATTATAAGGAAATGAAAAAGCTTTTAGTAATTCTTTGAGGAAGTGATCTACACACTCCTACTAAGCTTCTAACACTGTTATATTGAGCTAACAGAAAACATCAAATTGTCGTCAGAATCTGAGAAATCAGACTCTTTCCAGAGTATTAAGCTTTACTCATAAGTACAAGGATAAATATAATAAAGGGCAGAGACATAATAGCAAGTGAGATACATGAGGTGGTTCCCTAGGTCCTCCCTATTTCCACATTAGACACATACTTTCGCTCCCTAATACATGCTTTCCCTATGTGAGGTTGGCGTGCCACTTAATATAGTAGGGGTCATTTAGGATTTGGAGCACCTCCATGTTACACCCAGGATGACCAACTACCCTATGTAACATAGGTACACCCATAGCAGCAGCATCACAGACACCCTGTATTCAGTGTATACCTTAATTGGGAATAGTTGTCCTTTGGTGTCTACTCCGATATACTTCCTAACAATAATTTCTACAGTTTTCAAAATTATTCTCCATTTCCCTCACTGAGGCCCCAACCCTCTGTGAACCAAGCTAATGTCTGGAATTATAATAATATGAACTGTTCTATTGGGCACTCTTTCCTCAAAAAGTGTATGTTGTTTCCTAGATACCCTTCTTACCAAGTGGTGGTCTGTTGAGCTGTTCCTAACAAAGGACTATTAAGAAGCACAGTATTGTCAACCACCTAAATATTGTCTTTTCCTAGAAAATTCTGTTGATGACATCTCTCCCTTCCCCTAACAGATCAGGTTCCCTGAGGAGTCACAGCAGCAAAAAATACAGGCTAAGCTTTTGCTTCCCATGACATTTTGTACACTGCATGGGGGGTCAACCTCTTCCCTCAGGAGCCAAATTTGTAACCATGGTCATTTTTCTGGTTCTTATACTTTGTCTATCAGTTCTCTACTTTTAGCGTGTCCTACCTAGGACTTTCCAGATTAATGTAGCCTTAGTCAACTCTCTGTATCTCAAAAATTGAAAATACTTTTTATATAAATGCCAGTCACTTTGAACCAAATAAAAGATGTAGAATTACTGAGTAGATACATAAGTTAGGATAGTAAAGGTGATTTATATCCACTTCATTCTTTACATTGCTTAGTTTATTCAGGGGTAGGAGAAAGCAACTTCATCTCAAAGCACATTGAAAAATTTAAATGCAAGATATTGTTCTAGGTGCTGTGAGTGACAGAAGGAATGAAAAGACATGATTTCCATTTTGAAACTCTGAAGATAAAATTATAATACTCCTTGAGTTCCATATTTGCATTCATTCATTGGAAAGAGAAGTAGAATGTGTTACTATTTTCAGTTGATTTCTGATATATAATAAGTGACATCAAGTAATTTTTAAAATAAGATAAGTTTCAAATACTTTTTTTAATAGCCAAAAGAATTGTTACTACAACACCTACTTCTACTACAGTCTTCCATAGATTGAATTTAACTATAAAATAACTAAAACTAGTTAAAATCTGTCCCTATATAATGTTTCAAATCCAATCTACTTGTGCTCAGTTTCTTAAAAATAGGGTCTCTCATATTTTTCAGGGAGAATTTATCCTTTTGAGTTTGTCTGAACAAATTTAGACACACTTGATGATTCAGGCCCTTCAAGCAGGGAAGCGCCTGTATCCAGGGAAACGAGTTGGGCTGCCAGGACCTAAAGTTAACATGGGAGAGGCCATGCTGTCTGGGATGTAAGGAAGCAATCTGACATCCATCTCCTTTAGTCAGGGCCTTTTTGTGCCCATGACACTCCAGACCTGTCTGGAAACACACCTGTGCCCCTAGTCACGTTTATCACCTACCATCTCACTGTCCGTATCCATAGTCCACCCATGGAGATGATGGTCATAAGCAAATGCAAACTTTTTCAGATCTGAGCTGGTGTCTGTGGCTCCACATGGAAGCGAGGAAACAGCAGCAGGAACGGCAGTTGTCTCTTGAATCATAGTGAGAAATGTCTGTGATCTTCACTTAGCAGCTGCTTTCTTGGAGTCACTGAGCCAAAAGCACTGGCCTGTGTTCAACATAGTGTGAGAACTTACATTCTGGAATGACTGGGGTTTGAAGTCTGACTTTGCCATTTGTCTCCCTTAGGTCTTAGTAAATTACTTAATCACGCTGAGGCTCCGTTATCTTATCCAGGAAACAAAGATGAACTTAGAGGCTAATTTGTAGAACTGCTGAGTGTATTGAATAAAACAATGGATCTGAAGGGATTACTATAGTGTAGGAATGAAATAGTAAGTACTTTGCTTATAATGACATCTGCTAATATTTTGTGGTGTGCTCACCCCTTCTCTTCTTTTCTTTCACTTCTGAATTTAAAAAAATGTAAGTAGCCAGATAGAGTGGAGATAATGATTTAGGCAAAGGTTAACCATTATTTTAATAATACATGCAAATCTTAGGCATGGAATCTTCACCCTCTGCTGTGCCTACAGAAAAAGTGAGAGAAAATTGGGTCTTCAGAACAAATTTCAAGTCTGTTCATGTGGCCCTAGGATGAGGCTGTGGTCTTGACGCTCTCACTCAGGCTTGGCACCAGAGAGGGAGGTGGATGCTTTGTACCTCATCCTTAATTCCTACCTGGCCTGATTGCCTTGCTTATGGTTTGGGTAATAGTCTGTGCCTATTTTCCAAGTGAGAGAAGAACAAACAGCATATGACTCCATCTTGGAAAGGAAAGATCCTAATTCTCCTATTAATTCATGAAGCAGACAGAGCAAAAAGAATGAGAGAGAAGAATGAAGCATTGTGCTTTAAATAATAACTGATGTCTAATAAAGTGAGCCTTCTACACCTCTAATAAGTCATGGTCCAGTGGATGTCAGACCTCGAACCATCCACTCCTTTATACCTGTGAGGATAGGAGAGTAGAGAGATAACAGAAAGCTCCCTCCCCAATGTTGTCTGAATGGGGAAAGATTTCCTTTCTTAGATAAACCAAGACACCTTTACAAGCAAAGAAGCATATGCTTCTTTTTCCCTCTAATCAGCCATTAGATGGATTGATGGACAATTACAATCATCATCATCTCATCATATATTACTTTTTAGTTATTTATCTGATTAAATTTTATCCTTGTTCACTTTGATCTTATATTTCAGTACTATTCTAAAAAAGAACAGAATTTCATCTGTCACAGCAGAAGAATGACAAAACTTAAGAGTCACCTGTAGCCAGATTTCCCTTCTCCACTTTTTATGAAACATCCTGCGATTGATACCAACATGGATCTTGCAGGCAGAATGTGGTCCTGGCAACCACCTCTTACTCCTTGTGCTGCCAGAAGGGGCAAGTCTACCAAGTTATGCTCTCACAAAGCATAACCACCTTCCTGGTCATCACTGCCACTAACAAGCAAATAAACATCTGAAATATAAACAAGGTTTTATTATCTAGTAAAAGGAGGACTGGACAGAAATTGAAAGATGACATATATTGTAAAATGTACCATTAATATGTTAAAATGTTTCCAATATGACCAAATATTTTCTAATCACATCTAAGGTGAGATTTTAAAGTTTTAAATGAAAGTCCCCCTTAGAATTAAAGAAACTCAGTACATTTTATATAGCATATAATATGCATGGTTATATCTGACTGTGCCATATCATTATTACTATGTGAATATTAGAATATTAATATGAGTCCACATTTATTTAAGTAATGGGAACACTAATTGAGCACCGGCTATTCACCAACTAATGTGCTACATTTTGAACAATGAATAGCAACCTGTTGACATAAATTATCATTGGAGGGGTCATTCTCCTATTTGAGGAAACATTTTAATAAAATGGCAGCCTAAGGAAACTTAGAATATTGGTGCCATTACAATGTTCATGCAGTCCAGGAGCTGTTGGAAACAAGCAAAAAAATAAGATAAAGTGGGTGAAGAGGAAAGACATCATTTTCTATTTTTAACAATGTTCTTTCCTGAATTTCAGTACATGGTTGTATAGTGCACTGACCTTAGGATCAGCAACTATTTTGCTGTATGTTTGTGACAGGCATTTTCTGTGCCCTGCTTTTCTCTGCCATTTTGTTGAAATGAGGTGCAGTATTTTATTACCAAGAAGTAGAATGTTTTTTTAATCCCTGACATTTCTCCTTGTCTGGTAAATTGAGAAGTTATACTTTGAGTTAAAATAAATTAGCTCAACCAAATTTTGCTTACATGTTAATTAAAAAAATATCATTTGGAACATTACACTAACTTACTGATTGACACGTGAGCTTCTAAGTTGAACAGCAGTAAAGTTTACTTCAGTAATAAATAGGCAGTATGTTTAACAGAATGGGTTCTACTATTTAAATAATGATGACATTGAAATGAAGAACAAGTATATCAACGCATGCACATGGTGAAGGGTGCAGTTAAAGGATTTTACACAGTTCTTGGTCTTGAACTCATTTAGGAATGAAATTTCAGCATGTTTACATACAGGTCCAGAGACATGTGAGGCCCCTAATTAATTTTCTTTTATCAATCAATGTTGTTTTGTTTTGCTTTGTTTAATTCTATGATAAGAATATTGGTTTAGATGACCTAGATAGTTACTTTCAGTCTAAAAATTTGAGGAATCCATAGAGTTTCTGATGGCTTTCTATGGGCAAAAGAACCCAGATAGTCAAAGAAAACTCCTGACTTTTATTCCATATACATGTCTGGAGTTTGAATTATTTATTGTTAGCAAAGTTTTCCACTCCATTTTGACTATGTACAATGTATAGAAGTTTCTGTCTCCAATAAGTTGACATGCCAAACTAAAATTCTATCTAGCATAATATTTGTTCTGTGAATATATTTTGTGTATTAATTTATATAAACTTTATGATAAAAATCAATACAAAACCCCTTTAATTAATCTGTTTGAACACACACACATGTGCATTTTTCAAATGATCTATGGACTTTGCATTTGACAGTGAAACTAAATGTTGGTTTGTATTGTTTCAGGATAGATGGACCTGTATTTATGGAATGTTCCATGAATTCTGGACTCCATTTTGATGGTGCTCATGCCTTTTAAGGTAAACTAGAGTTAAAAAGGAAAACAATTAAGGAGTCAAAAGACTGGTTATAAGGAGATGATGCAATTTTAACAGTAATTGCAGCTAATATTAATAATTTATTCATGAAGTTTAATATTCAATATAAATATTATAATATATGTTAGGTGTCCATTTCCCTCACTTTACAGATGAGGGAACTGAGTCATATAGGTAGACAGTATTAGAGCCTATCTGTTAAATCTATGTATTTCAATCTTAAAGACTACATTTGCTACTACTATAATATGCTGACTTCATATGCTTACAAAACATATGAAGTAATAATTCACCATTGTGTATTATTAGCCCATGAAAGCTTTATATATAGCTTTCAAATGGCATATAAATGTTACAATGTTCATGTAACTGTATTTAGATTGAACTCAATAAAATTAAAAGTATCACTGAGAAAATATTTTTGGCTCACAATTTCTAATTATACTCAAAATAAAGCTAAGTTGGCAGAGCCAAGATGGCGGTGTGAGTAGAGCAGTGGAAATCTTCTCCCAAAACCACATAAATTTATGAAAACATAACAAAGACAACTTTTCCTAGAATAGAGACCAGAGGACACAGGACAACATCCAGACCACATCCACACCTGTGAGAACTCAGCACCTCGAGAAGGGGGTAAGATACAAGCCCCGGCCGGCGGGACCCGAGCGCCCCTCCCCCCAGCTCCCGGTGGGAGGAGAGGAGTCAGCAGGGAGGGAGTCCAGGACTGCTGAACACCCAGCCCAGCCATCCGCACCAGAGCGCACACACAGTGCATGCGCAGGGCCCTGGATACTAGAGAAACAGGGCGGCAGGACTGGTGAGCAGGTCCCTGAGGTTGGCACCTGAGGACAAAGAAAAGCGAGTGGCTTTTTTGTTTTTGTTTCTGTTTTGTTTTGGCAAGTGCTTTTTGGAAGCCTTAAAGAGACAGGGTGGGACACTTAGTCCACAGGCAAGGAATCTGGGGATCTCTGGGCAACTAACCCTCTGGGCAGCAGGGAGCACAGAGGCCTCTCATGGAGATAAATAGCCTCCCCGCCGCTGACCCTCCAACACAGCTCCATCATTTTGGAGCAGTAGCCCGAGTTAGGTCACTCCCACAGCGACAGTGGAGATAAACTCCATAGCAACCGGGCAGGAATCGGAAGCCCTGTCTGTGGGAACCTGCCCAGCACAAGCCACTAGAGGTCGCTGTTCTCCCAGGAGAGGAAGGCCACCAACCAACACAAACAAACAGGAAGGGAAGTTCTTCCAGCCGTCACTCGTCCCAGCTCTGCAAACTATTTCTATCACCATGAAAAGGCAAAATTACAGGCAAACCAAGATGACAGAGACAACACCTGAGAAGGAGACAGACCTAACCAGTCTTCCTGAAAAAAGAATTCAAAATAAAAATCATAAACATGCTGACAGAGATGCAGAGAAATATGCAAGAGCAATGGGATGATGTCAGGAGGGAGATCACAGATGCCAAGAAGCAGATTACAGAAGTGAAAAAAACTCTGGAAGGATTTATAAGAAGAACAGATAAGATGCAAGAGGCCATTGATGGAATAGAAGCAGAGAACAGGAATGCATAGAAGCTGACATAGAGAGAGATAAAAGGATCTCCGGGAAGGAAACAACATTAAGAGAACAGTGTGATCAATCCAAAAGGAACAATATCCGTATTACAGGGGTACAAGAAGAAGAAGAGAGAAAAAGGGATAGAAAGTGTCTTTGAAGAAATAATTGCTGAAAAGTTCCCCAAACGGGGGAAGGAAATAATCGAACAGACCAAGGAAATACACAGAACTCCCAACAGAAAGACCCAAGGAGGACAACACCAAGACACATAATAATTAAAATGGCAAGGATCAAGGACAAGGAAAGAGTTTTAAACGCAGCTAGAGAGAAAAAGGTCACCTATAAAGGAAAACCCATCAGTCTATCAACAGACATCTCGACAGAAACCTTACAGGCCAGAAGAGAATGGCATGATATATTTAATGCAATGAAACAGAAGGGCCTTGAATCAAGGATACTGAATCCAGCATGATTATCATTTAAATATGGAGGGATTAAACAATTTCCAGACAAGCAAAAGCTGAGGGAATTTGCGTCCCACAAACCACCTCAACATCTTACAGGGACTGCTCTAAATGGGAGCACTCCTAAAAAGAGCACAGAACAAAACACACAACATACGAAGAATGGAGGAGGAGGAATAAGAAGGGAGAGAAGAAAAGAATCTCCATACAGTGTATATAACAGGTCAATAAGCGAGCTAAGTTAGGCAGTAAGATACTAAAGAGGCTAACCTTGAACCTTTGGTAACCACAAATTTAAAGCCTGCAATAGCAATAAGTACATATCTTTCAGTAGTCACCCTAAATGTAAATGGAGTTAATGCACCAATCAAAAGACACAGAGTAATAGAATAGATAAAAAAGCAAGACCATCTATATGCTGATTACAAGAAACTAACCTTAAACCCAACGACATGCACAGACTAAATGTCAAGGGATAGAAAAACATATTTCAGGCAAACAACAGCGAGAAGAAAGCAGGGGTTGCAGTACTAATATCAGACAAAATAGACTTCAAAACAAAGAAAAGAACAAGAGATAAAGAAGGACATTACATAATGACAAAGGGCTCAGTCCAACAAGAGGATATAACCATTATAAATATATATGCGCCCAACACAGGAGCACCAGC
Source organism: Manis javanica (assembly GCF_040802235.1). Lineage (NCBI taxonomy): Eukaryota > Metazoa > Chordata > Mammalia > Pholidota > Manidae > Manis > Manis javanica. The sequence goes on from NC_133164.1 coordinate 38,519,698, forward strand.
ATATGTGAAACAAATACTAACAGAACTAACATTCATTTTAGGAGACTTCAACACACCACTCACCCCAAAGGATAGATCCACTGGGCAGAAAATAAGTAAGGACACAGAGGCACTGAACAACACAGTAGAACAGATGGACCTAATAGACATCTATAGAACTCTACATCCAAAAGCAACAGGATATACATTCTTCTCAAGTGCACATGGAACATTCTTCCAGAATAGACCACATACTAGCCCACAAAAAGAGCCTCAGTAAATTCCAAAATATTGAAATTCTACCAACCAATTTTTCAGACCACAAAGGTATAAAATTAGAAATAAATTCTACAAAGAAAACAGAAAGGCTCACAAACACATGGAGGCTTAACAACATGCTACTAAATAATCAATGGATCAACAAACAAATTAAAATAGAGATCAAGGAATATATGGAAACAAATGACAACAATAACACAAAGCACCAACTTCTATGGAACGCAGTGAAAGCAGTCTTAAGAGGAAAGTATATAGCGATCCAGGCACACTTGAAGAAGGAAGAACAATCCCAAATGAATAATCTTACATCACAATTATTGAAACTGGAAAAAGAAGAACAAATGAGGCCTAGAGTCAGCAGAAGGAGGAACATAATAAAAATCAGAGAAGAAATAAAAAAAATTAAGAAGAATAAAACAATAGCAGAAACCAATGAAACCAAGAGCTGGTTCTTTGAGAAAATAAACAAAATAGATAAGCCTCTAGCCAAACTTCTTAAGAGAAAAAGAGAATCAACACATATCAACAGAATCAGAAATGAGAACAGAAAATCATGACAGACTCCACAGAAATACAAAGAATTATTAAAGACTACTATGAAAACCTATATGCCAACAAGCTGGAAAACCTAGAAGAAATGGACAACTTCCCAGAAAAATACAACCTTCCAAGACTGACCAAGGAAGAAACACAAAAGTTAAACCAATTACGAGCAAAGAAATTGAAACGGTAATCAAAAAACTACCCAAGAACAAAACCCCCAGACCGGATGGATTTACATTGGAATTTAATCAGACACACAGAGAAGATATAATACCCATTCTCCTTAAAGTCTTCCAAAAAATTGAAGAGGAGGGAATACTCCCAAATGCATTCTATGAAGCCAAAATAACCCTATTACCAAAATCAGGCAAAGAACCCACCAAAATAGAAAATTACAGGCCAATATCCCTGATGAATGTAGATGCAAAGATACTCAATAAAATATTAGCAAATCGAATTCAAAAATATATCAAAAGGATCATACACCATGACCAAGGGGGATTCATCCCAGGGATGCAAGGATGGTACAACATTCGAAAATCCATCAACATCATCCACCACATCAACAAAAAGAAAGACAAAAACCACATGATCATCTCCATAGATGCTGAAAAAGCATTTGACAAAATTCAACATCCATTCATGATAAAAACTCTCAGCAAAATGTGTATAGCTGGCAAGTACCTCAACATAATAAAGGCCATATATGATAAACCCAGAGCCAACATTATACTGAACAGCGAGAAGCTGAAAGCTTTTCCTCTGAGATCAGGAACAAGACGGGGATGCCCACTCTCCCCACTGTTATTTAACATAGTACTGGAGGTCCTAGCCATGGCAATTAGACAAAACAAAGAAATACAAGGAATCTAGATTGGTGAAGAAGAAGTTAAACTGTCACTATTTGCAGTTGACATGATACTGTACATAAAAAACCCTAAAGATCCACTCAAAAACCACTAGAACTGATATCGGAATACAGCAAAGTTGCAGGATACAAAATTAACACAGAGAAATCTGTGGCTTTCCTATATACTAACAATGAACCAACAGAAAGAGAAATCAGGAAAACAAATCCATTCACAATTGCATCAAAAAGAATAAAATAGCTGGGAATAAAACTAACCAAAGAAGTGAAAGACCTATATCCTGAAAACTACACATCACCCTTAAGAGAAATTAAAGGGGACACTAACAAATGGAAACTAATCCCATGCTTGTTGCTAGGAAGAATTAATATCAAAAAATGGCCATCCTGCCCAAAGCAATATACATATTTTACGCAATCCCTATCAAATTACCAGCAACATTCTTCATCGAACTGGAACAAATAATTCAAATATTCATATGGAAACACCAAAGAACCCCGAATAGCCAAAGTAATCCTGAGAAAGAAGAATAAAGTAGGGGGGACCTCACTCCCCAATTTAAAGCTCTACTACAAAGACATAGTAATCAAGAAAATTTGGTAATGGCACAAGAACAGAGCCACAGACCAGTGGAACAGATTAGAGACTCCAGACATTAACCCAAACATGTATGGTCAATTAATATTTGATAAAGGAGCCATGGACATACAATGGGGAAATGACAGTCTCTTCAACAGATAGTGTTGGCAAAACTGGACAGCTACATGTAGGAGAATGAAACTGGACCATTGTCTAACCCCATACACAAAAGTAAATTCAAAATGGATCAAAGACCTGAATGTAAGTCATGAAACCATAAAACTCTTAGAAAAAAACATAGGCAAAATCTCTTAGACATAAACATGAGTGACCTCTTCTTGAACATATCTCCTCGGGCAAGGAAAACAACAGCAAAAATGAACAAGTGGGACTATATTAAGCTGAAAAGCTTCTGTACAGCAAAGGACACCATCAATGGAACAAAAAGGAACCCTACAGTATAGGAGAATATATTTGTAAATGGCAGATCTGATAAAAGCTTGACGTCCAAAATATATAAAGAGCTCACACACCTCGACAAACAAAAAACAAATAATCCAATTAAAAAATGGGCAGAGGAACTGAACAGACAGTTCTCCAAAAAAGAAATAAAGATGGCCAATAGACACATGAAAAGATGCTCCACATCACTAATTATCAGAGAAATGCAAATTAAAACCACAATGACGTATCACCTCACACCAGTAAGGATGGCTGTCATCCAAAAGACAAACAACAACAAATGTTGGCGAGGTTGTGGAGAAAGGGGAACCCTCCTACTGCTGGTGGGAATGTAAATTAGTTCAACCATTGTGGAAAGCACTATGGAGGTTACTCAAAATGATCAAAATAGACTTAACATTTGACCCAGGAATTCCACTCCTAGGAATTTACCCTAAGAATACAGCACTCAAGTTTGAAAAAGGCAGATGCACCACTATGTTTATTGCAGCACTATTTACAATAGCCAAGAATTGGAAGCAACCTAAGTGTTCATCAGTAGATGAATGGATAAAGAAGATGTGGTACATATACACATTGGAATATTACTCAGCCATAAGAAGAAAACAAATCCTACCATTTGCAACAACATGGATGGAGCCAGAGGGTATTATGCTCAGTGAAATAAGCCAAGCAGAGAAAGAGAAATACCAAATGATTTCACTCATTTGTGGAGTATAAGAACAAAGGAAAAACTGAAGGAACAAAACAGTAGCAGAATCACAGAACCCAAGAATGGACTAACAGGTACCAAAGTGAAAGGGACTGGGGATAATGGGTGTATAGGGAGGGATAAGGGGGGGGAAGAAGAAAGGGGATATTATGATTAGCATGCATAATGGGTGGGTGGGAAAAAGGGGAGGGCTGTACAACACAGAGAAGACAAGTAGTGATTCTACAACATTTTGCTATGCTGATGGACAGTGACTGTAAAGGGGTTTGTGGGGGAGACCTGGTATAGGGGAGAGCCTAGTAAACATAATATTCTTTATGTAATTGTAGATTAATGATAACAAAAAAGAAAAAAGAAAAAAGGAAAGAAAAAGGGGATTACTCCCTGATAGGATAAAATTCACTGTAAATCAACAATTAAAGCATGCTTTAAATATCCTTAATTTTGATCATTTAAAGAGTGTCAGATGATCAGCTATGGAAGTACATTTTTCTGATAATATTCCTTTCTCTTAAAAAAAAACAGTTCCTGTGTGGTCATCTCCAATAAGTTCTTCACAATGATATAATGGGCATATCAAAGTGTGGGCAAAGGGTTTGCTTGTGTTTGTACAGAGGATCAAAGCCTAATTTGGCTACCCACAAAATGAATTAAGATACGATATGAAGAACTTCCAACATCAACATTCTCTGGAAGAGTCATTTCAGAAGAGGAACATCAAAAAACTTCAACAAAATCCTGGCGCTGTTGCAGATGTACCTGCATTCATCCCACCAGTTCCTGGACTTGCCATTGGAATGAAGAAGGAGATATCTAAGCTGGCCTGTGCATACAGTAAAACAACAAATTTGACTGGATCTATATTGTCAGAACTCAACCAAGAATTAGGAGAAGTGCAAGTTGCAGCGCTCCAAAATCTTGCAACTACAGACTATCTACTGTTAAAAGAACATATGGGATGTGAACAGTTCCCAGGAATGTGTTGTTTTAATTTGTCTGATTTTTCTCAAACTATTCAAATTCAGTTAGACAATATCCATCATATCATTGATAAGTTTTCACAAATGCTTAGGGTGCCTAACTAGTTTTCTTGGTTTCACTGGAGATGGCTGGTAATTGTAGGTCTGCTTTGGTTATGTAGCTGTATTCCTATTATGTTAATGTGTGTGCACACTTTAATTAGTAGTTTAAAACCTATACATTCTTAAGTTACTCTATAGAAGATATGTCAAAGAAATAATCAATCTTCCCATGTTTTCTTCCATCTGCTACTTCTATAGCTTTTCTTCTTCCTTCCTAATTACAACCCTTAAGTAGAATTCATTCCTCATAACGAAATTACCGAGCATCATAACTCTTCCAAGTGGTAAAGATACCTCAAGACAAATGGTGGGCATAAAAGCCACAGGGCATAAATCTGAAAAGAAGTAAAAAGCCAACCTTTCAAACAATATTGCTTCTCTCTCTCACTTACCAACTTTAAATCTCTCTGTATGTCCCCGGAAGATGACTGGTTAGCCAGAGACAGGTAAGATTCCTCAAGGGAGGAACAACCCAAGACAGGCACAGTTGCAGGGGCCATCAGGTGAGATATTGGGGATCAACAGATGTTAGGCTTAGAACCCCCCCCCTGTTTTGAGAGAAATCTTCTGTATCCGTAGATGTTTTGTTGCCCTTGTCTAGCTTGGATTAATACTTAGTCTAGAGGCACACGCCTGATCATCTACATTTGCCCTCTTACAGCACTAGTTTTCTACCTTTATCTTGCATCTACCTACCACTTCAGCATTTTATTAAAAAAAATAATAATAATAATAATAATAACAATAATAATAAGGGAGAAATGTGGGATTCACATATAAATCAAGTATAAAAATCAAACAAATATTCATATTTGACTCGATTGTTTATAGTTCGTAATGCGTGATCAAAACCGAAAGTTTCTGTGATGACTGCCCTTGCACTGTTCATCATGTAAGAACTTATTCACTACGTAAGAATTTGTTCACAATGTAAGAACTTGTTCTTTGTGCTTCAGAAGATCGGAGACTGTTGAGAACTAGGCTTGGGGTTGATTAATGATTGTGCATTGAGTCCCCTATACAGAATTTTTTTGTTGTTAACAACCATTTGATCAATAAATATGAGAGATGCCCTCTCAAAAAAAAAATATCAGTAAGAGAAAATAGCCTACATTTGGGATCATCCTAGTCTCCATTATAGATTAAATTCCCCTGCCTGAAAAATTAAATGTGGAAGGAAATGGGAAAAAATAAATCAATAAAATAAAATAAATAAAGCTAAGTTGTTTGTTTCCCTTAAATATGATATTTTAATTTTCCTTTATCAGAATACTTTCTTGTAATCAGTGCACTTTGAGATGCAAATCTGATTTGTAACTAACTTTCCTTGTTTGCAGATAATTATTTTTATTTATTATATTTTAATTAATTATTTTATTAAGGTATCATTTATAAGCACTCTTATGAAGGTTTCACATTAAAAACACTTTGGTTACTACATTCACCATTATCATCAAGTCCCCCCAATACCCCATTAAAGTCACTATCCATCAGTGTAGTAAGATGCTACAGAGTCATTACTGTCTTCTCTGTGTTACACTGTCTTCCCATGACCACCCCCACACCATGTGTACTAATCATAATACCTCTCAATCACCTTCTCCCTCCCTCCCCACCCACCCTCAGCACCCCCTTCCCTTTGGTAACTGCTAGTCCCTTCTTGGAATCTGTGATTCTGCTTCTGTTTTGTTCCTTCAGTTTTGCTTTGTTGTTATATTTCACAAATGGGGGATATCATTCGGTACTTGTCCTTCTCTGCCTGGATAATATCAATGAGCATTATATCCTCTAGTTCCATCCATGCTGTTGCAAAATGGTAGGATTTGTTTTCTTATTAAGCTGAATAATACTCCATTGTGTATATGTATCACCTCTACTGATGGACAATTAGGATGCTTTCTTATCCTGGCTATTGTAAATGGTGCTGCAATAAACATAGGGGTGCATGTCTTTTTTAATCTGAGAACTTGATTTCTTTGGGTAAATTCCTAGGAGTGTAATTCTGGGGTCAAATGGTATTTCTATTTCTAGATTTTTGAGGAACCTCCATATTGCTTTCCAGAATGGTAAACTAATTTATATTTCCACCAGCAGTGTAGGAGGGTTCCCTTTTTCTGCATTCTCACCAACATTTGTTGTTCTTACTCTTTTCAAAGCTGGCCATCCTAACTGGTATGAGGTTACTTCTCATTGTGGTTTTAATTTGCATTTCCCTGATAATTAGCAATGTGGAGCATCTTTTCATGTGTCTGTTGGCCATCTGAATATCTTCTTTGGAGAAGTGTTTGTTCATACCCTCTGCCAATTTTTTAGTAGGGTTATTGCTTTTTGGGTGTTTTGTTGTGTGAGTTCTTTATATACTCTGGATGTTAACCCTTGCAGTATACGTAGGTTACAAATATATTCTCCCATATTGTACAATGCCTTTTTGTTCTACTGATGGTATCCTTTGCTGTACAGAAGTTTTTTAGCTTAATGTAGGCTCATTTCTTCATTTTTGCTATTGTTTCCCTTGCCTGAGGAGATAAGTTGTGGAAAAAGTTGCACATGTTTATATTCAAGAGATTTTTGCCTATGTTTTCTTCAAAGAGTTTTATGGTTTCATGACTTACATTCAGATCTTTTATTCATTTCAAATTTACTTTTGTGTATGGAGTTAGACAATAATCCAGTTTCATTCTCTTGCATGTAGCTGTCCAGTTTTACCCACACAAGTTGTTGAAGAGGCTGTCATATCTCCATTGTATATCCATGGCTCCTTATATACATATTAATTGACCATATATGCTTGGGTTTATATCTGGGCTCTCTATTTTGTTCCATTGATCTTTGGAGTTGTTGTTCTTGTGCCACTACCAAACTGTCTTGATTCCTGTGGGTTTGTAGTAAAGCTTGAATTTGGGGAGTGTAATCCCCCAGCTTTAGTCTTCCTTCTCAGGTTTGTTTTGGTTATTCAGGGTTTTTTGTGGTTCCATATTAATTTTAGAACCATTTGCTATAGTTCATTGAAGAATGCTGTTGGTATTTTCATAGGGATTGCATTGAATCTGTAGATTTCTTTAGGCAGGATGGCCATTTTGACAATATTAATGCTTCCTAGCCAAGAGCATGGGATGTATTTCCATTTATTTGTATCTTTAATTTCTCTTATGAGTGTCTTGTATTTTTCAGGCTATCAGTATTTCACTTTCTTGGTTAGGTTTATTCCTAGGTATTTTATTCTTTTTGATGCAATTGTTTTCCTTATTTCTTGTTCTGCTAGTTCTTCATTAGTGTATAGGAAAGCAATAGTTTCCTGTGTATTAATTTTACATCCTGCAACTTTACTGAATTCAGATATTAGTTCTGCTAGTTTTGGAATGTATTATTTAGGGATTTTTATGTATGATATCTTCTCATCTGCAAACAGTGACAGTTTAAGTTCATCTTTACCGATATGGATGCCTTTTATTTCTTTGTGTTGTCTGATTGCCATGGCTAGAATCTCCAGATGTTTGTTAAATAAAAGTAGGGAGAGTGGGCTTCCTTGTCTTGTTCCTGATCTTAAAGGAAAAGCTTAAGGCTTCTCACTGTTAAGTAAGATATTGGCTGTGGGTTTGCCATAAATGGCCTTTATTATGTTGAGGTCCTTACCCTCTATACCTATTTTGTTGAGAGATTTTATCAACATCCCTGGAATAAATCCTACTTGAACATAATTTTTCATAGTATTCTTTAATAATTCTTTATATTTCTTTGATATCTGGTGATTTTTCCTTTCACATTTCTGAATCTTTTTATTTGTGTACACTCTATTTTTTTCTTGATAAGTGTGGCTAGAGGTTTATCTATTTTGTTTACTTTCTCAAAGATCCAGCTCCTGCTTTCATTGATTCTTTCTATTGTCTTTTTCTTCTCAATTTTATTTATTTCTGCTCTAATCTTTATTATGTGCCACCTTCTACTGACTTTGGGCCACATTTGTTCTTTTTGCAGTTTCATTAATTGTGAATTTAGATTGTTCATATGGGATTGTTATTCTTCCCTGAACAAGCCTGCATTGCAGTATACTTCCCTCTTAGTATGGCTTTTGCTGCATCCCACAGATTTTGCAGTGTTGAGTTATTGTTGTCATTAGTCTCCATATGTTGTTTGACCTCTGTTTCTATTTGGTCATTGATCCATTGATTATTTAGGAGCATTTTTTTAAGCATCCATGTATTTGTGGGCTTTTTTATTTTCTCTGCATAATACATCTCTAGCTTCATACCTTTGTGATCTGAGAGGCTGGTTGGTACAATTTCAATCTTTTTGAATTTATTGATGTCTTTTTGTGGGCTAGTATATGATCTATTCTTGAAAATGTACCATATGCTTCTGAGAAGAATGTGTATACTCTGGCTTTTGGGTGGAGTGTTCTGTAGATATCTGCTATGTCAATCTGTTCTAATATGTTGTTCAGTGCATCTGTCTCTTACTTATTTTTTATCTTTGAGATCTGTCCTTTGGAGTAAGTGGTGTGTTAAAGTTTTGTAAAACGAATGCATCACATTCTATTTCCTCCTTTAATTCTGTTAGTATTTGTTTCACATACATACTCCTGTGCTGTCTTCCTTGCATCCTTTGTTTTGGATAGATATTTATACTGGTTATATCTTCTTGTTGGACTGACCCCTTTATCATTATGTAATGTCCTTCTTTGTTTCTTGTTACTTTCTTTGTTTTCAAGTCTATTTTGTCTGATACAAGTACTGCATCTCCTGCTTTTTTCTCCCTATTTAGTTGTATGAAATATCTTTTTCCATCCATTCACTTTTACTCTGTGTATGTCTTTGGGTTTGAAGTGAGTCTCTTGTAGGCAATACATACATGGTGTTTTTATCCATTTAGTGACTCTGTGTCTTTTGATTGGTGCATTCAGACCATCTACATTTAGGGTGATTGATAGGTATGTACTTATTGCCATTGCAGGCTTTAGATTCGTGGTTACCTAAGGTTCAAGGGTAACTTCCTTACTATCTAACAGTCTAATTTAACTCAGCATGCTATTACAAAGACTATGTAAAGGTTCTTTTTTTCATTTCCTCTTTTTTCTTCCTCCTGTATTCTTTATATATTAGGTATCATATTCTGTACTCTTTGCCTATCCCTTGATTGACTTTGGGGGTTGTTTATTTGATTTTGCATATGCTTAGTAATTAATTCTTCACTGAGGTTTTATTTCCTTGGCTGACAGCTATTTAGACTTAGGAACACTTCCATCTATAGAAGTCCCTCCAAAATACACTGTAAAGACTGTTTGTGGGAGGTAAATTCTCTCAGCTTTTGCTTATATGGAAATTGTTTAATAGTTCTTTCAAATTTAAATGATAATCTTGCCAGATAAAGTATTCTTGCTTTGAGGCCCTTTTGCTTTATTGTATTAAATATATTATGCCACTCCCTTCTGGCCTATAAGTTGTCTGCTGAGAAGTCTGATGATTCCTTAATGGGTTTTCCTTTGTATGTTACCTTTTTTCTCTCTCTGACTGCTTTTAATACTTTGTCTTTATCCTTGATCTTTGGCATTTTAATTATTATATGACTTGGTGTTGTCTTCCTTGGGTCCTTTGTTTTGGGAGTTCTGTGCACCTTCATTGCCTGAGTGACTATCTCTGTCCCCATACTTGGGAAATTTTCAGCAACTACCTCTTCAAAGATACTTCTATCCCTTTTTCCATCTCTTCTTCTTCTGGTACCCCTGTAATGTGAATATTGTTCCTTTTGGATTGGTGACACAGTTCTCTCAATAGTATTTCATACTTAGAGATCCTTTTTTCTCTATGTGTCTCAGCTTCTTTCTATTCCTGTTCTCTAATTTCTATTTCATTTACTGTCTCCTCTACTTCATCTAATCTGCTTTTAGATCTCTCCATTGTATGTTTCATTTCATTAACTCTATTTTACAAAGTTTCTGTTTCATTCCTGAATCCCTCCTTGAGTTCTTGAATATTTTTCTGTAGCTCCATGAGCAGGTTTATCATACTTATTTTGAAATCTCTTTCAGGAAGTTTGATGAGCTTCAGTTTAACTTGGCCCTCCTTCTGGTGTTTGTGGGATTTTGGTTTGAACCAGGATTCTTTGACATTTCATCTCTGGAAGTGGTGCACTCTACTGCGCAGAAGCTCTATTCTCTGGGCTGCTCAGCCCCTGATGTGATGGCAGGGGTCACAGGCGAGTGGCACTAGTGCTGTCAGGAGGAAAGAGGTATTTCCTGTGTCCCAGCAGCAGGGTCTGTCTCTGCTATCAGAATCAGTAGGCCAAGTGTGCAGGGAGAAGCCTCTATGGTTTTCACTTGTATCTGACATAGGTGGAGCTGCTCCCTGGCTGGCCTGGTGCAATGGTGGGAGCTTCCATCTTGTGAGATGGAGGTGGCTGTAAGGAAGGGGTAGCAGTCTGTGTATCACAGTAGCAAGCAAGGTATATGGAGCATCTGAAGCTCCTTAGAGTTCCCAACCTCTTGGACAGAGGGTGCCAGACAATTTTGTACGTCTGTCCTTTCTCCTGAGCAGCAAGCTCTTTGCAGTCCTTGCCCCTTTAGCAGCCCTCTCACTGTTAGAAGTCTTTGACTGCTAACCTTTCTTTTGTCCCAGAGTGGTTGGATGTGGATCCCTGATTTCCACAAGCAGCTGGAATTCCAGTCTCTCCATGTATTCTGCTTTAGCTTTCAACCACAGTAATCCACAGAGCACCATGAAATGTAGGTTTGTGTTCCCAGAGCAGAAATCCAGGGCTGAGTGTTCAGCAGTTCTAGGCATCTACCTCCTCCCTACTCCATTTCTCTTCCTTCCTCTAGTGAGCTGGAGTGGGTGAAAAGCTTGGGACCCACCAGTTCCTGGCTCTGGTACTTTACACTTTTCCTTGCAGTCCCTGTTTCCCCAGGTGTAGACTGTCTGCCTCAGCCTTCTTACTGTTGCTTTTTCAGGATTTAATGTATTTGCTATATTTTCATATTATATGTGATTTTGGGAGGAGGTTTATGTCTCACCTCTTATACCACCACTGTTATTGCCACCTCCTGAAGGTAACTATTTTATGGTAGTATAAATTTTAGGAAATTTTTTTAAGGCAATAGTGATTAAGTCACAATATATATAACTTAAATTATCTTACAAAACATAATATGAAAAAATATTTTTATAATTGTAAACAGAAACACTTTTGTTTATAACTCACTCAGCAAAAGATAATTTTTTACTTTTCATTTTTTATTTATTTTTAATTTTAATATCATGAACATTATGGTTACTAGACTCCCCCTATTATCAAGTCCCCCACACGTACCCCATTACAGTCACTGTCCAGCAGCATAGTAAGATGCTATAGAATCATTACTCGCCTTCTCTGTACATAATCCCTTTCCCATGTCACCCCCTCCCTGGTACATTATGTGTGCTAATCGCAATGCCCCTATTTCCGCCTTATCCCTCCCTTCCCACCCATCCTCCCCAGTCCCTTTCTCTTTGGTAACTGTTAGTTCATTCTTGAGTTCCGTGAGTCTGCTGCTGTTTTATTCCTTCAGTTTTTTTCTTTTTTCTTATACTCCACAGATGAGTGAAGTCATTTGATACTTGTCTTTATCCACCTGGCTTATTTCACTGAGCTTAATACCCTCTAGCTAAATCCATACTGTTGCAAATGGTTGAATTTGTTTTCTTCTTGTGGCTGAATAATATTCCATTGTGTATATGTGCCACATCTTCTTTATCCATTCATCTACTGATGGACACTTAGATTGCTTCCATTTCCTGGCTATTATAAATAATGCTGTGATAACCATAGGAGTACATATGTCTTTTCAAACTGGGCTCCTGCATTTTTAGGGTAAATTCCTAGGAGTGGAATTCCCAGGTCAAATGGCATTTCTATTTTGAGTTTTTTGAGGAACCTCCAAACTGCTTTCCACAATGGCTGACTCATATACATTCCCACCAGCAGGGTAGGAGGGTTCCTCTTTCTCCACAACCATGCCAACATTTGTTGTATGTCTTTTGGATGGTGGTGGTCCTTACTGGTGTGAGGTGATATCTCCTTCTGGTTTTAATTTGCATTTCCCTGATGATTAGTGATGTGGAGCATCTTTTGATGTGCCTGTTGGCCATCTGAATTTCTTCTTTGGAGAACTGTCTGTTCAGTTCCTTTGCCCATTTTTTAATTGGCTTATTTGTTTTTTGTTTGTTGAGCTGTGTGAGCTCTTTTTATCATTTGGATGTCAACCCCTTATCAGATATCATTTATGAATATATTCTACCATACTATAGGTTGTCTTTTTGTTCTATTGATGGTGACCTTGCTGTATAGAAGCTTCTGAGTTTGACATAGTCCCATTTGCTCATTTTTGCTTTTATTTTCCTTGCTCAGGGAGATATGTTCATAATGAAGTTGCTCATGTTTATGTACAAGAGATTTTTGCCTATATGTTTTTCTAAGACTTTTATGGTTTCATGACTTACATTCAGGTCTTTGATCCATTTTGAGTTTACTTTTGTATATGTGGTTAGACAATAATCCAGTTTCATTCTCTCACATGTAGCTGTCAGTTTCGCCAACACCAGCTGTTGAAAAGGCTGTCATATCCCCATTGTTTATTCATGGCTCCTTTATCATATATTAATTGAGCATATATGCTTGGGTTTATAACTGTGTTCTCTATTCTATTCCACTGGACTATGGGTCTGTTCTTGTGCCAGTACCAAATTGTCTTGATTACAGTGGTTTTGTAGTAGAGCTTGAAGTCAGGGACCATAATTACCCATGCTTTATTTTTCCTTCTCAGGATTGCTTTGCCTATTCAGGGTCTTTTGTCATTCCATATGAATCTTCATTGAAGATTGCTGTAGGTATTTTGATAGGGATTCCACTGAATCTGTAGATTGGTTTAGGCTGGATGGCCATTTTGACAATATTAATCCTTCCTAGCCAAGAGCATGGGATGAATTTCCATTTATAAGTGTCCTCTTTAATTTCTCTTAAGAGTGTCTTATAGTTTTCAGGGTATAGGTCTTCACTTCCTTGGTTAGGTTTATTCCTCAGTCTTTTATTCTTTTTGATGCAATTGTGAATGGAACTGTTTTCCTAATTTATCTTTCTGCTAGTTCATTGTTAGTGTATAGGAATGCAACAGATTTCTGTGTATTAATTTTGTATCCAACAACTTTGCTGAATTCAGATATTAGATCTAATAGTTTTGGAGAGGATTCGTTACAGTTTTTAATCTACAGTATCATGTCACCTGCAAATAGAGTTTGACTTCGTCATTGCCAATCTGGATGACTTTTATTTCTTTGTGTTTTTGAATTGCCATGGCTAGGACCTTCAGAACTATGTTGAATAAAACTGCAGAGAGTGGGCATCCTTGTCTTGTTCCTGATCTTAGAGGAATAGCTTTCAGCTTCTTGCTGTTAAGTATAATGTTGGCTGTGGGTTTGTCATATATGCCCTTTATTATGTCAAGGTACTTGCCCTCTATACCCATTTTGTTGAGAGTTTTTATCATGAATGGATGTTGAATTTTCTCAAATGGTTTTTCAGCATCTATGGAGATGATTATGTGGCTTTTGTCCCTTTTGTTGATGTGGTGGATGATGTTCATGGATTTTTTTTTTAGATAATTATTTTTTATTGAAGGGTAGTTGACACACAGTATTATATTAGTTTCAGGTGTACAACACAGTGATTGAACATTTATATACATGGTAATTCTAGGTACCAGCTATCACCATACCAAGTTGTTACAATCTTTTGACTATATTCCTTATGCTATACATTACATCCCGATTACATTCGGTTACTTATTTGTTTTACAATTGGAAGTGTGTCCGTTTTTTTTTTTTTTTTTTTTTTGAGGGCTTCTCTCCTATTTTTTTTAATCAAATGGTTTGTTAACAATAATAAAATTCTGTATAGGGGACTCAATGCTCAATGTATAATCATTAATCCACCCCAAGCCTAATTTTCACCAATCTTCAATCTTCTGAAGCATAACAAACAAGTTCTTACATGGAGAACAAATTCTTACATAGTGAATAAGTTACATGGTGAATAGTACAAGGGCAGTCATCACAGAAACTTTTGGTTTTGATCATGCATTATGAACTATAAACAGTTCAAATATGAATATTCATTTGATTTTTATACTTGATTTATATGTGGATACCACATTTCTCCCTTTATTATTATTATTTTTAATAAAATGCTGAAGTGGTAGGCAGATGCAAGATAAAGGTAGAAAACATAGTTGAATGTTGTAAGAGAGCAAAGGTAGATGATCAGGTGTGTGCCTGTAGACTGTGTTAATCCAAGCTAGACAAGGGCAATAAAACATGCACAGATGCAGTAGATTTCTCTCAGAATGGTTGGGGAGTTTCTAAGCCTCACCTCAGTTGATCCTCAATTTCTCACCGGATGACCCCCCTGCGACTGTGCCTGTCTTAGGTTGTTCCTCCCTTGAGGAATCTTACCCATCTCTGGCTAACCAGTCATCTTCCGGGGCCATGCAGGGAAATGTAAAGTTGGTAAGTGAGAGAGAAGCCTTATTGCTTGAAAAGGTTAGTTTTTTACTTCTTTGCATATTTATGCCCTGTGGCTTCTATGCCCAGCATTTGTCTTGAGGTATCTTTACCACTTGAAAGAATGTGATACATGGTAAATTCAATATGAGGCACAAATTCTATTTATGGGTTGTAATTAGGAAGGAAGAAGAAAAGCTATAGAGGTAGCAGGCGGAAGAAAACATGGGAAGATGATTGATTATTTCTTTGACATATCTTCTTGTATAGTAACTTCAGCATGTATAGGTTTTAAACTACTAATTAAATTGCACACACAAATTAACATAATAGGAATACAGTTACATAACCAAAGCATACCTATAATTACCAGCCATCTCCAGTGAAACCAAGAAAACCAGTTAGGCACCTTAGGCATTTGTGAAAACTTACCTATGATATGGTGGATATTGTCCAAGTGAACTTGAACAGTCTGAGAGAAATCATACAAAGCAAAACAACCCATTCCTGGGGACTGTTCACAACCCATATGTTCTTTTAACAGTAAATAGTCTGTAGTTGTAAGTTTTTGGAGCACTACAATTTGCACTTCTCCTAATTCTTGGCTGAGTTCCAACAGTGTAGATCCAGTCAAACTTGTTGTTTTACTGTATGCACAGGCCAGCTTAGATATCTCCTTCTCATTCCCATGGCAAGTCCAGGAACCAGTGGGATGAGTGCATCTACTCCTGTAGCAGTGCATGGATCTTTGTTGGGGTTTTTTGATGATCATCTTCTGGCATGAGTCTTCCAAGGAGTGCTGATGTTGGAAGTTCTTTTTCACATCGTATGTTAGTTCATTTTCGGGGTAGCCAAATTAAGCTTTGATCATCTGTATAAGCACAAACAAACACTTTGCCTACAGTTTTATATGCCCTTTATACCATTGTGTAGAACTCATTGGAGGTCACCACACAGGAACTGTTTTTTTTTTGTTATCTTAATCTACACTTACATGATGAATATTATGTTTACTAGGCTCTCCCCTATATCAGGTCCCCCCTATAAACCCCTTACAGTCACTGTCCATCAGCATAGCAAAGTGTTGTACAGACACTACTTGTCTTCTCTGTGTTGTATAGCCCTTCCCTTTCTCCCACCCCCCATGCATGCTAATCTTAATACCCTCCTTCTTTCCCCCACCCCCTTATCCCTCCCTACCCACCCATCCTCCCCAGTCCCTTTCCCTTTGGTACCTGTTAGTCCATTCTTGAGTTCTGTGATGCTGCTGCTGTTTTGTTCCTTCAGTTTTTCCTTTGTTCTTATACTCCACAGATGAGTGAAATCATTTGGTATTTCTCTTTCTCTGCTTGGCTTATTTCGCTGAGCATAATACCTTCCAGCTCCATCCATGTTGCTGTCCTTTTCTTATGGTGTGTGCCTACAGGTGTGTGCCTGTAGACTATGTGTTAATCCAAGCTAGACAAGGGCAATAAAACATCCACAGATGCAGTAGATTTCTCTCAGAACGGTGGTGGAGTTTCTAAGCCTCACCTCTGTTGATCCTCAATTTCTCACCGAATGGCCCCCCTGCTGCCCTTTTCTTATGGCTGAGTAGTATTCCATTGTGTATATGTACCACATCTTCTTTATCCATTCATCTACCGATGGACATTTAGGTTGCTTCCAATTCTTGGCTATTGTAAATAGTGCTGCGATAAACATAGGGGTGCATCTGTCTTTCTCAAACTTGATTGCTGCATTGTTAGGGAAAATTCCTAGGAGTGCAATTCCTGGGTCAAATGGCAAGTCTGTTTTGAGCATTTTGATGTACCTCCATACTGCTTTCCACAATGGTTAAACTAATTTACATTCCCACCAGCAGTGTAGGAGGGTTCCCCTTTCTCCACAGCCTTGCCAACATTTGTTGTTTGTCTTTTGGATGGCAGCCATCCTTACTGGTGTGAGGTGATACCTCATTGTAGTTTTAATTTGCATTTCTCTGATAATTAGCGATGTGGATCATCTTTTCATGTGTCTGTTGGCCATCTGTATTTCTTTTTTGGAGAACTGTCTGTTCAGTTCCTCTGCCCATTTTTTAATTGGGTTATTTGTTTTTTGTTTGTTGAGGCATGTGAGCTCTTTATATATTCTGGACGTCAAGCCTTTATTGAATCTGTCATTTACAAATATATTCTCCCACACTGTAGGGTTCCTTTTTGTACTATTGATGGTGTCTTTTGCTGTACAGAAGCTTTTCAGCTTAATATAGTCCCACTTGTTCATTTTTGCTGTTGTTTTCCTTGCCCGGGGAGATATGTTCAAGAAGAGGTCACTCATGTTTATGTCTAAGAGGTTTTTGCCTATGTTTTCTTCAAAGAGTTTAATGGTTTCATGACTTACATTCAGGTCTTTGATCCATTTTGAGTTTACTTTTGTATATGGGGTTAGGCAATGGTCCAGTTTCATTCTCCTACATGTAGCTGTCCAGTTTTGCCAGCACCATCTGTTGAAGAGACTGTCATTTCCCCATTGTATGTCCATGGCTCCTTTATCAAATATTAATTAGCCGTATATGTCTGGGTTAATGTCTGGATTCTCTAGTCTGTTCTATTGGTCTGTGGCTCTGTTCTTGTGCCAGTACCAAATTGTCTTGGTTACTATGGCTTTATAGTAGAGCTTGAAGTTGCAGAGTGAGATCCCCCCTACTTTATTCTTCTTTCTCAGGATTGCTTTGGCTATTCAGGGTCTTTGGTGTTTCCATATGAATTTTGAATTATTTGTTCCAGTTCACTGAAGAATATTGCAGGTAGTTTCATAGGGATTGCATCAAGTCTGTATATTGCTTTGGGCAGGATGGCCGTTTTGACGATATTAATTCTTCCTAGCCACGAGCGTGGGGTGAGTTTCCATCTGTTAGTGTCCCCTTAAGTTTCTCTTAAGAGTGACTTGTAGTTTTCAGAGTATAAGTCTTTCACTTCTTTGGTTAGGTTTATTCCTAGGTATTTTATTTTATTTTTTGATGCAATTGTGAATGGAGTTGTTTTCCTGATTTCTCTTTCTGTTGGTTCATTGTTAGTGTATAGGAAAGCCACAGATTTCTGTGTTTTGGTTTTGTATCCTGCAACTTTGCTGTGTTCCGATATCTGTTCTAGTAGTTTTGGGGTGGAATCTTTAGGGTTTTTATGTATAGTATCATGTCATCTTGCATGTAAACTGCAAGTAGTGACAGTTTAACTTCTTCTTTACCAATCTGGATTCCTTGTATTTCTTTGTTTTGTCTAATTGTCATGGCTAGGACCTCCCCTACTATGTTAAATAACAGTGGGGAGAGTGGGCATCCCTCTCTAGTTCCCAATCTCAGAGGAAAAGCTTTCAGCTTCTCGCTGTTCAATATAATGTTGGCTGTGGGTTTATCATAGATGGCCTTTATTATATTGAGGTACTTGCCCTCTATTCCCATTTTGCTGAGTTTTTATCATGAATGGATGTTGAACTTTGTCAAATGCTTTTTCAGCATCTATGGAGATGATTATGTGATTGTCTTTCTTTTTGTCGATGTAGTGGATGATGTTGATGGATTTTTGAATGTTGTACCATCCTTGCATCCCTGGGATGAATCCCACTTGATCATGATGGATGATCTTTTTGATGTATTATTTAATTTGGTTTGCCAATATTTTGTTGAGTATTTTCACATCTATGTTTATTAGGCTTATTGGTCTGTAATTTTCTTTTTCTGTGTTGTGTTTGCCTGTTTTGGGTATTAGAGTGATGTTGGTTTTGTAGAATGAGTTTGGGAGTATGACCTCCTATTCTACTGTTTGGAAAAGTTTAAGGAGAATGGGTATTAAGTGTTCACTAAATGTTTGATAAAATTCAGCAGTGAAACCATCTGCCTCTTTTTTTCTTAATTTTGTTCTTAGGTAGTTTTGTAATTACCAATTCTATTTTGTTGCTGATAATTGGTAAATTCAGATCTTCTTTTTCTACCTGGGTCAGCCTTGGAAGGTTTTATTTTTCTATAAAGTTTTCCATTTCTTCTAGGTTATCCAGTTTATTAGCATATAATTTTTCATAGTATTCTCTCATAATTCTTTGTATTTCTCTGGTGTCTGTAGTGATTTTTCCTTTCTCACTTCTGATTCTACTTATGTGTGTAGACTATCTTTTTTTCTTGCTAAGTCTCGCTGAGTGTTTATCTATTTTGTTTATTTTCTTGAAGAACCAACTCCTGCTTTCATTTATTCTTTCTATTGCTTTATTCTTCTCAATTTTATTTATTTATGCTCTAATCTTTATTATGTCCCTCCATCTACAGACTTTGGTCTCACTTGTTCTTCCTTTTCTAGTTTCATTAATTGTGAGTTTAGACTGTTCATTTGGGATTGTTCTTCTTTCCTGAGGTAGGTCTGTACTGCAATACATTTCCATCTTAGCACGACCTTCACTGCATCGCACAGATTTTGCACTGTTGAATTCTTATTGTCATTTGTCTCCATAGATTCCTTGGTCTCTGTTTTATTTGGTCATTGATCCATTGATTATTTAGGAGCATGTTATTAAGCCAGCATGTGTTTGGGTCTTTTTTGTTTTCTTTGTGTAATTTATCTCTAGTTTCATACCATTGTGATGTGAGAGACTTGTTGGTACAATTTCAATCTTTTTGCATTTACTGAGGTTCTTTATGTGGCCTAGTATATGATCGAATCTTGAAAATGTTCCATGTGCACTTGAGAAAAATGTGTATCTGTTGCTTTTAGATGGAGTGTTCTGTAGATGTCCATTATATCCATTTGTTATAATATGTTGTTCAGTGCCTCTGTCTCTACTTATTTTCTGTCTGGTTGATCTGCCCTTTGGGGTGAGTGGTGTGTTGAAGTCTCCTAAAATGAATGCATTGCATTCTATTTCCCCTTTAATTCTGTTAGTATTTGTTTCACATATGTAGGTGATCCTATGTTGGGTGCATGGATATTTATAATAGTTATATCCTCTTGTTGGGCTGATCCTTTTATCATTATGTAATGTCCATCTTTGTCTCTTGTTACTTTCTTTGTTTTGAAGTCTATTTTGTCTGATAAAAGTATTGCAACTCCTGCTTTTTGTCACTATTAGTTGCATGAAATATCTTTTTCATTCCCTTTACTTTCAGTCTGTGTATGTCTTTGGGTTTGAATTGAGTCTTTTGTAGGCAGCCTATAGATGGTTCTTGTTTTTTTATCCATTCAGTATCTCTATGTCTTTTTATTGGTGCATTCACAGCATTTATCTTTAGTGTGATTATGAATAG